>NW_024539537.1:0-683770 GCF_016647785.1 Suillus fuscotomentosus
CCACCGCCATGTCTGAGGCGCAGGAATCTCAGTGCAGTCAACGTCGTAAATCAGTCGATGCCCTTCAACTGGGTCCCAGGAAAAGACCGTGGGTATCTCTATCTGCAGAAATTAATTGCCACTGATGATCACAATCTTATTACAGGAGCGCAACTGACCCGTTGGTACACTATGGCCGTCATTTTGGGCGAACAATCCACGCTCTCTGCAACTTTCAAGCCCTTCTTACGAATGGAATTTTACGGATGGGAGAATTGGCCGAGATTCCAGAGGAAAACTTTACCGCAGAGTACGTCACTTTTCTGCAGAGTTGTACGCATCAAATTCAACCTTTTAAGGGAACGGCGCGAGCATCGTATCTTTCAAGAGCTCCTCAAATCTGTGGCAGGGCTGGAAGAACGCCTGATGCAAGGCGGAGATGATGAAGTTGACGCTGTCGCTGAGTTGGCAAGTATCTCGGTTTTCTACGTCTTCAACTTAGCCTCTCATTTTACATATCATAAGTTCACCAAAGGTGCATCTGGCGCAAGGGGTGACGATACTAAGAGCCTCAAAGGCAGCGTCCTCGACTGGATTACTCCTAAGGGGCAGAGTCTTGTTCCTCCTCTTGCTCGCAACGTGAAAATCGATCGTGGTTTCCATCACGAACGGACAGGTGCCTTGCTTTGTCCAGCTGGCCTCGACTGGTCTAATGCAGAGTGGGTATCTCATATGTCTGTTTCCTTGACGTACATACTAAAGAAATACAGGACAAAAACTAAGCTACGAAATGGCGAGATTATCGTGACCGGAGATCAGTGGCCATTGTTTCTGTACGCTGACTATCATTACGACCCCGAGGATCCATGGAATGGTCTGTTACGAAGTGCCTTATTAGTTTCTGTACGATACGAAACTTCGCGATGTTTTTTTTTTCATTCTAACTAAAGTCACAGGCATATAAACACGTTTTCACGTCCCCCAGCTCCGTGGATAAAGAACCAAAGGCCACTCGTTCAGGTAATGCTCGGATTCATGGGATGACCAGAGTTACTCTACCCTCCATTGCATACATTGCAACACAGGTGTGTCTATGCTCGCATCCGTACATCTATACTGAGTATACATTTCAGGTCCGTTTTTCGCTAACCTCATCTCCCGTGTTCTCGCGTACGGACACGGTCACTGACTCGGAAAGGTTCTACAACTCCATTTTGGAGGTGTTCGAAGACCCGGATGAGAAACAAGAGGTAGATGACCTAGTTGTCTGGTGGAATAGGTGATTGAAAACTCGACATCTCTATTCTGAGGATACTCATGTTTTTAGGCAAATTTTCCCTTCGTACTCGAGCGCCCAGCGTCCTCTCGTGAAGAACAGTGCGTTGGCGAGGATTCGGGAGAAGCGAGCACGAATGAAAGAGCCGGGTTCAGTCCCTGATGGTAGTAGCGGCAGTATGTAGCAGAAATCCAGCACATAATAGTTGATTGTACCTAGCCAGAGAATCTATGTTCTGCTACAACAAACGATCGTGCATATGTGAGTAGCTTGAGACAAACACCGCAGAAATGATTGTACCCAGCATCGGACTGAAACTGTATGGATATGTTTTTACCAACAGTAGCAGTCCGTGCATCTTGGTCAATACATTATCTGCATTATACAACAGATGCAGCATACATCATTTTGAGATTCTTGTCCCAAATTTACCAGTAAGGTGATGCTAGACAACGAGTAGTGAATACTGTGCTGATCAGACACAACCTCCGTCTGTTTGATGTCATTTGTGTGAGTCACAAAGACAGTGATTCATTATATTTATATATACTAATGTTGGTGAAGCATCACAATTGCAAAGGACCGGCACACCTTTATGATACTATGTCTGTTTGATGTCGTTCCGTCTGTTTGATGTCATTTGTATGAGTCACAAAGATAGTCATTCATTATATTTATAGATACTAATGTCGGTGAAGCATCACACAGTCATTCATTATATTTATATATACTAATGTTGGTGAGGCATCACAATTGCAAAGGACCGGCACACCTTTATGATACTATGTCTGTTTGATGTCATTTGTGTGAGTCACAAAGATAGTCATTCATTATATTTATATATACTAATGTTGGTGAAGCATCACAATTGCAAAGGACCGGCACACCTTTATAATACTATGTCTGTTTGATGTCGTTTGTGTGAATCATAAAAAAAGCCGTCCATTATATATGTAGATATATGTAGATACTAGTGTTGGTGACCGCATCATAATTGCCTAATGCACATATATGGCAGTCGGTGTATCAAGCTTGACAGTGAAGTTTCATCCCTGCATATCTTGCGAGTTCTGCCATGTCCATCCTACCATGTAAAGCTTGACAATGGGACCTATCATTATTGCACTTATTGTAGCAATTTTACTTATGATAATTCTTTATATATCTATACAATTTCGTCATTGAATGTCTGATGTAACGGAAGCAATTCACCAAATAGTTCCCATATCTAATCTCATCCTGACCGGTGATCCCTATTACAATAACTTTCACAACTTCAAACACCTATCCATGGAAAATCTACAGGGCTTGTCACCACAAAACCCAAATGTATCAGCAGAAGAGGAGTCAAAGCGGAAGGTAGCTGAAGATGAAATGCGCCGGGATATGATGGCGACCATCCTCGACAGTGCTGCCCGAGAGCGATGTGCGTACTCCTTGTCTCTGGCTTAGTTCTCGTACTCAATATCGCCATTTTGTATTCACTACCAAGTGTCTCGCATCGCCCTTGTGAGCCCGGACAGATCGCGGCAAGTCGAGACCATCATTATGCGGATGGCTCAGTCAGGACAGCTGCGGGGACGTGTGAGCGAGCAGCAGTTGATTGACCTTCTTGATCAGGTGTGTAATCTTTCTCGTATAAGTGCATACAGTGTGCTGGATGTAATGTATTTAGATGGAGGACGCACGGTCCAAGTCAACTACGAAGACCACGATAGTAGTGAGTATTCGACCACATCACTGACATAACCTTTGAGACGGAAGATTGCTGATCATGATTACCAACTAGTACCAGCGCAGGCGAGACTTTGATGATGAAGATGATTTTTAGATGTTTCATTGATGTACTCGAGCTCGTCGCTTTGATAACGCTATACATATCATTCATTATCACTCACCATGTTCCTCGATCATGAACCATCCTACCCCTGTTAGTGCCCTGCCCTCACCACCTCGAATGCTGCAATACTCGCTGTTAGCATTTCCTGTCAAGTTATCGAAACTTTATCTCGGCCCGTCCATAGCTGGAGCCTTTTGCTGTTACTGACAACTATATGCTGATGCGTAATAAAACATCATGGCACGGAAGCCGTGACTACTTCTTGCAAGTGTGTAGTTGGCGGCTAATTCGACGAGGTATAACAAACCGAACATGGCCCCCGAACTATGGTCGACGTTGATCTAAGAGAGGAATTCATTGTCTGCATCTGCTGAACCTTGATTCAAAATGACCAGGTCATTGGGATGGTACAGAAAACATAACAGGAACTTGGAAAGGAAAAAAAAAAACTATCTCCTTGCCTTCATTTTCTTGTGTAAAGTCGTCTTTGCCTTCTCGAATCTTGTGCGTTTCTTCATTCGCGGCTCGTCATTGTTTGCATCCTCAAGATCCCCCTTCCATGTAGTTCGCGATCTGGATAAGGCATCGCTTTTTTTACCCCGTTGCCTTAGCTCTTCATATCCATCGCCAAGCACTCCCGTCTTCGTGCGCCCGATTGAGTGAAGCACATCCGCAAATTCATCCTCCAGGCCTCGGCCTCTCTTCCTACCCTTTCCGGCTCCCGTACCTCCGAGTGCCAAATCCTCTTCGTCCTTTCGTCGCCTGCGCGCCTCGGTTTTCTTCATCACTAACCGAGTGAAATTATCTTCCTCGAAATCCTTGATACGTTGGATCTCACGGGCGCGGTCGGACGCGAAGGAGGGCATCGAGCCCAGGCCAGATATACCTTCGACATGCGGGCGCGAGGGGTCTTGGTGGAGGAGGGTGGAGAGTGCTTTAGGGACAGGTTGTCGTGTAGAACGCTTGTCGGCGGCTGTCGTGTAGGGCATGGGTGCGAGCTTGGGAGGGCGGTATATCCCATCGGGGTCTTCGGCGTTGGGATGGGCATCTCGGTCCTCGTCGGGGTGCCGCTCGTTGTCGACGAGGTTTTGAGGGTTTGGACGGAAGGCGAGGGGATCTGAGAGGTATATCAGCAAGGAGTTGTTATTACAGCTTTAAAAACACACCTTCAGCCACATCTTTGCCAGAAGACACTTCTTCAGCCACTCTAACCAGCTTTTCGATCTGGTATCGCATCCTGCTTTCCAGGACATTTATTTTTTCGAGTACCACGCGACCCTCTATCAAAGAGTCGACCAAATCACCAGCGCCAGAGCCCCGCGCCTCTCGATCAACCGTGCTGAAAGGGGACATGGTCGATGTTCTCTCTGTTAATGAGTCACCAGTTGCTCGGCGTGCGGAGAGCAGGACAAGTGATTGTAAGTACGACAAAAGCAGATGGTGTTTGAGGGAAAGTAGAGATATTCCGTGTTTCATATCCATGTCATCTTCAGATTTTGATCTAGAGCAAGGTCAATGAGAGTTGGACTATCATGAATGCAAACTCTTACTTTTGTTGGAGCAATTCTCGCACTGATGACATGCTAGAAGTCATTTCCTCGAGTATGCCGCAAAGGACCTGTGCATCCGCCATTTCCAGCAGGATGGTGCAGCTCGTTGCTGTATACGATGCGGTCGTTGGACTAGAAAGTAGACTCCAGATCTGTAGGAGGGGTTATGACAAAATCAACCAATGCAGTTGCGCAGTGAAGTTTAAAATTTCAAGTTGTCAAATCATAAAAGGAAATTTTTGTGCGTTATCAGCACGCGACATCTAAGAAGTAAAGTACAACGGTTTTCGGAAATGTTCGCGCGCTCGCGTGGCTTTCGCGTATTTCGCGTATTTCGCGTATTTCGCCAAAGGCCATGTGGTTTTCGCTTACCTCGCTTAACCTCGATTTGGAAACTCGCGTGGTTTTCATGTATATTTCGAGCGGCGACTCCAACAACCTCACCCATTGGGAATGTTGCGCAACAACATTGGTAACTGTATGTGTACATGGCATTAAATAATGTGTTTGAGCAGGGGGACAACAGGATTTGAGTGTTTTGCCTACTGCAATTATTAGTAGTGACTGTATATGTACATAAATGGAACAACATATGATACAATTACAGACAGGGAGATAACAAATGTGGTGACAGGAGATAAGATTCAAATAAAAAAAGGAGACAAAGACAATGTAGACTCAAAAACCAGAGAATGTGATGACAGGAAAATGGGGAAATGGGAGAACAGGAGACAGGAGATGGGAGACTGAGAGAACAGAGACGGGAGACGGGAGACGGGAGACGGGAGATGGGAGACGGGAGACGGGAGACGGGAGACGGGAGACGGGAGACGGGAGACGGGAGACGGGAGACGGGAGACGGGAGACGGGAGACGGGAGACGGGAGACGGGAGACGGGAGACGGGAGACGGGAGACGGGAGATAGGAGACAGGAGTAGGAAGCAGGGAGTAGGGAGTAGGGAGTAGGGATTAGCATGGGTATACCCCATGGTAACATTTTTTCCAATCACATATATTACCATTTGAAGGCACATGTACAACTTCAAAATTTTATACTGATCCATCACTCCTATGGTAATCAATTTGGAGGTATATTCCCAGGGGTACAGGGGTCTTCAGATCCAAACCCCTACCCCTACCCTCAAGGGTTTCCCATACCCCTGCTGATCCCTAGATGGGAAGCAGGGAAAAATGGGAAAATAAATACATTCAATGATACTGTTACATATTTTGTATTTTTATATTGGTCAAAATCCTGCTCAAAGAACATAGCACTGACTGATTGTATGTAGTACTATGTACTTTTATGTGGTGTGATAGATTGTACTTTGAGTTTTTTTGAAAAGCTGCTCATAAATATATTTCAAAATCATTCAAAATGCACAATTGATTAGGATGCAGCCTGAGGCCAGGAAGCCAAAGGAGGGCGTAGCCCTCCTTGGCTTCCTGTGACGAAGGAACAACACTCATTTTTCTCCCCTGAAGGAGCGCGTAGCGCTCCTTCAATTTGTGCCGAAGGCACAACGGGCGTGAGCTCGTCTAAGAAGTAAAGTAGAACGGTTTCGGGAACTTTCGCGCGCTCGCGTGGTTTGCGCGTATTTCGCGTATTTCGCCAAAGGCCATGTGGTTTTCGCTTACCTCGCTTAACCTCGATTTGGCAGCTCGCGTGGTTTTGTCACGTGTTTTCGAACGCCGACTCAAATAGCGTCGCCCTTTGGGAACTTAGCACGACCTTGGTAACTGTACGTGTACATGGCATTAAATAATGAAAAAATATGTGTTTGAGCAGGGCAAGGGAGATGTGTGATTAGATTTGAGTGTTTTTCCTACTGTAATTGTTATGGTAGTATACATAGAGCAAATAATGGAACAACATATAATACAATGACAGACAGGGGGAAAACAAATATGAGATAAAAGAGATTGGGAGATGAATGACAGAAGGTTATGAAAAAAAAATAAAAAAGGGAGAAAAAGATCACTTAGAAACTCAAAAACTGGAAAATGGGAGGACGGGAAAATGGGAATGGGAAACTGGGAGAACCAGAGAACCAGAGGACAGGAGACGGGAGACGGGAGACGGGAGACAGGAGATGGGAGACGGGAGACGGGAGACGGGAGACGGGAGACGGGAGACGGGAGACGGGAGACGGGAGACAGGAGACAGGAGTAGGAAGTAGGGAGTAGGGAGTAGGGAGTAGGGATTAGCATGGGTATACCCCATGGTAACATTTGTTCCAATCACATATATTACCATTTGAAGGCACATGTACAACTTCAAAATTTTATACTGATCCATCACTCCTATGGTAATCAATTTGGAGGTATATTCCCAGGGGTACAGGGGTCTTCAGATCCAAACCCCTACCCCTACCCTCAAGGGTTTCCCATACCCCTGCTGATCCCTAGATGGGAAGCAGGGAAAAATGGGAAAACAAATACATTCAATGATACTGTTACATATTTTGTATTTTTATATTGGTCAAAATCCTGCTCAAAGAACATAGCACTGACTGATTGTATGTAGTACTATGTACTTTTATGTGGTGTGATAGATTGTACTTTGAGTTTTTTTGAAAAGCTGCTCATAAATATATTTCAAAATCATTCAAAATGCACAATTTATTAGGATGCAGCCTGAGGCCAGGAAGCCAAAGGAGGGCGTAGCCCTCCTTGGCTTCCTGTGACGAAGGAACAACACTCATTTTTCTCCCCTGAAGGAGCGCGTAGCGCTCCTTCGATTTGTGCCGAAGGCACAACGGGCGTGAGCTCGTCTTAAGAAGAAAGGGAGAAAGGTTTCGGAAATGTTCGCGCGCTCGCGTGGTTTTCGCGTAGCGCCATGTGGTTTTCGTTTAGATACGCTTAGATACGCTTAGATACGCTTAGACGAGCTCACGCCCGTTGTGCCTTCGGCACAAATCGAAGGAGCGCTACGCGCTCCTTCAGTGGAGGAAAATGAGTGTTGTTCCTTCGTCACAGGAAGCCAAGGAGGGCTATGCCCTCCTTTGGCTTCCTGGCCTCAGGCTGCATCCTAATAAATCGTGCATTTTGAATAAGATCACGCCTTGATAGTGGATTTCGAAAAGAGGTACATTTATGAGCAGCATTTCAAGAAAACTAAAAGTACATAGTACATAAGATCAGTCAGTTCTATATATATAAGTACATCAATCGTTGATACGATCTGTGAGTCCTCTAAGCACTTCTGTATATACTACATTGGTTGTATTTGAGCCTTCTTCATGCTCCGGAAAGATAGCAAACACCCTGTCTGGGTGGGTGCAGCGAGATAAAGCCACATAGAGTTGTCCATGGCTGAATACAGGAGTCCGTAAATTAAGGCCAACCCACTTGACGCTTTGACCTTGCGCCTTGTTGATTGTCATAGCGAATGCAAGACGAACAGGAAACTGGCGACGCTTGAGGGGGATTGGGTTCTCTTCAGAGCTGGATTCCATAGTGATGCGAGGGATTAGGACTGTGTTCTCATCGACCTGCTGATCTTCATCGTCTCCATCCCTAAGAACACGGCACCTAAGGACACGGGTGGTCCAAGACAGGAGTATCATGCGAGTTCCATTATAGAGTCCCTGCAAGGGGTTCAAATTGCGCAAAAGCATTAGAGGAACACCTGCTTTGACCTCCAATGTGTGCAAAGGGAAGCCTGATGGGGCGAGGGTATGAAGGAACTCTGGGGGAATGTAATCGTATTCTCTCTCCGTGACTGAGTCTGCACTGGTGAAGACTGCTTTTTCTCCAGGGAATGATTCGAGGATAGTGGCATTGATTTCATCCACATCAGTGTTCTTTGCAGAAAGAATGGTGCGATCCAGGAAGTATGAATCGTTTAAGGGAGGACGATCAGGGAGCAGAATTCTTGAGTATAGGGCATTGATGAGAGACTGGAGGTCATTGTTGGGACACCGCATGCGGGCAGGAAGGGTCACAGTTCCATCTTCATTTGTGCCCCTACCAGCTCCAATCTCAAGAAGCCACCTTGCAAAATCATCAGAAGCGGGATCTTGACCAAGACGCATATTTCTCTTGAGATGGAATATATGAAGCCTTGACCAAATGCGAGATCTGCAAAAGGTAGCGCCCACTATCTGCTCCCTGGATCCATGAGGCACCACCGGCAGGGTCTGTCTGAAGTCTCCTCCAAAGAGCATGGTTATTCCTCCAAAATCAGCATCAACATTCAGAAGATCACGTAATGTGCGGTCAAGGCATTCCAGGATGTGGCGGTGTAACATTGGAATTTCATCACAGATGATTAGGGAAGGGAAAGTGAGGGGGAGGTTGCCAAGCAAAAGGTCGTGGAACGGGTCCTGCTTGTGGCACATTAGCCGGCATGAAATTTGGCTGTGGTGCAGGAGGCAGAGGCCTGTCCTGATTATCATGGGCAGCACGACGACGATTGCGCCTGGTAGGAGAAGTCATTTGAAGTCGATTGAGCCTGTCATGCTCGCGTTGGGAGTGTCGATCACGTTCAGGCGTGATTTGTTCTGGATTTCTAATGTGCAAAATATGAGCATCATGCACATTGCACATAGCAAACAACTCACAGAATAGGTATATATCCATCCATGGTTGTTAAATTCAAACAGTTGTTTAGCGAGTGCAAAAATGTGCCTGAACTGATGAATAAGTTTCTATCATTGTTGATAAGAAATAATACCCACAAAAAGTGTATCACACTTTATTACACTTGGCTGCAGGGAAAGGCAGTTTAACTCGAGAATTCTATTCAAAAGCAGCAGCCAAGTTGTGTAATGATTTGTGTAACCAAAAGTGTAATCAAATTTCTATTATTGCTTTTGTTATTCTCGATGCCTTTCCCATATAGTAGGAAAAGTCTGTTGTTTGTCCGTTGCATTCCCGCGGCGCAGTAGGCGTGAGTAATACTGTCCACTATATCGCGTTTGGCAGTATTTTCGGACTTGTAAAAATTTCTCTCAGATTTTTCTTTCACACTTTTTCTTAGATAGTCTTAGTCTTAGTCTTAGCGAGCGCACGCGAGAAAACCACGCGAGATTTCCAAAAACAGGTTTAAGCGAGGTAAGCGAAATACGCGAAATACGCGAAAGCCACGCGAGCGCGCGAACGTTTCCGAAAACCGTCGTACTTTACTTCTTAGATACGCTTAGATTCGCTTAGATTCGCCTAAGGCCACATGGTTTTCGCTTACCTCGCTTGAACTTCTATTTGGAAACTCGCGTGGTTTTCATGTATATTTCGAGCGGCGACTCAAACAACGTCACCCATTGGGAATGTTGCGCAACAACATTGGTAACTGTATGTGTACATGGCATTAAATAATGTGTTTGAGCAGGGGGACAACAGGATTTGAGTGTTTTGCCTACTGCAATTATTAGTAGTGACTGTATATGTACATAAATGGAACAACATATGATACAATTACATACAGGGAGATAACAAATGTGGTGACAGGAGATAAGATTCAAATAAAAAAAGGAGACAAAGACAATGTAGACTCAAAAACCAGAGAATGTGATGACAGGAAAATGGGGAAATGGGAGAACAGGAGACAGGAGATGGGAGACTGAGAGAACAGAGACGGGAGACGGGAGATGGGAGACGGGAGACGGGAGACGGGAGACGGGAGACGGGAGACGGGAGACGGGAGACGGGAGACGGGAGACGGGAGACGGGAGACGGGAGTAGGGAGACGGGAGACGGGAGACGGGAGACGGGAGACGGGAGACGGGAGACGGGAGACGGGAGACGGGAGACGGGAGACGGGAGACGGGAGACGGGAGACGGGAGACGGGAGACGGGAGACGGGAGACGGGAGACGGGAGACGGGAGACGGGAGACGGGAGACGGGAGACGGGAGACGGGAGACGGGAGACGGGAGACGGGAGACGGGAGACGGGAGACGGGAGACGGGAGTAGGGAGTAGGGAGTAGGGAGACGGGAGACGGGAGACGGGAGACGGGAGACGGGAGATGGGAGACGGGAGACGGGAGACGGGAGTAGGGAGTAGGGAGACGGGAGTAGGGAGACGGGAGTAGGGAGACGGGAGACGGGAGTAGGGAGACGGGAGATGGGAGACGGGAGTAGGGAGACGGGAGACGGGAGTAGGGAGTAGGGAGCAGGGAGCAGGGAGCAGGGAGCAGGGAGCAGGGAGCAGGGAGCAGGGAGCAGGGAGCAGGGAGCAGGGAGCAGGGAGCAGGGAGCAGGGAGTAGGGATTAGCATGGGTATACCCCATGGTAACACTTTTTCCAATCACATATATTACCATTTGAAGGCAAATGTACAACTTCAAAATTTTATACTTATCCATCACTCCTATGGTAATCAATTTGGGGATATATTTCCAGGGGTACAGGGGTCTTCAGATCCAAACCCCTACCCCTACCCTCAAGTTTCCCATACCCCTGCTGATCCCTAGATGGGAGGCAGGGGAAAATGGGAAAACAAATACATTCAATGATACTGTTACATATTTGGTATTTTTTACATTGGTCAAAATCCTGCTCAAAGAACATAGCACTGACTGATCTTATGTACTTTTATGTGGTGTGATAGATTGTACTTTTGAGTTCTTTGAAAAGCTGCTCATAAATATATTTCAAAATCATTCAAAATGCACAATTTATTAGGATGCAGCCTGAGGCCAGGAAGCCAAAGGAGGGCGTAGCCCTCCTTGGCTTCCTGTGACGAAGGAACAACACTCATTTTTCTCCCCTGAAGGAGCGCGTAGCGCTCCTTCGATTTGTGCCGAAGGCACAACGGGCGTGAGCTCGTATTCAAAATTGTATTGACGACTTCCCACCCGGTGGCCTCGTCAACGTTTCAACTTTGGCAGACAACGCATTTATCATATGTGGTACAGCCAACATGTAAACTACAGCACACTGCGCAAGAAAATCCTACAAATCCCACCTCCAGGCATGCCGCGGCGGGCCACGTGTCATTTGACTGTGGGGAAAAGTCAATATCGATATCGATCGGTTCGGATGCAAAAACAATGAAAGTCAGTTAACGGTTTTCTAGGCCGCCGCTCTACTAGTTGGAGCGTAGTGCATGACATCTATTTCTTTTCAGAGCCCAGTGCGTTTCATCTTTTATATGGCAACACCAAAAGTAACCACTGGGACTTACCTGAGCGTGTGGGTGATGGGAGTTTGAAAGGAACAACAACTGAGTCATTGGATAAACCTTTTTATACGAAGAAGCAATCAACAAACGGATAAGGCCGAATGCGCAGATCATACATATGTGTTGCCTTACTCGCAGCTAGTGTTGTTGGCAGAATGATGCCATTCTGCCGGTGGCAATTGCCAAGCGGCAATTGCCGGCAGTAGGTCAAGGGTGGTTGGCAGAAGTCGGCAGAAATACGATGACATAGTATTTGTTCCTACTAAAAACAATAAAAATTTGACATGTGGCCTAGAAGCCCAAGGGCCATTCTGTCCAAAAACTTGTGTCCAACCACTTTGTTAGTAGTTACTGGGGAGAAAGTCAAAATTTGGTCAAAAACAAAACAAATCACTACTTTTTCACAGGCAACTGCTGCTCGGCACGACAGTACTTATCTATTGAGAGCCACGATAAACATCTAATTGACTGAAAAATATGATCATCGGGCATGCTCGTGCAGTGTGGTTACCTCACTACAAAAAAGGCAATCAAGGCCGAATTCTATCAATTCTATCCCCATCTTCCGCTTCTGCAACTTCCAAGTCGACTCAAAGGTCGTTTGCATGGATTCCTCCCCTTGCAGCAGACTCTGATCCACCAGAATTATCTCACAGGTTCAGAATCAATTACTGAAGTTATCGGTACATAGCCATGAATCTCTGAAAATTCATTTTACCATGAGGAGTTCGCAACAAGATTACAACATTGCACCGTTGCAGCAATCAATATGCAATAGCATGGTTAAGTTATATTTGTTGACTCATGCCATGTTCCCTCATTTATGTTTTAAACTACCAAGTGATATAAGACTTTATCGTGGAAAGAACCGTTAGCACTTGTAACCTAATTTATATTCTTATGAGAGCTTCAACCAGCGAGGTATGATAGTGTAATTAGGTACCGTTTGTTGAGCAACATCATATTACCTCATTTATTTTTGACTTACAAAACTATATAGATCAGTTCGAATATTGCGTGAATTACAATGTCATCCAAAATCATGCACGTGACTATCACCTCAGCCTCAAATTTTACCTTAGAATTTTCAGACAACCTCAAATCATGTGACCAGCGCAAGTGGTTGAAATTGATTTGTCATTGTTTGCGCAGGACGGAAATTTACATGCAAGTTCCTTTCAATCCTTCTTTCACCGCTACTACCACCACCTCTCGACTCAGCATCTTCATTCCTCCCATTTGTGGTGGTCCCTCCCTGGCCTTTTCCTTGTGGTACCTCCTTGGCTGTTCGTGGTGGTTCCTGCCTGGCCGTTCGTGGTGGTTCCTCCCTGGCCTTTCCTCATGGTTCTTTCCTGGCCGTTCGTGGTGGCCCTTCCTTTCCTCGTGGTTCCTTCCTGGCCATTCGTGGTGGTCCGTCCTTCCCTCATGGTTCCTTCCTCTGGCCGTTCATGGTGGTCCTTTCCTTTCCTTTCCTCGTGGCTCCTTGCTGGCCTTTTTTCGTGGTTCCTTGCTGACCTTAGTTCCTCCTTTCATTCATCTCTCCACTATCTTTTCCTGTTTTCTTTTTGTCCTGTAACTACATATGTAGTATTTAAATATAAATAAAATTAATTTGCTTCACAAAACGAGTGCTGACGATGAGAATAATTTGGTACTGGTGACAAAATGGCAGGTTGTTGCAGGCAATCTGTCATGCTGGCGCTTTTGGTAGTTCTGTCTAACTTACTCCAGGTAGTATCATTCTCGCAGATATCATGTAAATTTTGCAATTAGATAAAGCATTGTAAAGCTTTATATTTTCACGTCAATTATTTGATGCTTCGGAGTTGTGAACCTCCCTTTCGTTATGGCATTTCATAACATTTTATATGATAATCAGGGATGCGTCTTTCCTCTATAAGGTCAAACATAACAATGTGATTGTCGATAGCAAAATTATGCTAGTTCTTGCGATTATGTACTATATATTGTTATTTATTGCTATCTACTTTCCTCACGGGTTCACTGATGGCCATTTTTGCCATAGTACAAACATAGTAGACTGGTGACCAGCCCCTCTATGAGGCAAACCGTCGATAGAGGGACTGGTAAATCTGGGTTTGAATTTGGATAGTGCGCGCTTTGGAGTCGTCACATGACCTGTAGCCAATAAGAAAACTGAAATTTTCGACGTGAATATTTGAAATGTTGAAATTAATGTTTGATTCATATTGATGCGATGTATACACGGTCGCGTCATTAATGTATGTATCTACTCTACAACTCCAATGGTCGTGAACTCTATCATCCAAGCTGTGCAGGAAGCCTCGATGGAAGGACTAGATTCATTTGCTCGTTCGCTGATACAAGAACGGCTCCCTACCGGTTTGGAGTGCGCTGTTGATCCGATCGTGAGTAGACATCCGGTTTCGTCTGGTACTCGGTGTAGGGATTGATGCTGGAGATCCCATGGTAATGTCGACAAAGCCAGAGTCCACGGAGCGATTTAGATCAGTCTCAGCAAGTACCGAGAGGTCTCCGTCACGTTCGAGCCATCCTTGAGACATCCTGGAATCCTTCCGAGTCGAGAAGAGCTTGAAAGTTAGGACCACTAGACACAGTGAAAAAAGATTGATTTGAGGCAGAATACATAAATAGAGCACGTCTCAAACGTTAGGCTGCCCCGCAGCAGTTGGAATGAAAGCTGATCACTGCTGGAGACGACGAGCGACGTTACATAGAACAACGGTACTTGTAATGTATGATCGAATAACTTAGCAGACTTATCTAAGCAAGGTCTAAGTCCCGAACAGGGTTTTCCGTCATGTGACGACTCCAAAGCGCGCACTATCCAAATTCAAACCCAGATTTACCAGTCCCTCTATCGACGGTTTGCCTCATAGAGGGGCTGGTCACCAGTCTACAAACATAGCTGAAAAGAGCTAAAAACGCTCACAATACATTGTGCCAACTTTTGCCATTCTGCCAATTGCCGTTCTGCCATTCTGCCATCTGCCAAGAGGCCAATTCCTTTCTGCCCACGACACTACTCGCAGCTGACTTCCATTATTGTCTTGATCTCCTCGTGTGCACGGCCTTGCTCCCGCAGGCGCCTTGCGCCCCTCTCTTCTTCCTGTACTACTATGAATTCATATCCATCACAGATACCACCAAAACGCTATGATCTCGTCCAGACATTTGATGCCATGGCGCTCGCTGGCAAGCCAAATGAGAGCAAGCGACTACCTGACCCTCTCCCTGCCAACGGGAATCGGGCAAGTAGTTTTATAGGAGGTTTCAGTCCCGAAAAGATGGCAGTGAACGCGCTACTTGACGCCACCAAACGACAACCCACACACAGCGGACAATCCTCTCCGAACAGTAAGGGCATATTACCCCCACTACCAATGCCGCCTACCTTTGTGGTGGCCATTCCATCTCCTCAGACGGGGAAACAGTCGTTGACGATGCAGCACGCGCTCAATACCAAGCCACTGCCAGTCATCACTCCACCATCGCATCCTCACTCGGATTCCCTCCGTCCCCTTGACATCATGGCCTATCCCTCTATCTCCGTAGGAATGCGCTCGCGTCCAGCGCTCGATATCACACCCAAATCTCGACCGCGTGCTATTTCTGTACCCCTTTCCCCATCATCATCTTCGGCGACCAAGAACACCACACAATGTAGCAGCATGACAAAACTCGGGAAGCGATGCTCGCGCCAAGTCAAGCTTCCCTCGACGCACTCTCATATTGACCCAATACCTGTCGTGTATTGTCATCAGCACCGCGACGCAATGTTTCATGCGCAAACCGGATTCTATGTCAGACAGAAAGGCATGCCAGATACATTTGTAGAATTTAGTGGTAAGCACCATATTCATCTCGTCTGACACGCTCTTCAACATAGGGTAGATTATATACCACAATACCTCCAACGCGATACCCAGCTGGCACTTAGAGTCGAAATGGAGAAAGCTGCTTCCACTTCGGACGTCTCTGGATATATCTACACGTACGAAATCCGAGGTTCGTCGCCATGAGTTTCCAAGCTCTTGATATTTACATCATCATCTTTGGCGTCCATGTTAGACCCGAAACGTCCTGGTGTAATTCAACTTAAAGTCGGGCGCGCTGTAAATCTCACAAAACGACTGGATCAATGGGGCAAACAGTGCGGCTCGAAGGTGCCAATCGTCCGGGGGTGGTGGCCAGGCACAGTCGAAGACGAGAGTGACGACGACGGCACTAATGGGAGCCTGCTTACAGGAAACATCAAGGCGGGAGAACCGGGGCCATTGTGCCACCGTGTGGAGAGGTTGGTGCATATAGAGCTCGCGGACTTGGTGGTCCACACACCATATCTGGACCCCAAGTTTCCGAAAGTCGACAATTCAGACACCTCTCCTTCTACCTCGGGGTCGCCGAAGAAGGCTACGATGAAGCCCTGTCTTGATTGTAAGCGATTGTCATATTTATTATGCCGGCAATGTAGATTTTTGACGCTGGGTCCAGGTGGTACTATACACAGGGAAATATTTGCATTTCCACGTCCCGAGAAGGGACGTTACAAGGGGCGAGAGTGGGAACTTCTCGTGAAACCCGTCATTGAGAAATGGGGCAAATTTGTATCGGAATACTATGCTTGAGCTATCACATGCAACACCCCTTCGGAGGGAGTCAATGGGAAGCCTTATACCCCTCGATTGATGTCCACGGCGCAAGCCCCAGAATGACACGCTTTCCATCAGAGCTTTTGGTGTCTACGGTAAAATATTTGACTGTCAAAGGACTTTTGTAATTCTGACAGCGCACATCTTTCCTTTCGGTATTACTCGAAACACTGCGACAGACACTTGTCACAACAGCTCTAGTCTCCCTCAGCCTCGCCTTGTACAGACTAAGTACTATAGACGAATGAAGACGTTCCTTATTTACTCAACTATCATAGGTCAGTAAAAGTCCGCTCTGAATCCGATCTACATAATGGCCACATATCTAGCTTGTGTATCTCTATGCACTTAATTAGTTGTTGCTCGGCGTGAATCTCGTCATACCGAGGACTGAAAGCAGTGCGTGCCGTAGTGGGGGCAGAGAACGTAGCATGTGGTTCAGTGCCAAATTGCGTTACGAAGCCTGTGCGGGCCGGTCTGCAGATACCTGTTCCTTAGCTAGTAGTAGTCCTCTTCTTGCTTGTGAGTAATGAGTCGGCCCGCAGATCCTGAGCGCTGAGCAAGTCCTGCAGGGGCCGCCTTCTTCCGGGACTAAGTATTCCGCAGCTTGGATATGATAGCTAAAGGCAGTCAGGACAGTCATAGTAGGCCCAATCAGATTCTCCCGTGGGGCAGATACTAGCCCACTGAAGCTGTCAATCACGAACAGCTTTATCCATGCATTCCGCGCGTATTGGTAACGAATGCGCTGTATGCCAGCGGTAATACTATATTTAGCATGAACATATCATCTTCATACGTCCACCATTAAGTCCCCCACTCACTCAGTTGCAGCACTGACACCAGTCCCTCGAATACTATGACCATAGTCTCAGATGATCCCAATATGTGGCCGCTAATAAATTTCCAAACGATTTTCAGCTATTTTACAGGTTTGTAGAGAACATTCCGATGTTTTACCCAATGTTTGATCATGATTTTGCAGTTGCAGC
The DNA here is from genome assembly GCF_016647785.1 of Suillus fuscotomentosus. Lineage (NCBI taxonomy): Eukaryota > Fungi > Basidiomycota > Agaricomycetes > Boletales > Suillaceae > Suillus > Suillus fuscotomentosus. The sequence goes on from NW_024539537.1 coordinate 17,419, forward strand.
CTTGACTGCAGTATTGTACGACTGGGGTGAGCAAGATGTTTTATTTGAGAAATCATCGATGTTTAATCGTATCATCCAGTACTGGCTTTTGGACAGGAGGTAGGTAGGAAACTCAGTATCACGGTTACCGGAGCAGCCATCTCACTAATAATGATCTGGTAGTTCGAACTTATCTGGGTGAGTAAGATCTCATCAGAAGAACAACGCTTAGTTAAATCGGACAGAGGAAACGTTGGTCCATCATGACTTTTCTATATATCAGCGTACGTGCTAGCTTACGCATTGACACTGAGTTGTGCTTACTTCAACATACCCTAGGTGCGCTACACCGGAATAATATACTGTGTGTATGTTCGCAGTGCTTACAAGTTCAAGTTGGCACCGTGCTAATGAGTTGTGTCTCATGGACAGCATAGCACTCCTGTGTATGTCTCTTTGCAAGCGTACAACTGTGTTTATTTCTTCTTCTTCTGATGAACCGTATCATGTGCAGCAACACTTCCGTCATTCTCGGTGACAGATGCAGTAAGTATGCTGTACAAACGTCTGATTCTCGTCCAACTAACTGCACCGCTACACAGGGGTGAGTGTAATCGTCGACTAACTTCTCGAATTGATATAATGACTAAACTAGCTGTGAGTTCGTTCGAAGAATAGAGCCATATGATGCTCATCATTTACTGGATTTTAGGCACTACTTATTACCTTGTACAATGGTGGATACCTGTCATCGTAAATGCAATGCTGGGCGGTGAGTTACTCGGCTGCCGTACTTCGGCATTGACTGAAACACCATGCAAGTTATTATGATCGCTCGATTAAATGCCATGTATCAGCGATCCCGAAAGATGTTCACCTTTCTCGTTTTAACCTTCCTGGCTAAAACGATCGCATCTGGAGTAATGAGTGTATTGGACAGTGGTCATATTTCAGGGGGTGAGCTTAGAAACAACCTCAACATATCAAGCTCATGGATGAATTCCAGAAGAACTCGTTCTGTCCAATATCCATTGGTGCAGTTACCAAGGAGTGGAGCCTACTTATGAGAGCCGAGAATTGGATAATCATCACTGCATGGGAGGTCCTCACATTGTGTCTTGCAGTCTGCATCGCTGCAAGACATTTCCGGGAACTGCCATCCACAGGTTCGGTCGTCGGGGACTGTTTCACGGTGTTGATCAAAACCCACATGCTTCACTTTGCAGCGTGAGCTCGTCATTTTTGATGTGTTTGTCTCTTCCGCCGACGATGCATGCATTAGCTTTACTGCTGTTTCTGGCTTAAACCTCGGCCTACTGTCCCAAAGTATCTCAGTATGTCAATCTCAGTTTGCATTGAACCATCCTCACCGTTTCTAAAGGAGTCAACTTCTGTGGGGGCTGAAATATATCTCGGCATTCTTCGAGTCTTCTCTTTCTTGCAGATGTTTCTGCTCGGACCACGCCTTATTATTGGCGTCCGAGAATATCACGATACGCTCGTGGCCAACTCTAATGAAGGGATTGGCATGATTACAATTGCTTTCCAGGAGCGCGCAATGTCTTAACTGACGGGGATACTTAGCAGGTGAAACGAATGGAAGTTACAGCGCTCTCGGGTATGCTGCAGTAGTTCGGCTCTTGCTGCTTGCTCGTCTACAATGGATGTATTGGCCGGGTCGTTGATGAGGTCCGAGATTGATTTGTTGGAAGGTCAAAAGGAGAGAGCATGGCGCTTGGGTCTTGACACTTTCGTGCCTTGGGATCCTTCTGGAGGATCTGTGGACATTGTTACGGTGACATGATTAGTTAGTGTCTAGAGGTGATAAAATATTAACAAGGCAAATAATTATGAGGCGTGACCGCCGTTGTTGAACTTTTGAGTTCCGGGGTCCTGGTAGTAGTCAGGGTGCCACCTCGATGCCATATACAGTGTATCACTTTTGTGCTACTCTTAGACTTACAGCAGGCGATGCCGTCCTCTCGAAGGCCTCGAGGCCTCACTTCTAAGTTCTGGCATGGATAATACGTTGGATTCGGAAAACAATTATCAAGTCTGACTCATTGTAGCAAGCTTTTCCGTACGTGTACGGTACACACATGGTTGTATCCGACTCGGAGTCAACGTCCTGATTTTGCTTTAGGTACCAGCCTCTGTACGAATGCTCTGGGAAAGCTCGCAACGCGTTCTTTGTGCGGCGCTGATTTTCCAGTTCGGGCACTTTCTGAAGGCACCAGGAGGGCCGCACCCCACAACTATCAGTCTGACTCTTGTTCGGACCTTGATCTGGCGCACCGCGGACTTGTATCATGATCATGGTAGAGTGTGGTTGAGGTCGGCATTCCTCCTGTGGACGATATAATTCTCGGTTGGAGTTGACGTGGATAATTTGCGAAATTTCTAGATGACCTACCAATTTGGATGTTTAGAAAGTGTCTGCCCCCTGCTTCACAACTAAATGCCTTTGCACTCAGTGACACAACTTGCGAGTTGGAACACTGACATTGCTCATTCCCCTGCATGTCCCTGGCAAATGAGATATTCGATCGTCGGGTCAGCCGAAATACAGGATTACGAGACACGGGCAGTGCTATTTGTCTATCAGAATTCTGCATAGCATGAGAAATCAGTCCCAAAGGCTCCTTTTTCTTCTTAGCACAGGGTTGCCGTTTTTTGTCCGCCCTGCTGTGTCGATGCGATGTTGGCATAGTATTGGGCGGGCATCATGATGATAAGATATCGCTGCCGAGATATCTCATATATCCGTCCAGGTATTTATTTCTTATGGATGACACTGTGTGTTTATACCATACCTCTTGTTCTTCTTCTCGCCCCACCATCCTGCCATGGCTACAAGTCACTACCAGGGACACTGCCGGACAAGTGTTCTGGAGGATGGCAATCGCGATGATGCGGTCATTATGTCAAGGACCGCTAGTGTGACGCCATTGGCAGTCAACATTCCTTCGACACCACCACGCGGTAAACAACTATTTGGACTGGTAACGCCCCCGGACTCTCGCCCACGACCCAGCCTCTTTGAAATCCGTCCAACCTCTCCACCTCGTACCCCTGTACGACGTTCCGACGTCCCAAAGGACACAGAGTCGCTGACCGTCTCAGAAAACTCATCTGAACGGTCCAGCAATCAGTCAACTACTAACCCTCGTTATCCTTCGCCAGGGCTTTTGACGCCCGATAACACGCCTCCGCGTCTTAGTAAACCACGATTCGTACCTGTCAGTCATAAGCAAGAGACGACTAAATCGGAGTTCTGTCTCTCTCTTCAAACCACATCGGCTGTGGTGGAGATTTCGGAAATGTGAGCATTATTTCTCGGCCCTCAGAAATTCCTGATTTCAAGTCCACAACAAGTTTTAAACATCACGCGGAAATCATCCAGGACACCAGAAAATCGGAGCCAGTTACGACACAATGCAATGGCATAAAACCGATTAAAGCCCCTGATTCTTATCTCATCCCTCATATTGACCAGTATACCGGCCTCCCTCCTTCTAATTCATCCGTGAATGTGAGGGCTTTGCAGTGCTGTCAATCCCAAGATATTGCTGCGAGACCAATAGCTTACGTAAATTCGCAATACCATGGACTCACACTGCGTTGCGATCAATGCCAACGTTCAGTCGAATCTCCAACTCAATACTGCTTTCAGCATGGACCTAAAAGTCCTGATACCCCTACCATACTCACTGCACCGAAGTCTTCACAATGTCGTGGACTCACACTACGTGGCGTCCAATGCTCACGTTCAGTCAAACTTCCAGCCCAATACTGCTTTCAACATGATTCTCAAGATCCTAATACCCCTGTCATAGTCACCGCACCGAAATCTTCGCAATGCCGTGGACTCACACTACGTGGCGTCCAATGCTCACGTTCAGTCAAACTTCCAGCTCAATACTGCTTTCAACATGATTCCCAAGATCCCAATACCCCTGTCATAGTCACCGCACCGAAATCTTCGCAATGCCAGTGGACTCACACTACGTGGCGTCCAATGCTCACGTTCAGTCAAACTTCCGGCTCAATACTGCTTTCAGCATGATTCCCAAGATCCTAATACCCCTGTCATAGTCACCGCACCGAAATCTTCGCAATGCCATGGACTCACACTACGTGGCGTCCAATGCTCACGTTCAGTCAAACTTCCGGCTCAATACTGCTTTCAGCATGATTCCCAAGATCCTAATACCCCTGTCATAGTCACCGCACCGAAATCTTCGCAATGCCATGGACTCACACTACGTGGCGTCCAATGCTCACGTTCAGTCAAACTTCCGGCTCAATACTGCTTTCAGCATGATTCCCAAGATCCTAATACCCTTGCCATACTCACCGCACCGAAGTCTTCGCAACACTGTGGATTCATTCTACGTGGCGTTCAATGCCCAGGTTCAGTCAAATTTGCGGCTCGATACTGCTTCCAGCACGACTTCCCAAAGTGCTAATACCCCCACCGCACCCACTGCATCGACGTTGGCAATAGAAGTGAATTCACGATGCCATGGACTCACGCAGGGTGGCATTCAGTGCCACCATTCAGTGAAATCTCCGACTCAATACTGCCACCAGCATGGATATCAAATAAATAACACCTCTGCCACACCCATAGCACCGCAACCGACGACAGAAGTGAATTTGCAGCGCCGACGTTCAGTCGAACCTCCAATTCAATACCGTCATGAGCATGAGTATCAAGGCAACAACACCCCTACCACACCCATCGCACCAACATTGACAACAGAAGTGAATTCGCGGTGCCATGGACTCACACTGCTAGGTGGCATTCAACCAGTAACAGATGTGAATTCAAGTTCACCCTGCGGTGAACTCACACTACGTGCCGTTCAATGCGAACTTTCAGTCAAACCTTCCACTCAATATTGTGATCAGCACAGACCTCAAAGCGATGTCGTCCCCACCTCACCCGCCATATCTACCATCCGCATAACAGCGCAATGCAATGCCGAATCCAAGCCGAAAGGACGCCGATGTCGACAGTGGGTCTCGATTGCCCCCGATCAGCTTACAAACGATACATCCCAACCAATTTATTGTCGTTTCCATATTCCATCTCTAGTAGGGATCGTGAAACACAATGAGAATGAGGGGTTTAAAGTGCAGCTAGTCGCCGGTCAGCAAGATATTTTTGTTCGCTTTTGCGGTGAGGCAATTGTTGCAGATTTCGTTGGACCATTTTAAACGTTCAATAGACTATATTCCTGAGTATCTGCAAGAGGATACTCGGAAAAAACTTCGAAAGGCCATGACGAGAAATCTTTCGGAAAGATCCAAGACACCAGGCTATGTATATGCGCTGAACGTGTTCGGTAGGTTTTACTTGACCCATCATCAAATGTTGACCTGCAAGCTGAGCCCTTAACAAGACCCCGAGAACGAGGAGAAGCTCTCATTGAAAATTGGGTACAGCAAAGATGTCAAGAAACGCCACGCAGAGTGGAAGAACAAGTGTCGTTCTTCCATAAAAGATGTTCGCGGGTGGTGGCCTCTGACCATAATCGAAGCTCAAGATGATGACGAGTTGGCGATACAGAAGCTCATTAGAAATAATTGCCAGGGCGACAAGGGTCCGATGGCTGAACAACTCGAACGGTTGGTGCATATCGAGCTCAAGGATCTGGCAACACATGCTGCTTATCTGCATCCCAATTTTCCTGACGTCCACTTTTTGGATATCCCACGTCAGCCAAAGGTTGAGCTTAAACCCTGCCGTGACTGTAGTAAGTTAGACCTAATGCATAATTACGGGGCAGGTGCTAAAGCTTGCCAATTCACAGACGGGACCAAACACAAGGAAGTGTTCTCATTCACGCGCGTCAAGGAAGGTGAATTCTTTGGGAGGGAATGGGAAGATATCGTTAAACCTGTGATAAGGAAGTGGGGATTGTTTCTCATGACATATTTTGCTCAAGGTGGTGCATGAATTTTGCAAATGACTCTTCGACTCAACCTCGACATTAAGGATTCCGCTTTATATCTAACTTATTGCGGCGCTGCGTGGACTGTTCGTGATGTATTTTGATCACGCTCTATCCTGCTTTTTATCGTATGTCGCGGACATTCATTGGACTGAGGATCCTATGTTGTACACTGACCTGTAATTTAGCATACCGACTCGTTGTAGCATTTCGAGATCATGTGAACCCAAAAGCGAAGTGCGACGTATTAGATAATAATTAGGTCTAGGCCATCAAGCCTGCCTACTACGTATTTTTCACTTCAAGCACAATTTTCTGGTCCCAAGCCTACCGGTATATGTGACCGGAGCTATTTTCAAGTTTTCCGTGTGCATGGTTATCGATCGCTTTTGTTTCATGTCACCTCAAAGTTCTGTGCATCCGTCATTTTTTTCACTTCTAGCACCATTGGTCTAGCCTTCCCGCCACCCTCTGTCGTCCTTCCGACACCAGTACCCTGCACTCGCCTCAAGAACACAATAGCAAGTGTCGACGAGAAACTATTGCACAGGGCCGCAGGACCGTGATGGAACATGAAGTGAGACTCGATGACGCAAACAGGCGGTAGAAGGGGATATTAAGCGGTAAGATCTCAGAGACACTGGCAGAGAGCAGCTACACCCCTTGGCATATGCAGAACTCGCCGCCTCCGGTATTCTTCTGCTGCCTCGCGCGCCCAATTTTGTTTCTGTCACTGTCCTGATGCCTCACTGTCCTTCTTCGCAGTTTACATTATTCCACCAACTTGCTGTCACTGCCTTACAACAGCAACCATGATATTCTAAATGCCTACTGTTTGTCACGCTTGTTATTCACGCCCACTACAAGTCCCTTGATCCCTCTTTTTTAAGCCTGTGTTCAGCAAGTAGGGTTATACGGTATACCTCAGGGAATATTACGCTGAAGATGATGCATCAGTTTTGCCAATGACTCTTGGGTTCGACTCCTTTTATTGGGATGTTGTACACCGGTCTGTATTCAGTATTCTTTGTAGCCTTCAAGTTCACCGACTAAAGTCTTTTACCGCGGTGTGCGATGGCACGCCCAAAAATGATTAAACTGTGTCGTCCCCGCTTCTGCAACTCCCGAGTCGACTCAAAGTTCGTTTGCATGGATTCCTCCCGTTGCAGCAGACTCTGATCACCAGGATTATCTTACAGGTTCAGAATCAATTACTGATGAGGAGTTGATCGAACGTTGATCATCAAACACCTGAGCCACAGGAGGCTGAAACGGACGGTCGGACTGACCAACTGTGAGAAAATGATGGGGCGCCCAGAAGGGTATGATATTGATGCTCATCAGGTATAGCCTTAGTGTAGTAGTCAAAACTATTTTTGCCATAGTTAGGGCTCACAATACATTTTGCCGACTTTTGCCATTCTGCCAATTGCCGTTCTGCCATTCTGCCATCTGCCAAGCTCTGCCAAGAGTCCAACTCCTTTCTGCCCACACAGGCATTGCTACCCTATACTATCAACAACACGATCGGTTGCATGGCGATGGGTTGACATTGTTCACCTTCCATAACGAGATCTGATCATCTTGTCCTCTTTTGTTTTTTTGTGGAACTTCACCTTGGCATAAATGCCTCATATAAAAGACTTGCAGTTGGCCGTGTTGTTATTTTCTGTCTGAGCTTTTCTGTCTTCATCTTTACCTTCTGACCCTAGTCGCTGTGCGTCTTGAAGCTTCAACTTTCGGGCTTGATGCTCAATTGCTTTGATTTCAATTTCTAACACTTCAAACATTCAACCTTGACCAATCACGATGTTCTCGAGCTTATTCCTGGCCTTTGCTGTAGTGTCGCTGGCGCAGGCTGTCCAGTTTAACGTCACTGTTGGTGGAGGACCATTAAGATATGATCCGCAATTTGTTGTACGTCTCTGTAGTCAATTTCGCAGTATTCATTACTCATTAACGTGAAGAATGCAAACCCTGGAGATACCATCATCTTCACTTTTAAACAATCCAACCATACGGCTTCCCAATCAACTTTAGCCCAGCCATGTGTAAGGGCGTCCAATGGATTTGACTCTGGCTTGTAAGCACGAACACGCCGTTGTATAAATTTAGACTGAAATATCATGATTGGCGTACATAGCATGCCAGTATCATCCAGTAACACGAACGGCCCGTTCCCTGCAGCACAATATACGGTGCAGGACATGAACCCAGTTTGGGTGTACTGCAAACAAGGCAATCACTGCCAGCAGGGCATGGTCTTTGCCATCAACCCAGGCACTCAGTTTGCTGCATTTCAAGCAGCGGCCATGGGCAATACCACAGTCTCTTCATCCTTGTCTGCTTCGATCACTGCAACTACGACTGCTCCCACCGGGGTCATCACTGCTACCGCGACTATCACTGGAGGTGGTCAGACTGTGACTACAACTTACGGTTCGTTCCCTGGTAGTGCAGCACCAACGAGCGGAACAAGCTCGGATCATAAAGTAGTTGTTGGCGGCTCGACCCTGACGTATACGCCATCGAATATTACTGCACAAATTGGGGATACGGTCACGTTTCAATTCATGCAAAAGAATCACACGGCAACGCAGAGTACCTTTGCGGATCCGTGCCGCTCGCTTACTCTCACGTCTACAAGTGGACAAGTTGGGTTTGATTCTGGATTGTAAGTGTTTTTGTCGGTTAGGCTATGTGTGAGCTGACAGCGCTGTTAGCATGGCCGTTGCATCTAATGCGACGACCTTCCCAACGTATACGATCCAAATCAATAATGTAAGGAACTTATCATCATATAACTCCCTGTACTGACATCGAGTGCCTTAGACTGCACCAATTTGGGTATATTGTAAACAGTCTGGACACTGTGGGCAAGGCATGGTGTTCTCTGTGAACGCGGTCGAGTCTGGAGCCAACAACTTTGCTGCATTCAAGGCGCAAGCAATCCGACTCAACGGGACCTCATCCTCGACCACGAGCACGAGTACAGGAGTACAAGCTACACAAACCAAGTCGAGTGGTGCAGTGAAGATGAATGATCGTGGGACAAGGGTCTTGGTTGGCATTGTGGGAGTGGTGTCAATGGCTGGCATGTTCCTGGCGTGAGGTTGTCATTATGAGATGTACCTTATCGCAATTCTTTCAATCTTGGTGTATAACACTATGTAGCCCACTGGTATATTGTACTATTCGCTGTAGTCAATGTGGATTGAATTAATATCTATGTGTGTTACAGTCTTCGATTATGTAATACACTTCAAGTTATTGGGAGGTTGTGCACCGGTGAACTGCGGTTCCTGTAGAGGACGCCGGTGGAGGGCGCTCACGCTGCACAACCAGTGCCCTGACGGGCTCACGATTCTGATTTTGGTCGTCGCCATTCCGACAGGTGTCCCGTGTTTTCTTGTACACCATCCTGGCTGTTCACACCAACTTGGCCGCACGGCGTGTTCACCTTACTACAAGTTGCTTTGCAGACCTTTTGTATATCCAATTGCTCAGCTGAGCTATGGATTCACCACCTAATGTCCCGTATCAGGCCTACAAAGTACGTTAATCTTCTTAAATTCTCCTTTATTCTCATCCAAATAAATGTAAAAGTCGAAACGACATTCCCGAGCAGTCTCGTCTATCCATCTGGTTCCCAATGTCTCCCCGCCGCCTATGTCCCGCCCATCGAGCATGGCATCAATCCCCCCTTCTGTTCCAGCGCCTACATTCACTCGTCCACACGAATACTATGAGTCTGAGAAGGTCTTGACAGTCTCCACAGAGTATCCAAATGTCATCACAGTCGTAACAGACAAGACACGAGCACCCAGTGTCGATATCGTACATTCGAGGGACCTTTCTTCCTCACCGAATACTAATAGCTCATCATCTAGTACCGAGTTACCTTCCCCAACAAACATTGATGTTGCGTTGCCAGATCCTGTCCAGACACCCGTACCCGATGAGGAGCCAGTTCCACGTACAAATGGCAAAGACAAAGAGATGGAATTACCAATTTCATCTCCTGCATCTTCCATCACAAAGCTTCCTCCTACTTCTCCGAAACCATCCAAGTTCAGGCGCCTCCGTCCTCCCCCTGCGAAATCCCCACTCGCTTCGCCTCTCCGCCCACCTGTTACCCACTTCCCCCGCACCATCGACATCCAGCCGCCAACTCGATGCACTGCATGCATTGCATTCACCCGTGATGCACAGCCGTGTCACCTCAGTTACATCAGTAATATCAGATAGTGGTAAACTACCTCCGTCAGTCTTACTTCCAAGAGCAAGCGCGCCTTTTGCTCAAAACATCATCAGTCCACCCCCGCGCTCGTCTTCGATGGTTGCACCCCTGCCACCGCCGAAACTCTATTCACCGATACCGACACCAGGACCTCTACCGCCACCTTCTTCATCAGCCCCAGTATCGGCAACAACCTCAACCTCAGGTTCTCCTGCAGCGTCAACTCCGTCCCTCCCCTCCACCTCATCCGCACCTGCATCTTCCTCTGCACAAATACGTACATCCACCCCTACGCGGTCTGCAGCACCCTACCGTCCAGGCTTTCAACCCAAGGGCGTGTATCGGCCCCGCACGGATGAATTTTCTGAATACCGGACGAAACGTGTTGACGAGGGGCGGATAGAACAGACAAAGCTAGAGCGTAGGCTCGAAAAGCTTATCGCTCTGCATTTTCCTGTGGAGAATTCTGTTGAGAAGGGCGTGGGTGCGAGGAAAGATGAGGTTAGTGTCAATGGAAGGGGAATGGAAAAGAGGAGGGCTTCGTCGTTTTTTAATCTCGACCTTAAGAATATGGATGCGAGTGAACTGTGGAAAGGGGTATTGCAAAGCCAAATGATACAGGGCTCCAACGGTGATACTCGAGGTATATCACGTTGCTCAGTTCGTTGAATTGAGTATTGACCAAAGCAATTTTCTAGCTGCAGAGCAGCGGATAACACCTTGGCAAGATGATGCTGCCGTATCTAAATGTCCTTTATGCGTGTATGTCTTTCTTTTGATGTCTACATTCCCCAAACCACTACCGTTGAACATAAGAATCTCACTTATATTCTTCCAGCGCGTCGTTTCACCCACTCACAAACCGTAAACACCATTGCCGCCTTTGCGGTACCATCATCTGCAGTCTTCCTCCAAAGCTCCCGCAGCGCCACAGCCCCTGTTCAGTACTTTTCGTCGTCGATGCCAAGACGCGGCGCATCGAGGAGGTCGGGGAGGGCGTCGATTACGGTGTGCGTCGTGCGGGTGCCGGCGAGGAGGAGAAATTTCTCCGCGGCGTCAGAATATGCCGTAGCTGCAGGCCTGTGCTCACGCGACAGCAGTATTGGCAGGAGATGGCGAGCGTACCGCCGTTTGTAAGGTTCTATGATGTAAGTTGATTACTGGAGGTATTGAGCTTGTGCGATACTAATTTGGAAAATAGGCATTCATTAGTCTCGAGAAAGAGATCGAGGATGCGATTCCCCAGTTTCAGGACCTGCTTCTTACACTCAGGTACGTATTGACTGGGCTTTGATTCTACACAGATTAACAATAACACATTTGCATCTAGTAATGACGACCAGCCGACTAAAGAAGCGTCCGCAGCACGGAAGCGTCTTCTGGATGCCTTTGCTCAATATGATGTTTTGGCCAAACGAATACGTGATATTCCTTGCAATACAGGGTCTTCCCAGAACCACGTGCAGCTTGCAGTCCTCAGCAGGGCGAATCTATTTTTGCAGAAGCATATGTTCCCATTGCAGGTACGTAAAATACGTTTCATCCGATACTCTAAACTGATTAGCATCATGCGCAGTCCCTGCCCAAGCCTAAAAAGCGCGACTCAACATCGTCACCTGTCCCTTTCGAGACACCACTTGTGGACCCCGATTCAGACCTAGCCCATACACTACAACCGCTTCTAGAACAAGAGGCTCTTCTCGAATCCTTTGTCGGCGAGGCGATGGCGCATCGCAAGTTCGAAGATGCGAAGACGCTCAAGGCGAACCTCGCCGAAATCAGAGCCGAAGTCGATCGTATGCTAGGTGATGCTGTGCGGTGAGATGGAGACGCGCATGGGGTGATTATAGCCGGGGTGATCATAGCTGGTTGACGACTCATTCATACACGCAAACACGATACTATCTTATGAATCTAGCATTACATCCGCATCCTCGTTTTATCGCTCTGATAGATCTTATGCTTTGGGACCCTTTTATTTCACATACACATTACCTTCATGTAGGATCCAGCATAATATAGGCATGGAATTTTGAAAGCAAAAGACAATACTAGTTGAATATGTAATGTGAGATATTGGTATGATGATGCTACAATAACTGCAGGTATACGTCATGCGTCGTGAGGATGAGTCATGGACATAACAATTAATCAAAGCTACCAAGGCTCAGCGCTCAGCCTTCATCACCCGTGTCCCGCATACGGGGTATATTGAAGGACTGGGTTGGAAGTGCACTCCGAGGGGTTGTTATGTGACCAAACAGTTTCAATGTCTTCGGCTGCGTAGAACTGCGACTTCTGGATAAATTTGCACCTAGCCGCCCATCCTCAGCGATCAATCCGACTACGGATGGCGCCAAGATAGCAGTCATGGGGGAATATGGTCGTGGCGTTGTTGATGGTGAGAATGATGAGACATGCAGGAGCATCACGAACTCCTGCGTGGCATTTGTCAACGCCAACATCTTGCCTAAAAGATCGGAGAATACGGCGTGGGACGTGCCGTGCGTTTTGACCAGATTTGACAATTTGACCACAATCTGTAGAGAAAGATCCCGCAGATCAGCATCACAGATCACCCCAAGGAGATTGAAAAGACAAGTGGATCACCACAGGAATGGGATCAAGACAAGGAAATCAGAGAGATTTGAATCACCTTGACGAACACGTGTGCGTCCTCACGGAGCCCTTTTCTGTCAGCTCCTGGGTCTCCGCACCGCATTGCGTTTATATTAGTACGTAGGCGCTCCGTGGTGGATTTAGCTTTAAGCAGTGTGTTGCGGAACTCTTCAGCTCCTTCAGATAAATTCTCCACAATCTCTTTCAGCATCTCCCATACTGCAGGTGCTGCCTCTACTGCCACTTCCATCGCGTCGAGGGCGTCTTTGTCGACGAGCGTCCGTGAAGGAGGTATATCAAGTGTTGGGCGTCGAGCAGGCACATGAGGCGATGAAGGCGCAGCTGATGGCGTCAATGATGTTTGGGAGGCTTGCCGGGAGTGCTGCCCAGACAATGACGTCCAAGGTATGCTAGAATTCACCAATGAGGGAATCAGGCTCGATGTTGATGCTGAAAGCGGTAGCGCCGGATGACGTTGTCCTGCTCGAAGTGTCGCCGGGGAGTTTACCACCGCGCCAAATGGTACTGGCAAGTCATATGATGGCAAGGATTTGCCAATCTCCACGTCTTTTGAACTGAACGACCCAGCATGGCGCCGCGTGGTTCTTGCTCTACCAAGGGATTGCGTGGGTCGTGATCTGGCGATTGGAATACCATGTGGCGGCAGCGCATTGAACGGGGAGTACGATGGTGGTGCTGAAGAAGGAAGAAGCTCGGGACTGGGATTCGGGGCTGGTTGGGGCTTCACTAGATGACGCCGGCGATCCGAAAGGTGAGGTTTGATAGCTTCAATGTGTGGAACCATCGACTGCCACGCACTCGATATTTCGGCCATCGCACCGTAAAAGATAAGCACCAATGACCGCATATATCGGTCATCATCTTTAGACGCGAGGATGTTCAACTGCAGTGACATCATCGCAATAGCTTTGCCAAACATCGCTGCGGTATCTCTACTACTCTCCACAAGCGCTCGGCAAAGTGAAGGTGGCGGTGTCGTTTTCTTGCAAATTGTATCAAACCGATCGAGAGCGCCGTTCAACTGCATCATGTAAGTATACGCAGGGTCGGTGACTTTCTTCAGCACAGAGGAGAGTTGTCGGTCGTTGGTGTAAGTGATGTAGTGTGAAAGCGCCTGATAAACTTGTGAAACAGCGAAGAACAGTGACCGTGCACATTCTACAAGGGAGCGTAGGGAAGATGAAAGATTGTTAATCATGGCTGTGGCAGGAAGCGCCGAGAGGCGCTTGAAGTATGCATGGCGTTCGACTTCGGGAACCGGCCGAGGAACGTCGCCAAAGGTTGGAGATGCAGATGTAGGAGGTGACTGAGTATATGCCTTTCTGCTCTGGAAATGCGAGGAACCGTCGGATGATGATGACGAGCCTTGATGATGTGAGAGAGGTGAGGGGATGGAAAACTCGTCATGCGACAGTAGATCAGGTGCGAGAACTCCTTTGCTTGTCCCCCCAATAGCTTGCTTGTTGACACCATCACTCACGTTGGCTGCACGGAGATCGGGCAGACTCTTCTTCCCAAACAGTGCTGGACAGCGATCACGAGCTGAACCGGTAAATGATGCATTACGGCCATGCTGTGGACCATCTGGCACGGTTGTACTGTGATCATCTGTAGAAGACACAGACTCTGCAGGGGTAGGCAGGTAGCTCCCGACAGTCATTGATCGAGGTGGGACTTTGAACGGAGGAAGCGTCCCCAGGCGAAGAGGTGGCGGGCGGTCGAAACGCGGCGATGTCGACTTTGTAGGCTCCGGAAGGGAAGCGTCGATAGAGAAGGAGCGAGCATGAGGCGTAACACCTGGGTCGGAATCATCATGTATACGAGACCAGGACTGTATTTGGTCTTCGCTGTAAGTACGTCAGTTGGCATTCGAGTATGAGAGAGTTGATCCCTACATGGAGTTGTCCAAAGCCGTATTCGCACTCACGAGCGAGTCGATGCTGGGCTGTTTCACGTCCAAGCGAGGCCGGGAATTATTTCTCATCCACTTCTGCATGAATGTTATCCACTCCCTTCCCCCATCTGGTGTTACCATGACAGTCTTCGGCGGCCACTCTATGGGATTGTGATCTACCTTCAAGACGTCCAGCTCACGAAAATCTGCAAAGTATCCCGGGATGCGAGTTATTTTGTTGCGCGACAGGCAGAAAACCTGACGAGAGCATGTTTGGCACTAAGAGGAAGTATAGAACTACGGAACGTACCCTCAGGTTGATCAGGGAGCCTGATTGCCCCGGTAATCTTTTGATTTTGTTTCGACTGATGTCCAGAATCTCTAAGGATGGCATGACCGTTAACTGTGTCACGTTTAGCGACCGTTTAACGCGTGAACTTTGAGGCTGCTCACCACGTCGGGGAAAGATGTGAAGCTGTTGTTCTGCAAATTCAAATATCTCAAGCGAGAGAGCAGGGCAAATGCAGTAGGGAGTGTAGCAAGGCGATTGTACCCCAATGCAATCCTAAAGTAGTTTGTAATGTGAAGTTGCGGCAACAACGCGTCGCAGCAACGTACCTGAATACTGAACTCTCGTCATCGAGGGAGCCGTTCCTGCCCATGGTTGCCAAGTGTTTTGCCCCATCCTCACCGACGTCTGTCAGGTTCTTGTGTGTGAGATCAAGAGTAGCGCCGTTGTCGGATGACTGTCGAAGTGCTTCCGCGATGTGTTCTTCCGTTAGTGAAGTAGAGAGCAAAGGAGATAGAGCACCATGTCTGCTGCTAGTACCCGGGAATTGAGACGTGCGCCCAGCGGCACGGTCAACGTCCGAGACCGACATTTAGAGGGTAAAAGCAAGAGGATCAGGGTCAACGGTCAGCTGGACCTTCTAGGGTGTCGAGCAAATAATATTATTGTTTCCAACAATGATTATTCTGAACCAGGCAGTTGTCGGTACCATCCGGTCCAATAAATGCTGTACACTCACGCGGCCTATCCGACGTTTCCACAGTGAAAAGTCACAGCAGATCTCTGAGTCATTCTCCGACTTTCGCATTGCTCGTAATGGTCACCATCAACATATATATGTACACAACACCATCTTAAAACCACAACTAAAACCACATCGAGATAGAAAAACTCGTCTCTTCACTCTGCATCGCATGCCACCATCCAGGAGGAAAAAATAGTACATCACCGGGGGCCAAGGTCACGCACATAGCTTTCTGCGGCACCTCTTTCCAAAAATCAGGGAAAGCATCTCGCGACGCTTGCTCTGCCTTCGCAGAATGAGGAAACACATCCACCCGAGATGTATTGCACATCGATGGCTCCGTAACGTTGGCCGCCGGATTGCGAGACTTATCAGCAGTGTCAGATGTCGATGTGTCGAATGGATACATCAGATTGGAAACATCAGGGGGTGCGAGCCAAACAGTCTTGCGACCGACTACTTGGACTAGCGCGAGAAGATTTAATATACAATTAAAATGGAATGCAAAGAAGTCATTCACCATAACAATTAAAGAAGGGATCCTGTCAGATAATATTAGTAGACTTGTGCATCGACCGCATATAATCTTGAAGGAACTCACAGTATGGGCCGGGGAAATGGTACCCCTTGGGCCAAGCCATGCATTGATGATCAACCCATCCATATTTCCCGGAGGTTTGTAAGCAGGATAACAAGATGGGGGGTCAGGGCATGCATAAACATATTCGGGAATACCAATATCCCCTTCAAGTGCCGGGAATTGCATGAAGAGGTTATGTTGTGCAAGGTATAATACCTCGTTCTGGGGTTGAGCTGTGTGTTCAGGAAAGTCGAGGGACTGCAGAAAACAGTCCCAGCTCATCAGCCTCTGTGTCCATTCTTCAGTCCTGTAGTCTTTCCCAACTTCGACAGGCACAAGACGACCAGGGCCCGCCACGAACGGAGATAGTCAATAGACGCCCACGAACTAAGGGCCTTCCAACCTTGTACGTAACCATAACGTTGGAGTACAAATGGCTTTTGTGACCACTGCCTCCCGAGGACATTTGGTGGGGGGTCAATGCAAGGAACACAAAGGGAAAAGGCGCTAGAGTGGTACATTTGTGTTAGAGGTTGTTTGTGAGAAGAGGTTATGAGTGGTTTCAGCGTCAGATAGTTCTCTTGGATATTTTTGATGAGTTGATGGATGGAATCCAATCTGCCAGGAGCGCCTGCTATAATGATAGCACGATCCAAGATAGCAACAGCCTCTGTAGCTGCTGCATCATCCTGTGCCAAATCAGAAACCTGAGATATGGCACACAAGAGGCAGGCGTCTGTGTATAGCCTTCGCCAGCAAAGGGTCTCGGGTGGCGGTAAGCGGGTCATTTCTTGATACGCCCTATCGATAAAAGGTTTCATTGATGTCCATGAGCCAACGTTATTATGCAATGAACAAGCTGCTGCGTAAAACTCGAAGTAAGCCAAGCCGCAGAGCCGTAGGTCTAATTGTGATCGGGACCAGGAAAATTGGTAATTTTCGATTTCTTTTCGAAAAATGAAGCTTACCAACTGTGCACGGGTGACTTTGGTCACTCAACTCTACCAGGAGTTGATCAAAAAATTCAAGACTCATGAGTTGACAGAGCCTGTTAACCTGCAAACAAAATTAAAAGACAATTTTATGCGCGTCTGGCGGCGGCTACATGAACGTTTTGCTCTGCGGACTTCGACACTCCACGTGTGAAAGGCATCGAAGTGTCACAAACACGCGAACATTTACGTGACAGAAACCATTTTCCGTCACGCGTGGCTGAAGATAAAAAGGACAACGGGGAAGGAGCGGCCGTGAGAAAATTCCCCAGACGATCATTTCCTCTCAAAGTAACCCATTGCATCCGGCCCGCGCCGAACGGCGTTGACCGCATTCCTTTTTCGGATATGACATCGAGGTACCGCCTTTCCTCCGCAGCGTTATTGCATACGAATATCTAATGCTGCTTCTAGGTTGGACAGGCTCCTTCTTCTTCTTGATACAGGATCTTCGTCCTCCGTGAGGAATACAGCAGCCAAACAGCTTGCCCAACTTGCAGCCAAAAGTGTAATCAGTGATGTTGCAGTTCAAGATGATATTAAGTCAACTCGTCACCATGTCCCTCTCGGGGACTCCTCAGCGTGGTCTGAGTTAATGGCCGTCGTGGCTCGAGTCCGTATAGCGCGTTCCACTTCATGCTTCTTCATGCTAATCTCGCTTACTCAGATTTTACCTTATTTGCATTCAAAGAGTCATGAAACAAGGTCGGCCGCATCGAATGCACTCTCACAGATATTCTCCCTTGTGCCAGTATGGCAGCCACAAGCTGTAGACGTCAAACCTCCCCCAGATCTAGATACTTTTCCCCCCGAATTTCCTGCATTTTCAGTACAAGAACTTATGCAGAAAGGCGTGCTACTTCTTGCATCATCCGGCAAAGAATTTTCGAAGCCAACAGGCATCCTTGCAAACGCGGCAGAGGTTAAGAGAGCTCGTAAGGAGGCCATGGGTAGGCTAGGTCTCGACTTCCTTGAAAGTGTTGGTGCTGCAGATGACATGGACCTGGACAAGGAACTCGCTGTCGAAGGGGAAACTGAAACTGATCATGACAACGAAATTCACCCTAAAAGAGAGGACACTGCTACCCCTCTAGACTCCCCGATGGAGGTCGAGGCTCCAGTGAAACGCGAACGGTCGCCACCTCCATCACTATCTCGTCCAAAGAGTACCACTCCCGTTGCGCCATCACCCGTAGCAGAGGGAGAGTGTCTTAATGGACTTTCAGCACGCGAACGAAACCGCTTGAAACGGAAACGGAAACCAGGCAACTCTGCCTTTGTTGCGGCACCTCCTCCACCCCCTTCCGGCGCCAAGTACAATGCAACTCCTGCAGGGCCATCAAATAAGTAGGTTCAATTGCAACAACAGTCCCTTGTGTATCTCACCATCTTAATCGCTTAGAGCGCGGCTGGTATCAGCCGAACCGCAGGACGCGCCAAGGTCACGATTAGATAGCCCTGTTGACACTGCCAAATCATTCGTTCAGGAGAAAGTTATCATAGACCCATCAAAGGGTGGTGCTGTGTCACCGAAAGCAGCTCAGCAATCACACGCGCTGGAAGTCATTCCAGGGGCTTGGATGTGGCAGGGCATTGTAGCCCTCCTAGAGGTCGACCTCTTCTCTGCAAATTGGGAGTCGAGACATGGTGCTGCCATGGCTTTGCGCGAGTTGCTCAAGGTCCAAGGATCATCAGGTGGCATGAAAGGTGATATTTGTTGTTCATGATGGCAGCGAGCTTGATGTTAACGACAGAGTTTAGACAGTTTATCCGCGGAGGAAAATTCTCTTGCGCATGAGCGTTGGTGTAATGACTTAGCCGCAAAACTTTTGTGTATTTTCGTCCTCGATCGTTTTGGGGACTTCGTCTCCGATCAGGTTCGTTTTTTTTCTTTATGCACTTAAGCATATCACACGTCCTGAGTGAACTCTAGGTTGTTGCACCTGTCCGTGAGACGGTGTCACAAACACTCGCATCTCTATTGCTACATATGCCTCAACGGTCCGTGAAGCACGTCCATTCCATACTATTGCAGATGATTCGACAAGACTTCCCGTCGGGGCACAAGCCAACCAAGAGCAAGAAAGGTGATGGTAGCCATGTATGGGAGGTTCGGCACGCAGGCCTTCTGGGTATCAAGTACGAGGCTGCTGTGCGAAGTGATCTTTTTGAAACAGCTGGCGATACAGGAAAAGAGATTCTGCAGGGCGTTGTCGATGCCGCAGTGCTTGGGTGAGCATGTCACACAGTATTCATCGTCACCTTCCTGACGTCTAGCCATGCAGTCTCAGTGATTCGGATGATGATGTTCGTGCTGTGGCTGCATCTTGTTTGCTTCCAGTTGCGGGTCATCTTGTTGAACAGCTTCCAGAATCTCTGGATAGAGTACTTTTGGTTCTCTGGAACTGCCTGCGCGGCATGAAGGATGACTTGAGCTCAAGTGTTGGTGCAGTGATGGATCTATTGGGTAAGATTCTAATTGCTGTCTTACAGGGTAGTACTCACGGGCGGTAGGTAAACTCGTAACTTATAGCAAGGTCATTGATATTCTTGCACAAGCTAGTGTATCGTAAGCTTCCCTCACTTGTTCTCGGTCGGATATCTAACGGCCCTGATTAGCCTCCCGCTCACGGAATTGGCACCCACACTCTTCCCGTTCTTCCGACATACGATCCCTAATGTTCGTCTCGCCGTAGTCAAAACTTTGCTTTCCTTCATGACTGTAACTTCCCTTCCCCGCGAATGGATCGTCACGCCATTCCTTCGCCTTCTTTTCCAGAATTTGGTTGTGGAAGAGCGGGCGGATATCCGCGCTGTCACCTTGACAGCCTGGCGGACGGCGCTCGAGGTCGTAGCGGATGTGCCTGGATGGATGAAGAAGTTGGTGAAGCAGCAAACCGTCCTTGATTGGTACTCAACCATGATGACGCCGCTTGGCGCTCCTATTGATTGCTCGACATTCCATTACCCTGCCTTCACAGAAGATGATAGTGATGCAGGCCCGCTGGAGAGACATAATGTTGACAAGAACATGCTTGCCCAGGATCTATCGTTGGTCAGTGCGGAAGTAATCATGCAGGCTCGGATCGCAGCGGCTACCTCTATGGCGTATTTAATAATCTATTGGCCTTCGAAGGTACCGCATTTTTCAGCGCGTGTCAATTTTCTTCTGATGATTCATTTGCAGTCCATCGACGAGCTTTTCCAGCCCATACTCGTGCATTACTTGCAGTCAACCAGCATGCTCCAAAAATTCCTGGCTGCCCTCGTCTCAGAGGAATGGGCCCGTGCATATGATGCAACGTCACCTACTACACTCATCATCGAGGCGTTTCCTCTTGCAGCAGAGCTCAGCACGATGTGTTTGGCTTGGTTACAGGGCACGCCTCCGATCGCATATCACGAGATGGCGTTCACGCTACACCGTATCCACTCAGAATGCGCTGCGCTCCTTCGTTGTTTCGCAACTGATTGCAAGATTCCCATATCCTTGATTCCGCATCTTGGTGACGAGATTGATATCACTGGCACAAAACCAAACAGTTTCACCATCGAGACTGCAGAAGAAGCGGTTGGTCCGATGTACATGAAATTGAAGGACAGCCTTGGGCGTACGAAGAAACGCGAGTTGGGAGTTATCGCCGAGAAGAGACAGAAGGTCGTGATCAGCATTGAACAATACTCTCAGGTCAAGACACAGCACGACACTCGTGTTTCAGCGGCTTTTGCAGCCGCCTTCGTTGCATTCCGGAGTACCCCAGATAAAGTTAGTCCTGTGGTCAAGGGAATCATGAACGGCATCAAGGTACGTTGATTGTTGAGTTCCGATTGCCAACAAAAAAGCTTACCTTGTTCCAGAACGAGGAAAATCTGGATCTCCAGACCCGCTCAGCTGTGGCAGTAGCACTATTCATCGATTTCTGCTTCCAACACAATATCACGCAACCCCCCGACAAAATTGTCAAGAATTTGTGTACATTCTTGTGTCAAGATGTGGAGCAAACACCAACCTTTGCCTATTCGCGATCTGTCTACAAGGGTATCCTGTCCCTCACCTCTTGGTCAAAGCAAACGACACAGCAAGCAAAGAACGGCAAAGATAGTTCGAAGGGCGCTGATAGTGCCAAGTCGAGCGATGACGCTGCAACAGCACAGCTATCAAGACGAGGAGCTTGCCTAGCATTCGATCAGCTATCATCCAAATTTGGATCCCAGCTCCTTCAAGTGATCCCGAAGATGTGGATTTCCATGGCAGGAGGCTTGCTGAGTGCCTGCACAACAGGTGCGAAATTATTTCGGAGTCTTTCATTTTCCTGACCCCTACTCAGCGTTACCACACGAAGCTGACGCCCTCATGGACAAACAATATGGACAAGATGTAATTGACTCGCTTAGTGTCCTCGAAGCCGTTGTGCCTTCCTTTCACCCGGATCTTTGGCCCAAGCTTGCAGAGTTGTTCCCCGCTATCGCGATGGCGTTGCGTAGTCGTTATGCCATTATTCGGCAGGCAGCTGCACGCTGTTTCGCTACCATATGTAATGTGATGACCTCCGACGCCATGCTGTTTGCCATCGAGAAGATCATTCCGTTATTGGGAGACGCTATCGTGTTATCAAACCGTCAGGGTGCTGCAGAAGCCATCTATCGTACGTGTTCAACTATCTTTAATGTTCCGTCCGTCATACCTCGTGCAGATATCGTCCAGCATCTCGACATCAAAGCACTTCCTTACGTGATCTTTCTTATTGTTCCTGTTCTGGGGCGCATGAGCGATCCCGATGATGACATTCGCTCTGCGACTACCAATACATTTGCGTCCTTGATCAAGATGGTTCCCTTGGAGGTTTGTACTATTACCTGGTATACATTCCTCACTTACATATTTTTCAGGCCGGTTTGCCTGATCCTACCAGTTTCCCTGAGGAGCTGCTCAAGAGGCGCGAAACGGAACGACAGTTTCTCACTCAACTTCTTGATGGTAGCAAAGTTGAACAGTACACCATACCTGTTCCTATCAAGGCGGAGCTTCGCAAATACCAGCAAGAAGGTGTTAATTGGCTGGCGTTCTTGGCTAAGTATCAGTTGCACGGGATTCTTTGTGATGGTGTGTTTGAATTTCTTTCACACTTCCCGCGTCATTTTAACATATTCTAGACATGGGTCTTGGTAAAACTTTGCAGTCCATATGCATACTGGCCAGCAAGCACGCAGAGCGAGCTAAAAAGTATGAAGATACAGAATCGCCTGATGCTGTTCATCTTCCATCGCTTATCATCTGCCCTCCTACTCTTACCGGTCACTGGTACTACGAGATTCTAAAATACTCTGAGAACTTGCAACCCATTCTCTATACCGGCAATTCCAAGGAGCGCGCAAGGCTTCTTCCTAAATTATCCAAGAAAGATGTGGTTATCACTTCATACGAAGTTGTGCGGAACGATATTGCGAGCCTAGAAGATTACAACTGGCTATACTGCATCCTGGACGAAGGGCACGTGATCAAGAACGCGAAGACCAAGCTCACAAAAGCTGTCAAGGCTATACATGCACAGCACCGTCTCATTCTTTCGGGCACTCCAATCCAGAATAACGTGTTGGAGCTTTGGAGTCTATTTGACTTCTTGATGCCTGGCTTCCTTGGGACCGAAACGTCGTTCAACGAGCGATTCAGCAAGCCAATCCTGTCAAATCGTGATGGAAAGGCGAAGACTGGTGAAGCTGGTGAGTGATACGTCCTGAGAACTATTTCGCTGTTAACCAAATTCTCTATAGCTGCTCTTGCTCTCGAAGCTCTGCATAAGCAAGTCCTGCCCTTCCTATTACGCCGGCTGAAAGAGGATGTCTTGAATGACCTACCCCCGAAGATCATTCAGGACTACTACTGTGAGCTGTCAGAGGTGCAAAAAATGCTGTACGACGACTTCTCCAGCTCACAGGCCAAGACGAATGTGGAGGATGCCATTCAAGGAGATGTCAAGGATGCTCCACAACAGCATGTTTTCCAATCACTACAGTATCTCCGCAAACTTTGCAATCATCCTTCACTGATCCTGAAGACCAACCGAGACGCTGTCATTGCAGCACTTGCCAAGATGAATTGCAAAATCAACAGCTTGAACAATATTCAGCACGCACCGAAATTACTTGCTTTACGGTATTGTCTTTCTCTATGTGTATAGTTGTAGTGTTCTAATGCGGGGCAGGCAACTACTGACAGATTGCGGTATTGGAGGCAGTCCTTCGGTTACTGGTGAAAGTGGGAAGAACGATCCTGCGGAGAGCTTGTCGGAGTCAAGCAGTGCATTCTCCCAGCATCGCGCTTTAATCTTCTGTCAGATGAAGCAAATGTTGGACATCATCGAAAATGATCTCTTCAAGCAATACATGCCTTCCGTCACATACATGCGACTCGATGGTGGAACCGACCCTAACAAGCGTCATGCTATTGTTCAAACATTCAACTCGGATCCCAGTATTGACTGCCTCTTATTGACAACGCACGTTGGTGGGCTTGGCCTGACACTCACTGGAGCAGATACTGTAATATTTGTGGAACATGACTGGAATCCTATGAAGGATCTTCAGGCTATGGACAGAGCCCACCGCATTGGACAAAAGAAGGTTGTCAATGTGTATCGCTTAATCACGAAGGGCACACTGGAAGAGAAGATCATGGGGTTAGTTCTTTGTTTATTTCTTTTTGTATCTTGTCCCTGACAACGTTCGATAGTTTGCAACGCTTCAAGCTCAACATTGCGAACTCGGTTGTGACGCAGCAGAACTCCGGTCTAGCATCGATGGATACAGATCTTGTTCTAGATCTTTTTAAACGAACAACGGAAGATGAAGACACGACGGCAAAGAAGAAGGCGAAGGCGCCAACGGGTCCTGTTAACCAGAAGAACCTCCTGGCAGGCCTCGAAGACATTCCCGCAGAAGATGAGTACGAGGGACTTGATCTGTCGAGTTTTATGGGCTCCTTGGGCATGCAATGAGGTTGGCGATTCTAGATTCGGCATTCATATTGATCGAACACTGGCTTGGTTTTCACTTGACTACATATGTTGCATCTATAGTAGAATGTACCCATACTCCACCGATAATGTATAGTGTAGATTAAATTACGAATAGGTCTTTCCTCTGACTTAGACCTGACTCAAGTGTAATAATAATTGACAGTGATCGGCATGCTACGGCGTGACTTAAGGAGGCGTGACAGTGTAATTAAATGTCAAGTTGCTTGGCCCAGACCTTGGCCGTGGTCAGCAGTGGCGGCAAACTCGTGCAACTTTTATCATGCATGTCTGTCTCTTGCCAGCAGAAATTCTACTTGATATATTCGCAATTATCCATGAAGATTATAACTCAGTAATCTCTCATGCCACACTTGCTGCTCTTGCAAGAACCTGTAGGACATTCAAGGAACCTGCGCTTGATACGCTTTGGAAACATATCGATGGATTCGAGCCACTCGTCTTGTGCTTCCCTGAAGGTGTCCATGATAGAGATGTGCTAGGCCTAGGAAAGTTGGTGAGCTTGACATTTTCAATCATGATGCAGGTCGACATATGAATTCCCACAATTTTCAAATAGACGTTCATTAGACCTCCCTTCGCAAGAGAGTGGAGCATTTTTTCTCAATATGCACACCGTATCCGCTCCTTGACCTTCGAACCCTCTGAGTCAGATGTCATAGACGACCGAATTGTGCAGGCGCTCATTTCTGCGCCATCACTCACACTGTTGCCGAACCTTTGTAGGTTGCATTGGTTCAATGACCAAGAATGCTTCATTCCACTATTGCGTTGCCTCCTTGTGCCAACTATCAGATCGTTGGAGCTGCGCTCTAGTAGTTCAGGAACCTCCTGGGTACCCTCCTTTGCCAAATCAGCCTTGTTAACTTCCCTTGGAGCTCGGTGTCCATCCATTCGGGAATTCAAGTGTGTATACCAAAGTGATTCCGAAGACAATTCAGACATAATATCCGACGCCGTATGTGGTTCGCGGGAGCTTTTCCATCTTGAGACAGGGGTTCTTAACACACAAGCGCTATATCACTTGGCTTCTTTGCCATCGTTGAAGTCTCTGTACTTCAGGACATACAATATTGATAGCACACAAACCGATGGCCCAGAATTTATCTCCCAAATCAATCTGGTGCATATCGCTGCACCGTCGCTTTTTGCTCTTGCTCACTGTCTTAGAAACATCCGGTTTCTTTGCTGTCGATCAGTAGCGCTGGACATCGATTTAAACCCTTGGGGGGCACCTTATGATCCACTGGTCGTTCCAGAATTCATCATCTCATTTTCAAAGCACTTCTCTCCTGCTCTCGAACACCTCAGTGTCAGCTTCGAGCCCCCCCTCTTCTCCCTGGAAGACGAAGACATACTCGCTGATTCTCATTTTGCACTTGCCTTCGATGTGATTGCCCCGCTATTGTCCTTGAGTCGCTTGACAAAGGTAGACCTCGATTGGATCTGCGCTTCGGCCATTGACGATGCATCACTCAAGAGAATGGCGCAATCTTGGCCTCTGCTCCAGGAGTTTTACTTTGGAAGTGGGTGTCGTTGGCTTGTCCCACCATCTCTCACCTTCATAGGATTCATATACCTTATACAACATTGCCCGGCCTTGCGCACCATTGACATGACTTTCTGCGCATGCTCGGTAGATACCGACAGCGAGCCGTTCACCAAAACCATTCCCAACGAGAATATCACCAACATTTTTGTGGGGATGTCTCCGATTGTTGACCCCGTTGCCGTGGCTTGTCAATTGCATACGTTAGTGCCCAACTTGTCCGGCGTGGACCGCTTTGGACCGCTTTTGGACGTGGACCCCACATCACAATTTCGAAATATTGATGAGGGTTGGGCTAAAGTTGATGAGTTTCTGATGGTGCTCAATACAGCCGCAAAAATGAGAAAGAGCGTAGACCAAGCTACTCTTGAGTGCCCTGATGCACCCTAGCGTTTCGATTGGGTGGTGACACGGATACGAAATGGGACCATATATTCCCAACGTCTATTAAGCTCGTCTTCACCTTCTTACTACTTTCCTCATTTTGATCGTCTATTTGCACCATCACAATTACACTTAAGGTTTCTTTTTGATAATCACACTTACCTATACCTAGCGTACACTGACATTTCAATGAGACAAGCCCTCGCTCATATTTACCGACTTTCATTCCCATAATCTTGGCTTAGGAAGGCTCCTGTTTTTCCGTTCACGCTTTACCCATCGCTTGAAGCGAGCGTTCCCTCAGTGGAGAAGGCTCAGCTGCCAGTAGAAACGGGCATTCGACGCGACGAAAAACCGCCCAATGAGTGAGAAAGCTTGTAGATATACTCAAGGCCTTACATATTGAATGATCCAGCCAGTGTTGTCGCCATAGGGGGGGTATCTACATCAGTAGATACTAAGTATGTTCAAAATAAGCAACACGCGGTCGATAGGTGGCAGTGGCGGAGGATAGGGTTTTCATGCCACGGATTAGATTCGAACAGTCTTTACAATGCTCTTCGTAACAAGCATATGGCGCGATTTTTTCACGGCCTCGCAGGTAGAAACCTCGTTGTGGCCAGAAAACACGGCGCACACAGCATCGCGAATCTCGTCATCTGGGAGGCAACAGAGAACGCACCTAAGGCGAGTCCCGAGGACAAATAGCAACATTGCTCTGATTATGACTCTGAGAGGACTCCTCACTCTGGCGATAACCATCGACATCAGATTTGTAAAAGTGGAAATGTGTAACATGGGACGCGCAGGCACGAAATGTTGACATAAGGTCGTATGAAGAAGCAGTTGCGGGCCGTAATATTGGAAATTCGCCAACGAATGTGGGGGTTTCCGTAGCAGATTCTCTCGACAAGAGACGCAAAGACACGGAGTCACCAATCGGTCATCCCTTTAGAGCATAGTATGACAAGACCGCACAATTCGAAGTCATAAGAACGTGCTCCGGTAAATACTCATTCTGCAACAGAGAAAGATTCAGTTTAGAGACCGCGATAGGTACAAGATCAACAGCACGAACATTATATGCACAAACTGCGCATGCGCGATGTTGGATGTCATTGTTTCTTGCTATCCAGCAACGATCCGCATCTTGTCTTCCGTGGTACAGGTGGTCGGAAACTGCGGATCGTCCTCGATAACAACGCCAGCAAAAGGGCTGTACCCACGGCGATGAGTAGCAGTGCCCTGTTCTTTACTCACGATCTGTTGTGGCTCAAAGAGTTGAGCACGAGAAAAGCCCTCGGAATAGCGGACGCGTGTTTGCTCGACTGAGCAGTGCGTCACGGATAGAGCAGATGCTTGACAATCCTCAGTACATGCATGGACACGCAGTAGATTACGTGCATAGTCACAAGCATGGAACACTCTGATGGACAGAGAATGAACGTGCGCCAAGTCATTGAAATCAGCACGAGTCGTCATCAGAAAATGGTCAATCAAATGACGGATGCTCAGAGTAGGCACTGACAAAAAAACACCAGCTGGATACTGACGCTGCTAAGTAGCGGTAAACTGCGCCCTCAATACTCAAACAATCTTCAAAGCAGGCTAGAGGAAACAATATAGACACCATCGTCAGCCATATGCTGGCCTGTTACAACAAGTGCGACAGGAAGAACCAAAGCAGATGATGAAGACGCGGCTATGAATAGAGAAATGACAAGCCCAATAAGGGCCCCGAGCAAGGACGGCAAATAGCGCGGGAAATTGTGAACATATGAATTTGAAGAAGGTCCGTGAAAGTTGAAGAAACTGTACCTCCAGGAATTGGTTCAATCAGGTTCAATCAATCAAGTTCAGATGGCATGTGTACTTTGATTCTACTTATGTCTAGGTCTACCTTCTGGAACATTTCCTTCTACCTGTGCAGGCGATTTGAAAGGCGCTAGGTTAACAGCTGGTAGTACCATACTAATTCAACTAACGATCACAGGCTTCACCATGACAGCTTGCCTTTGTCCAAGAAATAGGTTGATCTACAATAAGGAATCAGGGATCTAACTAAAAGCAAAGATCTTGCCGGTGCCTCTTCTTGACTATGGACAGTGTAATCCAGGAGTGCCCTATCCATGTGTTTCTCAGGGAAACATCTCGCTATGTGGGAGCACTTGAGTGGGTGTCTCATCGAGGAGACTCTGTTTCGCATGCTTACAGTCTAATCCTGGCACACAGCCATGCTGCTTCTGTGCTCGAGAGAGTTATAAAAGATATGACTGGTGATTGGTATTGTTATCAGGTTCTGGTCGTCTCGGTTACTGACATGCACTGCTCATTGACTGCCTTTGTCAGGCTCAGCCTTGCAGTAGTCTCCCTAGTGAGGTCCACTCTCAGCCCATATAATGTGCATGAGGAACGCAGCGCCATCCCTATTGGATGGTCTCATACTTGAAGGCACGAGAGTGCGGCAACCCTTCCTCTGCACATTGCTCTGAAACAGAGTAACATCAAGTCCATTGATGAATATCTTTATGTTGTTTCTCACCACAAGTCAGCTAACTATGGCAAGCACTGGACTGCAGGAGAGATTGCCCAAAAATTCTCACCCTCAGAGGAATCCATTTCCACTGTCAGAAACTGGCTTGTTGAGAATGGGCTAGTGAGCAAGCACATCCACATAAGTCCCACCAAGGGTTGGATTAATGTTGATGTTACGGTCGAAGAAGCAGAATGGCTCATGAACACCGAGTATAATTTTTACACTCACGTTTCTGGACAGGAGCACATCGGTCGATATCTTCATAGAGGACACTATTGCTGTTACGACGGTAGTTGCGTGCGAACTGGGATGATCTAACAGCGACAATCATGACAGTGATACCTCGTGCTGAGAGTCCAAGGTCGGCTCTTACAGACAAGCAAGAGTTGTGTATGCTAGCGGTGGCGAGCGATGATAGCGGTTACAGGCAGAAGGGGTCTCAAGTCCTTCTGAAGGTGCGGATCAGATGTCGAGCAGGTAGCTTTAGCAAGACAAGGAGTTCAAGGTAAAACCCAGTAAGATTAAAGTAAGGAACATCTACTTTAATCGTCAACCTTATATAAGGTTACTCTATCATATCTAAGCTCAGCTTGAAGCTGGGTTCTAATCTGCTTATCTATCGAGTCAGAGATACCATGCATGAGGCAGGCTTCTATCTATGATAAGGACTGCGAGGCGTCCTTCTATCAGTACACGAGGCAACCATGAGGCTTGCCTTCTATCTTTATATCATTAATAGGTCATCTAGACCTATGTCGTCATCTGTCGTCATCTGTGGTCCAGATCACTTATCTAAGCTGGCATCTTCTGGACTTCTCTTCTTCTATCTTTCTGTCATCAAGGCCTCAAGGCCCGGGTATCATATCATTGCTGTGCAAGGTGGCAGAGGGCATATTGCTAGCTGGGGGCTCACACCATGTTACTGTAACAATTGCGGTACTCACTCACCACTTTTTAGCTTGCGAAGCCTATAATCTCCCTGAGCACATCAGCGCTCATGTCGACTTTGTCCTACCATCTGTCAACTTCGATATGAAACTCAAGCATTGATCTGGTAGTCAGCCAGAACCTGCTCGCTCGATTGGTCAACCTGGTGCAGGAATCACCCCCAAGACTACCAGCACCATTCCACAGACAGTGATTGAGCTTGAATAGTGTGATGAGTACATCACTCTGATTTGCTTGAGGGCTCTATATGAAGTTGTATATGAGCCTGTTTCTGCTGAGAACAACAGTTTCAGCGTTGGTATGGTCTCTATCCTATTAGCAATATTGTGAGCTAATTCATCACCTAGTGGAATATACTCCAGTTGATAGTGTCAGAATGATACATTAAATACCTGACAATTGTCATATAACCCTGATACATAAATGCTGTAATCTGTCATTCTCCAGGAGCGATGTATCAGTACAGATCCTCCAGCAGATACCAGCACTGGCTGATACATCAGTGCAAATCCTCATTTTGTGCTCTAGCACAGCCTTTTACAATGTCACATGTTCGCATTTTTAGTCATCTGGTGTGTGAACTTCTCCACAACACCAAAAACATAGCCTATTTTGGATGTCTCCACAATATGAAACCTTCCTACACTCTTCCCAGTCAATCCCTGGCTCACTATAACACCACAATTAGATACAGCTTGTAGGTAAGTGGTATCATATGTTATATACATATAATAGAACATAATAGACCACTTTTTCTGTCTATTTTTGTACTAATGGCTGCTCCAGGGCCTCTGCAAATGTGATATAATATAAAACATATCAAAAACAATTTCGCAATTTTGACCATTTGGTATTGGATTATTGGAGAGTATTTATAACATATTTACCAACATATATGAAGCTATCCCAGCCCTTATTTGACCTCCTAGAGTGCCCTACATCAATGACTGTGCTATATCAACATAAAACATAAAACAGGTTTGCTTTTTTTGACCTTTGGGTATATAGACTCAAAAATATGATTCCCAACATCCCTTCAATGATATACATAACATATCAGGAGCCTGGGCCAACAGAATCAGTCCCTGTGGTGCTACATGCTTATCCTCTCCTAGTGGTTCATGCCCTGGGAAATTTTTTCCTGCAGCTCCAGCCCTCCAGGATGATAAGGTGCTTGTTCCTATTGGTATTGAGAGTATTCTGGTTATATAGCTACATCATAATAACATCAGAATCCCTCTCTGCAATGAAATATCTCCTTCTACCTATACCACTGTATATTTTCGCACTTTTGAGGTTTTTCACTATATTACTCTTGCATAAACTATACAAACTGCTTATATTTACCTTCTAGTACATATTTGAAGTCCTTTCATAGCAAGGATCATATATAAATATGTATATCAGAAGTATGTTGGTCTGACTTAGTTATTTTACTGATAAGTAATCTAGGATCTCATGAGGACACATCTGTGTAATCAGACACTTGCCATATATTGGGCATATACTCATAATCCAAGATCTAAACTTGTAGAAAGATCCATACAACTGAGTGAGTGATGAGAAAAGTAAATGTGTGAATATCTTCATATTTAACTAACATCTAGGTCAAAGATTTTGTCAGAAATGAGTTAAATAGAATGTAGACTACCCCAATATCCTATACTACACTATATTCTAAGAGTTAAGGTAATGTGGAAGTGTTGTGGTGTCAAAGTTGAGAGAATTACAGTCCTACCACCTACCACTAACTTGACTGTGTAGACAACTATTTTCGATGCTTTGATTTTTGAGTTTCCCACGCTCTTTTTCTTATCTACTAGGTTCCCCTGCTCTCATCTCTTGATGGATCCTTCCAGTAACTAAGGCCTATGTGTCCTAGTATGTATAGTATATTTGGTGATAGTCTAATTATAATATATCATCTTGTATATGTTTTAAATTCCTAATCAGTAAAAGTAGAAGATATATCCTTGATATTGATACTCTGATATATTTATATATGATCCTTGCTATGAAAGGACTTCAAATATGTACTAGAAGGTAAATATAAGCAGTTTGTATAGTTTATGCAAGAGTAATATAGTGAAAAACCTCAAAAGTGCGAAAATATACAGTGGTATAGGTAGAAGGAGATATTTCATTGCAGAGAGGGATTCTGATGTTATTATGATGTAGCTATATAACCAGAATACTCTCAATACCAATAGGAACAAGCACCTTATCATCCTGGAGGGCTGGAGCTGCAGGAAAAAATTTCCCAGGGCATGAACCACTAGGAGAGGATAAGCATGTAGCACCACAGGGACTGATTCTGTTGGCCCAGGCTCCTGATATGTTATGTATATCATTGAAGGGATGTTGGGAATCATATTTTTGAGTCTATATACCCAAAGGTCAAAAAAAGCAAACCTGTTTTATGTTTTATGTTGATATAGCACAGTCATTGATGTAGGGCACTCTAGGAGGTCAAATAAGGGCTGGGATAGCTTCATATATGTTGGTAAATATGTTATAAATACTCTCCAATAATCCAATACCAAATGGTCAAAATTGCGAAATTGTTTTTGATATGTTTTATATTATATCACATTTGCAGAGGCCCTGGAGCAGCCATTAGTACAAAAATAGACAGAAAAAGTGGTCTATTATGTTCTATTATATGTATATAACATATGATACCACTTACCTACAAGCTGTATCTAATTGTGGTGTTATAGTGAGCCAGGGATTGACTGGGAAGAGTGTAGGAAGGTTTCATATTGTGGAGACATCCAAAATAGGCTATGTTTTTGGTGTTGTGGAGAAGTTCACACACCAGATGACTAAAAATGCGAACATGTGACATTGTAAAAGGCTGTGCTAGAGCACAAAATGAGGATTTGCACTGATGTATCAGCCAGTGCTGGTATCTGCTGGAGGATCTGTACTGATACATCGCTCCTGGAGAATGACAGATTACAGCATTTATGTATCAGGGTTATATGACAATTGTCATGGTTGATACATCAGAATGACAGGAGCAGGTGTATACTCCTCAGACATACTTGCAATCTGACCTGCAAATGTTCGTGATGAACTTTTCAACTGATCTCATCGGAAAGAAGCCAGCCATGGTTTCCATTGATGGAGGTGATTACTTTAAGTGTTTTTCTTTGATCAAACCATGAGGATGTGTTGCAGGGTACACACAGACCGAGTACCAAAGTTTCAACCACAATGGTGAGTCAAATCTTGATCTCCAATATGGAATGACAATGGTCACTGGCAAGCAAAATGTCACTCTTTACCAGACTGGTGACATGGTGGAAGGTAGGATGAGAAAAGAAGAAACATCGTAAACATATCACTAACCCCATTGACAGGGGCTTTGTTCAACAACTTTCTCGATGCCATTGATGGGTCATACTGCATGTTCAAGGGTGGTGATGATTACACCGAGGATGCCCAATATTCTGACCCATATGGAGGGGGCTATGAGGGTAAGTCCCCATCTTTGTTGGATCTTAAATACAATAAACTTGGATGTTGTGATAAGGCCTGAGGACTGTGGCACTGTCATGCCCACCAATGTTATATCAACATCATATGGGTACAATAAGGCTGATCTCACCCTATTCTATACTGCGCACCAGTGCGCAGAGTATGTGAAGCTTGGCTTGATGGATATCACCATCCTGTACAGCTCTGGAGATTATGGTGTTGCTGGTCATGGCAACTACTGCTTGAACCCCGATGGTATACCTTGTGTTTAATCTTTACTTTTATCCTCTCACAACAACAGCATCAGAGAATTGATGAGTCCATGATATGGTGGCCGTGAGAACTACAGTAGGATATCATTTTGTTTAGGCTAACTATGGGTATGTACAGTTAATTAATCACAGGTCATTGAAACATGAAATTCATATTTAGTGTACTACACCATCACATCACAACTCTGAGGCTCTACTGTATTTTTCCTGTATAGACAGACATCTCATGAATAGATCCATATAATTTTTATGAGTAAATTCCTAGTAGTTTGAGCACCATGGTAAATATAGTAGGGGGACCTTGTTTTTGGGATTTCTCACTCAATGAAACACGTGATGATTTCCTTATCCGACATTATGTAAGCTATCTACTGAGCCTTATCGTTCGTCGTCACTGTCCTCTGAGCTGTTCTCATCTGGCGCCATAACATCTTCTGCACTCTCATTATCATCCACCTCACAGGTATTGAACCTTGGCCTTAGAACAGGAGGCTGTAGCTTTCCTAAAACTGGTTTCTTTGAGGTGAATTTCTGCTTTGAAAGCTTGGCCTTTGACTTCTCCTCATTCCAGATCTCTACTGCTTCGTGGTATCGAGTGCGTTGCTCGTTGTTCTCCCGTTTTCTCACATCTTCAAGTCTTTTCCATGTGGCCAGAGCCTCGGACCTTCATTCCCTTTCCTCCCTTCTCATTTTCTTATCATCTGCTATTCTTTTTTGCTCTTTCTCGTGATTCACAACCCTCTTGTAAAATTTGTCGCTGGACAATAATTGAGGCAAGCTGTCGCTCATCAGCTTGCCATTTTTCTTCTTCAATTGCTTCTTTGCCTCTTGGTTTGCTAGTTGTCCGCACAGTTGTGAACAATACAATTGGTTGAGAATACTGGTTGCCTGGAGCTCAATTACTCATCGTTTGAGAGCTGCATTTGCAGATTCCGCTTCGTGAAGTGCGGCAAGGAGAAGTACTTCATTGTGTGTTCTAGGCTGAATGTCGAGAGCACCTCCTTGCTTTTGTTTGATTGGAGAAATGATGGCATGATCGAGTCGAGTTTCTGATGTTGCAGGTGATGTGGATGCTATGTCTGATAATGATGCCCTGTTGAGTTGCTGAACCAGCAGTTCGACATCTGAAGTTGTTGTTGACTTGGATCGTGCATCTGAGACACTAACATCATCTGGTGCCTCCGAAGCCACGTTATCTGTGTTTGCTAATTTCTGCAGGAAGTCGGCAACAGCTCTAATAGGACTCGAAGGCATGATGGGAAGATGGCCCTGGCAGGAAGTTTCTTTGCTCGGTGCCATCATCTGTTCACTAATGACAGTGGGATCGAAAGGCCAGACACCAGTCTTGTGAAAGGCTGTGCGAATTAGATCTGGGGTCAGTGCTCAAAGATGAGCATGGCCATATATCGTGATGAAATTGCTTTTTGTAATGCCCTCGCCCTTTTCTCTCTCCCATTTGTCTCGTTCCTCACTCCAGCATTTCTTCAGCACTGTGAATACCACAACATCAAGTCCTTGGTATACATGAGTTGTATGAGAGGGATAACATATGACGTGAATTTGGTGAGCTCGTGCGTACTTCAAGAATCCCAAAGTGTAGTGCGAATTATGACCGTCGACTATATGTAGCTGGTCTCGTCCATTGGCCTTTCCTTTTGTGCATTTATCAAAATCTTTGATGTATTCCACGCCGATTTCACCATCAGTCCCGCCTTTCTTAGAGTATCCAATACTGTGTTGCAATTTGATTTATATTGTGATTTTCGAGTTATATGATGAACACTTACGATGTGTTTGCAGGATTTTCTTGATGCCATTTCGTCTGATAGGCATTGCCTTTCAGAATGACTACAGGTGGAATTGAGGTACCATCGGCACAGATGGTTACAATGACAGTGATGTTTTCCCTGCTTCTGGTTCATTGCTGATATTGGGGTGTAGGTTTGTGACCACCAATAACATATTCGCGCATTCCCGATTCAGGTGATATACCAATCTCGTCGGCAGCATAGATACAGTCTTCATCAATGCACTTCTCTTCCAGGACAGCTCCCAGCAGTGAAAACCACTCTTTGTGGGTATTGGGGTTTACTGCCCGCCCACATTTCGAATCCAGTGAGCGCAATCATGAGGTCTTCAAGCGGTCAGTGTGTTTCTCAACAAACCGGTATGACCAATGCTTGCCAACACCAGGAAATGTATCTCCAAGCCGTGCACGTAGAATCTCATCAACATGCTCTCGTAGTCGTCGGTGGCTAAGTGGGAAGCCTTGGTTTCCTGTTTCCTCTGTAAATGATAGAACAACCTCAGCTTCTTCCTCCATCAGCCAGCTTTTGTCTGCCGCATTAGCCTCTGCCTTACTGCGGCCCCCTGCAGCAAGCCGGATCAGTGTGCAATATGAGAGCTTAATGAGCTTGCCCGTTAACTGCAGATTAATCTGCTCAAAATCTTTGCATATGGTCTGTGCTCCACAATGTCGAATCCCTGGTGCTTTTGCAAGTTCTCTGTGGTAGGCAGACACTGCTCAAAACATAAGATCATTGTGTGCTTGGTGAGCTTCTTGCTGCTTCCTAGTTATAGATTTTGCTCGCCCAGCCATGGAAAGGTGAATACACAGCGAGCCGAGTTCATTCACTGAGTGGAATTATAATTCGGAAGTTCGGATCTTGAATGCCATGTGGGCCTGTCACAGTGGATGCTGAAAAACCTTTGTTAGACCGTACCATGTGCTATATCACTCAAATTTCAACAAGAGTATGTTCTCTGTGTAGCCAACATGATGTTGCACTCGACACATGCAATATTTTGGTAAAATATGAGTCTTCTGAGTCGAGACTCAATGGTGAAATTTTGAAACTGTTCGATTTGGTGCTGTGTAAGCACTCATTTTTTCTGCCTCCAGCAATTTCTCAAATGGAGTTTACTTCAAACTCAACAATAAACAAGGTCTACAGGATCTCTATGTATTCCGAATCATTTGAGACTTGTATTTTGTGTCGTTCTTGAGTAAACAAGGATGTGTTTCAATGACCCGTGATTAACTGTATACCACGACAAATTTGATTTATTGGTACATAGCGATGTATGTCTGAAAATTAAGTTTCCTATGAGGAGTTCACAACAAGATCACAATGTTGTGCCGTCGCAGCAATCAATGTGCAAATTGCATAGTTAAGTCATTTTTGTTGACTCATACCATTTCCCTTCATTTATGTTTTAAACTACCTAGTAATATAAGACTTTATTGTGGAAAGAACCGTTAGCATTTGTAACCCTATTTATATTCTTATGAAAGTTTCAACCAGCGAGGTATGATAGTGTAATTAGATACCGTTTGTTGAGCAACATCATATTACCTTATTTTTATTTGACTTACAAAACTATATAGATTGATTCAAATATTGCGTGAATTACAAGGTCATGCAGGTGACTAACCCCAAATCATGTGAGCAGCGCAAGTGGTTGAAATTGATTTGTCATTATTTGTTCATTATTTGTGCAAGGACAGAAAATTTCACGCAAGTTCCTTTCAACTTCATTTCACTGCTACTACCACCACCCTCTCAAGCGCGGTGAATCACCTTGTGATTCCTCCCTTGTCCTTTGTGGTGGTCCCTTCCTGGCCTTTTGGATTTCCTCGTGGTTTCCTGGCCCTTTGTGGTGGTTCCTCCCTGGCCTTTCCTCGCAGCTCCTCCCTGGCCCTTTGTGGTGGTCCCTCCCTGGCCTTTCCTTGTGGTGGTCCCTCCCTGGTCTTTCCTCATGGTTCCTTGCTGGCCCTCCCTCATGGTCCCATCCTGGCTCTTCCTTGTCACCATTCCCTCTCCGCATCTTTCTTTTTTATTATGTATCATGTAATTACATATGTATTCAAATATAAATAAAATTGATTTTTATTGAATTTTTTCATAAAATGAGTGCTAAGAAACAATGAGTGGTGACAATCTGGTGTTTTAGGTAGTTCTGTTAAACTTATTCCAGGTAGTATCATTCTGACAGATACCATATAAATTTTATGTTAGATAAAGCTTTGCAAAGCTTTATATTGTCAGTGTAGAGAATCATGCCTCTCATGGCGTGATATGGCAGTTCCCACCAAGGAGTACATAGCACAAACTTGTAGTGTCACTCCGTGCGCTACCTGCAGCTATCCCTATATGAGGCGCAACTTTCCCGCGCAACGCGCACCATGCGCGCACCATTCCCGTGCTTGAGTGCCCTATAGCGCCAGCCATCCAGATGCATCCATCCACTGTCCACCATATTCTCTAGTGCGTATATTTCTATTTCTCTCATCTGCATATTGTTCCATCTTTATTTTTATCATGGACTCTCACCCATATATATCTTACATACCTACTCGGTAGCGCTTCGGCTCCGCATGACCACGCTTAGGCGCGCTATATAAGCGCCAGCAGTGCATACTATTACTTACTTTTCAACTAACTTTCCATTTTTACAACTTACTTTTCCTACTACTCACTTACTACTTAGCAGAGTATAGTAGAAATCTATTTGTCTACACTTTGCATCTCTCTTCTCCTACCTTGCATCATATTATCACTTAAGCTTAGTCTTTATCAATTTCCGCATACGCGCGTGTTCCCACGCCTTCGTACCTTGCGCGCACCTGCGCTTTTTCGCGCCTCGCTTCAGCGTGTACCTCTAGATCTTTGCTGCACTCGCTTCCCCTAGGGTCGAACGCACTTGTCGTCTCAAGAATAGCAGACTAGGCAACGCGCGACCTCACAACATTTATAGATACAGCTAGGAGCCTCATTTGTTCCTCTCAGTATTGTTGTTTCTACATCGTGTCATATCCCGTATTCCGGACCTACATCCGATAATATTCCCACGCCTCATCCGGACCTTCGGATGTGCTATCCATGTCTCCAGTACCCATCCGGATCCCTGCACCTCTGCACATCTACATCCGCATGTCCACGTCCAGATCCCTTATCCTTCGCAGCTAGCCTGCATCATTCATCCTTGTCCCATCGCCCTAATGCCACATCCTATATATCCACACATCTCATCCAGACCATATCCGATCTGGTCCAATCCGATGTATAGATCCGCTTCCGATCCGATATAGATAAGCTTCCTAATTCATTTCCTGTTCTTATAACGTTATACACAGCCTATTCGGTATTTCCTCTATTCCACTGTTTCGGTTATATCTATTACTGGTATGCTTACTGATCCATTAACCTATGTTCATTTCTGACTCGCATTTGTTAACCTTTGCATATGCTTCATACATAGCCTCAGACTCTGCTTATTGATCCTTCCGTTATTTCTCTTAGTATATAAACTCGTGTATATGTCTTGTAGTACCTCAGTCTGAATATCATATTAGTCCTCGCACTAGTCTTCACTCTAAGTCCTCATATCAGTTCTAGTCTTCCAACTTAGTTGATATCCATCTCAGGCCTAGGGAGTTTCTCTCTAGGCCAGAGTTCTGCTCCTCTGCTCCTCCACTCATCCGAAGTTCCGGAAGTTCGTCCGGAACTTTCCCGCAGTCCTCCGGACCTATTCTGCTTCGGACTTTGTCCTTGCAGCCTTTCCTCTGTTTGCTTCTACTCAGGACAAGTCCTGAGTAGCCATTATACATATCCGTATCAGGACGAAACCTCATCGTAATTTCCGGAAGTTACTTGTACCCGTCCGGAAAGTCCTTCCGAAGTTTCCTGCGCCTTCGGAAGTCTTCGGACTTTCTTCGGACACCAATCTGAAATTAAGGGCACATACTCGAGTAAGGGGCGCAGCGCACGAGCTGAAGCCAAGCCCCTCAGAATCAGTCCTACCCTTTGTGCATGGTCTTAACACATCAGGTCAATTAGTTGATGCTTCGGAGTTGTGAACCTCCCTTTTGTTATGGCATTTCATAAAATTTTATACGAAAATCACGGAAGCATCTTTCCTCTATAAGGCCAAACATAACAATGTGATTGTCGATAGCAAAATTACGCTAGTTCTTGTAATTATGTACTATATCTTGTTATTTATTGCTATGTACTTTCCTCATGAGTTCACTGATGAGGCACCCAGACCACAAATGGTACAATCTTCAATCCCACTTTCCCTGGTACCTGCCCCTACATCACATCTGTTGGTGCTACCATGGTCAAGCCAGGTGCAAGTGTCCTTGAGGCTCAACCTGAAATGGCTTGCATGGACGTCACTTGGGCAGAGGCTTCAGTAACTATTTCGCAATGCCCTCACATCAGAAGACCGCTGTCGATTACTATCTGGAGAATTATCCTCCTGACTATCCCAAAAATATCTGGAACTCTACTGGCATGGTAAGTGTCAGTGAATCTGATATGTTTAATCAAGTAAAATCAATCATCTGCATCAGTCTCATGCTTTGGCTGACATTTCTGCCAATGGAGCTGTAAGTGTTTCCCACAAGTTGCACAGATATGAGGCTTGATGTCTATTATGCTTGTCAGAACTACATTGTTGCCATTGACGGTGAATTTGAGCTTGTGTACAGAACTTCCTGTTCTTTGCCAGTTAGTGGCACCATCTTTACAATGATCAACAATGCCCGTCTCACGATAGGAAAAAGCCCAATTGGGTTCATTAACCCTATGGTATGTCGCTTCCCCTTTGCCCTGCCTCAGTTGATGATTTATGATGTTAGATCTACTCTGCTGATTTCACAGGCGCTTTCAATGATATTACTGAAGGGTCAAACCCGGGTTGTGGCGCTGAAGGCTACAATGCAACTGTTGGATGGGATCCAGTTACTGGTCTTGGTACTCTCAACTTTCCTAAGTTGCTCGAGAAATGGTTGGCTCTTCCATAGAATATGAGCATCGCATCTAGTAGTCTTGCTATCATGCGCATTCTTGTGTTTCATAATTGACTCAGTGCAATTTTCCAGTCTTGATCTCCGCCCCCGAGCTACACTGACATATCTGCTCAAAGTCAAATAACATGTTCCCCGACCTTTGTTCTTGAAGTTCCACTCTTCTTCACCATGGTTGCCCTGATAGTGGCATGAAATCTCTGACCATCCTGCTCCGTGATTCATGCTCATCACCCTGGCCTGTCTCTGATGAATTACAGGTTATGTTATGTCAAAGAGCTGAGTGTACTGTATACGCGCTAGCGGAGGAACACTCAGTATGCGTGAAACAATACTAAATTGATATCTACCTAGCGGAGGAATGCTAGGATACATGAGCAAGAGTGAGATACGAGTGGGAAGAGAAATACACACCTCAGTATGCATGAAACAATACTGAGGTGATACTACGAGCCAGCACGGTCTTTATACGAAAGATAAGGTGAGCTTAGCTAATGAACCGGCGAAGGGAGTAGTGGAAAGATCATATGGTCAAGAAGCAAGAAGTCTAGAAGACAAGTGCAGCGTATGGTGTCAATGGTGATAAGGACAAGAAGGTAATAAGATGTCTAAAAGGTAAATCACATCAACAACTGTCAATACACCCCCTCAGCGAGATATCAAATGCAAACCGGCAACATGCTTGAGGAACAGAGGCCTCACGAGCGCTTTAGTGAGGATGTCCGCAATATTGCAGTGCAAGGGGAGCCATTGGGGCAAAAACATGCCTTTCTCGATCCATTCGCAGATGAAATGATACCGAATGTTGATGTGCTTGGAACGAATGTGGTTCCGAGCCTCTTTGGACAGAGAGATGGCGCCTGTGTTGTCCATGTGGACAACGAGAGGGAAGGATAAGGGAATGTGAAGTTCGCTGACGAAAGATTTGAGCCAGAGTCCTTCTTGCAGGACATGAGTGACGGCCATATATTCAGCTTCGGTGGATGAAAGCACGTGTGTCGTTTGTTTCTTAGAGACATGAGCGATGAGGCCGCCGGCAAAAAACCAAGCGTAGCCAGAGATTGAAAGCCTATCCTCCTCACAACTCGCCCAGTCTGCATCACAATATGCGTGCAGACCTTCATCAGCTCGTTCTCCTCCAAAATGGGACCACAGGTTCACTGTCCCTTTGAGATACCGAAGAAGACGCTTAGCTGCAGCATAGTATCGGGGGGATGGCTACGTGTTGTGTTGAGCGAGGGCATTGACAGCAAAAGCAATGTCTGCCCTCATGCAGACCGCGAGATACAACAACTCCCCAACTATCTTCCGGTACCACATTGGCAAATTCACGATGTCATCATAGGTGTCTGTGTCGCGGCCGAAAGGATGATGAGAGTCGAGGGGAAGGTGGACTGGATTTCAGTCGAGAAGGTCGTATTCCCCAAGCAAGTAGGAAATATAGTCGCCTTGATGCATCCATAATTGGCGAGTAGCGCGGTCACGTTCAAATTGTATGCCGAGGAAATGATGGATGGGACCTAAGTCTTTGATGCCGAAATGCTGAGTGATGCGTCCTTTGACGTAGTGTAGGAATGGTTTAGAGTTAGAGGTGCCCATACCATTGTCGACATGCCAACCAACAATGCAATAGACATGACTGTTGGAGTTGCCTTTGTTGTAGATGAAAACAGCGTGATCAACTGCACACCGCGTGAAGCCGAGCTCAAGCATGACAGCGCGCACCTGCTCGTACCATTCCATGGCGGACTGTTTGAGGCCGTAGATAGTGCGGAGCATTAGCCAGACGAGTGTTGCCCAGTCCTCCTCTTCGAATCCCTTTGGCTGCCTCATGTAAATTTCTTCTTTCAAGATCCCCCAGAGAAAAGCTCGACAAGCGTCGAAGGTGTCCAGCTCCCAGTTGTTGCGACAGGCGAGGGCTGCAATGAAATGTATGGAAGCTGTCTTAATGACGGGGGTGAACGTTGCACCATAGTTGATTCCTGGGACCTGTGAAAACCCTTGCGCTACTAAGCGCGCCTTCTCGACCGGACCTCCCTTGCTATCTTCCTTAAATTGTAGCACCCACCGGCAGCCTATGGCTTTTCATCCTGGTGGGAGGGCCACCACCTGGTAGACCTTCATTTCTTTCATCGTCTGTAACTCCGTTTTCATTGCGGCCAGCCATTTGGCGCTGTCGGGGTGTTTCACTGCCTCGTCGTAGGTAGCTGGTGGGATGGTCATGTTGTAGTCAGGATTGGATGGGTTACACTTCTGGTTGCTGTGAATCACTATATTAGTCTGCTCCTCAATAACAATGTTTGTCATGACTTTGGGGACATCTGCGTTCGGCTCAACTCCTTCGATGGACGCTGATCCAGGTGCGTCCACCCCCTCACTATTAGCATCCGGAGCCTCTGAGGATGCTCCTGGCACCCCCATAGCAGATGCTCTGTCAGCACGAGCCTCTCTGAGAGACTCCAAATGAGTCTTGGATGCAGCCAATTCTGCTGCATAGACTTGACCTGCTGCTGTGGGAACACGTACACGAGAGGAGCGACGATTCATGGGAGGTGAGTGCGCGACAGGTGGAGGTATCTGAACAGAAGGAGGTGAATGAGCCGTGGGAGGAGAGGGAGAGACTTCTTCGTCACTGTCGCTGTCATTGAGAGTCGAAGAGTGAGAGACAGACGGGAGATTCTCGTCGAAGTACACATCCCTGGCATTGAAGAACGTGCCAGTGTCAGCATCGTGAAGACGGTACCCCTTTGTCCCTTCAGGGTACCCCATGAAGTAGGCGATGCGAGAGTGTGGCCCGAGTTTGACTTGTAACTCTGTGGGGATGCGCGCAAAGCAGCGTACTCCCCATATACGGAGATGAGATAGGTCTGGCTTACGTTTGTTGACTACTTCATAAGGGGTGACTCCCGGTGGCAAGGTAGAAGACTCCGTTCTGTTCCACAGATAATAGACTGCGAGTGCAGCTTCTCCCCATAACGTGGGGGGCAAGTTGGCCACTTCGAGCATTGTGAGAAGCTGTCACAACCCAATAACGAATTAACACTGGGAAGAGACTAGGACTCAAACAACAGAATAATCACACAGAGGAGGTAGGCAGCAGGTACGTCTTGGTATTGCTCACTTGGAGATACAAGAGGTTTGAACTAAAGAACTACTGACTATGATGAGCTTCCTATATACACATATTGAAACTGAGATCGAAACTGAGTATGAACTAACTAACCAATCAGAATAATTAAAGGTATCATATGATTCTATATATAACTATGATGTCATAACATGTGCCACAGCCGCAGTAAGACTCTGGAACATTCCAAGAGTATCGCGAGGCATGACATCAACATCTTCGGCATTGTCCGATAGATCACGTGACTCTGGTAACTCTACAATAGACGCAATAATAGGAACTTCTTCAACAGTAAACATATTCTTAGGAACAGGCACTGTGACTGGGCGCTTAAAGGATTTAGAATTAAGGAATGAATAATGATTTGTATTTGGAACTTGTGACAGAAGCCTTCCTTCAATTGTGCGTAGAGCACGTTCAGCCTTCCCATTCTGTTGGTGGGCATATGGGGCAGACAGCTGACATTCTATGCCAGCAGATGCGAGCGCCTGAGTGAATGCGTGACTCATAAATTCGCCTCCATTGTCGGAGCGAAAGACTTTGATGCGCTGTCCAGAATGATTTTCCCACCGCTTACGTATGACTTCCCAGGCTTCTAGGGCCTGGTCTTTGGAAGCGAGGAGTTGTAGATTCAGGAAGTTACTGTGATCGTCGAGGAAGATGATGAAATGATGTTTGTTATGGGGAGTGCCGATGGGAAATGGTCCACATAAGTCCAAATGGATTAAGTCTAGAGGATGTTCGGCATGTGGCAAATCTGAAGATGGATAAGGACGGCGTGGGTGCTTGGCCATGATGCAGGGTTCGCAAGTCCGGAGCGGGTGAGCTGAGTCGACTTTGATTCCCTAGCAAAGTGAGGCAGGCACTTCACTGCCTCTCCTCCAACATGTCCTAGTCGTGCATGCCATAAGTCCCATGACAGTGGGACTTTGGCAAAAGCTGAGATCTCCAGATGTGGGGAGGGTTCTGATGGGGGAATGAACCATAAGTCCAGAAAGACGAGGTTTCCATTGAGAGGAACCTCCCCAAGGACATCATTGCAGAAAGTAAGCTGACAGCGTGGAGGCGAAGGCTCAAAATTGCATTCCCAGCCTTTATTGAGCATCCGTCCTACCGACATCAAATTGATTAAGGCTCCCGGCGCGTGTAGACAATCACTGAGTCGAAGATGTTG
This sequence comes from Suillus fuscotomentosus, assembly GCF_016647785.1. Classification (NCBI taxonomy): domain Eukaryota; kingdom Fungi; phylum Basidiomycota; class Agaricomycetes; order Boletales; family Suillaceae; genus Suillus; species Suillus fuscotomentosus. The sequence continues at coordinate 62,059 of NW_024539537.1, forward strand.
TGTGCGATTTCCTACAGTTAAATCGGCTACGCAGTCCCCTCATCCAGAGGTAAAGAGGGTCCCGTGATTTGCGGTCTTCATGCTAACTCTCATGCCTGCATCGTAGGTCCAGAAGTATTTCCTGCTAGTGATGAGGGTGGAGGTGGTTCCTGAGTCGAGAATCGTGGATAGTCTTTGACTCACGATGCAGGTGATATCGTCAATTGATGGTCTGCAGCTAGGGTCGAGTTCTTCAACAATTGCGCAAGACCAATCTTGACGATGTTGAGAGGGAGTGCTGATGATGAGGGCAGTGGTCTCGGAGGATGTCGAAGGTGTCGTCGTGGTAGTGGGGGGAGCAGTGATTGCCAGTTTCGTTTCCGTGGTGATTGCTGCAACATCCTTCTTCTTATTGCCCCGCTGCTGATTCCACGGCACTTTACCTTCCATTCCTCCACCTGGTTGCAGACAGTGCTCACGATCATGGGTCATCGAGCGAGGTAATCTGCTGCATGCAGCGTTGTCGCAAGGCACCCCCTTGGGGTTATGCTTATGGATGCGCACACCGTTAGATGAGTTGACCTTTCGGTCGTACGAAGGAGGAGCAACAGCATTAGAGTACTCTGATCCTGGCCATGCTAACTTTAGTTGTCCCCTTTGACAATTGGCTTCTTCGGTGAAGGCAGTTGCAACATCTTCAAATGCGACAGTGGGAGTGGTTGTTTGGGTACTGGATGTGGAGGAGGATGTCATTTTGTAGTGTCCAAGAGTGAGACTGCAGAAAATGACCCACTGTGGAGTTTCCGGGAGCCCATGTAAGAGCATCCATACTGCTTCTGAATCTGTGAAAGCGATACCCATTTCTGCGAACCTTCTGCGACCATTTTCGAAGACACTGATGTACCTTGAGGCATCTTCTGCATCTTTGAGTCATTCCAAGAAAAGTTGATCACGTAGTTCGAACTGGGATGTTACATCAAGTCGACCGAAGCGTTTAAGTAATGCGTTGTAGGGATTCATTTCTGGCTGGGCTTGTAGAGACTGTTTTTACCTTATCTTATGTTGGCACTTTTGTAGCTTACATAAGCAAGCAATCTTTTCACCAGTTACCAGTATGAGTCTGAGAGATCAGCAAGTTTCTATGATATTTCCTCTCCTCTGAGCCTTAAGCCCAGTCCAGAAACCCTTTAGGGTCGAATAGCAGCTAGGTTCTGCAAGACCCAACATATTGTTCAGACTCACCATCTGAATTGTTGTACCTTCAGCATCCCATTGTTGGCGAGCCATTAGCTTTTCACCAAGCATGTTTTGTACGATGGGGGAAAGACATCTACCAATAATGGCTTTCGCCTGGGCGTCTTCCTTTACCCATTCCTTAATGGCTGTAAGTTCTGCGCTCATCAGCTGTCCTGCTGTAGCGACTTTGGGCATGGAGCTGGCGTATTCAGCGACGTCGTTTGGGTCAGTGCCTGTACTGCAGTGACTCCATAGGCCGTCCCCAGCAAGAGCAAGCTCGACTGCCCTTCGCCAGCTGGGATAGACGTCGGCACCGGCCAGCTCAATAATGTGGTCATATTTGCCCATGGCGATGGACAGGTGAGTCTGTTCAACGAAGGAGGTGGTATGATGTGAGTTCAGCTGTTAGATGATTCCTCGTGGTTAAATGGTGTTTGGTCTGCATGCATACTGTCTGAGCTAGTTTGTTAGCTCAGGGCTCATAACCTATACGCACTAGCGGAGGAACGCTCAGTATGCGTGAAACAATACTAAATTGATATCTACCTAGCGGAGGAATGCTAGGATACATGAGCAAGAGTGAGATATGAGTGGGAAGAGAAATACACACCTCAGTATGCGTGAAACAATACTGAGGTGATACTATGAGCCAGCACGGTCTATATACGAAAGATAAGGTGAGCTTAGCTAATGAACCGGCAAAGGGAGTAGCGGAAAGATCATATGGTCAAGAAGCAAGAAGTCTAGAAGACGAGTGCAGTGTATGGTGTCGATGGTGATAAGGACAAGAAGGTAATAAGATGTCTAAAAGGTAAATCACGTCAACAACCGTCAATATACTGCCAATGGCTGGATCATTGCTTAGGTTCATACATGCATCTGTCTGAGTGGTCACCAGTAGGAGATCTCATGCAGAATGCGCAGTCATACTATGTGGGCGGAGAGTATTGCAGCTGAGTACGCCTCCAGTGACCTGCTGCAGGCCCTCAATATTGATAGTAAGTATCCCGCGCACTCAATGTTCTTACCCTACTAGCATAGGAATATCTCATGACATGACATGGATCAGACCTCAGACTGATGCATACTTTCACGCTATGAGAGATCATCTACATCCAAGACATTTGCAAACTATGCAGGAGAGCTATTTCACCTACAAACCACAACTTTTCATTCAAAGGACAGAGTCCTCAGGAATGTGTACCATTTCTGAGTGAGATCCTCAAGTTAATGTGAGTTACCATTGTATCTCGCCAGAATCAGCCGTTGAACTCTTTGTTCACACCTGTTGACATTTGATCAGAAGTGTATGCCTTTGTTGGCGCATTGATATCCTATCGTCTGAACTGCATCTGAACTACAAACTTCGGAATACGCAGTTATTGCGTAGTGATATATGCATGAAGTACTAAGCATAAGTAGTTCCAAATTCCCAGCCTCGGCGGCCAAGCCTCAGCCCTGACTTACTGTGTACTTACATAATTACCCTTGGCCAATTTAATTTATTTATATGTGTTTGGAAATCGGAACGTCGTGGTAATTACCGCAGCAGGCGCAGGCTAGAGTGCTAGCGAGACACACTAGCAGTTGCAGTTCCGTGAGGTACTAACATACTGCGATTGTGAATGAGAGCAGTTCTTAAAGATCAACGCGGTGCTTGGCGATGAGAGCCTTCTTTACATGACGATTTGGCCGCAGCACTACCTTGCCTTGCCTTGAACAACAACTTGAAATATAAAAACGAAACGGGCTCAACCAGGAACTGCCAATTCAAACGACTTGAGTCACACTGACGTCAAAAAGTCAGCTCATCATTATCCCAACGTGATGGCCACTACCTCTGGAATTGGTGTCTCCCCCGAGCTGACAAAAGCATTCTCTGATGCTGTCGAGACAAAAAATGTTCGGTTCTTCAAAGTCATCATTCAGGACGGTTTGTGCTAGTTTACCTCTCTGCATCATTAGTGATCTCATACCATCACAGAGTCTCTCGTTCCTGTAGACACCTTGCCAGTGACCGATTCCTTCAACGAGGATTTGGTACAACTTCAAGAATATCTCGAAGACAGGGAACCATGTTATATCCTGGCGCGTCTCGATGATCCTCCTTCAGAATGGCTTGCTATCAGCTATGTGCCAAATTTTGCCAACGTTCGGGATAAGGTAGATATTGTTGTTGATATCGCTGAACTCAATCTGATCAGTCCAGACATTGTATGCTTCAACACGTAGTTCTTTGACCAAGTCGTTGGGCTCGACTGTTTTCACGGACAGCCTATTTGCGATTTCTAAAGAAGACCTGACACCTGAAGCCTATGAGGGTCACAAGAGGCACAAGGCTGCACCCAAGCCTCTGAGCGCGCAGGAGCAAGAAATGGCAAATATCAAGGCAGCCGAACGAGAGGCTGGGAACAGTTATGAAGGCAGCAATGCAAGAAAGAACCATATTGGTCAACGCGTTGGTCTGTCTTGGTCCTCGGAAGCTGAGGACGCTGTGAAGGCGCTTGGCTCGCGAAATGATAGTCGGATTGTCATATTGGTTCGTATCCCTATTGGTTACATCCAGCGAGGTGTTCACATGTCGTTTCAGAAAATTGAACCATCAACCGAGTCGCTCGAGCTGGACTCTTTCGTAGATGTAACAGTGGATAATTTGAGTTCAAGCATACCAAGTGACCAACCATGTACGTGCTCCTTGCACCGCGATTGTGCTATATGTGATACGCTCACGCGTTCTTTCATTAGCATATGTATTCTATGCATGGGCGAACCCGTATTCTCAGGCAGGCGGAGATGTCGGTTTGTGTCATTACACCCGCTGCATCGCACGCGATACATCTGACTTACTTGCTCAGTCTTTATATACTCTTGCCCTACGACATCACCTGTTCGATACAGGATGCTCTACTCATCAGCGGCAGTATCAACTTATCTCGCTGTGAAGGAATTCTTGGTGGAAAGTGGGTCGGCATTCCCGCTTGCCACAAAGAGGCTCGAAACGTCTGACCCAGCGGAACTCGATGAGTCCTTCCTCAAGGCTGGTCTCAACCATGATGGACCCCCAGATACTATTGTTAACAATAATGGTGCTCGGGAGGATTACCCTGCAAAACCCTCATTCGCGAAACCGAAAGGCCCTGCAAGGAGACGATGAAAGCTAAAGAAAGATGGTAATATTGTAACTAAATGTGCAGTAGTGTGAACATACCAACTTAGACACGAACTTGTATAAGTAATTGGCTATAACTTGTGTGGATGCGGTGGTTGAGGGAACCTTCCGGAAAAAGAATCTTTACTGTGCACACCGGAGTTTCGTCGGCATGCAGGGTTTGGTGCTAGTGGGACTCCGCCGAGCTCCGAACACGCTCGTGCTCATTGGGCATGTGACAACCAAATACACACTTATAGCGTTATTATCATGTCTAGCGAACACCGAAGACTTGTACCCCATCCATGTTAGCTACGTGCGTCTCGAGAGCGACGTTCGCCCCGGTTTTCAAACCTCGTGCAACCATCTTCCTTAGAGCAAGATGGTACAGTACTCCTTCGGAACTTCCACCCCCCAATAAGTCGAAGGTGTGGGAGTCTGTTGACGAAGCAGTTAAGGATGTAAAGTCAGGAGATGTCCTTCTGTGTGGTGGTGAGTATTGTCGCATTTCATCTCTTATACCAGATGTGTGATATTCCAAAATGCAATACCCAGGTTTTGGTTTGGCTGGTGTGCCAGGTGAGTCTCGCTAGAAGGTGGACCTTGAACTGTGTAATTAAGCTAGGATACAACAAGACACACTTCTTGCCGCCTTAGCCAAGCGCAAGGACGTTGCAAAACTAACAGGAGTTTCCAATAATGCTGGCGCAGGCGACTCTGGACTTGGTTTGTTTTCCACAACTATCCATGATCCGTGAACCTCATGAATATCCATAGGAAAGTTGTTCAACAGCAAGCAGATTGATAAAGTCGTTGCTTCATACCCTGGAGGGTGAGTGACTTATCTTGTGGGGGCCAGCGCGAGATAAATTATCTACCTTTCCAGAAACAAGGCCTTCGAGGCTCTATATCTCAAGGGCGAGGTGTCTTTGGAGCTATGCCCTCAAGGCACACTCGTTGAACGTCTCCGTGCCCATGCCGCTGGTATCCCAGCCTTCTTCACCCCTACGGGAGCATCAACAGCAGTAGAAGACGGTTCCATCCCAACACGCTACAACGAAGGAGGATTTGTCAATGGAGTCAAGATACCAGGTATCAAGAAAGAATCACGGGAATTCGGAGGTCGCAAGTATATCATGGAGCCTGCCATTGCTGGCGATGTCGCTTTCGTCCACGCATGGAAAGTCGATGAGGTTGGCAACTGTGTGTTCCGGTGAGGAAACAAGATATCATCTTTGTTGCCTATCTGGGCACTGAGTATGTTGATTCGCGCAGGTACGCTCAGCAGAACTTTGGTACAGTTATGGCGAAGAATGCAAAACTTACGATAGTGGAGGTGAGTCGTGGTATCACGGTAGTTTATCAGAAGTTGATACATTCCTTGCAGGCCGACGAAATTGTGCCTACTGGATCTCTTTCACCGAATGCCATCCATATTCCAGGCATTTATGTTGATCGAATTGTTCAGTCCACCGAGCCAAAACTGATAGAGTACACGACACTCGCGCCAAGCTCATCATCTTCTGCTGAACCGTCCACTATGACACCTGAGAAAGAACACGCCCAGAAAATGCGTCATCGTGTTGCAAAGCGGGCTGCCAAAGAGCTCAAAGATGGATACTACGTAAATCTCGGTATTGGCATGCCCACTCTCGTTCCCGGATACCTTGAGCCCGGTGTGAGCGTTCAGCTGCAAAGCGAAAACGGCATCCTCGGCATGGGGCCATACCCTACGAAAGAGGAGGTGGATCCGTAAGTAGTGCTGCCAGTAAGTGTTTCTCATACTAAGCCTCTCTTTGTAGGGATCTCATCAATGCGGGTAAGGAGACTGTCACCTTACTTCCCGGTGCCTCGATCTTTGGTATGTTTTCAAATGGTAGTTGTATGATTCAGCTTCACTTGCTGACTCTACTGCTAGACTCGAGTGAATCATTCGCGATGATTCGCGGTGGTCACATCGATGTTTCAATTCTCGGCGTGAGCGTTTTCGCATGTTTTTTGGATAATCTCACAATATCCTGGTTTATCTTGTAGGCTATGCAAGTGTCACAGGCAGGTGATATTGCCAACTTTATGATTCCCGGGAAATTGGTCAAAGGTACGTGATCTATATGTATTTTCGCCATTCCGTCTTCCGCTGCGTTCTCACTATCGATCACATTCTTAGGCATCGGAGGAGCTATGGACCTAGTGTCGAACCCCGACAAGACGAAGGTTATAGTAATGATGGAACACTGTGCGAAAGACGGCACTCCGAAGATCTTAGCAAAATGCTCTCTTCCGCTCACGGGTGCCCGTACTGTCAGCCAAATCATCACAGAGTTGGCCGTTTTCGATGTCGACAGGAAGAATGGCCACCTCGAGCTTGTCGAGCTCCAGGAGGGCGTAACACTTGATGAAGTCAAGGCGAAGACCGGGTGCGACTTCAAGGTACGGAGGGATCTGAGTAAGCTTTGATTTGCTTTCAGGTTTTGCGGATCCCATTGTGGGGAAATGTTGATACCTTGTGCATTAAATGTATTATTCTTATATCATCCAGACAGTCTCGAACCAACCGTTCTGATTCAAGGCGCCTTCTACGGTGCCGTGTCTTTTCGTTTCATTTACAACTTACAAGAATGTTGGTGTTTTACGCAAGCTCTGGGATGGGGTAAGTAGTGGGCTATACATCAAGTACTTTGGAACACCCTCGTGGCTCACACATCTGGTGATGTCCTACCGCTGAGTTTACACCCCAGCTTTAGCGGCAGACTTCTTGACATGCGCCCGTTCAACATTTTGTAGTCATCGGTCAAGCGAGCCCAGAAAGAGGAAAGAACATTGGTGCCGCTGCTGAGTTAGATGTTGTGGCTCAGTCGCGTCCTTCATGTCATTTACATCGCACACGGACAGCCCGGTGCGACAATCCAGGGCGCTGACGCAGTGGCTTTACAGGGCTTCACCTGTTGAGTATAATAATAAGGGTCATCGAAGGACTCGAACCTCAAATTGACCCGTCTTTCATCTCTGCCATCTGCCCTCTCGGTAAGCACCCCGAATAAAAAACTCAGTAAACTACAACTGACCGAGTTCCAAGGCCTTCTATTGATATGCAAGCCCCAGTCATGTATCATACTAGAATCGAGGTCACTCATGACTGGGCGATCTATATTCGACCGGTCCTGGCCGATCTCATCCCACGAAATCCTCTACTCCGTAGAGTCGGGGATCCTTCATCATTCAGAACCAACGTTTAATGTTCAACGATAAGACACATATTGAAACGCTCTGTCGCAGGGGGTTACAATGATCCAGATGTCGAGTTTATCACTGCATGGCGCTGTTAGGGACATCCGAAGCTTGCGGCAATTGGATGTCATTCCCGAAGTTTTACTCCTGAGAGGTGCATTGCTATATCATTGTAATTAGGTATTTCGGTAGTTTCTTTTAATTTACAAGCTGATGCTCACATGAGATACAAAACAGCATGTCTGCGGACTAGAATGCCTTTAAAATCAGAACAATTGCCAAGGACTCCACCTATCTTTTCCAGCTCACCTTTCTGAAGGCATGTTATGTACTTCTCTCTATGTGAATGTCCAATGCGCATTGAACTTACTGGCACGAATGCATATATTCACGCGCCGCACAACGTGAGATTCCGTGGTGGCTTTTGGTGTTATTCGAGTTGGGACTTGGCAGTGCATACTCTTCGGAGTTTTAAAGATGCCTGGTAGGTGTGGCACGGCCAGAGACTGAGTCCCCCTGATCGGATCATCTGAGTCATTTCGTTCTTTTCGTCGATAAGCTTCGGCTTCAGCGCTTCTAAAATTTGTATTCTAAAAGTACACCTGGCTTTATGCTATGCTATATGATGGCCGAACCCCACCAGCGTGGTTGGCTTAACGAAGGGTGACCAGTTCTGCGCATGTCCGTCAGCAAGTCAAATCTACCAAATGATGGAGCTCATTCACCTTCAGCAGATGTTGGATGGATAGCAACCGTGTCATCTAGGTCCTGTTTCCGGGCTTGACACATGGATCAGTTATCAACTGAAATATGACGATGGAAAGCACTCACCTCCCAACTTGACGGCCACTGCAAAGCCTTGCAATACCTCGTCGCTTCCTTGTCCAATGATATGTACACCAACTACACGTTCTTCTTCGCCAACAACAATAAGCTTGTACACGGTAGGCTCCTTGTGATCTTCCTCAATTTGAGAGAAGTAAAGAGAACGGAACGAGGATTTGTCTATGCTGAAATGAGCATTTTTGGGCTTTTAAAAAGAAACAACGCAGACACACAGATCTTCACAGCAGACCCATACTTCTGGCGAGCTTCGAGCTCCGTTAGGCCTACTGTGCCAATGGTGGGGTGACTGTATATGCACTATGAACGAGCACTTCCGACAGAAGAGAGGTATACTGACGAGAAAACGACCGTTGGGATATCCTCATACAACAATTTGTCGTTCTTGAATTTCTCAGGCCCGAACAGCCTATTGGATAGTCGCCGACCTACTGCGATAGCGACAGGCGTCAAGAGCGCCTTGCCCTGGACATCACCGATCGCAAATATATTCTGTAGCTGAGGCTTGCCCTCTACAAACAGGGCCTTCTGGAATTCATCCACAACTACATCGCCCTTCTTGTCGAGCTGGATCCCAAGCTCTTCGAGACCCACACCCTCAGTGTTTGCGTGCCGTCCAATAGCCCACAGCACGCAGTCCACCTTGAGTTGTGTGCCATCGTTGAGGTGCACAGTCAATTCACCACCCTTCTGGCCTTCAACTTTGATGACCGATGTATTCTTGTGGATCTTGATTCCCGTGTGCTCCATCCAAGGTGTGAGTGTATCCTGGAGGATGGGATCAAAAGTGCGGAGAACGTGTTCGCGCCTGATGAGAACATGTGTCTCACTACCTAGTGTATGAAGTACACCGGCGAGCTCAACGGCGATGTATCCTGCGCCGACGACAGCCACGCGCTTGGGTTGGTCCTCAAGGTCAAAGAAACCATCAGAATCGATTCCGAGACTCGCGCCGGGGATCTGGTCGTCACTCGGTATGGTAGGGCGACCTCCAGTGGCAACGGTGATGTAGTCACCTGCTATGACGTACGGCTCGCTACCGTCGGACGGCGTGATCTGAACCTCGTTGGGCGAGACTAGACGAGCAGTGCCACCATAGTAGTCCACCTTTTCTTTCTCAAGGTTCTTCTCATATATGCCATTCAACCGGCGAATGTAGGCATCACGCTGCGGTTTAAAGGATGCCCAGTTGAACTGGGGCGGTGGGACATTTTCGAAATGATATCCTTTGCTTGCATGGCGCAGACGGTCTGCAAGGTCGGCCGCATGCCACATGATCTATGCCAACAATCATCAAGGGGTAAGGAACGAGATGCAAGAAATGACACACTTTTTTGGGAACGCAGCCAACATTCACGCAAGTACCACCCAGATGCGGTGACGATTCGATGAGAGCAACTTTCTTGCCATAAGATGCAGCGCGACGCTGGGGCGGAAGCACTCAGGATCTCCACACGATCACCCTGTTTAAATGACACACCGATGATGCGACTCCTCCGCTTCCACCACCGATGCAGATGTAGTCGTATCTCTCCTGCAATTTATTGAGTGGTGCCATCTTCGTGCTGATATTCGAGAATGATCTTGATATCTGGGGTGTGGGAACAAGAGAAGATCAGATACTGAGGTGACCCATGAGCCTATCATGGCACATTCAAGTTGGCAGGGCATTACCTGGAAGAGCCGCTGCGATGCCTGTGCGCGCACTAAGGAATGCGATGTTGCAATTTTCGCAACAAATAGGGCGCTTTGCAATAAAGGGGCCACCTTAAGGAATTGGACGAGCAATGGCTCGTCTGCACTCTAATTATATAGGCCTTAGCACCCTGCTCAGTCAGAACTTGGTCATTGCTGCGTCATCGAAAGTCGCGGGTCACGTGTAAAGTGACAAAGACACGCGTCACGGGTTACATTTGCCAGCGATTATTATGTAAGTTAGAACCTACAAGTTTCGATCTGTAGAAAATATGGCAACAGTAGACTGGACAGCAGATGCAAATGATGCTCTCACTCTTTCACTAGGTGGGTCACTATACACGAGCTCAAGCATAGCTAACACGTTTTGTGCAGTCCGAGCAGAGGAGGATAAACAGGTGCCCGGAAGCGAAGAAACTTCCGAAGAATTTCATCCGACATTTACTTACCCTGTATGTTTTTACTTTATGTTATACACGCTCCTGTGATACGCTAACATGCTGTCCAGATCTACGGGGAGGAAGAGAAGATTTATGGATACCAAGACTTGGTAATTGACGTGCGTTATACCTCATTCGTCGACATCGGCGCTGAACATTCAACCGGTGGCCTGCAGCTTCGATTTGCCTCCGGTTCACTGGCACAATACCTCTCTGTGCGCTACGCTCAAAAGCTAGATGCGTCTACAACTGTGGACAATGTGGAAGGCATATTAAAAGAGTTCATATCTCCTGGTGTGTTCCACTTCTCATACCTACTACTCCGTAACTGACTTTGTACCTGACAGACTATGATACAGACGAAGCAGCATTTCTCACACGTGTCGCAGAAGATGCAGTTTCATTTCAGCCTATAGGCAGCGTCGTACATACTTATACTCGACCCGTACCAAACACGTCAGGGTCCGGATCTGCCACTCGGGAAGTGGTCGAACACGAGGTGTACCATGTAAGTGTCATGAGTACTTTCGGCCATGAAATTTTGCCAAGGCGCGTACAGGCGACATGGAACGATCCAGGATTCAGAGAATATCACAGGCGAATGCAGCTTTTCATTCTGCTATACATTGAAGCAGGCTCCTACATCAATGAAGACGACGACGCGTGGCACTTTTTTGTGTCGTCAGTTACTCATTCGTATCTACCAGATTATTTAACCGCGTGCAAACAGGTACGAAAAACGCAAGCGGCAAAATGGCACGAAGACATACCATTTCATTGGGTATTCATCAGTGTACAAATTCTACTGCTTTCCCGAGAAACACCGTCTTCGTCTTAGGTACGTACTTCCTTTGTGAACTGAATCTACATAATCAATGTATGGCTTGCACAGTCAATTTGTAATTGTACCACCGCACCAACACCAAGGCCATGGATGTAAGTACTGATACTATTATCCTGCGCCTCTATTAATGCTCAAGTCTTTGAAGCGGAGCTGTATAAAACCATCTATAACTACGTCCTCCTTAACCCCCTCATATCTGAGTTGACAGTAGAAGATCCTGCTGAGGCATTCGAGGACCTACGAGATCGAAATGACCTGAGGATGCTCCTCGCCAACGAGAATTTTATGAAAGAAGGCTTTGGCAACGAGGCGGTTTCGCACGGTGGAGGAAAGGTACGAAAACGGAAAACTCGCGTTCGAGCAAACCCGGTGGGTGCATCATCTGGTATGGTGAAAGGCACCGGGAAGATGGGTCCCCCGATAGACAAAGCTTGGTCTGAGACGTTTCGGACACAACTCAAGGTGGCGGGGGTAAGTCCTGAATTTAGTTTATTCTGATCATGGTTCTGAGTTTTTCCAGCGTCAATGGCAACGACTTATGGAAATGCTTATCTTGAGGCATTTCAACCCCACCGACATTCAGGCTGCAAGAGCATATCGACTGCAGGTCAAGGAACGGTTATATCGTTTCAACTTCGTAGGTCTCGCCGCCAACTTCATCTTGCCTTTAATTAATGTCCTCTCGTCGATAGGAAATCTTGGCCCAATTAGAGAAGGAGGAGCGACTGGAGAAACTGGAGGAGACATTCCAAAGCTTACGAGCAGATTATTTGAGAATATTGGAGATGATCAAGTAGCGCGAATAAACATACCGGTAGTTGCACTCATTATTGTTATCTCATGCACTTATAATATTCCTCCCGCCTGTCTGAAGTAAGTTTCGACTACTAGTCGACCAAACAAGGTTATGGCATGGGGCACGGGGCACAGTGCCCCACGGACAGTAACTGAGTCCCTGCAACTGAGAATAATGACTTGATGACACCCACATTGACTGTGTTCAGCAACTCGTCTACATGAGAAAATATAACAGTCTGGCACATCATTAACATTTGCAATGAACGAGAGTAGTCCTTGGCTTGATAAGGAGGAAGGCAAAAGTGAATTACAGCCATTTGCAGGACACTAGTAGGCCAAAGTGCAAAAACTACTACATACACAGCAGGATTCAGTTCTCCAATCAGATTACACAGGGTAAGCTAGTAGCTCTCTAGGCTAACTGCAATAGGAAAGATGGCAAGAAATTCACAGTCCATCGAGGAGCTCACCCAAGCACCATCGACCTCTCTTCTTGTACTGTTGCAACACTGCTAAAGGCTCAGTGTGGTCAATGTAAAACTCAGTGAACACAGATGAGATGGCTTTGTTGTCACAGTTGTCTTGGAAGAGTGTGCCCCTCAATTGAGTGGCCTTCAGATAGCTGATGGGAGAGGATTCCAGAATCCCCTTGGCATGTTCGTGAATGAAATCCAAATTGACATTGTTGATACTTGCCAGCTTCATGTTATTAGTTGTGATATCTGGATATGATGAGGGTGATAACATTAACTTACCAGCATATTTTGCCAAAGCATTGCAAGAAACAGGGTGAGATGAGGCCAGACCAACAATATTGACATCAGAGAATAAGGCATGAAACTTGAGGGCTTGCAAGAGCTGAGTTGCAATGTAACGCCGACTGGACTGCTTTATGGACAACAAGCTGAGTCACCCAGCCAACTTGAACAGAATCAGAAAGTGAGATTTTGCAAGAAATTGTGGGACATGAGCTACCTTTGTTTTTCACCATGATCCCACACAGTAGCAAATGCACTGACCATAGAGTTGGGGATGCTCATGCTCAACCTGGAGGTAGCAGGATACCAAAACAGTATTCTCTGGGTGAGATAAACATTGAGCTCGTAGTTTTGCACTGGTCATCCTGACATTTTTCCCTGTTTAAAGGACTCAGCAATGGCCAAGGATCCATGTCCTGATTACTGACCAGCTATGGTATACTTGGAAATTGTACTTGCTTGATCACCCCAAATACCATAGTGGGAGCTGAAGAGATCAGCACATGATTTCAGTGTATCTTCTGAGATCTCACTGCCCACTCTTAACTTATAAGAGATGGAAGCATTGGAGGGAGAGGTGGGACAATTGAGGAGGGCAAGATGGCTTGTTGGGGGAGTGACAGGTAACATTGTTGGAAAAGTTGTGCGATTTCGTAATTTGCAACTAGACTTAGTCCATAGCACTCTGGGCCATATCAAGATAGTAGTGACTCCGGTTGCGCAGTCCACAAGCTTGTGCCAAAAAATACTCAACATAGTGAGCAGTTGCCCGTCAGACGTTCATGATTATTCAAACAAGTACAATATTATACAAGACCCAGCTGGATCCTATCACAACAAGAGCTACGGTAAATAAGACAGATTACACTTCGATAGCGAACAAATGCACCAGGTAAAGATATCCATACGCAATAAATATCATGAAACAAGGAAGAGCCCAACAGTATTCCCAAAGCCCGCCATCGCAGCTCCGCGGATAGCAAGGAAGGGCGACACTCTCGTGAATGGAATGCGGGGGCACTCTTCTGGCACCGCAGTCGGCGAGGGTGGCTGGCTGAGATACATAGAAGAAAGGAAGGACCGACGGAGAGAAAGAGGGAGTTCGTCGGTTAGGCTTGACATAGCAGCAGTTCGTGTCTTTGAGACACCAGTATCGAACAACCAGACCTCCCACCGGTCCAGAACCGCAGATGTTAGTCCACGCGATGTCAATGAAGGTAGAAGCTGGAATGAGCTTTTTGTGTGAGCTCGGGATATGCGGCGAACGCCTATTATTTTTTCGCCTGAGATGTCCCAGCCCCCACGATCGCATGTTGCCTCGCCCGCTCTTAGAACGGCGACGTTAGACCATGTTGACGGACGTGACACTATTGGTGGTTCGGTGGGGATGGAATGACCTTCGTCATCCTCATCTGGTAGATAGGGTATCACGTAGCTCTCCGAGAGGCGACGGAGCCCCTTTTCCGAGGCTCTGCGGGAAAGAATCCCGTGGCCAGAAACAGGAAATGCTGAGGTGTCTGGCGCGGAGGCAGTACTAGCAGAGGATAACCTCCGTGTGGATGTGACTGAGGATGGTCCTATAGTTGAGACTATACTGCTACTCCGTGAGCGCCGGCCCGTAGCCAGCTCTAAGATGGCCGACTGTTGTGGATTGTTTCGAGGGCACGTACATCTCCTTCCCTGCGATGTGATGTAAACTTTATAGAAAATCACGTGATGCCCAATTGAGACAGAAACCATAAAGCTGTCCATGGGCGGTTCGCCACAGAACTGGCAATTCACGACACGAGAGTTCGATATCCGCAGTTGGTCGATAGCGCCATGATTCTCCTCCAGGATGAAGATGCATTCGGAGGACCCGGCATCCCACAGGGAAATAACGCCAGCTTCTGAAACGATGCCAATAATTATATGATCTCTGCCATCTAACTTGACTTTACACGCATCCACCTTGCTGACACGGTCCGTCGAGTTGCCTGATTGCAGCGCACAGCGGATTGGCACAGCACTCCGAGCTTCGCATACGCCGAGTAGCTCCAGGGTTCCATCTGCCAACACAAATCCCGCCAGTATCCGGTCATCTGAGCGAACACGTAGAAGACGGCTCTGCAAGACAGGCTCAGACGACATTGGAGAGATGAATGACGCCGACGTGTGGTCCTCCATGACCCATTGGGTAATGACTCCATTCTCATACACGACAATGAGGGGCTCTGGTTGAGGAGGACCTGGAGGAGGTGTACATGGGCGAGATTGGGGCCCGTTCTTCTGCTTCAACACCGATTGGAGCGGTGGCGCGAAATGCATTTCCCTAACCCCTGCCGAGATCGAGGGCGGCGCAAGGGTCGCATATGGTCTTGCACTCCTCCCCGCCATGAACCATATCCCAATCATGCCATGTGTTGTCCCTATAGCACAATACTCTCCTGCGTCATCTAAGGCGATTGTACATATTCGCTCCTGCGAAAACGATGTACTGCTTGTACTCAGCAAAACGTCGCTTGTATCAATGAATACAGGGTTCGGGTCGTTGAAGTGCCATATGGTAAGCTCATTCTGTAATCCAACTGCAGCTATCACTTCGCAATCCTTGCTTGATGCAAGCAGCTCGACATCGGTTGCAAAAGCACGCGGTAGTGTCTTGAAAGAGGCTTCTCCATTGAGTGGCTTTTCACCCTTGGGGGATGGTGCATCAGCCTCTGCACGATTCCGCTGTGCCTCAAGAAGTTCGGCATCTTTCAGCAGGTATAGTAGCAGTCCATAAAGCGTGGCGATCGTTACGCTAATTGGCAACACGACGAACTTTAACAACCAGAAAACGAGGTTGATGGAACGTGCAGGCACAGGGGCGTATCCATAACCATGGTCTGCCCCTGTATCAGGCTGGAACGCGATAATGGTCGGGACCTCAAGACGGAGATGAACTAGTGGCTCTTCGTCGGGATTGAGCGTCTTCCAAATACGCCAGGCGGGATCTTGCGAATCTGGGCGACGGTGAGCTGCTTGTATGCGTTGCTGAACGGTGGAAGGAATGATGAATCCTGCCTCGCTTTCACGAGTAGCAGGTCTTGTCATAATATACAGTGTTGCGGTGATTGCAAGGAGCTAGAGAGGCTATGAACACATAGACATACTGAGCTCAAACTCATACATACTAGTAACAGGCTTATATTTGTCAATGCGCGGCCTTTGAGTGATTCCTTCGCATTGAGCGTGGCCCGCTGCCAGTTAGATGCATTTTTCTCCAGCGAGGCGTCACGAGTCGAAGCAGACGCAGCTGGCGCTAAGCTTGGGTCTTGCCTCAGCAGTTGATTAAGCTGAACTCATCTACTTCAGCACCAACCCACGTATGCAAGCTCTGGTGGACTCACCTCCAGCCTTTGTATATCAATACTGAGTACTGCCAAGAAGAATGTATGCGCAAGGAACCAATGTGCAACGAGGACTACCACTGCAAAGGTGCAAAATTGCCTGATTGCGCCAGCAGAGGAAAAGGCGATAACGCCCAGAATAGAGTTATAGGACACAACTTTGAGTGTATTAGAAGTTCCAGCACGGCTTAGTCCCTCAGCGATGCGCTCTTTGACAGGGAGTGTGATAGATGTGCGGGTCACCGCATCCACGAGATTAAACATATTTTCTGCACCAATGAAGATGATAACGATAGGAAGAAGACTCCTGTTTATGGTAAGTGCTTGTATGACAAGACAGGATATAGAGCGTTACCAGGGAACCATGGTCACTTTAAACCGTAGCAATGCACATACACTCAGACTGGTGATTGTACTTGCCGCAATCTCAACGAGTGCCGTGAAAGTGAGACCGATACGGTTGTGCACACCGTTCATGCGCTTCATTGACCACGAAACATATACAAAAAATGCACCATACGCGAGGTATAAGAATGTTGAAATGGATGAAGTTCCCGTAGTCATGGATAGGCTATGATTGTACTGCAAACATTTAGGATTCACACATAAGCCACGAATAGTAATGTACATACCTCCAATGCGATTAGCTTCGGTTCCGCAGTCACTGCAAATATTTGTGCACTTTCTGGGTTCTCCTGTGTCGAGTTCTTGATAATTTGTAGCCAAGAATGATGCCCGGCACTCCTCAAACAATCCGTCTCAGGGAATACATAGGTAAGTGCCAGGAACATTGCAGAGTCAGGGGTCGCAGAATTACGTTGTGTGGAGTCGCGTCCTGCAAGGACCATTGGCGGTGTAACATGCATACCTGCAACGGTGACACCGTTTGAACGAGTGGCTGTTAGGGAGATGTTCCTATCACTACGCAAACGTTCCTCGTCGTGCTCCCAAAAGGAAAGAGGGCTGATAACAAAACAGTGACGCAAGTTCAGGTTGTTGCAAGAGACCCCATGATTCAGAAGTCCTCGGAGAATCCGCTTTTCTAGTTGGAGGGTGTAAAGCAAAGTCTGTAGGGAAAGTGCCCCTGCTCCGTCAGCTGTATCGATGAGAATGCGTTCAACACGAAGTGTACGGTCACTTCCACAACGTGCTCGTGTGAGGAAGTCGTCTCGTACTTGGAGGTTGGCGTTTCCGTCCCAAAGTTGATGTACATCGCTATGTGTGTAGCCGTCATATGCCGCATGAGCAGCGAGGAACGAATCCAGTGCATTTGATGTGGAATCAAAGCGGGAGTAAGATGGAGTCGACCAGTACATGGCAAGTGCAGGGTACGACAAGGATGTGATAACAATCGCCGAGATCAGGATGAGACGAATTTGATGTGTTGCGCAATGTCTTGATTCCCTCGGCGTCAAATTCGAAGCCAAAATGATTACAGAGAGTACGCACATTCCGAATCGCCTTAGCGCAAGGTCTGCAAGAGTTCGCATTCTTTGCATAAATGAAGGTCCAAATGAAAAGAAATACTCTTGTTGGCGAGCCATCGAAGGCGGTTATGAAGGAAATTTGGAACCGAGCACCGTCAGTTGTACCCGGGCCTGACAGGCACCTTGACACCGGTTTCGGGATAGGTTTCGTTACCTGTTCGTTTCCAGAAGTACAATAAACCCGAGGATGAGTGAAAGTAAGATGTTACACACTAGAGTCTGGAGGGTTTGTAGAAACAGCGACGCTGCCGTTGGTACTGACGGTAAGGTCACGCACTAGTACTTGCCTCGGATGTAATTTATAAATGAAAAGGTTGACAATTCCCATCAAACTCCCATCACGTATATGCACGGCTCCTTTGTTATTATGTTATCATGACGTTTTTCCCAAACGTGCCTCACCAATCCAAGGTGTTTGAAAAAGTTCATATAATACTCTTACGAGCAGAGAAACCAATCAAAGGACCGCTACAGAATACGGTTGAAACTACACGTGGGTGAAGAACCATAACGTTTCGGAACGAGAATCGCTTGCCATATACGCTTAAAATCTCCGCGGTATTCTGGCCGACGAATCCCACCAAGCGCGAGTCACCCACATATCGCATTGTGCATTATATTCCTCTACAATACCAACCATTAGAATCAGTCTGCAGTGGAGCTGAACTCAATCATGGAATCTCACTAGACAGCGATGCAAGCTGCTGGTGGGATTCTCTTACGGAGTCAGGCCCATAAGTTACGTAGACTGCTACCCCGCAAAAAAATACAATTCAGTGCCCGGTGTACGGAGCATAGCAATACTTCCATAGATCATCGGCGAGCTTTCGTAAGTTGCAACAACCCATTGAACCGCGCACGATATCCATCAGCGTATAACAGCATAGTCAAACCATGGACGAAGTCCCTGTTCACAACACCGATCAAAACAAAGATAACGTAAACCACAGGAAAGGGACATACCAGCTCCGCACGAGTGAGCGTATGGGATAGTCCAGCACTTTGGGTATAGTGGTTTGCACAAACGATGGCCAGCGGTCGGTGACAATTGCTTTAGGGTTCGTCAGTGAACGAAGCCCTTCACTGCCACCGAACCGTCCGTATCCACTAGATTTAGTACCTCCAAATGGCAGATCTTGGCTGTGGGGAAAGTTAGTTACCGCATTCTGGATATTAACATACTGCTTACTTGAGCTAAAAGTAGCATATCAGCATTGCAGTAAATCAACATCGAGGCAAAACCAGCTCACATAGTACACCCCAAAGTCATTGACAGATACCATACCACAATGAAGCTCCTTTGCGACTTCAATACACAGGTCTTGATGAGGTCCAAAGACGCTGGCGCCAAGTCCGTACCGCGTTCCATTCGCGATAGTGATTGCATCATCAATATCATCATAACGAATGAGCAGCGCAATTGGGGCAAACACTTCATGGTACGACATCAATGTCAGCAACTCGAAACATATAACACAACAACACCTACATTCCACCTGTGCAATTCGCGAGCTGGGTTTGGCATCACCTACCACCGTTGCCTGGAAGAATGATTTTCCCTGGCACGACGTATGCAAAAGCTCTTTCCCGCCGATATCGACTCTTGCGCCATCTTCCTGCGCCTGGAATACTAGCTCCTCAAGCACATTAAATCTATCATTGCTGATCATAGAACCACAATCCACGGTGTTGATGTAGCCCTCGCGAGTAGGCGCCAACACAGACCCAAAGCGCAACTTAGCGACGCGCTCCGTCAAGATATCGAATAATTCATCGTATTGTTTAGAGTGCACAATGAGACGCTCAATACCGATGCAGTTCTGACCTGAATTTTGACTGGCACATCAGTCAGTTGGGAAGGTGTCGAGTAAATATGCGTAACACTCACAATATACCACGCATCCAGATACTAGACCATTTCTGGAGGTCCGTGTCTGGTAGAATGATAGCAGGGTCCTTTCCACCAAGCTCGAGAGTAACGGGCGTCAGGTGTTCAGTGGCAGCCATGGCGACCTGTGGACAATTTAAAAACAATACAAATAGCCAGCGTTCTGTTCACCTTTCTTCCGATTTCCTCTGAGCCAATAAAGGTAATGTGCTTAATAAGAGGTGACTTGGTCAATGCTTCAGCCTGATCAGGCCAACAGCAAACAGTCTGAAATTTGGTTAGCATTGTGATACGAAATCAACACTACCCATACCTGCACGATATCAGCGTCGTATCCGAGAACCTCTAGGCACTTGTGAATAGCGCCAACAAACCATTCCGTAGACCAAATAACATGTTCAGATGCCTTAAGTACGATGGCGTTTCCGGCAAAAATAGATGCGACAATTGGTGACCAAGCATTATGAAGAGCTACGATCAGATCAGCCGCTTTATCAATTACGTCACTAAAGAAACACCAACGGTAGTTCCATGATACGATAGCAGCCACCACACCTTTCGGCTCGTAAATGACCTGTGATTTCTTGTAACTCATCATCAAATTCGAATATCTTGTTTCCGTTCGAAGAGCGCGTTCGCCATGGTTAATCAACCACTCTAGCTTTGAGCACGTCGACAATATCTCGCCCAAAGCCGCGTCAATCACTACAAGGAATTATCTCGATAACGGCAGAAAACGAAACCAAAACAACTTACTTGTCTTTCCTGAGTCGCGGCACGCGATCCGCGCACATAACTCCTGGTTCTCCACGAGCCACTTCAGTAAGCTGCGCATGACGCGTCTCCGCTCGCCAAATGACGTCTCGCACCACTTAACCTGTGCATTTTTCGCGCGTTTGATCTTAGCCTCGATTGATCGTGCATCATCCGCGAGAGCGGAAGTGAGGTGCAGGTTGTTAGCGGGGTCAAAACACGTAATATATTCGCGTCCACCTCCTCCAAATTGGAGAGGAAGGAGGTCGGGCATCTGGAGATGCGAGCGTAGGTTGGCATTGGGTATCACACGAGAGTCCCAGCTGGGGTCTGCCGCCTGTCAACAAAAGGAATGAGTTTTATCTCCGTAGGAAAAATATGAAAACACGCACCTCTGGAGCAGGATGGTGGAAAGGCACTGCGCTGTTGACCGCTTTCTGGTATCTGTCAAACACCAGCCATATACCAAATGCTGAAAACGTGGTGAAGAGGTATAATACATCGACGATGCTGGCATTCGGATCGTCTTCGAGCCATAAGTTGAGCGTGTTTAGCGGATGGAATAAGACATAGAAAAGCGAGTGCATTTCTGCGACGACAGCGCAGAACCAAGAAGAATTCAAAACCCCAAACCAACGCGTTCGAAATATAAAGACAGAAAAGGCAGATCCTCCATCCTGATTCTCAACAACACGTCGGTAAGTTGTCACGTGATGTCGCCCACAAGTGCCTATATGTAGTACAAGATCACAAACTGACGACGACCGGCCTATGTATGAGTCTCCAGGAAAATTACATTAGCTGAAATCACAGAGCAACGCTGATAATGATTTGTAGTTACGTATGGGTATATCAGACAAAAAATTGCAATGTAATGCAACGAGTGGAGTATAAGGAGTAAAGTCAGAGTAGTAGTAACAAAAAGTAGTAATAGAACTCAAACAACACACTCGCGCAGCTGTCGTGAACATAAGCATTAAGCAAACTATGTCCGTCAAACAAGTCAAAAATGCGAATCCGTGGTATGTAAGTCGTGTGGCGGTCATATCGTCTCTTTGATGTTACTGCTCGAGTTCTTTTTCCGCTTGCCCTCGCCAATGTTAACGATCTTCTTTAGCGACGACAGGCTCGACTTGCTCTTCTCGTGGATTTTGCCCTTCTTCGAAGGAGAGCCATCCGGTCCTGAAGAAGTCGCGGATATAGCATTTGCTGCTGGGTCGGAAATAGCATCGTCTGCGGGGTTGGCATCTACAACGCCAGAGGAGCCTCCACCGCCGATTAACCGAATAGTCGTGCTAGGTTCTTGAGCACCCTCTTGCGACAGCCGCGAAGTAACAATGGACTCTGATGATACAGAAACCTCTAGTTCTACCACTGCATTGGTGGGGGTCGAGGGTTGCAGTGGAACTGCATCCATAGCAGGAGCAGAGTCAGCAAGGAGGTCGGTGACGTTATCCACCGAAGGGGGTGGCGTCTCTATATGCACGTTGTCTGCCATAGAGATGACTTGTTTGACAAGAGTCTCTGCTTTCGCAGGAGATTGTCTAGGAGGAACTCTAACGATTACCACGTCTGTTGGTATTGCCTGCATGTCGAGCCCACGACCCGCTTCAAGATCTTCGTTAGACGAGCGCTGTGAATCTGGTGGCGATGGGAGAGGGACGACATCGTTGACAGTCGGCAAGTCTACGGGTAACGGAGCTGGGGGTTTTGTGATGGAGATAGCGGGAAAGGGTGGCGGTGGCTGTGGTATAACATCGGTAGGCTCTTCTGTGAGCTTCAAGTCCGTAAAGACGGGTATAGGAACAATTGCATCGGAGTCAGCGAGGTTCAAAACACCTAGACCATGTCTCTCCCGTGCCTATAATCAATACGTTAACCGCAGACTTCACCGATAAGAGCAATGATGGATACCTTGCCCTTCTTCTCATCCAATGATGGAGATCCGTGGATCAAACCTGATTCATACCATTTCTTAACGCTCCGGTCAGCCCATGCCTCCATTGGATTCAACCCTCTATACTCTCCGGTGAGCCGCAGTCCTCCCGATCCGGCCTCCCCACCACCGTCGCCTTGCCCCCGCCCGCTTCCATCAAAGAAGTATGCCTCATACCCTAGGCCATCCTCACTGCCTTCGCTCTCTCCTCCCTGTCCCAGCTCAAAGCCCTCACCGCTCTCTAATTCATCGACGAAATTTGCGAGCCACCGCGCCCACCCACCAGGTCCATCGCCATGCCAAAGCACTATTTTCGTGTCAAATTCACGTCCAAAGACGATTACCTGACCCACGGCGCCACCCTTATCAGGGTTGAGGTCAATGCCGATATAGTTGCCTGCCTTATCTACGACGAGTGGGATCCAACCACGCTGCGAGTATTCTTTCCGCACATAGCCATCAGGTATGGACCGCATGATATCGCGCAGACGTGAATTGCTTCCTGTCTGAGGGTCATCATCGACTTCGCGCCAAAACCGCCATTCTTCGAGGACAGCTTCGAGGGGGAGTAACGAGAGGCCAAAAAAGAGACCATCTGAGCAGCCCGCTGATGATTCTGCTTCTTGTCCGTCCACGACAAGATACGACTCCCTTACTGCCTGCGGTAGCGCAAAACCAAATTGCATCTCAATTTGTGCGAGGTCCTGTGGAAGAATTCCGTAGTTGAGAGTATCGCCTAGTTCTGGGTATTCACGAGCCAGCCATAGTTTTAGGCGATTCCAGGTATGTTCTAATGGAGGGTAAGGCGGCGGTTGTGTCATTGAATCTACGAAGGGTGTGTGATGAAGAGGAAGGAGTGAAGTTGGTCGTGAGCGAAAGCTGGAGATTAGCGGAAGTCAGTTGATTGAATTGAAAACAAAGTAAGAGTGGACGAACGAAGTCGGTACATAACTGTATGAAGAGATTGGGGATTGCGGTGGATATGTATATGTTGGACTGACTGGTCCTGGTGTCTGAAGAGCCGCTGGGTTGAAAGCGTCTGGATGTCGCCCATGACCCGATGACGAAGTTGGGAGTGAGAAGGCCTCTTGTGTTGTCGACATGGCTTGTCCTCGTCGTACAGATTGTTTACGGTCAGTCGAGAACAGTGAAGCGAACCAATTCATTGTTCGTCGTCGCCACCAAGACACACCGTTGACAGTCGACCCAAGTGATGTTTGTTGTAAGACAGTTGCTAACCCTCACATTTGGGAAATAGATTTTCGCGTCTATTTCTGTCACATGTGTAAGTAATATGCCACCTCAGACTTTCTGTGTAAAATATATCTTTGACTGTGCAATGCGAAGCGACGGACGGCCTCTTATTTTAATACAGCAATCATCCCAAATATATGTAAAATACAACCGTACGTGTATCAAAGGCTTGGAATGCCCGTGAAGGACGGAATTAACGTGTGATTGATATCATCAGATATCAAGGGTGGAAATCAAGCAAGCCTACTGATCCATGTATTTATATACATACCATCAATAGGAACTTACACTTACATCTGCCCAAGGTTGTCAGAGACCTTGAAGTCGCAGGCTGTCTTCGCTTGTACCTCCTCCACCGTCACACCCTTGGCCACTTCAACGAGCGTCAAGTTGCCACCAGACCGGTCAACATCAAACACAGCAAGTTCGGTAATAATTTGGCCGACCGCCCGTGCACCAGTCAGTGGCAACGAGCATTCCTGCATGATCTTTGGACCTCCATCTTTTGCACAGTGTTCCATGGCCACAATGACCTTCGTCTTGTCAGGATTTGATACCAGGTCCATGGCTCCGCCAATCCCTGCAGGTGTCACATGAGTCTAGATACGGATGTGATGCTGAATCACATGCCCTTCACAAGCTTGCCTGGAATCATGAAGTTTGCAATGTCGCCGGCCTGGGATACTTGCATAGCCTGGAAAAATGTTCGATCACAAAAAATTCCTACAACCAACCAAGATGAAACATACACCAAGGATGGCGACATCCATGTGGCCTCCCCGGATCATACCGAACGAATCAGTCGAATCTATGTACAGCACATCAACACGCGCCTCTTACTGGTGTCCTGACGTCACTCACCAAAGACCGAAGCGCCCGGCAGCAAAGTGACCGTCTCCTTTCCAGCATTGGTTATGTCACTATTAGCTTACTATCAGCACCAACATCATTGGAACACATATCCAGCGATACCCACAGATCGACTTGGTCTTCGGTGGGGAACGGACCCATTCCCAGAATGCCGTTCTCACTTTGCAGCCAGATCTTGATGCCCGGCCGGAGATACTCCGTAACGAGGGTGGGAATGCCAACACCAAGGTTTACGTAAAAGCCATCTCTGAGTTCTTGTGCTGCGCGCTTTGCTATTCTGCGCCGTGTGCTCTTTTCCAGGAGTTCCTCAGGTGAGGGGCCACCTGTAGTTCCGGGTGGCGGAGCAGTGGCAATTATATCAAACCCTTTTGGCTCAGTGGCCTGCACAACACGGTCAACAAATATTCCTGGGACGTGGACAGCGTTTGGCGGCAATGAGCCAATAGGGACAATCTCCTCTGCCTAGAAGCGCGATAAGCTTTATGCTAAATAAATACCGCACTATACTTACCTCTGCGATAACTAACTGCGCATTCCTTGCCATGGCGTTATTGTAATTGTTTGCGACATGTCGGAACATGAGGTTGCCTGCCTCGTCTGCCTTCCAGGCATGGATGAATGCGACGTCGCCGGCGATGGCAGGCTCCATGATATACCGCTTTCCATTGAAGTCTCTGTATTCCTTTTTGTTTCCCGGTATCAAAATACCTTCTTTGAAGCCGCCCGCTTTAAATCTGATGGGAATCCCGCCAGTTTCAACGGTCGTGGAAGCACCTGTGGGTGTGAAGAAGGCGGGAATGCCTGCGCCGTGTGCACGCATCCGTTCAACGAGGGTACCTTGCGGGACCAGTTCGAGGGACATCTTTCCATCGAGGTACATCCGCTCAAGGTATTTGTTTCTGAGCGCGCAATGAGCACACGAGCTTACATGCAGAAGTAGCACACACCCGCCAAGATATGATATTATGAGCTTGTCAAGTTGCCCGCTTTTCATTAGCTTGACTAGTCCATTATAATTGGTGAGATTCCACTATTGGGCACGGGAAACTGAACTGCTTACCCAGACCCAAATCACTTGAACCAGCATTGTTGGATACAGCAGTTAAACCGTGCACGCCCGTTCGTCGTGAAAGAGCAGTGATCAAAGTCTCTATGGGGCGATTATAAGACATCCTTCTTTAGAACTAGTGGGCAACGAACTTACCAGGAGTACCACACAAACCGAACCCTGACATTGAATGAAATAGCGTCAACTCCAATCTAACTACAATGACGCGGACATACCTCCACTCAGGACAATGTCCCCAGACTTCACATCTTGCACAGCAGCATCTGCAGATACCCATACTTTCTTCCGCTGGAGTGCACCAGACTCAGGCTGCGTCGCATGATGTCTTATATATAACCGGAAGGATGTCAGATCCTGGCATCGTCGAAAAATGCGCGTACTATGCGTAGGAAGGAAAGGAGCAAGACCCATAGGTGCCAGAGTTCAGGTCCCAGGACAGTGAATCAGAGGAATTTGGTTGCAGTTGACCGGGCGAACGCCAATTCCGTTCCGAAAATCACAGTCAGCCGTCAGGTGGTCAGTTTCCGCCTCGAACCTTATCGTAGCGGCGGGCAAGCCGCCACTCCCCGACTGTGCTTGTCCGATTAATCCCGGTATTGTCGATTTTTTTTCTCTTGGTCGTCTTTGACGGTACACTAAAACATGTGATCCTTAGCCAAGCAGGATCACACCGAAGCTTGGCGAGGAGGCTACACTCTAAGCATGTTCAAAGTGAGAACGAGCAAAAGGTATGGACATCGCACTGACACCGTAAACGTTGATATTCATACCATCAGAAGTCAGTAAGTCCACACGATGATCTGAACATCACTTCGAATATGACTCGACATGATCGATGAGTGCTGAGTGTAATCATGTGCAAAATCCAAGCGTAGTAGCGAACATGGCTGGATGAACCTCAGGATGATTAGTATAACAGGTCATGATACAACGCGACATCAAGTTTGTTATAGTTGCCGGACAACCGAATTAGGCATTTAAGGTCTGAGGCGGCTGTCAGCTGTAGTGCACCCCTTTTTGCTCAAGCTGGGAAACAGCTAATTGAACTCGCCCATTGAAGTCCTTAAGTGGTACAGGAACAATACACATGCTGCAACAACCAATTTTCGTAAGGAAACGATGGTAACAATGTTTGATCGATGATAATAAATTAATAACCTCGAAACCTGAGAGCGATCAAAGCTTGCTCAGGTTGCCCCGTACCTTGAAATCGCAGCCGGTCTTCGCCCTGACTTCTTCAAGCGTTACGCCTTCCTGGAGCTCAACAAGCTCGAGGTGACCGTTCTTCCTGTCGACGTCGAAAACGGCCAACTCCGTAATGATTTGGCTGACAGTACGGGCGCCCGTGAGCGGAAGAGTGCATTCCTTCAAAATCTTAGGACTGCCGTCCTTTGCACAGTGCTCCATCACAACTATAACCTTCGTTTGGTCTGGGTTAGATACCAGGTCCATAGCTCCTCCGATACCTAAGAATGTGATCGGCGGTGAGAATGCAGAAGACTGACGAAACATGTCTAAATCACAAACCTTTGACCAGTTTTCCGGGAATCATGAAATTAGCGATGTCGCCTCCTTGTGAGACTTGCATAGCCTATGAGATGAACCGGAAGAGTGCGGGATGAGCCAGAAAGTCGACAAAAATACAATACTCACACCGAGAATGGAGAGATCGACGTGACCACCACGGATCATAGCGAATGATTCACTTGAATCTGCCCTATGGCGTTAGCAATTAAAGGTGAATCGAGCGAGAAACATACCGAAAACCGAGGCACCCGGCAGCAAGGTCACAGTCTCCTTGCCTGCATTGATGAGATCCCTACAAAAAGATGCTTAGTATGAGGAAACACTGCCTGGCGACACAACTTACGGATCCACTTGCTCCGCCGTAGGATATGGCCCCATGCCGAGAATGCCATTCTCGCTTTGCAGCCAAACACGCACACCGGGTTCGAGGTACGCGGGAATGAGAGTAGGTATGCCAATACCGAGGTTTACGTAGAATCCATCCTTGAGCTCTTTGGCGGCGCGCTTTGCAGTACGATGACGCATCTTCTGTGCGAATTCTTTTTCAGCACTCAGAGTGGACTGTTCACCAGAAGATGATGGGCTTGGCGCAAGCTTGATGTGCTCTATTTGCTTTGGTGCGGTGGATCGAACAACCCGGTCGACATAGATGCCAGGGACGTGGATGGCGTTTGGTGAAAGAGAACCAGTAGGCACGATTTGGTCTGCCTACAAAGAATGCATCAACTTCCTCACAGATATACTGTGACGTACTCACCTCCACTATCGTGAGTTTTGCGTTCTTCGCCATGACCGTGCTAAAATTCTGCTGGGTATACCTACACAAGCCAGCACATTTAGCGCTAAGGTAAACGAACCGAAAATGGCCTCCTCACCGGAAAACACAGTTGCCAACCTCATCCACTTTCCATGCACGAATAAAAGCGACATCACCAGCAATAGCCGGTTCCATGATATACTTGCGACCTCCGAATTCCCGTGATTCTTTCTTAATACCTGGTATCTTGACGCCGTTGGCAAATCCTCCTTCGTTGTATCGTGTTGGGATCGAACCATCTTCTACTGCGGTTGATGCTCCCGTAGGGGTGAAGAAGGCTGGGATACCAGCGGCATGGGCACGGAGACGTTCAACGAGTGTACCTTGGGGGCATAGCTCCAAAGATACCTCGCCCTTGAGATATAAAGCCTCGAAGGCCTTGTTTCTGGAAAGATAGATAATTTATCTCGCGCTGGCCCCCACAAGGTGAGTCACTCACCCTCCAGGGTATGAAGCGACGACCTTATCAATCTGCTTGGTGTTAAATAACTTTCCTATGGATATTCATGAGTTTTCACGGATCATGGATAGTTGTGGAAACAAACCAAGTCCAGAGTCGCCTGCGCCAGCATTATTGGAAACTCCTGTTAGCTTTGTAACGTCCTTGCGCTTGGCTAAGGCGGCAAGAAGCGTGTCTTGTTGTATCCTAGCTTAGTTATACCGCTTGCGATTCACCCTGTATCAAGACTCACCTGGCACACCAGCCAAACCAAAACCTGAATGTCGACGGTATATTACGTTCGGTATAAGAATAAAGGTTCAATACTCACCACCACATAGAAGGACATCTCCTGATTTTACATCTTTGACTGCCTCATCGGGAGATTCCCACACCTTCGACTGCGCGACGGTACTGGACCATCTTCCTCTGAGCAAGACGGTCACACGGGGTTTGAAAAGTACTGGGACGAGCGTCGCTCGCGAGACGTATGTAGCCAGCATTGGACTCATTTTTCAATTTTTCTCAGTTAAAACTTATAAGATTGATATTTCGGAGACGAGCTCCGAAACGCCCCCAAGGTGCTAACCTTCTGATATATCGTGAGAACGATACATATTGATCTAAAACATTCTACTGACTACCCCAAACTTACATATATACAAATCCATCAATCTCCATTCGATTTTCACCAGTTAGGGATTAAGCTAAGGCTCAGTACACCAGAACTGAGTACAAGGCACGTACCTTGAGTGTTTTCCTGAAGGGCGACCAGCTCGTCGCTGCTAAGGTACATGCCTCTGCACCTGCCTATCTTCCTAAGGCGACCCTCTTCTGTGTCCCTTTCGGATTCGCAGTTCGGTGCTGCGGGCATTACCATCTCAACGCCACCGTTCTTCGCAGGGTCGCTTCTGAGTCTCCTGTCGGAAAATTCTCTCGCTTTGCTCGCTACATCCCGGGTCAACGCAAAGCTTCGAGTGCCCAACCAACTATCCTCCGTTATCGGGGCATCGCCTCACCTGCATCCTGGCAGCACGACAAGTCTCCTTTTTCCAGCGGTACACACAGGCTTGTTTGAGCCGTCGTTCTTCAACTCAAACTTTTCTAGCCAAACCACGCAGCCTTATACTTATTACCATCTATTTTTCGTCTTCCGGATCGACGCTGACACAACAATTCAGAGCTTCAATGAGATGACTTTCTCTCCGCATGCTTATCTGGGCGTTGGTATTCCCCTCCTCCCACTTCACGATCTGTCAATAGACATCAATGCCACGGACTTCAATCCGAATGACCCCTCCGCCTGGATGTCGGCAGAGTACAACAACTCTCAGGCTTCATCCGCGGCCACACACACTGGCTTCCCTGCGCACTCCGACATATCTCTGCCTGTTGTCATGCCCCAGCCGCAGCATGCAGCCGCCCAATTCGATCACTAGAAAGACATGCCACAACAGTACAATGTTTTTGCCAGGGGGTTGGACTGCTTGCAGGAGCCCAGTGAGCAGCAGATCACAAAGCCATGGCGCCTTAAGTCTCGATATCCTTGTACCCATCATTCTGATGGTACTAGTTCATTGTTACTAGACACATGTTGTACTGTACGCAATGAACCGCGCTCCCTTCCATCGACCTAGTCCTCTCAACACTTAAACTGTGTTGAGGGCAATCGAAGCCAGACGACTCCAGCTACTTCAACCGCCGCCGCCGCAATCATCAGTTTCTTCAGTTCACATAGGGAGGCGCCTTCTAAGTTGAACACGCTCTTGTCTATTGATTTCGCTCGACTGCATCTCAGACAACTTCATTCGTCCCCCGAAGATAGCTACATGATGCTCCCAAAAATCTGTCACGTCGTTCGCTCAAACTACCCCAAACTTGAATGCAATACTACGTATATAATAGACAACGAATTGACTGTACACTCCATATCGTACTCGACAAATATCTCCACAAATCAATTTACAGGAACGAGACCGTTGCAGTTAAGAGCTACAAGAATCGAATTGATTGACTGCGAGGGACAGAAAACACTGGAGACTCACTTCTTGCGGCAGTGCTGCCAGCGTGTCCCATGTGCCATGCAACTCAAGTCAAGCTCAACACCACCTCTGGGCATCACTAATGCAGTCCGAGGATTATAGAAAGGTTTTCGAGAGGCGGGTGGTACCCAGAATAAGAGAAGACGATTCGGTCCCATCGCCCATCCATCTTTTCCTAGTACAAATGTGTGGTCGTCATAGGAAATGCCCGCGAGTAGCTCAGCAGTGTTGCGCAGTGCATGAATTGGGTCGGATGAGTAGGAAATGAAGTAATCGTTTGCAGTGTTGGGTGTGGGGACGGCCGGTGTTGGATGCGGGATGCAGCTGCTGTGTGAGGATGACGGCGAACAGTCTTCTTCGGCATGGTCCTGCAATGACTTCCCAATCGCTGCATACCACACCCGGACAGTTCCATCCCACGAACAGGAGGTGATGCGAGTCCCATCCCGCGAGAATGAGACTGAGGTAACTACATCGGTGTGCCCCCACAAGGGCTCACCGACTGGCTGCCTTGATACTAGATCCCACAGCCGGATAGTGTTATCGGTCAAGCCAGACACGATGCGAGTCCCATCTGGTGAGAAGAAGACCGACCTCACCCTGCTAGCCTAGTGTGCTTCTCCAAGAGCTCTCCGACAGAATTCCCCGTTACTGCATCCCACAGTTGGACTGTCTTATCGTGCGAACCAGAAACGATGCGAGTTCCGTCCGGAGAGAACAAGACTGAGGTAACCCGACCAGTGTGCCCATGGAAAGGCTCACCCACTAACTGCTCCATCCCTGCGTCCCACAGCCAGACAGTCTTATCCTTAGAACCAGTCGCGATGCGAGTTCCATCCAGTGAGAACGAGACTGACCAAACCCAATCAATGTGCCCCTCCAAGGGCTCACCAACATGCTTCCCCGTTCCTACATCCCGCAGCCGGACTGTCTTATCGTCCGAACCAGAAACGATGCGAGTTCCGTCCGGAGAGAATGAGACTGAGTTAACCTGACCAGTGTGCC
Organism: Suillus fuscotomentosus; assembly: GCF_016647785.1. Lineage (NCBI taxonomy): Eukaryota > Fungi > Basidiomycota > Agaricomycetes > Boletales > Suillaceae > Suillus > Suillus fuscotomentosus. The sequence continues at coordinate 93,486 of NW_024539537.1, forward strand.
TGCGGAAAGGCTCACCCACTAACTGTCCCGTCCCTGCGTCCCACAGCCGGACAGTCTTATCTGCAGAACCAGTCGCAATGCGGGTCCCATCCAGAGAGAACGAGACTGGACGGACACAACCAGTGTGCCCCAATAAAGGCTCACTGACTGGACGACCTGTCACTGCATCCAACAGCCGGACAGTGCCATCCTTTGAACCAGTGGCGAAGCGGGTCCCATCTGGCGATAGCGAGACTGAGGCAATAAAATTGGAATTGGCGTGCCCTCGCAAGGGCTCACCAGCTGGCTTCCCTGTAGATGCGTCCCACAGTCGGACAGTTTTATCCCAAGAACCAGTCGCGATGCGAGTCCCGTCCAGAGAGACTGAGACTGAATAGACATGATGAGTATGCCCCAGTAAGGGCTTACCCGCTGGCTTCCCTGTTGCTGGATCCCACAACCGGACAGTACGATCGTCCGAACCTGTCACGATGCAACTTCCATCTGGCGAAAGTGAAACTGACCTCACCCAACCAGTGTGCCCCTTCATGGGCTCACCGACAGGCTTCACTGTCGCCACATCCCACAACCGGACGGTCTTATCGGCTGAACCAGAGACGATGCGTGTCCCATCTGGAGAGAACGAGACTGACACAACCGAACCAGTGTGCCCCAGCAAGGGCTCACTGACAGGCTTCCCCGTTCCTGCATCCCACAGCCGGACAGTCTGACCGTCCGAACCAGAAACGATGTGTGTTCCATCCGAAGAAAATGAGACTGAATTGACTGATCCAGTGTGCCCTTCCAAGGGCTCACCAACCGGCTGCCGCGTTGCTGCATCCCATAACCGGAGAGTCTTGTCGTCCGAACCTGTCACGATGCGAATTCCGTCCGGCGAGAATGAGACTGAGTTAACCTTATCGGTATGCCCCAACAAGGGTTTACCAATGGCCTGCCGCGTTGCTACATCCCACAACCGGACAGTCTTATCTTTCGAGCCAGACACAATGCGCGTCCCATCCGGCGAGAATGAAATTGAGGTAACTGGCCTGGTGTGCCCCAGCAAGGACTTGCCTACTGGCTGCCCCGTTGCTGCGTCCCACAACCACACAGTGCAATCATCCGATCCAGTCGCAATGCGAGTCCCATCCGGCGAGAACGAGACTGAGTTAACATAATCAGTGTGTCCGCTGATCACAGTCTGAATGGCTGTCCAGTTGATATCACGTCCAGATGGTACACGAAGAGAGTTCGGAAACTGTGCAGAAAACGTTCTGGATAGTGCAGAGTTGAAGGGAGAGAATGGCAAGGCTGATACATAGAGATGAGGTGTGCTGTGCAAGATGATGCCGGTGAAGACTTGAATGAATCTCTGTACGTCCATTGCAGCAGACGAGGCATTTTCGTATCCGGTACGACCCTGTCATTGCGATTGCGCATTAGCAAGCATGTTACCTGACGCTCAATAACCGTATGCTCACCTTCAACCACTTGGCAATGAGCGGAAGGGCGGGGACTGCGCCACTGAGCGCATTGATGAGGCAGAGTACTTCGAGCCAGAAGAACAGTCGCTCATGGTCGAAGAATGATTTTATTTCTGTGCCGAGTTCTGAATCAAACTTAGTGGCTTGTACGTGTGAAGGCCAGAATCGGCAGGCATAGGCTAGATGTGGGGGGACGCGCTTTTCAACTTGTTCTCGCAGACCGGGATCTTTGGAGTTGGGGAGATAGGATGATTTTAAATCACAGATATTGAAGGAAAGCTCATCTTTCATCACTCCAAGTGATGCGAAAGCAAGGTCTCGTTGAGTTTTCGGCACGTCAACGAAGAACTCTTTACTGTGTAATTGGTCTGTCAGGAAATCGCGGAAGGATGCATGAAGGGGTCGGATTGGGGTGGATGAGTTGATAGTTCCGCTGAGGAGGGATCCCATGTGTTCTATAATGTCCTTCACTTCGTAACACTTGCTTTCATCTGAAAAATGGCTTCGCATGGCATTCAGGGAATTCAAAGGGAGGGGTTCGGCTGTGCCAAGAATTTGTCCCATCACGGAACGAAACATTGCTAGCTGTGTTTGCCGAAACTCGGGGTCTGCGTGTTCATCCTTTGGTATGATCTGCTTCAGAATTAAGTCATACATATCATACAATAGGTGCTCCCGTTTGACACCATCGCGAGACACCGTGACATTGAAGAACTGAACGGAAGATGAACCAAAGGGAGGTGCTTCGATGGATTCGCAAGCAAGACGTGCCCACTCGAAAAAACCATCAGCTTTCTTGGCGAGGGCTGTAAACTCCGTGCTCCCAAAATGTGCAAGCCCTTGCAGCTTATTCGACGCGTAAGCTTGGATATAGTGTTCCGCGACTTCTGGTGGAATGTCGTCCATGGAAATCCTTCGGATGTGTTGAGCGCCCGCAAACGCATTCTGAATGTCCCGGAGCGGGCGAGAGGTGACGATAAACCGAAAGTTCTTTGGGAGCTGTGTGATTTGAGGAATGGCAGAGTTCTGAAGTTTACCGGAAAGAATGCGAAGAAGGTCGCATTGTGTCTTGGCTGGCCCGTTCTCATCCAGCGCGTCGATCACGATCACGACAGGGCCCACGGTTGAATCTAAGAGCTTCTGTATTGATTCCATCAGAAGCTTCTCCCATTGCTGGATGATGTCAGCTGTAGTCTTGAGCGCACTGGCATTCTGAACTGTATCTGCCAAGGCTCGTCTCATCCCCCAATCACGATCGGCCAGGTCGCGTGCGATGGTAGAGAATATCTTCTCATGGCGACGGTCTGCTTCTCGATCTCGGTCAAAGCAATAACAAGAACCAAGCCCTCCCACATCGCTGAACCATTTAGCAATCGTGTGGGCGATAGCTGATTTGCCCTTGCCTGCAGGGCCAGATAGCCACAGGACCCGTGGAACGTCATCTCCGGTGCTGTTCACCCAATCTGTGATCTGGCAGAGTACTTCCGTGCGCGTCCCTTGGAGGCATTGTTTTCTGGTATCTAGCCCTGCGTTCGCTGCATAAGTTATACTACTGAGGTCCAGTAGTTCGCCTGAAGAGACATGTATAGCTGTTGCATTAGGAACAGACACAATCCTCACCTGCACGGTGGGTGTAAATAGCGACGTCCCGAGCAACTCGGTCCCGGAAGTTTTGCATGAGCGCATCCAACGCATCGCTGTACCGTTGAATTTCATTGTTTGTTTCAGTGAGAATGTCTTTCCCCAGTCTCCTCCCTGTTAAAATGGTAGGAGACTGAGCGCATGGAACGTGCAACAGCTTGGAGACTCACAGAAGCTCTTGGTCTCTGAATAATCTCTGATGAAGCGGGCGCATTCAAGGGTCTGCTGAGAGATCTGTCCAAGAATACCACGCATTGATGAAATTTCACCAAGCGTCTCGTCCTGGATCATGAAGTCAAAAACCTGATCCAACTTGTCGACAAGATGATGGACCGCTTGATCGCGATCCGATTGGGCGATGACCATCTACACCGATGACTCCTGAGTGCGCAATGGAAACGAGAGAGAAACCAAACATACTTTTGAAGCACAAGACAAGATGCCCAGTGCAATCTTTGCATATGGATGTACCTGCAGAACGAAGTTAGTTGGGTTCCAACGAACAGGATTGGGCCCATACATCTGCGAGCTTCCCAATAAAATTGTCGAATATCCTGAGGGGCTGAAGATATGTGTCCTGGAAACTATATGCGTCCTCGAGATCCCCCGATGCATTTTGGGCGGCGGATGCCCCAGACTCTACAGGCCCTGAAAGTAGATTGATACCTTTGACAGCTTTTTTGGCGTCTCGAAGTGCCGATTGGGGATCACCACCTTGTTTCACACCAGATGAAGCATTCTGAACCACGCGACCGTCAGAAGTTGAGAGAGAAAGCAGAAACTGAAAAGTGACTTACCTCAGACTTGATATTCGGAGTTGACAAGGCGCCTTTGTGATCAACATTCGGGAGAACAGGCTCGCGGCTGCGCAAATTCTTCATGTTCGAGCGCTTGTGCATGATCTCAGTCTGATCCCAATACAACTCGGTTGCTCGACTTACAAGAATCTTCTTCGTTACACCATCCTTGACCTTCCTCAGAAACCGACGAACTTTGTTTGGCGGTTGGACCTGGACGAATGGGACATCAGAGTCATTGTTTGAGAGTGTGATGGACAAGTGATGGACATGAGCGACGTACCGAACTTCCGCGACTAACTGCTGTGGTGTCCTGGTGATCTGGGCTCGAGTCCGTTAATTGATTGCTGTTGCTCATGGCGAATTCGGAATAGTTAAGGATCAGTGTGGGCGAAGTAAGGCTAGGCGTTGAACGAGAAGAGCGAGTAGCAACGTCGTTTAAATATGATAGCAGGCCATACCCTTGACCGCAAGCCTCGAGGCAATGCTTATTTGCTACTGTGTTGACGAAACGTTAATGTGTTCCAGATCCATACCAAATTCAATCGCCCCGATGAACGCAATAAACGCTCCACAAGAACATGACTCCCAGTAAACCTGTATTAGATGTGTTCGATGCGTTGTGACTGACCTCACCACTTTCCCCTGTGTCACTGACAGTATGTCGAATCTTGAGGTATTCTTTTTCGTCCCTGCGAAGTGATCCAAGTATAGGACAGTTATTATAATGACAATTCACGAATGATTTGAAGGCCGAGACCGATGACTTGTCTGTCATAGAAGATAACTTTGCGGGATGTCATCAACACCTGTGGTTCTATCTCGTGGCATGTTCCTGAAACAGTCGTGCGTCGCTGCACACCAAGTTCTTGGTAGGAATTTAAGCAGTAGGGGTTATACAGCTAGAGCAGAAGTTAGTTAGTTCACTATGGGCGGCCATCATTCAATGATTGCGGCGTAACTGCGTAGCAAGCAGTGCAAATTCCTTCAGTACGCAAAAGCAAATTTTCACGTATTCAGATAACCTGAAAGCAAGCTAGTTTGAACTTTATAAGCCTGACTGGAACATCGAGCACTGAGACTTACCAAGCTGCTCCAACTATGTTCGCCAGCTGAAAACAAAATGTGCCAAGCGCTACCAAGAAAAGGTCCGCGATGGCGTTGATGTGGCACATGTTGATGGAAATGTGGCGCATGACCTTGCATGACGAGGACATGTCGTCAGACTGCGCGGGGTCACAGTGCGTATATAAGCAAAACCCCTCTTGCTCCGTAACTTCATCCTCGTAAAGCAAACCACAACATTCACAAAGAGTATCAGAGAATTAACATGTCAGGCAGTTGGACAGATGATATCTTGCTCAAGGCTTGTGGTCTCTCAAGATTTAGCCTGATCGTGTCGGACTCACCTGTCTCAACAACTAGATTGCAAACATCATCGTTTACTTCCTCTTCCTTGGTTCCAACGTCTACACTGTAGCGACACCTCATGATATCTACTTCGCTGGCAGGGATACATACATAACACCTGCTCCATGGGCCTTTTTGATCTGGTATGCTGTTTACTGTCCGCCCTAACAACCAATACTTATGGTACTCTCAGGTCTCTCATCCACTTGCTTCTTCTGGGTACTATCATCTACCAGTTCACCGCCCCTGGCAAGAAAGTAATAATCGATGGCATTTCGTGGCGCTTCCCTCTCCTCGGCATCCTGAATGCGATATACGTACATTTATGGGCATCCCAACACTATATATTCGCATTCGTCTTTGCTTTGTTCGTAAGCAGTGCTATCTCCGTAAGTCTCTTCGCTCCCTTTATGGTATTCAGCGCATCACATCTTTCATATTAGCACATCTACTACACGGTGAAGAAGTTCCACGCACCTGCTAACATCGGCGACGAAATATTGGTCCACTTGCCTTTCTCCCTTTACCATGGGTGGACTACCGTTCTTGTTGTTATCACTGCGTTCCAAGCATTCGGCGTCAACGCGATTTATGAACCAGCCGGTGTTTGGACTAAGGTTTTCGCATTCCTGGCTCTGTACGTCAATAAGGTTCTTCTCGTGATACATCAGGATTCTAATGTCGTACAGGTTCTTCCTCGAGGCGACTGCGGCCACATATGCTTTCTCCAGCCCCGAGGGTGACCTTCCTGCCAGCTTCGCGATAACGTGGTCCATGTTCGCGATCTTTGCTCATCAAAATGTTCACCGCTCGGGATTCATTCACTGGTCTGCACTCGCGTTTGCATTGCTATCTGCATTCTGGGTTTTCGTCGGTACTTTTGGCACGTACAAGCGGTACAGGAGTGCCAGTGGCTCAATCCTTTTGGACGAAGAGCGTGCACCACTTGTTGGCGGTGAAAATTGAAATGTCCTTGAAAGCGATTCGAAGAGAACGGACGTGAACCCATATGAGTATTGAATGCCCTTTTTGACATTGACGTAGGATTTCCTAATGTACTTTCTGTTATGAACACTTTCCTGCATGGCTAGCGCTGGTGTCTTTACTTATGAGTTGCAACTTGTACTGTAGTTTGCTTGTATATCTATGGCCGAATCAGCAAAAGCGTTATCAACTCGGTTGAAGTTCTTAAAGGGGTGCTCAAGCTCAACGATGGTATAAGTGGGCAGTAATACATTGTAACCCAGACTACGCGCATATCGTAACATATGTTCTACTAAAACGAATAAAGCGTTCAAGACATGAATTGCCTTGACGTGGATGTTCCATTTGCTATTAAAATTGAGGAGAAAGGCGGCGAAAATGATTATCAGTGAAGAGGGAGGAGGAGGAATATCCGTGCACTACGTCTGCTCCCCGGCCTTTCGACCCTCATGTAAAAATATTTTTATAATAGGCCTCGCCCACTACCGTCATCGAAAAGAGTCGTCGAGAATCAGGGCGGCCCTATCGACAAGCGGTGCAGTGCGAGCCGCAGTGTGATGAAAGGCAGGAAGATAATGAAGCCCCGAGTGGAGACAACATCAGGGTTTCCTGAACTCGCACAGCACTGTGTAGATGGTGTTGAACGCGGTATAAATCTCTTCCCTGACCTAGCGGAAAGGAGAAGAACAACAAGTGTCAGCGGAGGGTTCGAACCAGATCCACCAACACGTCGGTCTCATCTTGGAACAATCCAAGAATCACTGACGAGAGAAGATATAACAAAGGTCTTCACCTTTGCACCAGTTAACACTATCTTTCCCGACACGAAGATCAATAACACGACCTTCGGCTTGAGCATGCGATAGATGAGACCAGGGAACAACTAAAAGCGCGTAAGCAAATGAAATTCTCGCATTGCGCTTACATACCTCAGGCTCATAACTGCTGAACTGTCCGTGGCTATACGCAAGACCCTCCAAGCGGATGGGAAATTTCACGTCACAACTTCCGACTATATTTTGAATCTTGAATTCAGCGAACTTGGCGTCAAAGCCAAGCTTTTGCACGATACGTGCGTACTTGCGCGACGCCAGCCTCGAATCGTCTTCGCTCTTCGCACCCGTGACGACCATCTTGCCCGAGGCGAAGATAAGAGCCGTTGTCTTGGGATCACGAATTCGCATGATAACAGCTGCAAAACGCTATCGTGCAAAGCGCATTGGCGTGCAACGACAGGTAGTCAAACAGTAGTACCAACCTTGGGGTTATACTCTGCATTCCGGGCGTGCAGTGCAATGGTCTTGAGGTCAAGACGACAATCGAGGTTAACTGTTGCAACAATGTTTTGCAGCGTGGGCACGATGCCCTCCACAGCTGTAATGTGTTGTTGCTCAAGTGTGAGAGGGGCCGGAGTGGCGGGAACAGCATTGACCGGTGGTGTCGAAGGACCTGCCACAGCCACTGATGTTGTGCCATTGCTAATTACCGTTGTTGCATTTGCAGGCTGTGACTGTGAAGGAGGAGGAGTATGTGATTGAGACAGTGGCGATGGTCCCGGAAGCGCGAGATTCGATGGCGCAGGAAGACTATAAGCACCAGCGCCGGGTAATGCTAGACCATGATTAGGTTGGGCAGCTTGGGGCTGAGAGGGTTGACTTGGTTGCTGGTAAGGCGCAGCAGACCTGCCAAAGGTAACCTGGCGAGCGGGGAGTGCGAAGGACATTCTTGACAATTGAAAAGACAACAAAAATTTGTTCTTCTAAGTTCGTGGGAAATCTCGGCGGGGAGAAAAATTGCGTGAAGGGTCGTGGTCGAGGCTATTATATATACCTTTCGATTTCAAACTCCGACTATGACTCAGATGTAATTTCCTTTGGACGTTTCTCTTCCTCTTTCTCCCATCATAAAATCCATCACTTATGATCCGAGTGCGTTACCTTGTATTTTCCCTTAATCCTTGAATGCACAAGGTAGATACTGGTGCGAACACCTTACTATGCTTTGTTCTGAATGAGCAGGATACCTTTGGAATCGACTTCAAAGTTATACTCATCGACCAGGCGGTGGGCCATTGTATGTGGCGTGTAATATTCCAGAACCCTACCCGAAAAGGCAATATTGTTCTCACGCCCGTGTAACCATGATGGTGTACGTGGCAGCGCAGCACAGTACTGCTGAGCAGTGCAGTCTTGATTTGGGATACGAGACTAGTGCTAGTATATGTCCCATCTTCCAGACTTACAGGGATTGATGTTAACAATCTAGGCAGTGCGTGTATCTTCTCTTACATCTTTGCACAGCCTTTACGTCCTCTTACTGCAACTCAAGTTCTCATCTTTGACTCAAATCGGACCACCCGTGTCAATCTTGACATAATGGATACGGGATGTTACCAAATACCTACTCAGTAGCATCTCATCACAGGTGTACATGCCTTGTCGTATATGTGCGCATCAGTACTTTTCCGCAATGTACGCCGTGTGCAATATGCATGTGATTTCTCATCCAAGCTGTGTGCGCCTTGCAACGCTTGTCCAGGCAGTACGGACGTAATATCACATGATCGATTGATCAGTCTATCTATGTGGTCTGATTAGGTATGTCTAACATATATAAGCACGAATAGCCGCCGGCTCGGTGTCAATTGTGTCCCCTCCCAGACTTTTGCTATTTGGTTTCACGACACTATCAGCCATGCATAGATACCATCTACGCCGTACAACACTGACGCAAGCTCGCATCCTGTTAGGCTGTTACCACTTCTCATTGCTCCTTTTTCTTTCTTTCGTTCCAGTGCTATATGGCGACTACCTATACTCTTCATGAATCGGTCCCTATCCAAAATGGATCTAGTATCATGACAATACGACAACAAAAACTACTGGAAATAAAACGGTTACATCGTTCTACCTGATCGTGACTTCACGGTACACCTCTATATGCAAACAATATTCACTGTCCTCCTGTTACCCATTGTCGTCTCACCTTGCCTATGATATCTTCACAGGAACCAAAAGAATCTCTTGGTGACGGCAATCGTGCGTTGCCTATTCTCATCGTGGCTGTGAAATAGACATTGACTAAGCTCTCGCTTTTCTTTTCCCGGCGCACAATACTGGCTAATGGGCTCGCGCTTGCCTCAAATGTGCTTTCTTCTCTCCACAAAACCTATTTTGCGACGAATTCAACGATAAAATTATAAATACTAGCTGGCAACTACCGCGAGTACGAATAACAGCTCTACATCGTTGATTCGTCGATATCCAACTGCTCAAGAACCACTGTATTCCACGAATCACGTTTTATTCTCATCCTTACTGCTCCTGTTGGACAGTGAAATGCAAACAGGTGCCTTTGCGACTACTCTCAAAGGCTGCCAAGGTTTCGCTCTCTCGCACAGTTCTCGATTTCAGAACAGATCCTTTGCTCATTGGTTCCCGTGTCAAAAGCCGTCGAGTTTCAAGAGGAAACGAAGAGAAATTGGTGCAAATACATTGTACAAATGTCTGCCTTTGTAATAAAGGAACAACCGAAGGTCACTGCTTGTCTGATATGTATTATATCGTATTGCCGTTAAACTCTGCCCTGCCAGCAGGAGTGCATGCAAGTAACCCTATCCTATGGCTCTGCTTGAGTCACAGACTGACTATCCCCACTGTAACCAGCTAGGTCAATGGTGGTCAATTGTCTTCTTCCGTCAAGGCTGCTATTTTGGGAGAACACTACGTCCGAATCAGATTTTGATTCGGAGACACTACGTCTACGACGAGTCACAGCCCTATAGATATAGGTTGTAGCCACCAGAAGGTTGCATGTAATGAGCGAAACTGCGAGCTAATTATTTTTAGTATGCAGTCAACCTTAACAAGATGCGCAATTCATACCTCAAGATCAGTCGCGATTCTCCAGATTCTCCTGGAATGGTTGAGTTGGCAGACAGCTCGGAAAATCGAGAAGATCATCACAGTGATACTGGTCGACAGTGCTGCCAGTATCACGATTCGTTCCTTCGCGGGAAGCCTTATGCCCCATAGAAGATGCGAGGCGAATGTTACAACGATTGTATCAGAAACGCAGTCCGCTGTTGATATTATCGTCGGTGGTCAGGATGTGGTTCAGACCAGATGATTTACTTATCAACTCAAAAATAGTCACGGGATGGGTCAAATGCGCATGTTTCCGCTCATTCTTGTCGGGGCGATTGTACCGATCAAGATCGTGGCCGTATTGCAAAGCTCTCTGCGCCACTAAAGCGCCATACAGCACCATAAAAACGAGGGCTATTGCGATGACCTGTAAGCGCAAGGACCTGGCAGACCAGAAAATCCGTGCCACAGAAAAGAGAATACTTTGTCGGACTGCCCTGGTTTTATGATATGCTCAGTGAGTAACACCGATGAACACGGGAAGATGCGCACCAGATAGCTGATGGAAAGGCCAACCCGTACACCCAGGAACATATGGCTACCGAGTGGTGGCCGCCATCTATTATGTAAAGATAAGTGTTAACCAAGCAGTGGGGAAATCACGTTGCCTACCAGTATAGGAGATTTTCCATCCAGCAATTAATGAGGTCTTCGACGTTCGTCATCATTGCGATATAACACGAATACAACTTGCACTCACTACCCCGCATACAAGCGCTACGAAAGCCCACATGTCCTCCACCCAGAACATGCGTGTCCATACACGATATCCGAGCCGCAGGATAGTAATCAGAACACCCGAGACCTGAAGGATAGTGCAAACGACTGAAAATCGTTTGAATGGCTAGAATGCCTGTAGAAATATTCAACTTTACCTCTCCACACTGTCGGTGACATAGTAGTGTATCGATGTACACTGAGTAGTAATGCAAGACCTAGCAACTCAACTCGAGACTTAAATCGAGCATAAACCCTGAGGTAACGTAGCAAAGCGTGGAAGATCAGCAAGGTCACAATAGAGCCAAGAAGGTCACAGGCAACTTGGCAAAGGTGAATCTATTGGTCCGACTAGAAATCAAGGTACAATACGTACTTGTGACATAGCTCTCATTCTGTTAATCATGAGGGTGTTTTCCGCCGAGATGCATTCTCGGTCGTTTTGCGAGTAAGTGGGTTTCTCCCAGCCAATCACGTACGAGCCGTTTGAAACCAATGGCCAAATTGTAGGTGTTTGTAATCAGCACGGGTACGTGTCAATTCAGGGATAGTTGATTGGGAAACCTGCCAAGTACAGTGAATGTGATCCCTACTTTCAGGGAAAAAAACAAAGTAAAAAACCCACCAGGTCACTTGTCTTGAAGAGCGACCGGCACGATATTACATGTGACTTGCCGTATACTTATCTCTTCGATAAAATTGGTAGCGCAGACTGTGAACTTTGTTCGGGATCTGACAAAAAGGTTACTCCAGTTGGAACAATTGATTGCTACTGCTCAGCGGCTCCGAGTCAAGACCATGTCACCGGTGACCGGTGATCGCCGCAGCTATATATAGTTGACAGCCTATTCTAACGCCATGACGTCACGGGAAAACAGTGATATGCTTTAATCACGGGTCATCGTATGAGTTTTCGGGTATCGACAATAAGATAGACTAAATTCAACATTAGTTACACAGTATTGACAGTCTTCTCGCCTTGCAATGCAGATTGAATCCTCGAACTTCTCTGCTCATCGCTTCCTGACTCGGCATTGTCCAAGTCGACAGTAGTGAAAACCCCACCCGTAGTAATTCGTGTCGTGTAATCATCGTCATCGATAGAGATCGAGTCGTCCGCACCCGCGGAACTAATGATGCGGTACAGGAGAGTAACTACGACGAGGAGGTTGCAAACAAGAAGCGACAGGGCTACCTAGTATGTTCAACACTCAGATTAAAGTACCCCTAGAAACAAAAAAATTGACTGTACCTCGAAGTCTGTCGTCAGGGCAAGAACAGTGATATATTTCGATATTTGACAGACTCCCCGGAAGATGGATATAATGGTGACGATGATGCTAGAGGAGAATATGGCGAGAATCATCCTTTTTTGTCTTTTTGGCAGTCTGAGACTCCAGAGTAAGCGCAATGGCAGAATAATCAGTATTGCGTCGGATAAGCAATCAGCTTACAAGACGTGTGAGTTCAAGACGTGTGAGAGCCACAAGAAAGTCGCACTTATCAGTTCGAACACGATCATTGGTTGCGTCATAAGGATATGCACCTTTCCAGTTGTGTGATACCAAGAGGTGTTATACCCATAATGCCACGCTTTTTGTGCGACAAGTCCTGCCCACAAACCGAGGAAGAGACCAGCAAGACAGAACATCAGGCGACGGAGGTGCTGCGTTGCGTAAACAATGCGAACGATGGAGAATAAGATGCTTTGCCGGACAGCCCTACTTGCCCTTGAGAATCGACAGTGCAAATTTAAACACGAGGATACTTACCACACGACGGAGGGGAAAGTAAACGAGTACACCCAGAATGATATAATTCCTCCTTCACCCACTGCAGGCAAGAGTTCAACAACGAATAGGCAATATGCACAAGCGGACTCCTTTTACCTGCTTCAGTGTAAGTCCAGCAAGAAGTAAACGCGGCTACCCCGCATAGAAATGCGACGCCTGCCCAAGCATCCTCGACCCAGAACCTGCCCAACCAAATACGATAGGCGAGTCTAAAAACCGTCAATACCAGCCCTAGAACTATAAACCCACTCGAGACGGCTGTGGGAGGGTCAGTGAAGCTTTTATACCATGCAAAAAATTACCTCTCAGAGTCACGAAGGTCGACCAAGAAATCACCAGTGCCATGGGGTAAATACCAAAAAGGGGGCGGCATCCCAGACGACAGAAAAACTGCATTTATCATGCTAACTCCAAGTTTGCAACCCCGCTTGGTGCGCGACATTCCATCCCTGAATCTGTGGCAGGTTGCGTAACGATAGCGCTACTAGTATTACTAGTGGTGACGTTTGTCGACCCTGATTGTGGAAAGCATGAAAATTTTCATCCAAAGTTTAAACTGCAAATCTGGTCCAACGCTACAATTTCCCCACCCATCGCCCCGGAACTAATAGATTGAGTACGGTATACTACTGCGACAAGATTCTCATCAACTTAAAACGCCATCATCGAAAGTAACCACGACTCACACTGGCATATATGGCGATATATTTCCGCAAAACGTCACAGGTGCAAGCCTATGCAAGTCCAGGCCATCGAATCGTGCTCGTCCACGAGGCAGCAAGCCTAAAATTGGCTCGCTTATCTGAAATCTGCAGTGCGGTCCTGATGAGAAGACATATAGCGATGCAGTTACTCTCTGAGATGAGCCTCGAAGCAAAGGAGCGACTGGAGAGTGTACATAGGCGGCGCCGACGACGATCCTCAGTTGGATTGGTTCACGTGCTCTTTCAGCGATTAGATAACCACGTGGTAGCTAGCTGTTATCTACGATAATCTCGATTTCTCGAGTCATTCGCATCTGCTGCTTGTTGAGCTTAACCATACCTTGTTAGATGTCCAACTCCCAACCTACTACCATCCCTCCCGAGGCGCACGAGCAACTGGTCACGCCTTGGGATGTGCAGGGCTCAGTCTCCGCCGACGGCAAGCAACTTGCGATCGACTACGACAAGTTGATTATCCAATTCGGGACGCGCAGAGTTGATGCGGAACTTCTGGAGCGGTTCGAGAAATTGACGGGGCATAAGCCGCATCCGTTGCTGAGGCGGGGGATGTTTTTCTCGCATCGGTGAGTGCAATACAGCTTAACTGCTACGTCCCTTGCAATTCGGTTGATATCATCATTGCGCTTTCATAGAGAATTTGACAAGATTTTGGATCGATATGAACAGGGAAAACCTTTCTTCTTGTACACGGGACGCGGGCCAAGTAGCGATAGCATGCATCTCGGGCATATGATACCATTCCTCTTTACCAAGTGAGTTATTTGGGCAGCATGTCCGTCATTGGCCTGACAATCTGTGGAGATGGTTGCAGGATGTCTTTGATGTCCCACTGGTTGTCCAACTAACTGGTAGGTATCTCATCATCTCGATTTGATTACTTGCTAATTCAACGAACAGATGACGAGAAATTTTTATTCAAGCACGAACTAAAAGCTGAGCAGACGCTACAGTTCTCGAAAAGCAACGCAAAAGACATCATCGCAGTGGGATTTGATATCAAGAAGACGTTTATCTTTAGCGATTTCGAATACGTCGGTGGACCTTTTTACCGCAATGTCGTCAAAATATCAAGGCAAATATCATACAATCAATCAAAAGCCACATTTGGTTTCAACGACTCGTAAGTCTTATTCGTCCTTCATCCAGGATGGCCAGCATATCATATTCTTCAACAGGGATAACATAGGCAAAATCCATTTCTGTGCCGTTCAAGCAGCTCCGTCCTTCTCGAACTCGTTCCCTCACATATTCGGCGAAGTTTCTAATATCCCCTGCCTCATCCCCTGCGCGATAGACCAGGACCCCTACTTCCGGCTTACGCGTGATGTCGCTCAGAAACTCAAGTACCCCAAACCATGTCTCATTCACTCTCGTTTCTTCCCTGCTCTTCAAGGACCTCAGACGAAGATGAGCGCGTCGGATGCGACCTCAAGTATATTCATGACCGATACCCCGAACCAGATCAAAAATAAGATCAATAAGCATGGTTTCTCTGGTGGCAGGGAGACGGAGGAGGAGCACAGGAGACTTGGGGGTGATACGGATGTGGATGTTGCATATCAATATCTAGGCTTCTTCCTGGACGATGAGGAGGAACTTGCGAAGATAGGCGAGGTCTGTGGCTGCGGTTAATGTCTGCGGATCATGTCGCTGATGTCCGTAACCAGGATTACAGAGCAGGGCGTCTACTTACAGGACAGTTGAAAGCACGTTGCATTCAAATGTTGCAGGAGTTCGTGAAGGCCTTCCAGGAGGTCAGTATCTCCCCTATGACCTCCAGGATTGTGTACTCACCCTTGCATATAGCGGAAAGCCAGGATCACAGATGAGGATGTCAGCGCATTCATGGACTCAAATAGGAAAATAGACCCCAATTTCGGCAAGCGGTTTCAGACATCGTGACTCGAGTAAATTGTTGTACGAAGAAGTAGCATCCCTACAATACAATGTGTGTGCTACATGTTGCAACAACACTGGGATATATTAGCAAATACGTGGTTTTGCGGTGTAAACGAGTCTGCCATTCCGTTTCATGATCATCGCGACCACTACACCTACTGACTATATACGAGATGTCTGAGCACGATCCAGACCCGCGCCAACCGTGCATTGAGGCTGTAAGATGCACAGCTCATCCTGATCGTCCTGTCAGGCTTTGGCGATGGGAATTGTATTAGTGTTATTGGCCTTCGTCCAGTGAAAAGGATACGTCTGGACCTGGCCATACTGCCATGCAGCAATGACATCCACCGTGGCCTTACCCCAGTTGAAGGATACATGATTCTCCTCGTCCGCAGGACCCTCGACAGATACGCAGAGGCTTCTCATTATGTGGCCTGATGAACTCCTGTGAAGGTCGAGTTGGTTCCAAGCTCGTAAGTCAATGATCCGGCTGACGACACTCGAAAGGCCAACTTGCACTGTGTGAGGTGCATGAATACTAATATATTTGACTTGTTCAAAGTCTTCTGGAAAGATATGTGCGTTTTCGATGATGTTGGAGTCTTCGCGCCTGGATAGGATATAAATCAGCCCAAAAAATATCAAAAGTATGCCTTGGGCATACTCAAGAGGGAGGCGCTGCGCTTGAACCACCAATGCTTCAGAAAGTCAACGATACGTGGCCTGAACGGAGGACGTGCATGCTCGAGAGATAGTTCATCGTCAACCTGACGGCATTGGATATGATCAAACATCACCATGGTTTCCTTGAGTGAGTTCTTGAGGTGATACCAGAGGATGTGAACACAAGCACAACACGAGGCTCAAAGCTTAATGCAGAGAGGAACTCGTGCACAGAATCCCGTCCACGACCATGTCGTGACGGGAGCTTGCGGGAAGGTGTACTTCGAATACTGGATAATGTGGTGTTACATCAATCATCATATCCGGGACTTCGCCCGATCCGATTGCAGCAGTCAACCAGCGTAATTCCGTTCAATTATTGAAGCCGAAAACAAGATAATCCGAAAACCACTTTCTAAATGTTGAGGGCACTCTTCTCTATTTGCTGTCCGTCATCAGCCAGAACATGAACCCCAGAAGATCATGCAACTTACCCGAGCCTTAGTCTCATTGATGACCACCAAACACGGGCCCGTCGGTGATACGAGAAATGATCAACAAGTATTAATGATAGAGTATACACACGCTGCTTGCCTGCATCACCGGTTCCTTGTCACCCTCACCATTTCCGGCTGTGTTTGTGACATCATCGTCCATGTTGTCGTCTGCGATGCTTCTATCATCATCATTCCCGTTGTAACCATCCTAGAAGAACGGGCTGACTGGCTTGCATCATGCGACACAAGCAGATCTACATCATTTCCGAGTCCTGTACGATAGATTTGTGGCTAGGTGAGCGCGTGGCTTGCTGGCACGCGGAGATTCGCAGCCGGGAGCAGCACTGAGAATGGAGAACTGGCTGCTAGGGCGGTGGATGTGGTAGTAAAAGGCATGGTACTGCGGACGGAATGCCGAAATCAGTGAGAACAATGAAAACAAGCGGAGAAACACACCCAACATACCCTGGAGGCACCGAAGCAGCAAGGCGCTCGATCAAGTCCGCCTTTCTCCCTCACACATTCAAGCCATACTCACGGCACGACGCTCGCAGTTACTTTACGGGCGATAGTACGGTGTACGGGTTCTCTGAGTGCAATAGTTTGACATCCGTTAGCATAGCGTATAGAATGGTACGTAAAAAAATCCAGCTCATCTCGTTGACGCCGGACGGGAAGAGTAAAGACTTCGTATGAGCCCAACTCTTCCTGTTAGCAAGCGCTTGTCAGGAAAGCACTCACCGCTTTATGCACGTGTGGGGGCTGAACAGGTCAATGACAACCAGTACTCGTGTTGACGGCCATCGGATGGGCGTCTATGACAATCCTGAGATTCCTATGAGCCGCGAACCTGGTGAATGACCTGGGAGGCGCTGGAGAAACAAGCTAGGTCACGTTTCGACCAACTTCGATTGAACCTAACGTTACATAACACTTAGTCTTTATTTCTGCTCCACCGATAGAGCATATCCCTGCTGAGCGCTTATTGAGTGCAAAAACGATCAGGTCACGGCTAACAGGCCTAACTGACTTCCACTGGACTTGGTAGTATCATGATCGGGCACAAATAATTAATATTATGTTACCGACGTCAGGCAAAAAAAAACCTCGGCAAGCGATCACAGACGGCTTGCCTCGGAACTACCTCACTCGGTGATACTTGTTCTACAAGAAAGTGAATCTCGATGTAAAGAATGTATGCTGGAGTCCTAGAAGATATAATGGGTGGTAAATATGATAACGAATACGTGCGAGTCTGCTAACCTATGCCATGATCAACATGAACGGAAGCAAGCGTGCCAGACCCTCTTTAACCACGCGTTGGTCATTTTTAGGCCGTATAACCCACCAACCATTCCGCTCATGCCTTTGATGTCGGACTTGCCATTAGGTTTTGCACTGGTATCAGTGTCCTTCGTCCAGTGGAAGGGCAATGACCGTATTTGGTCATATTGCCATGCAGCAATTGCGTCTATAGCGGCCTGCCCCCAGTTGAAAGATTCATGGTCTTTATGGTCTTTGGGTCCGTCGACGAAGACACATAACTTCTCGTTGTGCGGCTGAATGAACCCCTCTCGTACACCATTCCGGATGAGATCACGGAGAGGACTGTAGTAGGACAGAACATTGAGCAATATTACGGCTGCAGAATATGGTTTTGGTTGGCCAACATAATGACACTGAGGCAATGAAATATGTTTACGTTTGTTATGAATGTTGATTTGGTTCCAAGCTATCACTTCAAGAATCTAGGGGCACGATAGGGTGAGTGTGAATTACGTTGAGCGAACAAGCCTCGTGTACCTCTTCAAAAGTGCCGTATCCTCCTGGCAACCCCACAAAAGCACCGGCACGCTTCGCCATCTCGATCTTGCGCTCGTGCATCGAGTCAACAACGATCTTAATGTAAAAACGAATTACAAAGATGGAAATGAAGAACGGAAATCAATTAAACAATGTGGTGTGTGCGTGCGAATTATTACTTACAGTCTCGATCTATGGAAAGTGTGCGCGTTGGTGAGTCAGTTCTGCGTCGACATCACTGACGGAATCGCGTACATGTCTTCGCCGGTCCTCATTGAGAACTCCAGCAACAGATTCAGTCTTTACAACACCATTGCCCTTGTCTTTTTCGCCACCTGCAGCTTGGATGGCATATGGGATAATGCCAGTAACTTGGCCGCCCTCTTCTATTACGGCACCTGAGACAATGCCCATAAGGCCCATGTTACCACCACCATAGACAAGGGGTCGTTTTGCCTCTGCCAGAGCATGGCCCAATGCTGTTAAAATACGACACAACACGTGAGAGCAGTCGCGAGATTGAATGAAGAAGACATACATAGCGCTGCTAGCTGAAAAGCATTCTGCTTCCCGAGTGATGCAGCACAATAAACTGCCACGGCTGAAGAATTAGAGGGTGCAACCATAATTGACTGCTCTGGAAGGATTTTTGATGTTCGAGCGAGAGATTTGGGGTTGGAAGGATTATGCATGTTCTGCACCTTTCAACGAGCCTTTAAATAAATGTACGTACAGCGGACTCGAGGCAGATGGCGTTCCTGCCACGTGGCAGAGAGTTCCGCCTATACGATACTAGCCTCGGCTTTTGTTCGACGTCTTTCGGTGGGAGGCTCTATAGCCTGTACGTTTACCGCTGCGCGTGTCCTTGGCCGGCGAGGAGTCGGGGGTGTCACAGTCAGACACCGGGGAAGCGATGTGCCAGTGTGTTACAACTTACAACTCGCGATGTGTGCAAGTCTCACGATTTATGAGTTGTGCCATCCAACCTTCGTAAGGTGTTGGCAGAATGACAGAAAAGTGGCTCCGGCTATTGCTGGCAGTATTAGGTCAGATCGGCAAAATTCGAAGTCACTTAGCATATTTTTTTTAGACATGAGAATTCTATATAGACAAATTTAAACGTTTTTAAACCTTCACAATACACCCACCTAATCGGATCATTACACACCAAAGTTGCAACTTGCAGTCCGTCAACGCGTCACCGTCTAATTGTCGCCCTCATTTTTGGTTTTAGAACTGGTATGCATCTACTACATAACGCATAATGCCACGGCTAGCACTAACACCAGAATTTCAATTGACCGCACCGTTGGCGCTTGCTGCTGCGGCAGAAACTCGAGTCCCTGCCAACACCGGTCTGGCGGCAAAACTAGTTGTGCCTTGCCTGCGGCGGAGATGTGATTACGACAATAGCATGATGGATTTAAATTGAGACCTGACTTGTGGAGTGGCAGAGCAGACGGCCCTTAAAGCATGGTGGAAAAACTTTCCAACTGATCCAGGTGACACTCTTGCAGGTCCGGAGAGTATCGTGCCTGACGACATTGCCGCTGAATTTGCGGCTCTTGGGGAGTTGAAAAGGACCGAAGACTCGGACATTCAGTCTTCAGAGCCTATCGGCGAAGTTGAAGCGCTGGAGGGAAATGCTCTCGACTTGGATCGGGGCGAATATCATAACGAAAGAATCAGAAAGATGTCCAACTGAGGTGGTTCAAGTTAATATTAATGACGAGGGCGAATGGGACGAGGCGACATTGTCATTAATTATCATTTCATACACATCATATGTACATGAGAGCCCCAGCCTCTGGGCCTACACTACCGTGTAAGCCCAGATTTAGCCAATAAGCCTGAAGAATTTGGTCACAGGAAGCTGTATGTAGTTTCCAATTGCTACCCATTCTGTCCCTAGCTGCTACGTGGACACTGGAGACGGTAGGCAGCATAATTAATCTGAAAACACTAGAGACAATCGCATCGGTAATCTATTATTAAATGACGTAGCACTGCCACGCTGCTAAGCGTACTACCCAGTCGGTCAGGCTCATATCCGTACCCATACCACCCGACCCATAATTCACCTGCACCTGCGGGTACTGCTCACGTCGCACCCTAGATCATAATCGGCTACCCGAGTCCTGACGGCGTGGGCGCTATAGGGCACAACGAGGCGACCCGGTGGTCGTTAGTGCGAACCTGCAACGAGCGATTTGTTACATAAAATACTTTTTTTTTTCGGTCCCCATGCTTTTGGGAGTCATGCAGTCATGATCTGACCACTTAGAGACTCATCACAAGCTTAAGCTTGCCGACAAATAGTTTCGTTCAAGGTCTGATCAGTAACTAGTGCTAGCCACCACAAAGTTGTGTAGAAGATCACCAAATCACCGTGACAATTACCGTCGTTCATGTCAACGTTGACTCTATCCATATTCGAGGGCTAGTCGCACAGCTTCGAGGTTGCCAGCTGGCTCGAGGTGAACACGTTGAAAACGTGAAATCCACCAGCCCATGATGATCCTAGCAGAGCTTATCGGTACCGCCATAGTCGAGCACTGCAAATTGACTAGTCAATAGCGTATAGAAGTGACTAAGAGGTAAACCATAGATTTCATGATATCTCAAGGCATATAGTTATGTTTCTTCATGCAGAGGTCCTATACTCCCGCGTTTCGCGCCCAACCTTCCTCGCACTTTCTCCCTCTGAAATTACATTCTACAAGTAACGGGACAATACTTTGTCCTGTCGGGTCTTCATAGAAATCCATGAGGACCCAACCCCTGATCCGCGGTTCAGTGTTCACGGCATTCTCTCCCCGTTCGTCGAACTGATCAATGAGCCATTTGCCGACTCGAGCATTGACGCCTTCAAATCCAATTCCCCATTGCGGCCATCCGAGGCCGCGGGCGAATACGGGAGGGAACGCCAATGGTAATGACAATGCAGAAAGAAAGGATATTGATAGGGTCGGGGGAGAAGAATCACGAGAAGCGACGAGGATATCGGTCGAAAGAGCAACTTTCTCGGGAATAGAGAGGAAGGAAGGGATTGTGTACCTGTGGTGATAGTCAAGCTCATGATTAGCCAGGCGATCCGAGAATTCTCATACATACCAGTCGTGTGTCTGGACCAGGACGTCCTGACAGTTCCAAGTGAAGCCATGTCTGTCATTGTCAGGCCAGATAGACGGATGGATTCCAATAGCTGCATTGTCCCAGCCGTGACCATCTGTGCCGAAACGGCTGAACATTACAACCTTGCCTCTTACCTCACCCAGGGTTGGTAGTCGATTTTCCAAATACCACATGCCCAAGCCCCCTGGGGAGGCAACAATCTCTTGGTGTACAAGCTTGCTGAAACGTTCCGTATCAGAATCCTCCTGCTTGATTGACATTACTATGGTCTCGCGCAAGGTCTCGGGCGTTGTGAGGAACGTGTATACCGTTGATAAGATTTCCGAAAACAAGGTACGTTCCGGGTATATTCCATGGTATGAAATGAGGTGGGAATCAACGATTGCCAAGCGTATGTCGAGAACTCGAATGCCAGCGTGAAGTTGTCTCTCAAGAGAGGTGCTCGGTGATTGGCACTGGGCGATAGGCCATCCATAGAAAGCCATTCTATCATCATCGTCATAGCAGCATTCGCTCGCACATACAAGTCAAGACATACGTGTCATGAGTTCCTAATGTGTTTGGTCAGGTGAGACTGAGAACACGTATAGCAATTTTACCTGGAAGCGTTAAAGATAATAGAGGGACAGTATCGGGAATGAGAGACAAGAAACAGGATGTATCGCGTCGAGGGAAAATAAGCAAACAATAATGTTTGCGAGACAACTGAAATCATATGGATTCAGGCGGGCCAGTATTTTCTGCACTATTATCCCACCTTATGGCGATACACTACCCATTCTGAATCTGCTGGGACTTTGACAAGCTTCCACTTCGCTGCAGCGCCGACATCGAGACGTACAGTGACAGAGACAGGGCTTATAGGACTCGCCTCGTGTTCCTTCGTCACATTATCCCATTTATGTCGAGACACATTGAGAAGAGAGCATTTTCGGGAGAATGATACGCTCTTGGAATGGGCTCGGACGAGGAGAACGTGGTCTTCCTGTGCCGTGCCTCTGAGGGTACAATGTAAATCATCCTGTGTCTGATTTGAGATTGTGACGTGCATACGTATTAGTGGAGAACACGAACTGTCTATCTGTTCGCAACCGTGGACAACGTTCGGCTCCCATGCTGCATAGCGTTGTGGCACCTCACGTGATCTGTAACATGCAGCTCAGAAGCCGGCAGGTTACGGATTTTAATGATTGGAGTACTTAAACGAGCACAACAGTTGGCAATTTCTCAAGAAACGGCCCTAATATTATATAGATATAAACATCGGGTCTTTGATGTAACGTTTTCCAGTGACAGTGTCAAAGGCACTTTGAGCGTACTTATCAAGGTTATTGTGATCCTCGCCCATCTTTCTCCTCGCATGCCTCTCGCCATTTCTTGCCCTTGTAAAAGACACTTAGTGTCAGGACTTCCATTATTATCATAATGCCGCCCCAAATGGTGTACAAACCACCGTCGCCAATGGCAACCTAACAACAAAGCTCAAACAACTGCATACAATTCAGCTAAATAAGATCGGACACACCTGAATCGGAATAGCCACTTCGATGGCAACGAACGCAAAGACACATCGAAACACGCTATTTGTGGCAACAATCGTTGACGAACGGCCGGGGTTAGCATCTACAATGTATGCTAGCGTGCTTGCGTAGATCCATCTAGAAAAATAACAAATAAAAAATACGTCAGTCAACTTCTTGCAAAATTTATATAAGCGTACGTCGAGAGGAATCCAGCGAGATAGAGCATAAGGCAAATTGCTGCGACATGAACGTGCTTTTCGCAAACCCATGCATATCCAATTATAGCCGGTGGCAAAAATCCCATTGCGGGTCGGGTGCTGGCCAATCGCATCTGAATTGTTATATTAGGATGCCTGTCGCATAGGCTTAGCCATATGAACATTATCAACCTCGGGGTAGCTGCTGCCTCCATTCTCTTGCTTCAACTTAGCAATTGTTCGGTCAGACCAGCGGCCGCCAAGTAAGGACCCACATATAGAGCCTTCGGTGCTAGTCAATCATTGTCAATCCAACAAATAAGATCCTACCTGTTCCAGACGAAAGTAGAACTAGACCGATCTGGAGAGCGTTGTAGCCATAGTATTCGGACAACGTTCTCGAACAGGTATATGAAATGCTGTAGCTGAAAGCGAATATCAAACCTAGACATATATATGGCTCGTCGGGTAATGCGCATGATGATTCGGAAGATACTTACCGGAAGCAAACAATATTACGAGATTATTTACGCGTGTAAGAATTTTCCGAAGTGGAGGGAAGGGATTGACATCTGCGAGCGACACATCGACATCTTCCATACTTGAAGCATGTGCAACGGTGTGACTATTCGCCTCCCCTATATGCTGCGGAGAGGCTATATCTTCTGGCGTGTGTTGTGCGGGCTTGTCAGTGACAGAAAAGGCGTGACTAGCTTTGTCCAAGTGTTGGTGTTGTAGCTCCCCTTCCTTTGCCCGTATTTGCAGAATGTTTTGATACGTCAGACTACGTTCCTTCCTGAACGTATCTTTGAATATGAAAATCAGAGCAAGGAGAACAACTCCGGCGCAAATAGTGATGAACCAGAAGACCGAGCGCCAGCCCAAGCTTTGCGTCAGCACGCCACCCAATATCGGGCCCAACGCGGGCCCCAAAAGAGGAGCAGAATAGTATATCCCCATTTTAGTGCCTCGCTCATGGGGTTCGTAGATATCTGCTAGTGTGGCTGCGGCAATTGACATGAGTGCGCTCGAGCTGATTATTGTAAGCAGTGGCTCTGAGAGTCAATGTAACTTGCTTACCCGATGGCTTGAAGGGCTCTCATTCCAATCACCAGACCAATAGTTTTGGATGATGCGACCATAGCGGAGGCGACCAGAAACAATGCTACAGATGATATATAGACAAACTTAGATGGAAGAATATCAGCAGTTTATTGTTACGAGACAGAGCGCTCGACGAACCTTACGTCCTTTGATTTCACTGATGGCGCTCCATATAAGCCCAGGGAGTCCCTGAACAAGAATAAAAATTGATAATGTCCAACTTATTTCCGATGTAGACGCTTGTAAGTCATTCTGAATTTGGGCATTTGCAGCTGGGCGCAAGTTGTTTCAGTCTTCTGACCACCTGGGGAAGGAATAACCATACGATTCTGTATGCTGACAGCTAACCCTGCAATCATGGAGCCAGCCGAAACAATAATTAGAATGGCAGTCTATGACCGACAAGTCAGCCTGTTTTTCAGTGTGAATGACTGCCACCTACCTTGTGCGCATTGCTCCATTTCAAAGGATCATCTTCCACAGTGACGTGTTCGATGTCTGTCTTGATTTCGTTGTAGAAAGCAACGACTGGGATTCCAACTTCAACTGCGATGTGAGGAGAATTTTGTACATGTCCGGTACCTTCCTCAGAGACCATTGCATGAGCAGAATGCATGGTAAGCTGAGGGTTTAGCGAGTAACACCGACAAATACATGAAATGCAAGCTTTTATATGAATCAAGTGAGGGCTCAGGCCTCAGGCCTCGGCTCCAGGGAATCAATGGTGGTGTGTGCTATGATGGATGACGGTGCACATTAATGGGCTGACTGAACCATTTTTAAGGTGGTGCTGGGGCACATGGTATCGGTTCGGCATGCAAAGTGGAGACGCTAAAACCATCCATGGCAACAGATAATTGTGTGCGTGTAGTGTTTCGTCGGCCGTGAGCAGTCTGAGATATGAGCCCCGGTGGTGGTAAATGCATTAACCAACTCGGTACGGGACAGAAGGTTATTCGCTTTAATTTCGAAGGTAAAACTTCGATTGCGAAGCATGGAAAAGAAGTTCTATTGACGCTTACGAAACGGGCCGCACAACCGCATTAGGAAACCAAATATTGTGGCGCAGCTGTCGGGGTATACCGGTAAATATTACTGAAAGTCCTTATCTACGCAGTGAACAGGATATATCAGCGAAGATTTTGAGACACAAACGGGTAAGTCGAGCAATAGAGAAAGTTTAGTTATGAGCACGGCGTTTGCTATGCAGATGAATTTCGCGTATGTGGCGGACAAGACAATCTCTCCTCATGAGCTTGCCGCATCCGTTCCAGGAGCAGTAAATGCGACGATGCGAGAATCCTCCAACATGCTTCCGCATATGAACGACGAGGGTATTAGCAGACACAATATCATTGCAGAGGTCAGTTGCCTGTGACCACCCGCAGCGATCTCGTGGCACCGATGTCGACACACCGACTGGTATATCCATAAGATGAAACGTTGAATTAGCCGACGGCCTCGAGATACCCTGTCGAGCAACGGGGTGCAATGATCGCGGGGTGGAAGGATCCGCAAGAGCTTGTTCTCGCGCGACTTGCGACGCCCTTCGGCTGTGGGATTCCTACATCATAGCAGAAGCGTAGGTCGTGGCATAGCGAATACAAGCGATGAAACTCACAGCAGAACGACCGCAGCGCGCATAGCTTGTATTACAAGTTCTTCCGTGCCTGGTGATTGGACGCCGTCAGATAGGGCAGCTTACAAGAAAATACCATTATACACTGGCGCAACTATAATTCGACGATATTGTGCTGGAGTTATAAGGGCAGTGGCAATTTCGAAGTTCGCGCTAAAAAATAAAAACTTGTAAGAACAGTAGCGGACCGGGTAAAATTGACTGACTAGTTTAAAGTTTGCCTTGTTTCATCCGATTTATTGAGAGGGGGCTCAGCGCCACCAGTCGAGTGGGAGAAACCCATCGAGCACGATGACTCTCTGGGACATGCTATCGTGGGGATGGTCAGCAGTTTGTCGCGCATGTTTGCAGTC
Source organism: Suillus fuscotomentosus (assembly GCF_016647785.1). Lineage (NCBI taxonomy): Eukaryota > Fungi > Basidiomycota > Agaricomycetes > Boletales > Suillaceae > Suillus > Suillus fuscotomentosus. The sequence continues at coordinate 119,758 of NW_024539537.1, forward strand.
AGGCAAGGAGTATAGAAATTAAAGGAGACTGAATATTCGTCAATTTATACACAAAGATGGCACTGTCGCTGGAGGAGTCTATACTGTCAACCACGAAGTGACTTGCAAAGTTCAATGGTCAGGACCTTCTAGATCACAAACGGAGATTGACAGGCGTACAGATGAGGGTAGCTGTGACACAATTGATGAAATTTCTGATCCAGAAACTGGTAGAAAATGGCAGTAGCCAGTGATTGGGTGAAGGTGCGGTCGAACAGGAGAGTTTGAGATGCCATATTGCTGGTACATAGCAAGCGGTAGGAATGGTATTCGATCAGAACGAGTTTGAAGAGTAAAACACCATTCTGGCAATGCTATGTTTGTGTGGGGGTGGACAACGTTCAACACCATCTAGATAAGCGTTGCCCTTATTCGCGGCGTTTTAAGCGGGAAATAAGCATGATACAACTTGAATTCACTATGATCACTGATTACACCAGGGACCTTGGTCCCTCGTGTTGTGGGGCCAGCCGCCAGGACGGAATAAAGTATACGGCTATCCTTCCAATGGCCACCGGATCATTGAATATCGAATACCAAGCCCTGCAGATATTGTCATAGTAGTAACCGATTGATCGTTGGGCACGCGGAAGACATACTACGAAAGACATAAGGTGAATAGGAAAAAGTATCCAACTGACAACACCATTACGTAAAGGCTCTTAAAGGTCTATTCTCCTTTTTTGCACTAAACTTTGGCACTTCAAGTTAGACTCCGTGAACCCGGAAGTCGTTACATACTCTGGCAAGCGACCACCATCATGGCCAACACCACCGTCAAGGGTGCAATTGCAATCCATGGCCAGAACCCTCAGGCGAATATTTGCGATACACGTTTTGATGATTAGCTGAAAAGTGTATAGTTTCTAGTCGAGACTGTTATCCGCAATCGAATATGGGAATCGAATTATTGGAAGGAGCATTGCTTCGCTTTGACTGGTGCGTCTGCCGCGTTTTCTAAGACATTCGGTTCACCCTTTTTCAATATAGCGGAGTCTCTTATTGACCAAGCAATCGCGCTTAGGTACATTGGGGGTGTTTATGGCAATCAGCGCCCTACAGAGTTCCTGTGCTTGCTCCTGAAATTACTTCAGCTTCAACCGGAAAAGGAGATATTGATAGAATATCTACAAGCAGACGAGTTCAAGTGAGCATTATCATGTGTCGCCCGCTGATTGCTGATGCAGATACTTAGATATATGAGGGCATTAGCCGCCATGTACATACGAATGACCTTCAGTGCAGTGGAGGTGTATGAGCTTCTTGAACCATTAATGAAGGACTACAGAAAGCTCCGATACCGTGACACAGGTGTGTTGATCTTCTTTTTTTTTCGTTGGTACACGTCTTACAACCCGACAGCAGGGTATTCACTAATTCATTTTGACGAATTCGCACATTCGCTTCTCACTGAAGAACGAGCCTGTGACATTATTCTTCCCCGTATAGCCAAGCGTTCGATACTTGAAGAGAATGGCGAGATTGGCCCTCGGAAGAGTCGCTTGCTCGATGCTATGGAGGGCAAAAGTGAACATGGTAGTGACAGGAGTCGTAACTCCAGCCGAAGTAGGAGCCCCAGTAAGAGCCCATACCGGTCACGGAGCTCCAGCGCTAGTAGAAGCAGAAGTCGATCTCCATCAGAGAACGGTCGGTACGTATCGCGGAGTCCCTCTCGTTCCCTATCTCGTTCGCCCGGCCGTTCTCGCAGCGGAAGTATATCTTCGGATAGGATGAACATTGAGCCCATGAATGTATTATAATCTACCTAGCACGTCTACATCTTTTTGATGCCCTTAGTATCGAAAGTCTGATCCTTGAAAGAAAGTAACTGTTTAGACAGTTCCTTCCATCGCTCCTCCACTTTTGGGTTTTTCGCAATAGCTTCAGGAGAAAGATATCCTCGGTTGTGCCAGTTAGTGTACCACACTTGAAGACGTGATTTTCAGAAATAATCAAAGTCGAGGGAGGGAGAGGCTCACGAATGTCCGTGCGACGAGTTGGTGCTGCTGAAATACGATCTTCACGGCTCTTGACACAATCACGAAGAGCCAATGGGTTGTAGTATTGGCAGAAGACACTTCCTCCAATGGACTCGACCGCTTTGATGGCACTTTGAGATGCACGAGAAGGTGTAATGTGAATAGGCGTTTTCAAATATGGAGCATTCTAGATGAAAATGAGTTATACTAGAAGGATGCTCGAGAGTAGAAACATACGTCGCCCAGAAGTTTGATTCCATCGTGTACATTATGAATGCATCCGCTCAAGAGCAATTCGCGGGCTGTAATGGGGTTCTCAGGCGATGACTGTAGTCGACCTTGGTCAATCCAATACTGTATGCGGTCCAGATTGACAGGCGCGTACACCTTCCGGTTGCTTGACGGACCTGTCAGATGGTTATGAAACTAGCTAGAAGAGAGCACTGACGGATTTACAAAGCCCTTCTTTGGGAACCTCTTCGTAATCGGTGTCTGACCACCCTCGAATCCAGCTTTTGGTTTGCCATTACCTGCGCGAGCCTTTTGGCCCTTGTGACCTCGTCCGGACGTTCCTCCGCGACCAGACCCTTGACCTCTACCAAGGCGTTTTTGCTGCCAAATAAAGTATTAGAAATTGTTGCATCAGAAACGATGACAATGCCAACCGCGTGCTGTGAGTTTGGTCCTGGTGAAAGATTCGAAAGTGTTATTCGAGCCGTCTTTGAGCGGAACACAGACGACATGTGCGCTAAAAGTAGATGTGTAAGTAGTGAGTTGTCACTTCAAAATTCACCGACTCCCACGATTACATAGCTAGACGCAAAGTTCGTCCCATTGTTCCTGTCAAACTCAGCTCCCAAACGAAATCAAATTTTATAAGGGACTGCCCAGTGCTAACACCATTTTGACTTTTCCCGACTGCCTCATATAAGCGGGAGAGGGTTCTGTCTGCAGCAAACGTGCGTTACGTGCCGTTTTCTGCAAACGCACCACATACTACACGCCCAACTGGTAGAAAGATCATCAGTCCACCTAGTAAGGGAACTCATTGTCAACTAGTTCACAGGTGATTAATGATTGTTTGCATTTCTGGTGGTGACAAATTGAGCTGATCTCAACTCATCCCAGACGCTTGGGCCCGAGGAAGCGTCCTCCAGCATGCACCATCTCACTGAGTCAGGGACGTCGATCTCTATGTTCTATCAAATTCAGACTGAATTCAACGTGTCTTATCAGTTCTCAATTACATCACTGCGAGTCTCGGACTCTACCCTGGAACTTTGCCAGGTTCTCCTAGTGCTGCCGTTGATCAGGCACGACCAGTTTCGCCAGGCCGGATGGCTAAACTCCGTAGTTCTGCCAACGACATTAGAAAAATGATCGTAGCGAGCTTTGCCACGTAAGCTGACCTCACAATTTATATCCAACTGAAACGTTGTAGATAACAGCCTTCGACGGTGGAAATATCTATCTTTTACTTCTGTCTCAGACATGTCAACTCTCAAGCCAATCATCACGGTCTGCGGGACTACGGGCGTTGGAAAGTCCAATCTGGCCATTGAGCTGGCTCTGAAGCTTGCTCAAGGAACACATGGGTGGAAAGGCGCGAGAATCATCAACGCTGACTCCATGCAAGTATACACCGGAATGGACGTAATCACGAACAAAGTCCCAATCGCAGAAAGAATGGGGGTCGAGCATCTTCTCATGGACTTCAAGCAGCCTGGGGAGCAGTACGTAGTGGGCCAATGGATCAAAGACGCTATCAAGGCGGTAAATACTTTACTTATCTTCCCTGTCGCTTTGCTTCCAACTTAATTGTAGATTGACGAGACGCATCGTATGGATAAGATTCCGATTATTGTTGGCGGCACATCCTATTGGATCCAACATCTCATATTTCCGAATCGGTTGCCCACAGCAGCGCAATCTTTATCGGATTCCGTTGCACAGTCCATCGCCAATTTACCCCCCGACCTCCTTGAGCTATTCAATGCTCTTCCAGAGCAGACCCCATCTGCAGCATCTCACCCTGAGGATGCATTGTTATTGCACAAACTTCTTACTGCGCTTGACGAACCAGTCGCACAGCGATGGCATTGGAGAGATACACGCAAAGTCATGGGAAGCCTTCGTGTAATTAAAGATACTGGGAAGGCCCCAAGCGAAATTATTCTCGAGCAGTCTAAAATAGCGTTGGTTCCAAGGTTTGAATCTCCCTATCAGCGGTGGAGTATTTTCACCGAATCAATAACAGGTACCGAACACTGTGTTTCTGGCTCTATGCCGAACCTTCTATCTTGAATGAGCGCTTGGATGCAAGGGTAGATAATATGATCAAGGTTAAGAAGGTCTTAATCGATTGACTGCATACTAAAAGGCTCGTCCAGGAAGGGCTATTGGATGAAATCAAAGCACTCCGGGCGATCGCTTCCTCCTCCACAAGTAGTTCGCTTGATGCAGTCGTCACAGAGCCATCCGAAGAATCAGCTGTGCAACAGACTGATTATACTGTCGGCATCTACCAGTCTATTGGTGAATTTTGTTGCCTGTGTTCTGCAAAAAAACACCCAACTCATGATACCTAGGATATAAAGAGTTTCATGATTATTTCACTTCTCCAGAGCCCTCCGAGAAGCTTTTTGCGTCCGCTGTGGAGCAAATGAAGTACGGAACAAGGCAATATGCGAAGCGTCAGATACGGTGGTTAAAGAACAAGCTTCTTCCTGCTATCTATAGCGCAAATGGCGGTACAGATCATGCAACAGCCCTCCTCCCAGTTTACCTTTTAGATGCCACTGGTGAGTTGACTGTTTTTGCATTTCAGATTCGAGGCGGTGTGATTTATTCCATACAGAACTCGGCGACCAGTGGAAATCTTGTGTTCTCAACCAAGGTGAACGTATTATGGAAGGTACATACTCTCTATTTACTTCGCGCTTGCACTGATGGATTCTGACAGCTTTCCTTGGCAATGAGACATTACTCGATCCTCTATCGTTGTCTGAAAGGGCACGAGAGATGTTAACGATCGACGTCAAGCCCACGAGGTATGTCCATCACATTCTAGCATTCTTGTTATCTTACCCAACAACTCGGTAGTCCTACAGAAGTATTGCGGGCGCGTAAGAAGGTCGTATGCCCTGCATGTACCCTTGATCCGTCGCAGCCTTTCATGGTCGAAGATGGCTCTCAGTGGGAAGCCCACCGACGCTCCCGTGCGCATAGAAAATATGCCGCGAGAGATAAGAAAATGCATGGAAAACCGGCCAAGCGGCGCGCTACCGTCCATAGCGACATTCCCAGCAAGGTTGACGCTGAAGATCAGCAAGATAAGCAAGGCTCCATCGTATAGATGAGGTCTACTTCTTATACACAGTTCGTCATTCCTTCTAGCATTCATTTACCATTTTTGAATAGGAACATTTTTCGTTTCATGCAGTTATGCTCCCGGTAGTTCCTGTTTGCTTATTTATCCCACGCAATGAACTTCGGAGGAGGCGGGCTAATTTTCCTCCTGCGCCAGGGTCATTATCGATGGGTTCGTCCAGAACGACTTACATCACGTATCCACGATGTACTGATACTATGAGGACATCGGAGCAGGCTCCCTGTCTTGTTTTTCTGAAACATTTTCTCGTTTAGTTTTATCTGGAGCCATGTTGGGTACAGGAAGCCAAAGAAGCACACCTGAATGAGTGAACGTTGTGAAAATGAGTAGTAGTTGTATCAACGGACAAACGTTGTACTGTAGTTTCGTGAAAAATTGTGGTTGAATGCGATGTTGATGTCGTCGTCCCACATCTCGCTTGCCACTATTGCCACAGCACCCTCGACGAGTGCTGCAACCGTTGCCCCTCATTACCTTAACTGCTCCTTTCGAATCCACTTTGAGAGGCGGAACCAGTGACGGACTCCTGTAACCCGAACTTCTCTTCACTTTTCAACCATGACTTCCATGGCGGATGTTCCGGTGTACATGTTACCTGGAGTGCCGGTGGTGCAACCGCCTCATCTCGAGGGTCTTTCAGATCCGTCTCTTTCAACTGAAATTTTACCAGGTCCACCTTCCCTGCTGTCTGTTCAGCAGGCTGCGCACAAGCGCGACCCAAAGAAACCAGGAGCTTTTGTGTCATATCTGCCAGCATCTGATCCGGGCTCCACTTACTCTGGATTAATGGGTTCCACTGCCCTCAGCGCCACAGATGCTGAAGGGCAACGACGCAAACGTGCTAGGGTCGACAAAGGGTAAGTCATCGTATTCCACCCGGCTCCGACACTAATCATCTCTGCTGTTGTGCTGTAAAAATGATCCACCCTCGTCCCCCTCCAAAATTTGCCACGTCGCTGCCCGCTTATCCCTCAAACAGAACCGCGAATGGAAGGGCTCAGCGTGCATCTGCTCGCAACTTGAACAGCAGTACTATTCCTCAGTCGGATCTCATCGTCCCTGAAGCATCTTCTCGTCAACCCAGTATACCCCCACTACCAGACTCTGACCCTTTTCCGATAAACCATGACTTTGACGAACTTTCAATTTCTCGAGCTACCTCTGCTCCTGCTCTCGATGAACCTTTGCCGCCTCAACTGCCTCCTCCAGTGGTATCAAATGGGAGAGGAAGACCGAGAAAAGACAAAGGGAAAGGAAAAGAGACGGAAAAACACTCTGTAAAGATCAAGGAGGAACCAATGGCCACGTACTCGCTCTCCCCTGACCCTTCACTTCCACTGGTGCGCATTTGGTCCCTCACTTACGATCATACCCCTCATTACTGTGTCGTTTAGTTGAACGAAGATCATTGCTCATCTTGCCGGTCATTGGGTGCTCTGGTATATTGTGATGGATGCCCACGAGCCTTTCATCTCTGGTGTTTGGACCCACCAATGGAGCCCGTGGACCTACCAGAACTTGGAGAGAAGTGGTTTTGTCCTAGCTGCACGATTCGGAAGGTGCGTTTGTTCTATTGCTAGGACTTTGTACAAGGATTTCATCCCATGCCACAACAGCATCCGCCAAACAAACCTCCTCCTTCCTTCATGTCGCCCCTCATTCATCAAGCACAGACAAACATTCCGAAAGAATTCCAGCTACCAGAGGATGTTAGAAGTTTCTTCAAAGATGGTATGTTTCTTCATGGCCGTTTTTGTCTCAAAGGTCTTATCGTCGATGAACTAGTTGCTACTGGTTCCAATGGGTGTTACGTCGATAACTCAGAGATCAAACCACCTCGCCTGAAGTGAGAGTGAAATTCCACATGTCTCCGTTCGTTACTCACGCCTATAGTCGTCACGGTCAACTTGAGGAGCGTGAACCTTACCGCCTCAAGGACAAGAACGGTGTCCCTGTGCTTTGCTTCCGTTGCGGAACATCTACCCTTCCCAGTGTCGTTGATGTATCTGCTCCACCGGCAAAGCGTTCCAGGAGGTCAACCTCGTCCTCCAATAGTGCCACCCCCGAAGTTTGGAGAAGCATGGTGTCTTGCGATTACTGCAACCTTCACTGGCATTTAGATTGTCTCGACCCGCCTCTTGTGGCTATGCCTCCATTCAATAAGAAGTGGATGTGTCCCAACCACGCAGATCATGCTTTGGTAAGTTCTCACAGTCCATTAGTTAGGCTTGCATGATTCACTGTGCTCCCAGCAACCCAAGCGTCGCGTTCCAAAGCAAAACCCACCCATGATAGACATAACAAAACCGCGCCAGTTTAATAATGGCAACATCGACATCGTCCACCCACAAGGCGCTTCGATAGCAGAGAAGTTAGTCCTGGATGAAATCCTTATCAATGGTCGAAGATATAGGGTTCCGGAGAAAGTGATCATGCTCGATTTCTGGAATAAGATCAGTAAAGATCAGTATCTTGATCAAAGGTATGTGTGTGGCATTGATGGGTGGCGGTCGTTAATGCGGAATAGGCCACCGGTGTCCGCGATGTCTTCGCCGCTTACATCCCTGAGCTCTTTGGACGATTTTGATGAAAGCATTGGTACATTACCAGAAGGTCCTCTTATCTCTCGAGATGAGTTGCATGCTGCTCAGGTAAGATCCGTTTGAAGGCTTCCGTCATCACACCATTTCAGGGTTAACATGGTTTATAGGCATTGTGCAATTTCCAGCGAATGCTGACCATACAAACAGAACAGAGACATGGCCCTATCGGTAGTTCAAGAAATCTTGTTGATTCCAGTACACAAACGGAAGCAGAGTTACCGCCTACGATACCTTTGCCCTCGCAGGTATTGAGGGCGTCTACTAATAAGGCATGTTGACTGATTACCTGCATATCCATATCTATGTCACTGAGGAAGGTTCTTGCAGCGCAAAGCACCTATGAAGTCCGCTCTCCCTGCGGCTGAGAACGGTTCCGTCGCCAAGTCGTCAGTACAAACTCCTGACCAGTCGGCTCCGGTGCGGCCCAAGAGGACGCGAACTGCGGTAAAACAGGAGGCGGAGGAAATCAATTTACGTCTGCCTGACAACTCCGAGAAGCTAGCAGAGTCTGTGAGTACTGTGGATATCTTTGGGTCTCCCACTTACGTGTATATGCCCCCGAATTTTGCAGCAGGGGAAGCCCACGAGAACTACTCGCCAACGCCGGAAGCCCAGACCTTCGGAAGCAGCGAAGGACACCCAGGCCCCTGCGCCGGCATCTTGTTCCATGATCCGATCTGTGGGTCCTGATGCTTCTGACTTGAGTAGTGCTTCGGTATTGCCCACCTCCAATCCTCACAAAGTCAATGCACCTATTACTCCCAAGGCCTCAGTCACAATCACCCAGTCTGCCCAATCTGCCACTCCAACGTTGAAGATACGATTACCACGACTGAGTGCTGTTAGCGCTGCAGTACATTCAAATGCTGCACCACCACCCACGGCACCTGTACACACTGCAGTAAACTCCAAGGAACCTCGCCCGAAGCGCCCATTACGACGACAGACTTCTGACACTGCTACTGTTTCTTTAAGCGGCACATCTTCGTCTGCAACTGATGGTGGTGACGACTTTGAGCCAAGCAAACCCAGTAAGATTTTCACTTCTTGCTATACATCTGAGTTTTAATGTAGATAGGATATCTAGAACCTAGGCCAAAAAAGAGAATCCGTGGATGAGCTCTATGGACCATATGTTGCACGTTGACATGCAGTACAAAAGGGAGGGGTGTAGAAGATTATATATATCTTGTCACGTCAAACATAAATCTTGATAATGGCGTTTGTTTTGTTTGGCTATGTTAGGAACACCAATCGATAACACGATGGTGCTATAACGTTATAACTCGTCCATTAATTATTGTGTTGCCGCAGTGCGGTTGCCTTGTTGCTCTGCACCGCTTCGATGTTGCAAAATTGATGATCGACATTCCTTTGTTACAGTTGGCTCGTGTTCAAGAATCACAGCAAACATTGGTGTGCGCAGTGCAATTTTGCTTATGGTTGCCTCTTGAGCATGTACTGACTCACTGAACAAATTTTTTCATTGTGGTCACTCACATACACAAATAGCTTTTCTTCACCGCCGATTTTGGGCCCATTATCGTGTCGCTTGCATGATTCATCACCAATTCAATTCGCGAGTGACACCCATTGAACACCATCGTTTACTTGTTGCTTTGGTTTCCATCGGGAAGCTACTGTGAACCGTGTCCCATCAGATAACATCACCGTCTCCGCCGAAAGATTCTTCAAACCTTGCCGTGCTCATCGCCATGTGTGCATGATACCCGACGCCCGCGTTGCAACTTTGCAAGGCGCTCGGCAAACGGTCGGTCAAGGCAATTACTGTATGCCTTTTCGCGATGCTCTTAGCCGATTGGGCTGCAATGAATCTGCAACCCTTCGGCATTCAAATCACGTATTTTTCATTCTGTTTGCAAGAGGGAGATCTTTCATCCGACTTTGGGACCCGCCGACATTTTTCGATTGGTTATGTTAAGAGGGGCTGTGTTCGCCTCCATGCATATACCCGACCTATCACACAGCCAACCCGATGGAACCTGCAAAACATACTCGTCGGCACACCGGCACACTCACCATGTGTTCCGCCAGCCGTGCATGAAACAAGCGACTCAGTTTGCCTGTACAACAGCTATTTTGCGAGAGGACAACGAGATGATGGAGGGGAAGAAGAATGCCAAGGTGAGTTGAGCGGGGATGGAATCAATATGTATTATAATTGGCCCACTGCGCATCGACGTCATTGCGTGTACAGCTGATGTGCAAGAATACTCAAACGTTCAAATACTGATCAAAAAGTCAAGCCGAATTTCAACATGTTTAGCTAATATTCAATGGATCTTTACTCAATGGATCAACGGATCTACTTGATGGATCCGCAGGCCCTTACTCGGTGGCTCAACGGCATGTTTCTATCTCCCGATTTGCGGAGCTCTCGCGATGCTGTTGATGTATTTCCCACTATTACCCGTCATTCGCCGTAGATATGGCTATGTATGACCGCTTATTACTGGACGTCATTGTTCAATACAAGTACTGGTCTGTGTTTTTACTCGGCTCGACAATGTCTCCCCCAGTCGTTCAGTACGTTGTTCCCAAGGAACCCACTATACTTGCAGGTCGTGAATCTGTTGATCTTCCAGGTTACGACCTATGGCTGCACTTTGTGAGTTTCACTTAACTGCTTGGTTCTCAGTCCCTAGTCCCTCTGATGAGAGGGACATTTTTTAGGTGGACAATGTTCATGCATTCGATGGGTCCATTGACATTGAGCATTTCCACGACGCCCTGGCAAGCACTTTGCAGATGTACCCTCATGCCGCGGGGAAACTATGCACAACCGGCGGTCGTTGGTTCGTGAGTATTACCGAATCATGCATGGCCGGCCGAGACTCAAAGACTTCAGATCCAGCTGACAAATTCCGGACTGGCTGTTGAGGCCGAGGATCGCAAAGAAGAATTGTCTACCTCTTTTATTCAAGGAGACTGGGTCATCCAAGACGACCTTTCTCCCTTGCTCAGCCAACCACCACCAGATGCTATCATCGTCAATGGTAGTGCTTCCCTGGTTCGCTTCAAGATAACAGCGTTCAAAGATAGGACATTTCTTGCGGTATCTTGGCACCATACTCTCGGTAGGTCCTATACATGACTGGTGAATCATTTTCTGAGTAGGGTGGGAAATGGCAGGAGATGCGGTGGCACTTTTTCGGTTCATGCAAACGTTGTCCCTGTTCTACCAAAGGGTCAAGCCAGATTTTTCTCCTCCAACTTTCGACAAACATCAGTACCGAACCCCGGAGCCATCTACATCCTCAGATTTTCTTCAACTATTACCTCATTTGTGGGTCTCTTATCCTTTCGATGAGCTCGAGGCCAAATATACCGAGGCCTGCGAGGATCTGGGAAACCTCAGATGGAGATTTCATGACCATCATCTGAATGCGCTCCACTCCATGCTCAGTGCCGATGAGGAGGGCTATCTTTCGCGGCACGATTGCCTCACAGCGTATGTTGTCACTCTGCTGAATCGTTCTATGCCTAGGCCTATTCGCATGGTCACGAATGTTGCTAATGTGAGGCTTTCTTTCAACATTATAGATTGCTTCTGATCGCTAGACGCTGTAGTTTCGGCGTGTTGAAGCTCACTATATCGCAGGCAATGTTGCAGGGAATGTTATCCAGAATGTCCTGTGGCACATTCCATGCAGCAAATGTTTATTTATCCATCCGTAGATTCCCACCGGCACCCTGCCATTTAATATGCGAGGTATCGCCATTGCTGTGCGGGAATCGATTGTTCGGTGCCGTGACCAGATGTTTCTTGACGATTGGATGGCTGTGACAAGCGATATCATGCTAGCGACTGTCAATGCTGGGAAATATTTCTTCTTTGCTTCGCGTCCTGGCGTGATGACAATCAACTCTAATGTCGCGTATGAGTTTTCTGGGTCTTCCTCAAACACTCTCATGACTGTTTACTTGCAGGATTGATTGGTGTGACGCTCACTTCGGGTTCCCTGATTCTTCCAGTTTTTTCACAACTGGGATTTCCAAGTTCTATTTTCGGCCCTTCAAATCGAACCCCACGCTATGCGATGGCACTTGGCGATCTCGAAAGGGCTCGGTAGACGTATCTATGGGTGTTCCGAGAGTACTGAAGGCTAAGCTTGTGGACCGCCTAGCGTTGGATTTTGAGACTATCCTTTATCGGTCACCACGGGACACCAAGCTGCGAATGGATGCCGGTGCCCAGCCAGGAGTGACACCATGAATATTATGTATGCACCAGATACTGGTACACCATATACATAAGGAGTCTTTTTATTATTCATTGTTTCTATAGTCTGAGTCTGTTCTAATTATATCAGCTGTATATGCATAATTTTGAGGAAAATTGTATTCATTACAAAAGGAAGTGTGTGACACAATATTGGTGCTATCTTGCTCTTCGCTCGTCGATGAAAGTAAGTCCCTACGGTAACTCGGTAACCGTCACTTGCGCCGGCAAGACTTCGCTTGAAGTTCGAGCACGTCTCACAACACAACAGCGCATTGTAAAAAATGTGATTGATTACAGGCGCTAAAAATCTTGAGAGCATCAGAGTATGTATTGCAGAGTGGTGAATAGCCCTACTCAATAACGATTTTTTTCCGCCATTTTATTTCATCGTACGCCGCGTACGCGCCAATTCACGACGCGACGACTCCCAACCAATCCTAGTTCGATTCCTGCTGTATACAGCTTCCATTGAATGCGAAATGCGTTTTTCGAGACTTTTGTGGACCTGGGTCAGAGTCGGGACAAAATTTTGCTCTCAGGTAAACCCAGGTCAGCATCTGGACAGAAATACCCCCAATTTGTCCGGACAAGTTGGGGCCTGGGTTCCATGGGAGTTCTCATGGGTCCTCCCTGACTGGCGTATGGAAAGCCGGACGCTCGTGCTCAAATATCAACCAAAAAATTAGCTGGTTTTTATCTCTGATTATCAAGGTATGTGCTTTACGTTGATGTGTTGCGCACTGGCAATTCTGACATCAGAATCAAACAGGCAATACCAAGCTGTTGACCGATCCACAGATTATGACACACTCTTCGGTTAGTGACAGCAAAGACATCTTTTGGGGGGGGGGGGGGGGGGTAATATCGAGAGGCTCGCCACGTTTGCAACCACTTCTGCAAATGGCCAGGGTTTGAGGCCGGAGTAGTCTAAACGATACTGGTTTTCATTTGGCATATGTTTTTTGGATAGTGTTACAATGTATTTCGGCATTCGGTTTTCATCACTATGCACTCGACTTAGATTCAAATACGCAAGTACGTGTGCACTGATCAACACAAATAAATATGCCCAGTGCGGTGCTCGAGGTCCGATTACTATATGAGGTAGTATTTGATTGATAGTTGAGCACGAGCGTCCGGCTTTCCATACTGGCGAAGCAATTTGAGTGCATTTTTGTTTTTGTGATTCGCAGTCTTTACCATCAGCTCTGTTCTTATCCTGTAATGGCACCGCTTCCCCGTGCTCTGCGCAAACCTGTCTTCGGGAACTCGTGCAGGCTTATCACTCGACGGACTTTCAAGTCGTATTGATCCTTCGGTCATTCTCAATGAAGCCTCGAGCTCAGCAACTCCCACATCGCACATCGAATACATGACTTGCCCAACATGCGGGAAGGTTATTACCGACACTTTGATGATAAGCCGAATTAATAGCAGCTTTGATGGCTCACCTAGCGGATCTCCTCTCGTTGTCCCTTGGAGTTGATTCTTTTTTCGATGGAGAGCGTCTTCTTTGGTGGCTGGGAGCACTGGCTCTGACAAAAAACCTCGGTGGCTCAGTCGTGACCCTCTCATCCATCCCAAAGTGGTTTTCGGTGAGTAGCTCAAGCTCATTCTTTTCCCAGCGAATTCTCACGATTAGCGGGGCGGTCATAGGGTCATGCCGAGCTTACGCGCGTTGGTGACGCCACTAGGGATACAGTAAATATGCTCATAATGCATACCGTTGGGGCGGCAAAAACTTGATGCATTTTGACACATATGCACGACCACATATGTCACATCCGTGTGACACTTGTGACATCTGCCAAAATTGTGACACAGTACAGTATCCACAACACCTACATGTATTATACTTCGAAGTAACAATCTATGGAAATCTGCTTCGCATTAAGTAGCTCCTCTCGTTGTAATTGAGCACGAATAAACGGAGCTGTGAAGACAAATTCAGGGAAAACTGAGGACCACCGTGTTGCATGCAAGTTGCTGACACAAATTGAGGAGTTCCGTGCACATGAACGATGGCCCATCCTTCTGCTGACTTGTCATCCAAAGGCTTGTGTTTCAGGTTTAGGGTCATATTTATGAATATGGGACATCATATCTGTTCCATGCTTACATAGCTGAGCAGGACAATGCTGGAGAACAATGGTTTGGGTGCTACTTATGTTCCATTGCCCTAATTATGACCCTCTAATAATGCATATCATTCACACAATAGCAATGCATTATGTCTGCATTTTCAACCTGCCCACGTCGGGATCCTCAAAAGTCCATGCATTACAACATATATGCAATGTTACAATATGCAATATGAACATATCTACTGTACCTTGCTTTTCGTCTGAACATTCACGGCCACCATTTTACGCAGCACTTCCCATTTATACTTGTCCGGTCTGCCGACTCGGCACTTGAAACCATTTGAAGGATGGAAGGTATGTTATGGACTTCAACTACTAGCTCATACTTACATTTTTTTTTTCGAAATCTTAGTGCGCACCCGCAGGTACACCTGCGGGTTTACCCGTCATTCCATAGGGGGGAGCTGATTATTACATGCAAGGAATTACTTCGGGGACATGGAGAAGAACTATTCTGTTGGCTGCTCAGGAGGAGGAGGCAGAGTCGGACTCGGAGAAGTCTTGAAATATTGTCAGCTGTCCCTCGGGACTGAAGACATTCCACGGGATCTCAGTATTCTGGGGCAGGTGTATCTTGTGGAGCGCTTCAGAGCTGGCTGCCTGCATTGCAGCCAACTCTGCGAGAAGACGTTGCTGTACCAAGTGTCATTGTATCTGTGCATCAACTGAATTATACTTCTTGTTGTGGAATAATGCCCTGTGGTCGACTCTGTGTCCTGCTTCATCAAGATGCAGAGTCATGAATGTATGAAAGCTGTTTATTGTCACATCCTGCATTTCCTTGGTGTAATAATCTTGCTGGGTTCGTAGGGATGCAGAAATGAATGCTAAGGATGATAGTATGTACTGTCCAAGTGCTTCTGGACTATTGGTTGTGGGGAATAACCTGAATTCGATTGTGTCACGGAAGTCTTCAAGTGGATGAAGGGATTGGAAGTTAATAGCAGTGTTGTGCTTGGGTGACATAAGATCAATGAGATCCCAGGACCCTGTGTTGTTTATGTCGCGCAATATTTCCAGCTGACCGTCTTCACAATTTGCTTGACAGTAGGGTGATTGGTCTCTGTCAGGACATAGGTGAAGGAATATGCCACTGCTCTCGCGATTGCCTGTAGTTCAAGAATGGGCCATTTGACATCGCTGCGGGAAACGTGAATGTGTGTTCCACAAGATTCATTCGCATTCAGGTCGAAGAATTGGTCTAGGGTCTGGAATAGATAGTTGATAGCAGGTCTCCACACTGAACCTGAGTATTTCAGGGACTGAATTTCAGCACTGTCTATGAAAATTGGAGATTCAACATTGGCAATAATAAACTTAACTCTTACAGAATCCATCGGAACCTCTCACAGAATGATTGGATGTCACATTCCATAGTGTGTAAGGGTCAGCGGTCCGCTCAAAATGGACACCACAGTTCAAACATAACATCAAGAAGGTGTAGATGGCGTTGACATCCTCCCTTGAAGTGGCTGTCGTATTGTTTCCACCACCACCCTCAAATCAGAACCCAGGGATGTCCCTTGCTGCCTTTGGCCTTAGGGTTATTTCTAACTCAAACCCAACAGTGAATGATTAGGGGGTATTGCGAAACTGCATGGTATTTTTGACGAAAGTAGAACTGATAGAGTACAATGAGATACAGTGTGCAATGAACATTGTACATACCTCAGCGTCGTGGATAGAACTGCTGAGATACAAATAACCCGAGACAACAATATTATAAGGTATACTGGCAGGAAAGGAATTCAGAGTTGGCCAAAAAGCCGCGGCTCGAGTAGGGAATTTGCAATTCTGACAAAGTGAGCATGAGTGGGTCGCTGTGAAACCAGGATTCAACCACATGGCTCACCTGCACACCTCAGAACATAGTTTTGACCTGTGCATATGTTTCATAAATGTTAGATTTCAGTGATGGATTGTGGCAGTTGAGAGTGGTGGTGAAATGGTCGGTGGCTTCTTTGTGGCATGTGCCACCCAAGGCTTTGATTATGAGTTGAACATGTAGATATGCCTGATGTGCAAGTTGTAGGTAAAAATGACTGTTTGATGACCAAGCATAGATGATACTTACTTGCACGACATGAGATGCGAGTGTCGGCATGTGGACAACAGGTAGTGAGTTCTATGAAGAGCAAGTTTGCCTCGTCATGTTGATCTGCATTGAAGGGCATGATGGCCTAAAATATGTGATGATGTGGGGAGGATGTCAAGTAAATGTAACATACTTTGATCAAGAGCAGGAAATGGAGGGTTTGTGAACCTTGGTCCATGTACTAAATGCTGCCCTCATCATCTGGGACATGGCCTTGTCTGCAGAGAGCGATACCCTTGGAGATATAGCCTATCAAAGAGGGTTGAATGCTAATAGACTATGTCATCATCCAGTAAGTCTTTTGAAAGGGAGCGATCGAGCACAGTCATCTAGTACATCATGACTAGTAGGGCAGTTAAGTATATGACATAAGCAGAATGTCAGGGAGTTGGACACTCTGGGGCCAAAATCTGGGGCCCATTGGCAAGTCCGGCAGAGTACAGCTGAGTTTAAACACCGTTTGATGACAAAGCCCAGCCTGCTCATTGCTGATCATCGATGATCAGCATCTCCCGCCTGCCCGCCACTGCCTGCCAGTATGCAGCTGTTGTTGGAATTCTGCATTCATACTCCGCCCCATGTCTACCTTATGACAATGCCATGCTCACTACTCTCTCTTATCTGCCCCCTTCCTGTGTTTCCTGCCCGCCCGCCCCTCTTCGATGGAGACATTATGTGGCTGTGGTTGGAGGATATTGTCCTTTAGTAAGTTAGCATGGCGCATGAAACTCGCAAGGTCAACAAATGAGATATGGGTGAGTGTTGGATGCCCTTGGAGTGAGGTCAACAGGTTGCTGATATCCGGGTCAGGTGGCATTATTGACATAGTGGTAGCTGACAGAGATTGTGTCAATGTGGCGGGGTGGCTGTGGTGGTGAGATCGCATCGGTGTGGCTGACGGCGGGGTGGCTGTGATTACGTGCACATGATGTTGAAACTCTGATTGAAACAAACAGGTGCCCCAGAGTTTGGCCCCAGAGTCCGCCACAGATTTGGCCCCAGAGTGTCCATTTCCTGGATGTCCTCAACATAAGCCGCGGCCACAGCCTGAGCTGGCAGCTTCAACTTTTCAAAATCTCAGGCCAGGTGAAGCAAAATCGAGCGGAGCATGAAATAAATCATTCCTAATCTCCAAATCAATTGTGTTACTATTGTTGGGCCAGAGTTGCAAAATGCTTCATAGCTCACGCAACAACACATCTTAAGTCCTCTACTCTTGGATCTAGGACCTTCCAACACAGATTCATAGCATTGTATTTTTTTTATAAAAAGATAAGTATGAGGAACATGTATGGCTTCAAATCTATCACTTGAAGTCACCTGTTTCACATAGAATAGTTAGGGGAAGATGAAGTTTCTAACCAAAAAATTTCATTTTTTTTTTCACATACACTTTATACCTACCCTTACCTTCTGAGCATTTTTCCGATGAGAATAGAGCAGAGTTGTGGTTGTTATTGACGATGCAATCACTGGTGTCAAAGAATGCTCAAGCGTGACAGGTTGGAGCGGAGAATCAATTCTGATTGCGGACTCTCTCGCGCTGCAATCATCCTAATGCCAACCTTTGTATATCAGCGTTAAAGGTGGAATGAGAGAAAGATTGAAGTGTCGCGAGTTAGTGAACTATGTCAATCTTAGCACGAGGTAGAAAAGAGATGTTCATAGAGAGTGAATATCCACGAGAAGTGAAAGAGAATTCTAAGAGAGGAGAAACAAATCTTCGCGTGCTCAAATAATGAGTTGGAGGATTTGGTTTTTTGTGTGGGAAGGGCTGGTGTTGATTGGCCGAGACAGATTTTGGCTCGGTGTCTATAAAGACTGGGAGCTCTGTGTCCGAGGCTCGAAGTGCCCGAAAACGCGTGCGTTGAGAGACCAAACTGCACGTATCGGGAAGAGGAAAAAACAGCCCTTCGGAGCGCTGACTGATTCAGTATCGGAAGCAGACGTTAGGTCTGAAGGAGAAAGCAATACCAAACCAGAAGAAAAGCGCAGCTCACAACGGTAGCGTCTCCTTCGGAGACCAAACCCACACACTTAGAGATGCGATTGAACATGTCAGATGATGTGATTGGAAGATGAAAAGTGCCCGTATGATATTGGTAGGAGAGACGGATGATTACGTAGAGGGGGCAGGGTGTGAGAGACGTTGAGCGTAAGAGTCCATGATGGTGTCTACATTCACGACGCGATCATTGTTGATGGAAGATGATATAAATAAAGGCAAGATGGTCTCAATTCTGCGCCAGTACTCCAAGAAGGATCGTGAGGTCCATCTGCCCTGTGAAGAGACTACATCAGGATGCAACCCTTGTAGTAACAGTTCCGTCGCCCCGCCGATGCGGAAAGCATGACCCGGCATGGGTGGAAAACCCTGAGAGATCCAGACATTGTTGCAATGAGAGATGAAGTCTTGACGTGTCAACGGCGACCAACCCGTAGGTGTTAGGTACGCGAAGAGGGGAGCATTCGCCGGAACGTTAGCATTGATGAGAGTGTGCTGTTCCAGGGCAGCCAAGGGACACGTGCGATGAGGGCGAGCAGTGATGGAAATGATGGCACCTTCTTCCTTCGTGGTCTTGGTCCAAGGTATGCGAAGAGAAGCGGCGCGAGCGGAGTTGGACAAGATGATGATGGCCAGAGGAAGAACTGAGCGGGAAACATGTTTGATTGGGTCAAAAAGATTGGGGCTTGGAATTACGAGCTCACCCAAACGACAACAGCACCAAAAGGCCATAAAGGCAGCGGATCCAACCGCGCAGTCAAAAGGATTGGAGAATGAGAGATTGTCAAAAAGAATAGATAAAGCTTCGATAGTGACAGGTGGTCGCTTAGCACGACGAGCAGAAGGAGGTACCATTTTCGAGAAACCACGTCTGGTGTGGTGCACCATGGCAGAAGCATGCCATGGAGCGCCGTTGACGATATGCCAGAACTGAAGGCCTGCCATCCAGTTGTTGAGAGTTTTGGAGGTGGTGATACCCGCGAAAGCTGCGACGAATTGAGCAAGTAGAGCTTCGGAGGCGGGCATGCGCTGAGTTTCAGGAACATTGATGGAGTCACAGAATTGCGTGAAACGGAGAAGTCCAGCACCGTAGTTGCTGCGAGTGTCTTGGTCGAGAGAGCGAATCATGACCTAAAGAGAGGTCAGATATATTAGAGAAGTGACGCAAGAAGGCGTACTTGAAATAAGCGAAAGATAGATGCATCTGAGAAGTTCTTTTCTAAATCGGCCTGCCAATCCTGACCTGCAGGAGTAGACCACACAAGAAGACGGTCACTGGCGAGAACATGTGGTCTATGTACAGATGGAGTGAAGGAGGAACTGAGTCTAGGAGGGCGAGGTGTGCGAGTGCGAGAGACTTGTAACGATTGCGCTACTGATTGACGTATGGATGAGGGTGGGTTGTCAGCCCAAAAGGCAGCGGCAGCGGCTTGTACATCAACGCCCTGCATAACTTGACGGTATAGTTCAGTTTCCTTCATCTCAAAAGTACGAGGAGATGTCGGGAGGTAGAGATGGGGGAGAGGAAAGGTGGGAGAAACGAGGTGGTAGGATCCCTCTAGATATAGGATCCGCGAGGTTCGAAGCAGATTCGACGTAAATGAACGTAAGCGAGACACGCGCTTCTCGAAGGAGTTCCTCGGACCGTCGAATGGACATATTAATGAGATGATTCGAGCAGCGTCCTTTTTTGAAGGACGCTATCACACCTTGATTGTCACTCCGTATGAGGACGTTGGAATCAGTGATATGCTTACTGTATATGAGCCGGATAGCGAGTTCAATGGCAATGGCCTCGAGCCAACTGATATCACGAGATGGGCCACGCCAAGTCTCATTGGTGCGCCAGAAGGCCCATTTGGTATTCCAAAGTAACCCGATGCCCGTGTCTGTGGATGCATCCACCCATATGCCATAATCCCGGGTAGGAGGATGAGGAGCGAGACTACGTGGAGATTGATCTGCTAGGAGGAGACGATGCCACCATTTGATGTCCGAAATGGTGGACTTGGGTAGCCAGCGTGGGATATAATCGTTTGAATGATAGGCCGATATGGCCGAGTATAAGCTGGAGAGATATGAGCGTCCATGAAGATAGACGAAGGAGGCGTGGTTTAAGAAACCTGCGACGGATTCTAGTTCGCGTTTCTGGACTTTTGAGTTCTCGAAGAGCAGGAGAAACTCAGAGAGACGTGCGATATACTTAAGACGTTTGAGTTCAGTGAGCGAGACAGACTTCTGAGGGAGATCCCAGAAGAAACCGACGTAATCGCCAGTATCGCTGAAGTCCTGGCCTTTGTCTGGATGCCACGGAACTTTCGCGGGGGAAATGAGAAGTTTGGCATGATTGAGATCGTATTCGTAGTGGTATAATGAGCCATCAGAGAAACTGACGAAGAGACCTGTCGGTGAAGGGAAACGGAAGATGCTAACGTCGTCCACCCATTTCTTGGATGGTTTGACATTGAGTTCTCTCCAGATTGCGACAGTAGCATCAGCTACTTCGCCTTGGAGACCTGCAGCAGAAGCTAAGCCGAAGGGTATATTGTGATCAATATATAGTTTACCATCGTGGTAAACAATAAGATATGGTTTGTGAGCGGGGAGACACGGTATGCCTCGATAGGCGGCTTCAATGTCCAGGGTGGCAAATTGTGCGCCTGGAGGAGCGTCTCGTACCTGAGATAAATATATTAGAGTCTGATAGAAGTAGCGAGATGAGAGAGTATAGGTTCTCGTGCCTTCGAACGAGTGCAAGACTCGCAAAGAGCATCCGAGAGAGAGAAGTACATGTATGTAGATATACGCACTATGTCAGCGAATTCCGCCGCAGTGCCCCATTCTGTAGGGTAGTTGCTCGCGTCGATTTCGTCGTTGATGGATGCGCTCATCGAGCCACAATATGAGAGGTGACGACATACTCTGTGTTTGTCTGGAGCACCGTTGATGCCCTTTTTAACGACGACTTGGAGAGGAGACGAGCGAAAATGACCAATCTTGGCGAAGAGTTGCTCATGAGTGTATGGGCCTGAGAAACGTTTCTTTGAGAGCTCGTCTGCGATGTATTCATCGCAGACTTCACGATATATGTCAGCACCGGGCAGATTGTGCGGAGTATAAGTAGAAGTGAGAGGACTCATGTCGCCAATGGGAAAACCATGACGAAGTTTCCATGTGAGCTTGGGAAATTGATGGGTGAGATTGGTGAGTTCGAGCAGATGATCAAAACCTTCAGGAGAGTAAGGCGTGTTGACAAGAGAGTAATCAGCGTCAAGATCGTATGGAGAAGGATGTTTTTGTAAGTTGTCGAAGTATATGAATCTGGGGGCAGGCGAATCGGGAGGCTCAAGATCTGGGACGTGCACCAACAAGAAGTCCTCATCAGAGAGATTAGAGGCAGGAGCGGGACAAAGTGCCGTGTTCAGGTCGCCCACAGAATGAGCATAAGTGTTGATTGGAGTGGTCCCGCTTGCAAGGACGTCGGGGATTGTTGAGATTGAATCCGATGCACAATTGAGAGTTGTTGGAACGTTTGCAGAGATTTCCGTCTGTGTATTTCGCAAAATTTTGTGCTCCTTTCGGCGAAGTCTCTTCAGTGCATGCCGAGAAACGATGACCGGTGCGTCCGCAGATGATGCACATGGGGTCTGTTGACTTGGCAGACTTGGAGTCACAAAAGGAAGAAGATTCTCCTTCGTTCTTCTTAAAAGGACGCTTGGAGGATGAGTCCTTGTCATAAGGCTCAAAGCGAGAAGAAGAGCCAGCGTTAATGGGACGATCGACAAAGGATGAGCGAAGCTGCTGTGAATGACGAAAGAGTTCGTCTTGCAAGGTAGCATATTTCTTTTTCTGTAAACGATGGCTCCACTCAGCCTCGTCATGTTGGTGCGGACGTAAAGCATAGTTTTGTCTAGTCTCAATGTCGAATTCCAGTATGGCGCGAAAATTCTTACGAATGGCTTCGTCTTTGGCGAGTGTGGTGAAGTGTGTGGTCCATCGCTTGACGGACGGTGCGTCACCAACATCAGCGATCCACGA
Source organism: Suillus fuscotomentosus (assembly GCF_016647785.1). Taxonomy (NCBI): domain Eukaryota; kingdom Fungi; phylum Basidiomycota; class Agaricomycetes; order Boletales; family Suillaceae; genus Suillus; species Suillus fuscotomentosus. Next base: position 142,298 of record NW_024539537.1, read on the forward strand.
TAGGTATCGCTGAAAGGCCTCCTGCCAAGTAAGAGGATCAAGGTCGCATTCACTTTCAAACTGCGAGAGATCTAAGAGGTGGTGAGAGACTCCGTTGACGTGGACCTTGGTGCGTTTGAGAGAGTGACCTTCACGATGAAGACGTTCCGTATTCTTGTTGGAGAAAAGAGTCAACGGACAATATTCACCGGCATTTGCGAGATCCTGGATGAAATGATGAATCCCAAAATTATAAGTAGAGTCGAGTCCGCTAGAAGTAGCAATCTCCTTGGAGCTGTCGAAGAGAGCTTTGGAAATGGGAGTGGTATTCGGTCTAGTGGCGACGTTTCTGGAGCTTCCAGCTATCCCCTCAAGAACTGCAGCTCCTTGAGCTTGAGAAGTTGGGGAGAGATTGACGAAAGCAGAGATCCACTGCTGCAAACGATTTCCAGCAGAGGGAGAAGACGGAAGAGGGATTAGAGGTTCGTCTTGTGCGACGTTTGGATTGCCAGCGTCTCTGAGCAATTGCAAAGCAGCGTTGCTTGCTACTCGGCGCGCGTTCTCGGCCACGATTTGATCGTGAGTCATTTGCGTAACCGAAGGAACGGAAGTGGCCGAAGAATTAGCATTGCCAGTGCCTGAAGGGGTTGAGGAAGGTGTGGCCGCAGAGCTGCCTGACGCGACTGAAGGAATGACGGCAGAGGTCATGATTGACGCGTCAGAATAATGAGCTAAAATGTAAGGCGTCGCACAAATGGGAAGGACAAAGAAGAAGAGAAAGAACTCAAGCGCGAATCTTCGAAGTTGAGGATTTATTTGAGAGTGCGCGCACAGACCAAGTCCATTCTCGTATCGAAGCACGAGAATGCGAATCTCCACATGGACGCTTACAAAGGCCCTTTTCACATGCGTCAACGTTCGCAAGCTCACGATCCGCTTGGAACGTACATGTTGCTACTTTCTCGTCTCATACGTACCGGTTGCCGGGTCGGGGTTCATATTTATAAAATTGACATTGTGACATAGTGTGACATCTACGCCAACCCGCTCATGGGGAATTTTGCAACTCTCTACTACTTCTAACATCTTGCATCGGCATCCCTCTGGCAGCACCTTTTAAATACCTTTTGTTCTTCTGTCAACTAGAGCTTTCCTATGACACACGTAGCTATAATTCCATGTAATTATTTTGTCTCGATGTGTGGTAGTTATTGAGATATGAAAATGAGGTCTTCAGATTTTGCAACTCTGGCCCAACGATAGTAGTGCTAATAAGCCCCTCATGCCGACTAACGAGCTGAAGTTACCTGTTGAGCTGTGGCTCCTTGTTTTCTCTTTTGGCAAATTTTCCTCTAATGACCTAGCTGTACTCTGCAGAGTGTGCGCCGGCCTCTATCACGCAGTAGTTGACTCTCTGTGGCGGCGCCCCCGTATGAGTCCATCACGGTCGACAACTCGGACGTGTGTACCACGCTCGCAGAGTGTCCCCATCTCGCAGAGAAAGTCAAATCTTTCATATTTACATATCCGACAATCATGGTCTACGACGGTCCCGAGGTGCACCTAGATAATCTCATGTCGGCCCTCAAGAATATGACCTGCCTCTCAACACTCAAGCTTATACATTCCCAAAAGCATGAATACTCGTCCGTCCTTCAGTACTGTGATGCCGAGCTTCATGTTTTTCATTGTACCTATCGTGTCAACTGCCGACTCCTAAGCTTTTTGAACAGGCAGGATAGCGTCCGTGATCTTGCTCTCACTGGCATGCCCACACTCGATATCTATCCCGAACGCGATATGTTTCTTCCCTTTGCCACTTCTAACAGAAATCTCTGCCAACTCTTGTTTTTTAAAAGACCTTGTACCTGGACGCCCAGTTCACACTGTGCGTTTCAAAGGCCAACATGTACACAACAGTGGGATGCGGCTCAGCGAGTCATCAGTGAATTGATGAGTCCTCGATATTGTAGCCGTGGGAAGTATAGCACGATGTAATCCTGCTGCCGCCAAATATTAGCTTATATACTGCGAGCAATTTGAGTTGCACATATATACTCATGTATGCTTGTAAATCCAGCTTAACATGAATGATTTATAACAATCCTGGGACATTCCACCTTTGCAGCCAATGAGTAGTGGTAGTATACCTGAGCCAATTGTTTTGAGCTTCGACATCTTACCTGATCTTGTTTTTTAATTACAATGTTATTTAAGGCCTTTTGATGGAAAGAGCCTCGGGCATTTGTCGACAAATATAAAATACCATTAGATTTAGTCACAAAGCTATGACATTCCTCCTTTTCAGATAATGAGGGGTGGTAGTAGACTTATCCCAATTATTTCGTGCATTGTCGTTTGGCCCTATTTATTTATCCCATTACAATGCCATCAGGTAACTGACCCGAAAACGACAAATTCTTAGCTATCTTTGTCTGATTTAAAATCTGCACAATACCTATCAAAATTGTATCCCACTCGAGAAAGCTTTGAATACCCGGACTCAGTTGGATAGAACCCGCCAAATGCACAATCATGACAATATAGTTGCATTGGTCATGACAATATTATAATCTCTGATTGTTTGTACTTTCTTCACAATCAAATGCACTGATGCTCAGCGTTAGAAAAAGCTTGATATGGCCGGACTTCATCAGACCAACACTGCCTACAACCCAGGAGGGCCGAGCAACCATAATGCAGTACCAAGTTGTGTAATTATGAATGTCTTTTGTAATCAGAGGTTGTCATTGTGCCGTCGGCAAAACGCTAACTTTGCGCCGGTGGTTGTGATGCTAGCCGGTGATTGCCAAGTGCCCAATTCGGGCAGTACTTTACCATCCTGCTCAACCTCGGCGAGATGCGATACGAGTATGCAAAGTTAGTTTGTCCTTTTATACTCCACAATATCTGAACTGATGCTAGCATCAGAAAAAGCTTTATATGGCCGGACTCCTTTGGACTGACACTGCCTACAGTTCAAGGGTGTCATGTGTCCGCAACGCAATCTCAAGCTCTATCAATGTGATTATCGTTGGCAACTCGAGCTTGTCATTGCGCCATCGACAAAAACACCCTCCGCGCTGACTTTGAGTATGTGGTTGTGATGGTAGCCGGTGATGCTCCAATCTACTAGGTGCACAATTCGGGCGACGAGCGACAGTGCGTTAATATACTGCCCAACCTTGATGATATCTACTAACTGCACATAAAGTTGTTTGTTATTCTATGCTCCACATCTTCTCTCTAAGTGCTGAAGTCTCCCAAGGCTAGACTGGTTTGGATGAGAGCTGATTTTAGTCCCAAGGTGCGGACGCATGACGGTGTGGTATCCTTCGTCAGCTTATCGATGAGGTATGGTTTTCGTATGCAAGGTAAGCGAACCGTTATGGTTTTCCCAGACTCTTCCTGAACGACTCCACTAGACAGAATCTTCGAACGCTAGGCTACATTGTGCCATGAGCACCAAGGAGTTGATACTGTTCCTTCCATCCGCATGCAGTCACAGTATAGTCATTGCTTATAATGCTAGCTTGTTATTTTCATTCGACCAAGTGCGAGCATGATGTTGGCTCCAGGTCTTATCATGCAAGGCATTCGTTCTCGTAGCAATATGCTGCATAGAAGACAGATGACTGGCACGCCACGATGACCAACTATATTTTACAGCGGTGTAGCACCTTTGTTGTCCTACAATCACTTCAGCGGACTAGCCGGGTTACAAAAGTAAAGCAGACTGTCATTAAGTTACATTTATATTAAATACGATTCGACATGTCAAAATGAAAACTACAGAGACCCATTATCCGAATCTGCGGCTTGTCTGAGAGCAAGGCGTTTTTGTCGGATCTTGGATAAGGCGCTATTGGCACTGATAGGTCTCTTCGCAGCAGAGGATGTGGGAAACACTTGGCTGAGTAATATCAGCCTTTGGCAACATGGTGAAAGGTGATAAAACATACCAATTCCACCAGGTCAGCAGTTCATCGACTTCTTGACATTCCTCGGGGTCTTCTAAGAGGTCAAGGAGACTGTGGTAAAACGTCTCAGAGTCCGTAGTTGTATCGGTCCGCGAGAATACCGAGGACGAACTGAGAGCAAATCGCACCTTTAGTCGTACATGAAAACCATGCTGCGGTAGAAGTGTGATGTTCAACGGACCTGGGTTGCGATATAAGCCACAGAAGCAATGGTCACAGCATTCATGCCATGGAGGCGAGCATTTCCCGAACGCGTGGCCTTCGGCTCCCTCTCGACTGAACTTGGGGACGTGAAAACATGCTTGTAAGCCTGGTAGAATGCATTGTAGTAAATGTATAATGTGAAAATACAAATGCGCACTCACGCACACTAGCAAGCGGCTCCTAAGAAGACCACACCACGGGTCTTCGGGGTCATAAGTATGGAGGGCGTACAAAAAAATAGGCCATTGATCTCCACAAACTAGCATTTCGCCACTTCGTAGGTCCTCTTTCATCCTATTTACAAAAAGTGCAAAAAGCACTTCAGGACCGCGGACATGCCTAAAATTGAATCATACCGAGAGTCATTCCAGTCCAACCCAGCGGGGCAGAGGAGAGAACCGGTGAGTTCGTGATTAAAACCACGATCAATCTTGGAGTTTCTATGTAAAGGAGGTTGTATGGCTTCCCCTTTCGGGGAAATCCAGTCGAGCACTGCAGACTTCAAGGTTTTTGTGTCGTCGCCTCTGGCACCTGCGGCTCCCTTACCAATCTGTAGATGATAAGCATGAGCTTTGGCTACGCAGAAAAAGATGCACCAGCTCTCCAACGTGAAGGATTTCTTCCTCGGACCCATCTTTGAGTCGTTCCAGGAGGCCGGGATATGAGTCTAAAAGTTGCCCGAAGACGCGATGCTCTCGCCGCTCTCTGTCATGCACGTCAGCGGACAAGTAAGTACAGAAATACATGTCTTTACTCAGCAGAGAATTCCTCCAAAGGAGTATCCTCCAGTAGTTCCAGTCTTAAGATGCCATTGGTGAGTAAGGAAGGGTAGTTACACAATGAGAATACCGTTCGACCAAAGTGGCGTCCGTGAGAGACAAGCGGGTCGGAGGAGGAACTGGAAGACAAGATGAGTCTGTAAAGGTTGTAGTCAACGTTAGGAACTGCTTACACTTTTTTTCGAGGCCCCATTTGGAGAGCTGATGAGCCGCGTTTGCTCGGGATACTGGAGGTGGCGTCTTGGGCGATCATGAAAGCTGGGGGGAAAGGGAAGGGTAGCCTGGATTTCACAACTTTTATTCACGGCACAACGCTACGTAATGTCCCATGAAAACCACCGGTCAGCGCAGCGGCCATGATACTAGCGGCCATGGTACCGGCGGCCATAAATGATGACCAAAACAGCGGCCATAGTGACTCCAGCCGCTCGTATGCTAGCCTACTGGAATATATTAACCCTGAGTTAGGCTGGCAAATTTGATATTTGAAGGCTAGAAAAAGCGTGGCATATCACGATCAAGATAGAGCTCCACTGGCCTTGCATCTTCTCGTTGCGGCTCACCACTCAATAAAACATCTGCCTAGTGCAATATGCCACAATCTTCGTGCAAGTACTTCAAAGTGCAAGGACGTAATGTCAACTTGCACCTGCGGTAAACTTGACGCACCTACCTAGCAATGGGACGTACTGATGCCTTTGTCTAGGATCGAGTTAGTGGGCGGTGCTAATAGAAGCAGTGAGGAACTCGCCGGTATAAGGTCCGTCGACGCCATCAACCATGCTCAAAGCTAATTATAGACCAGTGAGCTGAACGTTGATGACGGCGATTCCTCAGTATGTGACGACGAGTCCCCACTTCTGCCCGTTATCAGCGAAGGCAAGGCGGACTCCACGACCGAGCTCAAAGAGAGACTGCATCTGATAGAGAAGAACTGCTTGGGGCTGGAAAGGTTATACCAAAAATACAGACTTCGTTGGCTGGAGGAAAAATATCGAGTAGGGGTGCTGGAAGAGTACGCACCACATGGAATCAGTACTTGCTCTCCCCGTCAGATCCCATGGGATGCCCCTTCTCCTCCTCGAAGTAGGTTGGTCACGGGTGTTCCTAAAATCAACTGACTGGAGCGCTCAGGTGAATATGATCCTGAATTGGAAGACCAGGAGTGAATGCAGGAGGCGTATCGTAGCATCGTGTCGTCCTACAAAGGTTTCGTGGCACAGAAGAGCAACTTGGACGTGATGCCATTGGTCTTCGCCCACTGCCTATATTTTCCCAACAGACGTAGATATTATATTCTCTGATCGTTAGAAAAACTTACTGCAAACTTGGCTTCTGCATGTCGCCTATCGCGCACGTCGATAATGTACGCGCGCCTGTATTGTTGTTGATTGGAGAAGACGACTTGCGTGCGGTACCGGCACAGGGATTGAGGTTTTATGATGCGCTCAAGGGTAGGGAAAAGAGAGTGGAGATGTTGTGGTTTAAGGGGAGACACATTCGATTGATGGTGTTGAGGCGGCAAGGGTTTCGTGGGAGGCTGGGAGGGATTGGTTTAAGAATCTGAGGCAAACCCCAGCTGACTGATGATGGAGGAGACAGTGTGATCATGAACATCAATTATAGCATTCCTTCGCGACCTCCTGCACGTGTCACTGAGTCTGTGATGAATCATTCATCCAATTCACATTTACGGGGATGCGGCAGATCAACTCACCGACCATACACGTGAGGTGGACTCAGGACACTGTTCAGACAATTTAAACTCGGAACCATTTGCCTTGCAACACTAAATATGTATTTTTTTCCCTAAAGGATACCCGACCGACGGTGAGATGATCGATTCCATTCCTGAGCGAGTCGTATGCGTGTGATTGGACCTGCCGGGGATGAAAGAATTCAGAAACAACATTGCCGGGCAGTCCTTCGACGGCGGTAGAAATCCACGGCCCTGTAAAAAGAGAAAACACGACCAAAGCTGGAATTGATAGTGCACGGTGCAGCCATATTACATAGGCAGTGGAGGGACAACACGATAGAACGAGGGGCGAGAGTAACGGCTAACTTGAAGAGTATACTAAGACAATACCAGACAAGACATAAAAACCAGGCTCGTAGACCTATTAATGTTGTACATCATTAGGACCTGCTTGTTGTTCCACGTTCCGATGCTTGCGCTGCCTAGGGACCATATTCAGAACATGTCCATACTTCAACAGAGAGTAAAGGGTTGCGTACAGATACTACCAATGCGCGAGAATTTCCACCGCTTGGAATCTACAGACGCTGCAGACCTATTGAACATGGGAAAGCGCTTCCAAGATGATTTTGGGGGCGAGGCCAGGACCGGAGTGGAAGCTGAAGAAGTCACTATGCGAGGATGAAAGGAGCTTTGAGGGGGAAGAGATGGGGAAGGGGATGCAGCTGCATCACGCGAGTTAATGGTTTCTGGAGGTACTTGAATATTGTTGGAAAGCTCGAGAGGATTTCATAATCAGAGTGACCTTGAAGAGACAGAGATGGGGAATGTGAGGTAGCAGCATCACGCGAGCCTACAAGTTCTGTTGCGAACTCGGTCGCATCTGGTAGCTCGTCCGGCGCCGGTGCAGAAGAAGCTGGAAGAGAATGGAAGTTTGCGGATGGCTTGAAAAAGATTTGCATGAGATATACTGCTCTATAAACAAGACACGGATTTATTACCTGGTCGATGTAGCTTGAGATGTGGGACGCCGGGGAAACGAATGAGGATGACACGGCATTCGTCATAATGGTGGACTCCTGAGATATATCCCACAAAAAGATTGTGTTTTCCCGACCGCCTGTGGCAACAAGCTGGCCGTTTGGCGAGAAGGCTATCTGGAGACCAGACTATTGAGAACACCGGCTTGTCGTGGATGAGTGGTTGGGTTTGCTGCTTGCCAGTCGCTGCGTTCTAGATGCGAACCGTCTGATCATGTGACCCGCGCGCAAACTTGATTCCATAAGATAAAATGGTTTTGTCCGCATTTATCCATCAAAGTAATAGTATATTAAAAGCACACTGTTTTACAGTGTCGATACAACGCTAGTAACGATCGATACAGCAAAAAAGAATAATTCAAAACAGCTGGAGCGCAGGGCTGTGACGTAAGTCCTGACTGGAACTGATTTTACCAAACTTCAAAGTCGTCATGATGTAATTGGTCCGAGTCATCGTCAGCGTCCACATCGCAGTAGTGTAGCTCATCGGATAGTATAGGCCGTAGGACAGATCGATCCCAGGATGTTTGTGAACCTTCAAGGGCATCAGTTGCGGAGGAGAACTGGTAGGTCTGCGCTTACTGTGGTCAGAGAAATCGAATGCGTGGGTGTTCTCAAGAGCTAGGGTATACAGCGTTATCTCAGCTTGGGCGCGGTGCATCTTGGCCTGCAAGATGAGCAGATCTAGCCCGTGATTGCGTAGGTTAGCGTTGCTGCGGCGAGCAACAAAGGACTTTGACATCAGCTCCGACTGCATGTCCAATTCCGTTTGGAATGCCTCGTAAAAGGCTTCTTGGACATCAGCAGTGATCCATGTGCTCAGCAGGGGTGGTGAGGAGCCGATGCGCTATAGAGGGACAGTTAAGAATGACCAAACAGAATTTTACAGTACTGACATCTAAAACGTCATGTACTGGTTCTTCCTGCGCAGAGGGGGGTTGACCGAGTGATGAAGGGGGCGAGGCCCCAAAAGGGGGGGAGCCCTCCAACAGGGGTGGGCTTCCCAACGAAGGGGAGCTCTCCAAAGGTGGAGACAATCCTGCTGAGTTGAGGTATGCGTCATTCCTTATTAACCAAGCTTCGCACTTTGCTCGCGTAGAGATTGAGCAGGCCAAAGGTGCACAGGGTAAAGGTAAGCACCGTGATGGCGCGCCCACATGCCTCAAGGTTGCTGAGGGTGTCTTGATCTCATGCTTGGCTGGAGCTCCAATATGTGCTACATAGTAAGAGGGTAAGGACCATAATTCCGCATCTCGAAGTCAAAGAAGCTCACGCATTCGGAATTGCTCCAAGATTTCGATGGCCTGTGAGTACAAAGACACCTCCATCTGACACCGTTTCTTCCTCTCTTCCATGAGAAATCGCTCTACAGCCGCATGCCTTCCTCTATCCCTACCGGCATTACAGATGGCTTGGTGTCTATACAAAGTTTCTTCCTGCATTGCCTCTATACTACGCTCCCCCACTAGTTCCCAAAGATCACCAGGATACACTCGATCTTTGAGTAAGTATGACAGTATGTATAATTCAGTTTGGAGCTGTAAGAAATATAAAATAAATCAAGATATACCAAGACGTAAAATTATCAACCGACCTTCTGGCTTGCTATCAGTCCAACGTAGGCATCCATGAATTTGGAGCCTAATAAGGTGGAGAGGTGGAAAATGTCCATGCGAGCAGTTGAGTAATCAAATAGTTCGGGTGAAAGACAAGTCGACATCTTTGTGGGTAGTATCTGGTACTACGGTTTTGCGCAGAAAATGAGCTGAGGACTTATTTGTAGCGAGGGGCAAGTGGGGGTGGGAATCCTCCAGAAACTTGGGAGCTCCGCGGCCCTCAAGCTGTCCTGGCCATCAAAACAATGGGTTAGCCATCAAAAGAACGAGCTAGTAGCCATCAAAGGCGTGTGAACTTTCGCGCATTCTGAGCAACCTCTAGACTAGTAGACTTTTGGACGTCAATCAATGAACAGAAACCTATATGATTTATTAACAGACAAGTGGGCGTTATTACATTGAAGCTGCTATATCAAACGATTATGACGGTCCTTTCGCACTCCTCCCGAACAGATGTGGCGGTTAATCGCTGGCCTTACTCCTACTCGCATGCATTTGTTGCAGCGTTTGAAGAGAATACCGAATTCCCTCACCGGAATCCCATCGCCTTCCGAAGAGTCAAGCTTATTCAATAATTCTGTTTGCTCTCTGCGGTTCCACTCAAGTTCAATTGGGAAGACTGGATGTTCTTTATCATCCATCAATGAAGCTGTGGTACTGTAGCGAAGCAAACTCATACCTCTTTGAGGGTACTGGAAGGTGGCTAAAGAGGACATCCGGAAGTATATGTCTATTTTCACTATACGATGATGAGTCTGGAATCTTCTTAAGCATGGAGAATACTAACCTCGATATCCACATTTATCTGATGCGCATCTCGCAATCCATTCGGTAGTCTTGTCAGTGGTATTCCGCCAAGAGTACACTGCTGCCTCTATGTACGCCTTTCTTCCACCGCCATCAGCGCATAAGCAGCAAGGATATCTAAATTCGTGTCCGTCACGGTACTTTTCTAGACTGGACGGCGGAATCCTCTTTCCATCACCGTCAGCAGGCCTGTGTTGTATGGAGTCACGGCCTAGACTTTGCACAGCATTCAAATCGCATCTCACCAACACCATTCTGTCATGGATTTTGAGGCGCTGTCATAGTGCAAGAGGGCGACGCGGCAGGTCATAGCTTCCGCAATTAATTTGGCTAACCTCCGAGCGGTTTCATGGTAGTCGGGTGGGGAAGTGATGATAGAGGAGGGTGAAGATGGAGGTTCCATTGGGTACTCTATTGCGACAAGGGCGTACTCTGCTGATATACGAGGCCGCGAGTTTTAACCCTCCCCACTCTATCTTGCCGTCATGAAGTGCGCCAGCTCTCCACTCTTTCGCCACGAGTTCCAGCCTTTCTTGCCAGTATTTAAATGCGCCGGCCCCACCTTTAGCCACCTAAGGCTCTGGTCTGTGGGAATTTAGTCATGCGATGATGGCAGCTACGCTGGCAGTTCAAGGCTCGGCTGTTTCTGCCGAACCTTGTTATGACATACAGCTGAAGTTTCAGTAAGTCCTTTTTCATCCGACCTCAATTGCATACTCGTTCTTTCAGCTCCTCCTCTTCATGGACTTCGGGGGTTTACCGCTGACTCCCGCTCCTTTCAGGTGCACCTGTACGCGTCACTTTACGCAGGAAAGCGCCTACACTAAACATCAACGTTCGTGTACGCAAGGGAAGAAGCGATTATTTTCTGCTTTGTCCAAAGCAAAAGAACTTTTGGGCTCTGCCAAACGGTCCCGAGTGGACGGCAGTGGCAGACCATATGCTTGCCTTAGCACGGCGTCTTCAAGCGTGCAGCCCCCCCGCTCATGTGACCTGTCTCCGTCCGCCAACCAGGTTAATGAAGGATCTGTTGCAGGGCCTTCCAACACTGGCTCAACCCTGTCGGAAATGCACTCCCAAAGGGAGCTTTCCTGTGCAGCTTTCTCGTCGCTCAATACCGATTCGGGTGCTGCGCCTATGGTGATAGATGATGACGAAGACCTGTCACTGGCGCAGCGGAGAAGCCGACGTGTTGACGTCCCTATGCCATTGCGTTACAGGCAGTACGAGGACGTTCTTCCACAACCTCCCCCGAGCGTCCCGTTAAGCCATACTGCCCCGCCACCAGGTCCCAACCCACCAGAAAATCCTACTCATGCTTCCACCGGTACTCCTACTTCGTTGCGGGGTCCTCCTTTCCGTACGGCTAAGAATGCCTTCGGACTAGTACGCCAGTTTTTCTCATCCATTCCCCCGTCTCACGATCCGGAAGAAGCTGTGACGCTGCAAGACATGAGCTCTGTCCCAGCTGTCGCACCAGCAGAGCCAGATACCCCCTGCGCGCCTCACGACCTTGCGTTTCACCCATACCCCAACCAGTCTTCTTTCGAGCTCGGTCACTGGTACTGGAATGGTGGCGTGCAGAAGTCTCATAAGGACTTCAAGGAATTGATTGATATTGTTGGCGATTCGCATTTTGATCCTGACGACGTGCGGAGTACGCCATGGGACAGGATCAACTCGACATTGGGTACGAGTCGTGACGACGACGAGGAAAACGAATGGGAGGACGAGGACGCGGGCTGGCGTAAAACCGAAGTCACCATTCAGGTGCCCTTCTCTCGGACCACGGCCCAGCCAGGCTCTCGCTCGTATATGGCAGCGGACCTTTACCATAGACCTCTCATCTCTGTCATTCGGGAAAAGCTCTCGAATGTTCAAGACGATGAGCTTTTCCATTATGAGCCTTACGAACTACGATGGAACGCTTCCCATCTTCCCCGTGAAGTACATATTCATGGTGAACTGTACGCTTCACCGGCCTATATGCATACACACCGCGAGCTTCAGGAATCTCCTGGAGAGCCGGGATGTGATTTACCCCGTGTGGTCGTCGCACTTATGTTTTGGTCAGATGCTACGCACCTGACAACGTTTGGTAATGCGAGGCTATGGCCGGTGTATATGTACTTCGGTAATGAATCGAAATACCGCCGCTGTAAACCGTCCTGCCATCTGGGCAATCATGTCGCTTACTTTCAAAAGGTACGATCACCTTTACTATGAACTCTCTTCAGCACAAAAGCTTATGTCGCAGTAGCTTCCAGATTCGTTTAAAGATTTTGCGAGTACCTACACTGATGGCAAGGGGGCTAGCCGCGAGTGTGCAACCCATTGCCATCGTGAATTATTTCAAGCACAATGGAAGGTCTTACTCGATGATGAATTTCTAGAGGCTTACGAGCATGGCATTGTTATCCTTTGCTGTGACGGTGTCGAACGCAGGTTTTACCCGCGAATATTCACCTACTCTGCGGACTATCCTGAAAAGTGAGTTGTGCACGTCAGCTATATGAATTTCAAGCTAATAAATTCCAGGGTTCTGGTTGCAACGGTTCGGCAGATGGGAGGGTGCCCTTGCCCAAGATGTCTGATACCGACTGCGCGGCTTCACAATTTGGGAATGCACTGCGATAGGCACGAACGTTCAACGCTTGCGCGATCCGATACCTTGAGGAGTGAGCTGGTTACCGCCGCACGCAGCCTCATCCACGACAAGAACCATGGTGTAGATAGTGCAGGAGTTGAGACGCTTCTTAAGCCTAATTCGTGGGTGCCGACCTCGGTGAGCATGATCATCGGTTGCTTTTGCTGCCCTTACTTACCCTTGATTAGAATGTTTTATCTGACGCCCTCGGTGCATTCGGATTCAATCTATTTTTTGCACTTGTCGTTGATCTCCTGCACGAATTTGAGCTCGGGGTGTGGCGCATGCTTCTCATCCATTTACTGAGAATCCTTTTCGCATTGAATAAGGATCTGATCAACGAGCTTGATAAAAGGTGCCCGATGCGTATCTGATGAAGGCCTGATATACTTATACACCCCTGACAGGTATAGGCAGGTCCCCCCGTTCGGACCCTCAACCATTAGGCGGTTCTCTGCCAATACATCTGAGTTGTCAAATATGGCCGCTCGGAACTTTGAAGATCTTCTGCAGGTATGCCTTTAGAACGATTCTCCTAGGTTCTTTGGAACTGACATTGTATAAGTGTTCTATTCCAGTATTCGACGGTCTTCTCCCCGACGATCACAACAAAATCGTCATCGATTTGCTCTTTATCATGGCGCACTGGCACGGACTCGCTAAACTCCGGATGCACTCTGACCTGACATTAGATATCCTTGACCGGCAAACCACTCAACTTGGTGAACAACTTCGTCGATTTAAGGCGAAGGTGTGCACTGTGTACAGTACCCAGGAGCTTAATCGTGAGCTCGATGCGAGATCTCGCCGGCAGGCAAAAGAAACAGCTAAACGGGCAGGGAAAGACAAGGCGGGTGGCAGTCAGCAAGGGGCTGCGGCTCAAAAGCCTAAGGAAGGTGCCAATGTTAAAGGGAAACAAAAGGCAAGCCCAGAGCAATCACAGGACGCACTTTTACCGGGGAAACTCAGGAGAAAGAAGTCGTTTAACCTTCAGACGTACAAGGTTCATGCGCTGGGGGATTATGTGGCCTGCATTCGTCGCTTTGGTACCACGGATTCATACAGCACAGAGCCGGTAAGTCTTAATATATTGTATGCCCCTCTCCGACTTAACTGCTATCAGGGGGAGTTAGAACATCGCATGCCAAAAGGCAGATACCGTCGAACCGACCGGAGGGACTTCATTCGCCAACTAACGCAGATTGAGCGCCGTCAAGCACGCTTACGTCGCATTAAGCAACGCCAGCAAAAATTGGCCCCTCGTGCGGAGCTCAACGAAAATGCGAGTGATCCCCGCTTACAACATCACATGGGCCAAAGCGAAAAGGTTTATGATGAGTTTGGTCATTACCTGCGCAGCCGTGCGAGAGATCCTGCTATGAAGGTAAACAAACTTTGTTTTTGGCGATTATCGCCATTTTGACGGGTATTTCAGGACTTCCTACCACGGATGAAAGATCATATTCTTGATCGCCTTGTTGCAGGAACTTCTGGAATGTCGACGGAGAAATCCATCCACTCCGATGAAGAACGCAACTCAATCCTGTTCAAACGAAACCGAATCTACCATCACAATCTTGTCAGGTTCAATTATACCACGTACGATGTTCGAAGGGCTCAAGAATTCTCACTCATATATATTTTTACATACCTACTCGGTAGCGCTTCGGCTCCGCATGAGCGCGCTTAGGCGCGCTATATAAGCGCTAGCAGTACATACTACACTGGACCGACTTTTCCTACTTTTCACTTACTAGTTACTACCCACTTACTACTTAGCAGAATATAGTAGAAAGCTATTCCTTTACATTTTGCACTCTTATATCTCTTATCTTGCTTTATATCACTACTTAAGCTTAGTTTCTCATTTCCGCATACGCGCGCGCACTTTCCCGCGCTTCGCGCTAATACGCGCGCGCGTTCCCGCGCCTTTGTACCTTGCGCGCTCCTGCGCTTTCTCGCGCTTCGCTTAAGCGCACACTTCTAGATCCTTGCTGCACTCACTTCCCCTATAGGGTCGAACGCACTTGCTTCTCAAGTAACGCAGACTAGGCAGCGCGCGACCTTACAACTTTTACAGATACAGTCAGGAGCTTCTTTTGTTCCTCATTGTATTGTTGTTTCTACGTCATAAACCCGAAGACTCCGCATTGTAATATAATACTTCTCCGACGTGATTGCGATGATGGAACTGACGACAATTACTGCTATGCCAAGGTTTTAGGCATACACCACGTTAATGTTGTTCGCACGGGGAACATCTACGAATCTCACCGGATAGAATTTCTGTTTGTTCGATGGTACGAATCCGTACAAAACCATGCTTGGGATGCATGTACGTTGGGCCGCGTTAGGTTCCTACCCCTCGCAAGCCCAAACGCATTTGGCTTCGTGGACCCAAGAGATGTCCTCAGGGCGTGTCACATTATTCCGGCATTCTCTCGAGGCCAGCGCAATCCGAACGACGGGATTTCTCCTCTTGCAGGAGATAAACATGATTGGTATGAGTATTATGTCAATAGGTAGACGGCTTGATTTATCTTAGCGATACTTACTGATATCACGACTGTACTAGCTTTGCTGATCGTGATTTACTCATGCGTTTTCACTATGGGCTTGGTGTAGGACACACATATTCCCATAGGCCTGGAATCTTGAAAAATCTCGGCTCGGCACTATACCCTGCAGCTCAAACCGAAGATATTGAATACATAGGAACCGAACAAAGCCTCACGGAAACCACCCATTTGCAACATGCAGCCGACGATGAAAACGAAGAGGGCGAAGATCACGTTGGTGTCGAAGAATCTATCCTCTTCGAGCAGCGACGTAATGGAAGCACCGAGACGCTCATAGAGGCACTAGAGGAGATGTATTTCCACCACGCGTTTGATTATGAAAACTGAACTTCTATTACATCAGTTTAGATGGGCGCAAACCCAAACTATTTCCTAGTCATCTCGTTGTCAGTCCCAGTGTCGTCAAATACTAGCCATCATGGCCATAGATCCTGGCCATCACCGCTACATATCCTGGCCATCGTGCGATCTGTAATCCCTGGCCATCAATATCTCTTAGCCATCACTGGCCCCCGAGCACCTCTAACTTTTAGCCTCGTCAAGCGCTGGTTCATCGCTAAGTAGTACTGAGCCCAAGTGACCCTCGTTAATTTACGAACCAGCACTTGACTAATGAATAGCTGCCCGTGATATTTATTGCGCTGCAATTTTCTTTCTAGTCAATCCCAGACGGTGAGGTGAATCCCTCTTATCTAGGTAGGACCATCTTAACTCTATCACAGACATTCAAATGCATCAAACATACTTATATGTACACGAATCCGACGAAGTCTACATGATGGTACAACTTGCTGTAAGTAGGCTACTTAGAGTCGACTCTTGCTGATACCTTTCCTCTAGCACGAGGAGGTGTGCATTTACCATCAGACATCAACGGGATCTAATCGTGTTTCAGCACCCTTTCTCAGCGTTCAAAAACCGTCAATTTCATTTTATTGGATACATGGCCACCCATGGCGAAGTATCACCGCTATATGTAAGACTCCCCCTTCGAAATATTTCCTCTCATTGTTGGTTTGCAGTGTGATGGGCTATCCGAGGTCGAAAGGCCTTGGCTTCGAAAACTGAACGTCCTTGGAGTGCTGTGTATCCCCGACAACGTTGGCATCATCCATGATTACCCCTTGTTTGCAGAGCTGGTCAGGAATTTGTCTTTTTCGTGCTGGAAATTTCGTTTTGAAATAGTAGACTTAGGTTGGCGACTCTACCTTTTTGGTTAAGACGTCTTTCTGTAGGTCTAATATCTTGGATAAACCCGGCCCTATGTGGTTCGTAAGTATTGTTCTGATTAAAGTCTAGCTTGCCATGGACTTATCTTGCTTCGGCAGTTATCCCAGCTATCTGAAGCGTCTATTCCTTTCACTCCGGCGCAATTTCCACATGGATTTCCCCCTCCCGTCCTCGAGGACAACGCATTTTCATACGGGCAGCAACTATCCGTCATCACCGATGAACCATCCTCGATGCTTGAGTTGCCGCTCTCCGCTGGCCCCACCGTCACCGGTGACACTCACTCGGTGTCCCAGCCCCCGCATTCTGCCCCTTTCAACGACGTAATCAACCCATTTGATTCTCTCTTACTGTCTACTCCCAATTCCCCTAGCACGTCTGCTGCACATGCGTTCACCTTCGGCTACAGCACTCTCTGGCCCACGTCGTCAACGGTGTTCTCTGACAGTATCACGGTATTCGAGGCTTCGGAGGGCCTGTACGAGGCTGTCCCTGGTAATCCAACCCCCACCGGCGATCATGTACGACTCCATCCGGAGTTACAATGGAGAGATTCGACCAATCTCTGGGGAGAACATTCAGGATCGCAAAGGACACAAATTTCGCGTTTGTTGGGGAAGTCGCCGTGCTGGTTCCGAGTTTTGACACTCACGAAGGCCCTTCTCGACGGTAGTCTATGGGTCGGACTTTATGGTAATCCATTCAAACTCTCTGCGGTGGATCACCGGCGTGCAATCACCAGTAATTTTCTAACTGCCCTACGACTCGAAGGCAAAACTTACGACGAGATCAGGGATCAGCCAAGTGAGTGCTCTATCGTTTGATACTTTGAGACCTTATCTTACAGTTCGATTCAGTAATCATCAATGAGGGTGGAAAAGACATCACTATTGGATGGCAGATACTCCGCACACACGTGCGCTTTCCTCCTTTCTTACCTTCACCTCCTCCTGATACATTCGAGTAGTTGCTTGCGTGGTTCGAGCACACAAGATCTGAGTACAGAAAAGTCATCAAGGGCGCCATGACGTTCTTCACAAATTTTTGTGAAGACACTGAGTCTGGTAGAGCAGAAGCAATCACGCATTTTCTCAAGCTCTTGAATTCGGAACATTGCCACGATGTAAGTAACAAACGAGATCTTTGAACCTTCTTACATATCTTTCGTCATTCAGGTACAGGCCGCCATTTCGGAACTAGTGGGCGAACAGCTCTTTGCAGAGCTCCTCTGGACATCCTTGTTGATGCCAATGGAAGGGTTGGCTGACGGGAAAAGAAGTGGGAGGGTAGCGGACTTTTTCCCCGAAGATATCTGCACATCGACTAAGTGTTTGGCGGAGGATACCGTATGCAACTTGGTGACATTAGTAAGTCTTTTCCTCATTTGTACGTTCTTGAGTGATATAACAAAACCACAGATCTACCAGACAATGTTACTTGTTTTGAAGAGGCTCGTGGGTAAAGATCGTAAAAAGGAACTCGCTGTCTACCTGGACCACAAAGTTATGTCCGATGTCATCACGGCCGCGCTTTGTCCCATGTATGAAAAGCCGTATTTGTTTCCCGAGTTTACGCAGACCGTGACGCGGCTGCCTTTCATACAGTCAGTCCTTTACATGTTGCTTAGTATTGCTCATCATGATCTAAATTCAGGTATCAAAATGTGCTCAACTTCGAGCCAAAAACGAAAGCGCCAAGAATGATCGGGAAGACCAAGGTTGCAAGAACCCTGCACGACGTCAGGCCCATTGATACCACCGAACCATTCGAGGCTGGCAGCCTACCAAACAATGCAGGCTTTCAGTCCTATAGGTCACTCGTAGACGTATTCTGCTCCATAAACGACTTCAGACCGGTGATGCAAACTTCATGAGACGGAGTCCCTGTCTTTTTCTTAAATTCCTGTTGGATTGTCGCCTTAATCTTTCATGTAACACTTCCGTTCATCCTTCCTGCATTCTAGCAGCACGATTATGTTGACAGGCGCTTGTAGTCGGCAGCTCATTGATAGCCAAAATTCCCGCCTGTTTTGAATGGTGTTTTGTTCGCACAGTCCTGCAGTGTATTACATCAATATTCTTTAGTCATCAAATATGTCTTTTATCTATTACAAAGTCATTGCATTTTACGCTAATGAGTTCCTGCTGTCCCAAAAGCCATATAATTAGTGGCACGCAGATACGAAGGAGATCATCAGATGTCTGTCGCATCATACATCCTGGGTCAGTTGGATACAGTTCTCACCTGACGAGAAAAGGCTCGCATTGGCATCAGAGGATGGCACACTAAAGATCTGGGATGTAGAGACATGGGAACTTGTGTTTGATATCGATGATCATCAGGGAGAAGTATGGACTGAGTTGCCTATTCTCCTAACGGAACAAGGTGAGTTCAAGTTACCTACGCGTGTAGTCTATTATTAAGCGAATTTTTTTTCTCTCTTGTATTTGTACCTGTTTTTCTCATGCTGGTTATCGCCACCCATCAGGCGAGTCTGGCAGGTGGACCGTGTTGTCCCTGCAAAATGAAGTTCGTTCCAGGCGATCTGTGGTCGAATGTGTGTAGTTTCTCAATCTTTATGACTTCAATGTGCTCAGAGCTCTGCAAGATGTTAGAGATTGCCTGCTTTCCAGATAGGCTGATTATATGCGTAGGCCAACAGGTTCGCACCGCATCTCCCTTTGTTGGTTAAAATTTTGATGGTGAGGATAAGATCTAGAGCCAACATCACGTTCACATTTGGTCGAATGGAAATAACAAGCGCAGATAGCAGTCAGTGACTATATTCTGACTGTGTAGGGATGGAAGGAACTGTGTTACCAGTATTACCTCCTTGGCGCCTATGGCACAATGCAGCCTAGCGTTCGAAGATTCTGTCTAGTGGAGCCATTTGAGTCTGCAGAAATAGAATGGCATACTCACCCTGTATGTGAAGACCATGTATCATTGCCTATTCAATAAACTGACGAAGGAACGTTGTAGACATCTTTGCAAGGCCTCCCAATTGCATTCTTCACCTTTGGTGTCCAACTGGAAGCTGTAAAAAGTCTTCATTAGCTCATAGTAGGACATGGGCAGTCATCGCAGAACACACCATGGGACACGATTAAGTCGAAACCAGGTGCGAGTGCTAAGGGGGATGCAAAGCGAGAGGTCAAACCACCGAACTTGGCAAACTGTTTCGTCACTTTAAGGCGAAAGCCTTGGGCGGGTGCCAATGTCTGGGATTTCCCCTCTTGCAGGAGATAAACATAATTGACATGAGTCAGATAGACGATTTCTAGATCTGTGCTAACTTTGTTGATCGTGATTGCTTCATGCATTTTCACTATGGGGTTGGTATAGGAGGCGCATACTCATATGAGCCAAATGGCTCGGACCTTGATGAACATGTGGAGACCGGACAAAGCCTCACGGAAACCATCTACCAGCTGATAATTAGCATAACTCGCGCCAAGACATCCTCAATTGCTTTCCGACTTCGGGTGCGTTCTTATATCGTTGAACCCAGCACTTATCTGAATGTGATGGTCTCATTTGTGTGCAGCCGAAGCAGTCACATCATACCGTGGGCGACATACTCTGAGGGCCGCTTCGTTGTTGACCTACATAAATGGCGTTCGTGGACAAGCCACATGGAGGTAATTTCATCAAGCTGATTTGTCAAGGGACTTCGTCGAATTCCATTTTTAAAACGGCTTCTCTTTACCGAAGAAGTCTGATTGTCTCCGTTGCAATAATTGCTACCTTTCTTCCACGATTAACTAATTGTGCCGAGCGCCAGCCTGCGTTGAAGCGCCTGGAAGGGGATGGGGACCTGAAGAGACTGAGCGGTGGCCGCGTTCACGGCTTTTGCCCCGCTATTACCGACCAGAAGGTGCCGTAGTTCGCATTGCTATCGGTTTAGCATGGTCCTTCAATTTTTACTCCCCCACTTTTAGTGCAACGCTTAGGCACAACCCAGCAATACTGTTCCTTATTGTGCCTCCTAGGATATATGTTATCATTTCCACATTCGTGTGGGCCAGGCAAGCTTCCATATCGAACGATCTAGGAACTGATCCGGAGGACTTCTCAGGCACTGTTTCTTGTCTGAATCCTCCATTGGTACAGGCTCCGTCGAGGACTTGCATCGAATTGGCGCATGGAAGCTCAAAGATGACAGCAAGAATACACCTTCTGCATTTTGGACTAGATCCATCGAAATTGCAGACTGCTATGACGACGGTCGCCTCGATAAAGACATGGATGTTTGTCTCCTATTCGTAAGGAACTATCGAATTCACCTTTGACTTCGACCACGTCTGATGTTCATTAGTCTGGTCTTTTCTCAGCTGTCAGCTCAGCATTTATTCTTCACATGCAATCAGACCTCTGCAGCTGACATCACCGATCTTATGTATCACACTATCCAGAACGACCCGAGTGAGACTCTCAATCCTTCCGCGTGGACTGGGCCGGAACCAATAATTATTTGCGCAACATCGCTTGCCCATGCAAGTTTAATGCTGCACTTGGTGCCAGTCTTGGAAAGCAACGGTTCATATACTTCAAGTCCTCTACTCTACTCTACCCCCACCCTGTCTAACCCCATGAGCTACAGGAAGGCGTTAGTGGTGACTGTTCAACCACTCATCACCGATCAAGTGGCATCTTTGCGAGAGAAGCACGTTAATGTTGACTGCATGTCTTCCCTAAGGACCGTAGACGACTCTTGGGACGAGTCTTGGAAAGCAACGGTTCGTATACTTCAAGTCCTCTACTCTACTCTACCCCCACCCTGTCTAACCCCATGAGCTACAGGAAGGCGTTAGTGGTGACTGCTCAACCACTCATCGCCAATCAAGTGGCATCTTTGCGAGAGAAGCACGTTAATGTTGACTGCATGTCTTTTCTAAGGACTGTAGACGACTCTTGGGACATCATGCGTCACCTTCGAAGCCAGCAAAAACCCGACATTTGCTATATCACTCCCGAAAAGCTACGCGAGAGCAATGCCATGCAAGATATTCTAGCCTAACTGTATGAAGAAAAGAAGCACGTTCATGTTGACTGCACGTCTTCCCTGAGGACCGTAGACGACTCGCGGGACGTCATGCGTCGCCTTCGAAGCTAGCAAAAACCCGACATTTGCTATATCACTCCCGAAAAGCTACGCGAGAGCAATGCCATGCAAGATATTCTAGCCCAACTGTATGAAGACGAGCAAATCGCGTGCTTTCTCATTGATGAGGCACATGTCACTCAGCCGGGGGGGATTTTCGCGATGCTGTAAGTTTGCACAATTTGGTCCATGAGTGCATTAACAAGTTCTTAATTGTATCTTTAGCATGCAGAGGCCACACGAGCTCGCCCTCGCGCTAACGCCTAAGGCGAATGTGTCTCAGTTGTTTAATCATGCTCGTATTACGCATAAGTATGAATTCCGCTCGATCGAAGCATGGGCCCTCGGTGCCCTTACGATTATATACATGCGCCTAACGCAACAAATGCACACTTTCAGATAGCAAGCTCCCTCTCGATTCCTTCAAATCCGCTCTCGATTCTTCAAGGCCTGCTCTCGATTCTTCAAGACTCCTTCTCGATCCTTCAAGACTCGCAATCTATCCTTCAACAGCCCCTCGCGATTCTTCAACAGTCCCTCGCGATCCTTTAATACTGCTTCTCGATCCTTCAACAATGCCTCGCGATTCTGGCTCGTGCGATCTGGCTTGCCGAGTGGATCGGCACTATGGAGGTAAGAACCTGTAGCACTAGTAGATTACCTACTTACTTTTGGTGCCCTTCACTTCGCGCCACGGCCAGTGAGAATCCACTCACTACCACCTCCACCGCAAGCTTAATGTACCAATTTATTTTCTGGGAACCGAGTGAGTGAACGATTAATGAGAACTCTTTTCACTCACAGGAAGTCGAGGGCCCATTCCTGCAGATAGTGATTGATGAGATGTGCGTGTGCTTGTGCGGGTCCATCGCCCTAAAAAGGGCGGTGTGACACGGTGTGACAAATCGGCAAATCGAACCGTCCACCCGGACACACCTCAAACATTTGAAGGCACTTTGAACATACAATGACCCTACGGGTACACCTGGACCCGTTATTTCTTAAATACTTTCTTAGAATTGATAATTAATACACTGAAGTGCGCAGCATACCCACAATATATAATCTTATGATGACTTGGAGCGCGGCGTCCACCCGCGTGCGTCTCGCGTGCCAGTAATACATAGCTATGTCGCCAGCATTTGTTGCCCTATGCTGTCCATACCTTATCAAGCGCTCACGTTGGGATAGACATCAAAGCGACGCTGTTTTGTGACTGGTATTCCAGCTCTTACCTCGTGGAATGGTTCAGGATCTAGCTACCGAGCTCGTTGAAGCAGTTCCCAATGCAAAGGTCCAGTGGTGAGGTTAAATGCCCCAGGATAAACCATGGCGTGACAACCTTAAGAGTTTGTGCGTTTTTCGTTTTTCGTATAAATCAGGTAACCACGAACCTCGCCGTGCCGCAATCATCGCCAGTTCCGGGAACCTGACGTCGTAGCACAAACCGAGCCCAATACGTGCAAATTCTTAGGAGAGTTTCATCGAGTGTGGTGCAAGCACGTTGAATGAGGTTCGCACCAGTGTCAAAATAGTTCGCCATTGTTCCTCCTGTCAACGTTTCGCTCTCCTGTAGGTACGATGAGATCCAGAAAAGACGCTAAAGCGAGAACTAGTAAAGGGTATACCTTGAATTTTATCTTCCCGGATATTGATGTCAAATAGGTGAACCTTGCGATGTGATGCAACAAGTGCACCTCCATCCACGTACATCAGTGTTGATTGGAAAGAGTTTCAGGGAACTTGACACCTGTCGGAGAATACACAGTGCAGGTGTTGTAGATGTCGTTTGTCTCCACATCTCTCTCGGGTATCGAACCTGTTAGACAAAATATAAATTTTCTATCCCTTTGCCACACATTTGAGTGAGGTATGACCTCCGATGAGCCAGATTCCCGCCTCCTTCGCAGCAGAAGATAGCATCTTGACACTTTCGCTTACACTCGCTTGAATATCATACTCCTTGCCAGCAGTGTAGCTAATGTTCTCGGCATACGCGGGGAAGTGAACAAAGCCGTACGGCGAGTTGAAACATTCCTGAAAAATGAGTTAGATGTCGTGACTTGCGCGAGCCTTGATCAGCGCAGTGAGCAATGGCGTGTATGAAGAAATGTGGTGCCGAGAGACGGACAGTGTTCATTACACATATGAACACGGAGCAGGTCACGGACACAATCATGCGTATCAGTCGCCTTAACAGACAGAGAATGAGTGTACTACTAGTAGATCTAGGAATGTTTAGAATTCTTACTGAATTTAAAAGGTCTGGCTAGTGTGTAGGCCAGGACAACGTACTGCACTCAATAGCGACTCTAAACAACTTTGAGAATGTTCCAACATAATATAACTGCGAGCAATGACCACACTATACGTCAAGATATTGCAGGACATTGTAACCCTTGATTGCCAACCGGGTGACATTGCAAACGGGCATCGCAAAGACAAGCTCAGATGGTGGGTGACCATTATTTCGGAAAGATGGCGACTTCCTTCAATGGTTTATCTGTCAAATATCATAGTTTGCGAGACATACATATGTTCAACAGAATTAGATTTGTTTTGCAATTTCTTATCCCTCACTGTTATTATGCCGAGGCTAAGTTATGACTTTATCTTTGGATATAATTTGTGTATATTTGATTTTATTTTGCCAAAACTATCTATTCAAAACATCTCCAAGCCGATTTCGTGATGGCTATTCAAGCCCTTCTCGTGAGAAGATACCTTTAGCGGACAACTTTTGAAACTGGCTGTACCGCTTCCAGCGGCCTCCGCTTTCAATAAGACTACATTAAGTATTTTCAAAACAATGCTTTACATGTTTCTGATTGCTGCTTATTGCAAATGTGAAAGTACAGCGGCGCTCTACGAGGCATCAGCGGGATCAGTTGTGCTACAGCGCTGGAAATATCCTAAGTCCAACATTTGTATATGTTTGTTCATGTGACGGTGCGCTCACAAAAGTTCAAGTTGAACTTTTCTTCCCGCTCTCACTCGCCCTCACTCATCGCTACTCTCACTTGCCACTTTGGCCGACAATGATGGTGCGATGACAACAACGATGACCCGACAGCAACAACCCAACAACATCAACACGACGACGACGATACAACGACAATGACGACGATACGATGACGACGATACGACAACGACGACAACACGACGACGACGACGACAACACGACGACGACGACGACACGACGACGATATGACGATGACGACGCGACGCAATGCGACGACAACGACACGATGCGACGACAATGACGACAACGACGCGACACAATGCGACGACAACGATGCAATGCGACGACGACGATGCAATGCGACGACGACGACGCGATGCGACGACGACGCGATGCGACGACGACGCGATGCGACAAGGACGAGACGACAACGACGACGCGATGCGACGAGATGACGATGACACGACGACGACGCGACGACATGATGCGATGCGACGAGACAACGATGACGATGACACAACGACACAACGATGATGACGACGGATACGACGATGACACAACGACGACACAACAACATATCTCTCGCTCGCTCTCATCTATAAGAGCTAGTTCGGCAACTCGATATTTTCGATATTTTTCAATATTTGCTTTGGCATGTTTGCGAAAATGTTCACCGGCATCGTTCCGAGATGTCGGAGCTCGAACCTTGCTTCTCTCCTACTGTACATATTATCAATGGATGTATACCCTCATCTAACCCTAGAGCGGCGTAAGAGGCTTTTTGCTGGTGCGGTCGCGATCACTGCGATCTGTGCACAGTACACTACTCTTCTCATGGCCCAACCTGAAGTCAATGCTCCCCCTCACTCCAAGGCCCCACCAGCGCAGTGGAATGATGTCGAGACTGTTACCCTTGTAGACTATCTCTATGATCATCGCTCAGAGGCTGAAGGGGCAGGCAACTTCAAGCAGCAGGTTCTTGGCTCTGCTGCAGAGTTCATCAACAATCATGAGGCGCTTCAATCCACTCGCGCAGGTCCACTGAAGACAGCGAAATCAACTCGAAACAAGTGGACATCAGTAAGCCCTATTTGATCTCATCTGATCTAAGCTGACGAGTCTCATCTAGCTTAAAAACATATTTCATGCTATCGAGAAGTACCGCAACCAGACAGGGGTCCACTGGGACAATGAGACTGGAGCTGGGATTGAAGGAACTGCGGCTGCGGCTGTATGGACATCGTATGTCAAGGTATGTCCCCTCTTCATCATATTGATTTGAGCGCTGACTTTTGTCAGGCAAATAACCTCATGCGTCCTTTCCGCAACAGGGGATGGGAGCATTATGAAAAAATGCAGACCATCATCCCATTGGGCGGCGCTAGAGGGCGGCACGTCTTCCGTCCAGGTGGCGCTGCTCCCTCCACCACCAATGCTGATAACGATCTTGCGGATGCTGCTGGCCCATCAAGCACTGCTGCTGTTCCTGCTGCTCCAAGCGCTGCTGCTGTTCCTGCTGCTCCAAGCGCTGCTGCTGTTCCCGCTTCTGCAGGCCCATTAAGCACTGCCGCCACCTCTACGTCCATCACTAGCTCCACTCCTGCACGTTCCACCGCCATCTCTACTACCGCTGCGTCTACCGCTGCGTCTACCGCTGCGTCTACCGCTGCTGGCTCTAACGCCAGCAAGCGCCCATATTCGGATGTGATGGGGGACATGGAGTCAATTGGCTCCACGCACTTGTCATCGTCCATGCGACCTCCTTCCACCACGCTGGTGTCAGCCCCCCCATCCAAGAAACCACGGACTCCGGTGGTGTCCCAGAACAGCCGTGTCACCAAGATCAGCAGTGCCGCCAAGGCTGCAAAGATCACGCCGGCAGCTGCTGTGGTGGGGATGCAAGGCACCATCAACCGGCTCACCGACGTCTTTGAATGGTTTGTCAGAGGAGGGCCTGATGGTGCACAAGGTAGTGAGGACCTGGTCATGCGAGCCGTCAAAATCCTGGAAGGCGAGGACTCTGACATACCGCCGGACCAGCAGGCTGCTCTCATCATGTTCATTGGTTCAAAGGGCAATGAACATTACCTCAAGTTCTACGTGAATCTTCAGGAGAAGAGTAGGAGGCGTGCATTCGTGGGGAAGCTGATCGGCGAGGCAGTTGATGCAGGTGATGCCGGTCCAGCGCCGCGTGTTGATGCTGAAATGACGGGCTGAGCCGCCTGCCAGCAGGACAATATTCGTTTTCAATGTTTTAAATCTCATCATGCTGTGTGTTCGCTCGCTACTTCTTGTGTTGTGTTGCTATATGTTGTACTACCTACCACCTGTGAACTGAATAGAATAACTCTTGTGTGTCAATAACAAGCGCGTTCTCACTTCATTGTTCATTGTTCAGTATGGAGCACAGTAGTAAGTACAAAGTAAGCCTACACATCACTATCAGTATCATCAGCGGCATCAGCAGCAGCATCCTCGTCATCGTCCATGATATCAAGTGCGTCTAAACCCCGTTCCTGTATGACGCGCTGATACTGCGTCCACATCGCTGCTGCAATGCGATCACGCATCGCAGCTCCTTGACGAAATTCCTCCTCGTTATCCTCCTCAATAGCTGCTGCGTCATCCTCCGCGGCCACGTCAGCGCCAAGACCACCACCATCCTCAACATCTTCATCTTCATCATCAGCAGGAGGATGACCCTCGCTAGGGTCACGAAGACGAATGTAGTTGTGTAGGGCGCAAAGCGCGGCTGGAATCTGCGCTTGAATCTCCATAGCGTAGGCCGGTGGTAAGAGCAGTATGCGAAAACGTTGCTTGAGAACGCCAAAGATGCGCTCAATGACGTTTCGTGCTGACGCGTGACGTAGATTAAATAATTCCTCCTTGTTAGAAGGCCTGTAAACTTAGTACTTAGCACATTGAAAATCAATCGAGAATGAACTTACCGTATATTGGCGCGACCCCATTCGGCAAGATGATAACGCACGCTTCGGTAGGGTACCAGCAACCCAGGACGTAGAGGATATCCTGCGTCGGCAAGAAAATATTTGCCAGCGGGAGTGCGAAAGTCGTAAGAGCAGGCGTCCTCGTAGACGCGAGCATCAGTGGCCGACCCTTCCCAGCCTGTAAGTGCGTATGTGAAGTTGAGCTCGAAATCGCATGCGAAAAGGCAGTTCTGCGACACGAAGCCCTTGCGATTACGATACACCGGACGTTCGATGGCCTTAGGCGTGACGTGGATGTGACTGCCGTCGATCGCCCCAATAGCGTCCTTGAAAAAGGGCCACCATTTGGGGTTCTTCCGAATTTTGCGGGGGACCGAACCATCTGGAAAGCCCACGTATCTTGAATAGAACGGGTCCGACGTGAAGATGATAAGCATCTTGCGGAAATAACTACATACTATTAGATACTGTCACTTGAAATAAAATAAAATAAACTCACCGTGAAATCGTTTCGTTCGAGCGTTGAAATCTCTCCGCAACATGCCTGATTGATAGGCCAGTCACAGAGGTGTAAAGAAAAATCGCAAGTTGTTCCTCGAGGGACACAAACTTGGAGTCTGAATGGCCCATGGTGCGAAGCTCGGAGATAAGCTCCACAAATGCATTGGCGCGCATGCCAAGCTCACACCTGATGCGCTCTGGGTGACCAGTGAGCAACTCGATCACCCAGTCTTGCCCAGTTAGCGCTGAAGTGTGATAGGGCTCGGGATCTTTGGGATATATTGATTGTAGGATGCCGTGCGTAGAAGCAACAACGATGCTGATTACGAGTACCATGCATTTGAGGAGTCGTTCCCGGACCTCTGGCCGAGGATTCGTCATGAGCGCTGCTAGGCGTTGGCGCTCCATCGCGAACCCCAGTGGTTGGGGATCCATCAAGGTATATACCCTACCCTCATTATCACTGATCTTGTTGATAAGCTCAAATTCAAGCTCCGAATCGCCTTGGACTTAGGGGGAGCATTGACTTCAGGTTGGGCCATGAGAAGAGTAGTGTACTGTGCACAGATCGCAGTGATCGCGACCGCACCAGCAAAAAGCCTCTTACGCCGCTCTAGGGTTAGATGAGGGTATACATCCATTGATAATATGTACAGTAGGAGAGAAGCAAGGTTCGAGCTCCGACATCTCGGAACGATGCCGGTGAACATTTTCGCAAACATGCCAAAGCAAATATTGAAAAATATCGAAAATATCGAGTTGCCGAACTAGCTCTAATAGATAGATAGATGTTCGCTGTTTATGTCAGATTTAAAATTTAATGGAATTTGCTTGATATCATTTAATTGAATTGGAAAAGCTGCCTGAAAATAATGTGCTAGTATTGTCGTGAATTGAGATCCTATTTACGAAAATTTGAAAGGGATTAAAATAATTGGACAGATTGCCAAATCGTCAAATTCTTGCAGATTTGTGCAAGTTGGATCGCATTTCATACAATTTGAGAAGGAGGTTTTTCCTGAGTAGCTTTGACATCGGAAGCAGATACAAGAAAATGAAAAACGCTTCTTTCCTCTACAAGGTCAAACATGATAATGTAATGACCGATGGCAGAATTATGCTGATGTGTGCGATTGTGTACTATATATTGTGATATATGGCTTTCTACTTTCTTCACCGGTTCACTGATGGACTTCATCGACCCATCCACAGTACCTGTCAAACATTTGGGACTTGATTTCATGATTTGGCGGCCGCGAGCAATATGCCGCGTACCACTTTCCAAGGACATTGAGGAAATTACGCTGACAGGTCTGGTTACTAAGGTCAGCAATACTGGTTGAATTTATAGCAGGGTTGTGACTGACAGCCATATAGCGCCGAATTATCTGGCCTCAGAACTTCGGTATCCCTTGGTGGGGATACTATTTTGATCGCATGATAGAAGAAGCACGGAATCTAAAAAGGCTGACGTTCTGGTTCGAGGGAAACCGCGAAGACGCTCGTTCATGGGCTCAACTTCTCTTCCAGGAGTTCCATGATACCCTATCACGTTTGGAGCACGTCTCATGCGTAGTTGCTGGACCAGACATTTCAACGACATTCGACTTCTCGCCGGGTTGCCTCCCGATCTCGCATGAGGATCATAGAACCCGTGGTCATAGGGCCGCGAATGACGTTAGGGAGCTGATGCCGGTCCTGGTCCTCTGTTGCTGGAGTGAGGAAAACCTTTGCGATGTAAATTGTGATTTCAACATCACACTCACTTAATTTTTGTGCTCTTCCTGCCACAGCGGCATTCATAATTCTAGAGGCAGTATTTTAAAAAAAATCCTATTGTCTTTGGGCAACGCCCGATGTAGATTATACTTCTGTGTACTAAAATCGATGATGACATTGGTGTAATTATGAACCATGGGCTTAGTGGCAGCATTAGGCCGTTACTAGGTACAATCGTACTTCCAGCTGCCAAGACTGTCGTGCGCTTAACCGTTACGCTCGGGTGTCAGTATCGCGAATAGTATTTTGAGAACTCTAGTAAGTCAGCGTGCTTCCAATGTGGACATTCAAAGAAAAAATGGCTGGTTCGCAGTCAAGGATGCCATTCATCTTACCCTCGAGGAATCAGATTGGAGCGGATGTGGCGATCCAGGCGGTGTCATTGTCAAAGCTTAAAGGACGGTCTCCCGCATCCTCTTCACAGAGGCGAAGCTTACCGAATGCGGAGACTGAACTTCATCGAGGCAATAAAGGGTGAGAAATCGTCCAGTGTATAGCACTGTCGAAGCAGAACCTGAAACAACTTGAACATCCACCATATTTATTTATGCGAACGATATATCGCATGGCATTGTAGCTCTGCAACTTGATCAAGCTTGATCAAGCTTTTTGAAGTGGCGGTGGATTACTGTAGCGCTTAGCATTAGTTAAAGTTGTTCCTCGCTCAATTCTATCTATATTTGACCAATCATAACTTCCACTGAACCGCTTATCATTGTGATGAATACGCCTTTGAAGAATCTTGTTGAGGAGTGGCTTCGCCTTGATCCAGTGTGTGCTAGAGGCTGTTACTACTTTGGATGTTGCTCACAGTTACTCTAGAACGAATCCACAAGAAAGGATGTGGAACATTTGTGGAATAATAACGCCGTTGGCGAGTTGGAAAGACGTATGAGGTATGTTACCAACTGGCATTACGGTCCCGTGCAAAGACATGTTGAGCATGAGATACGCATAGGACACGCATAGAATTCGGCACCGCAGGTGTGGATGTTCATTGTCAGCTCAGTCTGACATTCTGAGGCTTTGCATTTACAAAGGTCTGAGGGGAAAGATGGAAGCCGGATGGTCTCGCATGAATGATCTGATCGTGATTCAGGCATCCCAGGTGGGTTGATCACTTGAACACGCCAAAATCGTTGTGGATGTGACGTAACTACTAACTTCCCCTTACGACAGGGATTGTGCGCCTATGTTCTCGAACACATTCAGAATGCTGCTACCCGTGGAGTAGTCGTAGGACATGACCACCGGCACAACTCGGAGAGATGGGCTCAGCTTACTGCAGCTGCTTTCATCGCCAACAATGTCAAAGTTTACCTGCATAATGGACTTGTACATACTCCAATGTATGCTATCATCCCTTCTGCGGTTGCTTCTGATGTAGACTGACCGCACTCGAAGGGTTCCATTTTCCGTAAAAGCGCTCAATGCCGCCTGTGGAGTCATGATCACAGGTATGTTGCACTTTTCATTACAGAGTCGCACGCCTTCAAGCTAATTTCCGATCTAGCAAGCCACAACCCGAAGGTCAGGCAGACGTTATGTGTTTGAAGTGTAGCTCATTGAAGTTCTCCTATAGCAAGACAATGGCTATAAGGTTCGATCCTGATTACAACTCTCATGGTGCTCCACTTATCATGAGCTAGGTCTATTGGGAAAATGCAGTCCAAGTAACACATGACTTGTGTTTCCATCCTTGAGCACTGAGTGTGTTCCTCTTTTAGATCATCGGGCCGCATGATGTCGGAATTGCACAATCCATTATGCAACACTTGGAGCCCAGAGTGCATGACGCTTCTCGGGTAATGGAATCGGACCTGTGCGTTGATTGTACGGAGGAGATGAAAAAAGGGTACTTTTGTTCTCTCAGCAATCTGCGCGCAAAGATGTTATCGTAAGTTGTTGGCTACCACTAGTTGTCATTCTGACCCTATTGAGTCACCAGATTTGACGGAGCTTCAGTGGCGTTCGTAAATACATCTATGCATGGCGTTGGGGATCCATTTACATCCAAAGCCTTCGAGATTGCCGGATTTTCGCCATACACACCCGTTAAGGAACAGCAGCATGCAGATCCCGAATTTCCAACGGTGAAGTTCCCAAACCCTGAAGAAAAGGGTAATGACTACCTACTTTTCTGTAATTATAGCTCTGACGACGAAGCTTGCAGGCGCACTCGTATGTTGAAATTTATGTGTCTGGGGCACCGGCTTACTTGTTTTTCAGGATCTAGCTATAGCTACGGCGGACGCTAAAGGGGCATCGTATGTTCTTGCACAGGACCCAGACGCAGATCGCTTCTCTGCAGCTGAAAATTGGTATGCATGAGGCTTTTTGTACTGGCTGACTTCATTAGAGATCGATCTATAGTGATGGAAAGTGGATAACATTTACTGGTGACCAGCTTGGAACATTGTTTGCCTATCATGTATTCGAGACCTACAAGGCCTCCAGCAAGCCGATAGGTAAGTTCGGCACGATTCGTTGCCAGCCTGCCTGAACATATCTTTAGGCAAGTTGGCCATGGTTGCTTCAACAGTCAGCTCCAAGATGGTTGAAGCCATGGCGCAAATTGAAGGGTTTCGCTTTGTCGATTGTCTCACAGGTGTGCACTGCATAGTAGGGTTTCCGTGAGGCGCTGGAAACGACTCGTGCTGTTCTAGGCTTCAAGTTCATTGGCAACACTGCTTTAGATCTTGTCCAGGCCGGATATGAAGTACCTTTTGGATATGAGGAAGCCATAGGGTACATGTTTGGTTCTGAAATCAGAGATAAAGATGGGGTGGCCGCAACTGTAAGTGACCCTGCTAACCGTTTTTACTTCTTTCTCACCCAGATCGTCTAGATGGTATTTGCGCAACTTGCTGCAAGCTTACGAGCACGAGGCACCACAGTGTCCGCACATTTACAAGAATTATATCGAAGGTGAGCCGTCCTCACCATTGTCGTGGCCATGAGTTTATCGTAAACCAAGATATGGATATTTCGAGGTCCGTATACACTCGTCCATCGCCGTAGATATCATCTCATGGATTCTGAACAGACGAGCAACAGCTATTTCGTCTGTACTGACCCTCTTGTCATCGAGAATATCTTTAGGAAGATTCGCTCTTCTGGTGATATGGTATCATTCAGCGTGATTAGAATGGCAGGAAATAAACATCATTATTGACAGGGCTCATCTCAAGGACGCTCCTATCCGTCCTCAATTGGCGGGTTGCAGATACGGAGCGTTGTCGATCTAACGGAAGGGCACGGTTATGATAGCATGAACGCACCCACTTATCAGCCCAAATTACCGTTGTCCTTAGGACATATGATGCAGTTCAGAGCATCATCCGATTCAGATGACTCTCGGATCGTTCTGACAATTAGGTGAGCCAAAGTAACTGTGGTTGCAACTACGTGCGATGTTCATCTTCTGCACAGGACAAGTGGGACCGAACCAAAGGTAAATGCTCTTAAATGTCTCCATATAGTGATGTTTGAGCTTCCCCGTATCAACCTGCCTAGATCAAGTACTACCTCGAAGGCAGTGGGAGCAACCGCCAAGCTGTGCACAACTTACTTGGTGGTGTAGTGGATGATCTAGCAGAAGATTGGATGAATGCCGCTGAGAACGGACTGAGCCGGCCATGATTTAAATGTTGTAAACCCAATTCTTGTTGTTTGTCGCATTATGCTGTACTGTAGCCACAAAACTCAAGCACTCGCGCAAGTTGAAGTCCCCAAGGCTTTGTTTTGATGATCGCTGTCATTTCGTGGTGAGGTGTCAAGTTGAAGTGCGATAGCATGACTTGACATGGATCCGCAAGATGCACTAGGACAACAAATTCGTTTCTTCCGAATAAGTTGCCATTGTGTGCAGGCATTATCAATAATTCCCACTTGTACCGAACAAGTCGGATACAATGATCCGCAGCCACTGATGTCCGGATGTTTGCGGGAACCGCTAGTATTGCTGGGGTCTTACGAATGATGTGCAAGGCTAATTCCGTGACCAAATAGAATCGAAGCAAGGAAGTTGGATCATGGCGATCTCTTCTTTCGACTAGCATCAAGCCTCTTCGACCTTTCCCATATGTCAACGGTGACTTCCCGCTCAAGCATAGATGCCGCTAGTAATCTGTCTCAAACATGGGCATGACAGTCAAACAGATATCAATGAGAAATTCCGCACCTTGCCACCTTCATCAAGTGAATAAGATCGTCCGCTGTTATAGACGAGTCTTCTTGGCGTTGACGCACAAAGTCTTCTTGAATGTGCTGCTTGAAAGTCAGCCATGTAAGACACGGTGTCCGATATCGCACACACCCGCGACGTCTCCTCTGCAACTTGGACAGTTCCAAAACAACATTTTGCGGTTGCCAGGAACGAACGGTATGCCGCCAGCTTCACAGTATCGGGTATCTTTATCTGGTCTCTCGGTTTATACAGATTGTCCTTGAGTAAGGGTTTTGTTTCCAGAGGTACGGTGAATCCCGTCTGTCGTGGAAGAGGCATGAGCAAGTGGCTTGGAATTATAATGAAGGCCGGTATCTGTGTTACCTGAAAGAAGGCACTTTTCCGACCATCACATAGCACAATCGTTACTATGTCTGTCGAAAATGAAAATTTACTGAATGGGAATGAGTACTCGAGTGTTTGAGCATCCATGACTTCCTGTACAGCCCTGATGTTCATGATGCCTGCAGAGCCATATCAACATAAGATGTTAAAGCCAGAAGGTACCGTTGGATTTGATACCTTTTTCTACAAGCTTGCCCTCTCGCACACCATTCTCGGTTAGCAGTAAGACGGTCCCTTGAGGGACCTGCAGATAGCCCGAGTGCAAATCTTCATCCTTGCTTTCAGGACTGAAATTTTCCGTGTTAAGAAGATCCAGGGAGAGGGGCACTGTAAGATACTGCGCTAGCAAGTCCGAAAGTACATGGTGAAGGGTAGGTAGTGCGGGCGATGACGGTGTGGGTGAAGGAAACCGCGATAAAGTGAGGGACGGAGGTAGGAGGGGCGTAGTCCGAGTGTAGCTGTATCTGGTATGAGGCGAACTCGTTTGATAGATAAGGCAAAACTGACACTTTTGCGGAAAGCTCGAGAAGAAGCCATTGTGCTGCATCTTCATCGCCTCCAAGGGCCTCGTCGGCAATCCATTTGATGAGATCTTCTCGAACAGTCGCTAACTCTTCTGTGTGCGGCGCGTCACCTGTAGATTGCAGTTTATGGCACAGAACATGAAGTGATGGAACCATCGGTGAGGAATCAGCTTCTGAATCAAGACTACACCAAATTGAGCATCAGTTGTAAAGATGGTCTGTGCACTCACGACTCAGACGTCAAAATTCCGATAAACGTCACGACGTCAGTAGCTTTGAGTAACTGAGCGGCATCATTGTCATAAATCTAACAAGTCACGAATGAGTCGAATTTTTGGTGAGTCATGCGTATCTACCTTGACTTGGACGCCGATATGGGGCGCATTTGGCACGGGAAACTTATGAGGTTGTGGTGGACTTTGACTAGAAGAGCTACCTGAGAAGGTCAGACTTGAGCACCTCAATTCATCACGCCGAACATACCACAATGCAATCGGTCAGTCAACTCTTCTGTTCTCCAATCAGTCTGCCCTGGCACCGTCACGGCCCATAAAGTAGTAGCCTCTCTAAGGTCACAGTAATCGAAAC
Source organism: Suillus fuscotomentosus (assembly GCF_016647785.1). Taxonomy (NCBI): domain Eukaryota; kingdom Fungi; phylum Basidiomycota; class Agaricomycetes; order Boletales; family Suillaceae; genus Suillus; species Suillus fuscotomentosus. The sequence goes on from NW_024539537.1 coordinate 177,837, forward strand.
TCGAAGGCCATTCACTAGCAGGCGTGTTCTGTGAGATCCCCCAACCACCACATTTATTTTCGTTCAAGCTCGCGAGATACATCTCCGGTGAAGGAGAAGTGTCTTGTACCATGCCATGAAATCGCACCAAAGATCTATGTGTGAATGATTCAGGGGAATGGTTCATATCCAGCGGAAGGACCTAGTAGCATCAGGATCAATAACGATAGTATCACTGCAAAGATTCCATAGATCCCAACCTCGCGAAGGGTATCATCGGAATTTAGAAAGACATCCGAAAAATGGCGAGCGACGACAGCGGGGAATTGATTGACATCTCCGGTGTGCTCCTCAAAAAGTTCTTGGACTACTTTTGTAGGATTGTTGATAGCATCTATGAGAAAAGCGGATACCATGATGAATAACGCAACACTGGTTTGCGGCGGGCGCGTTTAGGTTTAGTACTGTTTCAGCGACGCGCCTCCACGCATAGCCGTTTGATGTTACCTAAGCATTCGGCTACATCATCCGTGGCTGCGCCAAAGCGACTTGCACTACCACGACAACCATGCCTCTCTTCAACCGCTCAAAGAAGCGTGGTGACTCCTCCGACAATGGCCAAGATCAGGACGGAGGGCGTAAGAAGGAGAAAGGAAGCTGGAGAAAACCAGCAAGTTAGTCCACCTGCTCAAGAAAGCTTGGGAAGACTCTGACGTCTGGTTATTACGCTAGATACTGCGTTCAAACAGCAGCGTCTCAAGGCGTGGCAGCCTATCTTGACGCCGAAAACTGTTCTCCCAACTCTATTCATTATTGGGATCATCTTTGCACCAATAGGTGGCTTGTTGGTGTGGGGTAGCAGTCTTGTGAGTTCTAGGTCAGCTCGTGCTTTTCACTATCTACAACTGTGATCGAAAAGGTATCGGAAATGACGTTCGACTATACGACTTGCTGGAATCAGTCAAGTTCAACGTCACTAACCAACCTCACCTTCACGAGCATGCCCTACACATATAACCTACGATCATCAGACTCAGGCAAAACAATCACACCTCCCACATTCGCTTACTACTATAATGACCTAGCACCGGAGGACCAGAAGCATTCATGCTACATCGATTTTACCGTCGTATCGGACCTGGCTGCCCCAGTGTTCCAGTATTATAAGCTCACTAACTTCTACCAGAATAACCGTCGATATGTCCAGAGTTTAGACACCTCTCAATTGCAGGGCAGCTATGTCTCTCCGAGTACTCTCAGCGGTAGTAATTGCGATCCTCTTAGCGTCAATGCGGACGGAAAAGCTATCTACCCCTGCGGATTGATCGCTAACTCCGTTTTCAATGGTGCGTCTCACTGAGCACAACACAGTGTCTGGGATTCTGATGACCTAATGTTGTACAGACACCTTCTCTGGGTTTGCATCGTCAGACAACTTCTTTTATAATTTCTCACAATCCGGCATCGCCTGGCCCGGCGAGGCTAAGAAATACAGCGCCACGTCGGGTTACACCAATAACCTGGATGAGGTCGTACCTCCTCCGAACTGGGTGCTGCGCTACCCAAGCTACCCCAACGCTAGTTCCATACCAAACCTGCAAGAGGACGAGCACTTCCAGAACTGGATGCGGACGGCGGGTTTGCCGACGTTCACTAAACTTTATGGGCGCAACGACACTGCCACCCTGCCTGCGGGCCAATATCAAGTCCTTGTCTATATGAGTATGGTCGTCGTTACTGTACCTGCTTCTGTTCCTGACTGTTGTGCTTGCTTTCAGACTATCCGGTTCAGGGCTACAAGGGAACAAAATCCCTCGTCATTTCTACAGTATCTTGGATAGGTGGAAAGAATCCATTCTTGGGTTGGGCTTACGTTGCAGCATCGTGTGTCTTTGTGTTCCTTGCATTAGCGGGCACTATCCGACACCTTCTCAAACCGAGGTATGGTTCTTTTTCATGTATCATGGGACTATGGCTAAATGCGCTGCAGACGTTTGGGAGATATGACACTGCTGTCTTGGAACCGATAGAGCATGTTGGATTTTACGAACACTCGTATGTACCGGAGGGTGGCCGATTTGACCCTGTAATATCATTCCATGAACCTAACCCGCTGCACATCATATTTTATCTATTTTATGGACTACGGTGAAGGGGTATAGCCGATGCCGTCGCAGCTTATAATGACGAAACCTGATGGATTCTGCTGGAGATGAAACGTAGCGCCGGTCATTTGTTCCGCTATTTTTATTGCAGTTCTGTGGGTGGAAAGATTAGAATCAAGGTAGATTCATGTCGAAAATGCCACCTCACATTGTGTGATCTGTGAGAGGTCCAGTCTTGATTGTCGAGCGGCCCTTTGCTAGAGCTATGAAGATGATAATCTGGTCCTGAGGTTCAAGATTTAGCGGACTGAACTCCAACCGAGGAAAATCTCTGACCTGTAGATGCTCATCGACGCATCCATCATGACGAAGATTACGAAGGAGCTCCTCTGCAGCTTCTTTTCCAATTTCCTCTGGATCCCTACTCTTCGTCGAAACTGAAGATCCGCCTATCACGCACCCATTGTCAGTCTCAGCGAATAGTAAGATTCCCCCTCCACTGCCGAACGCCTCTTCCTGAGTTTCTCTGACCGCGTCAATCCGGATAATAGTAGGGGAAACAGCTGCGGCGATTAGTGTAGCACACGCAGCGTTTTTGATGCGTTCGGCAATGATGAAAGGAAGCCCTCCGACCCGTGCTTCACCTCTGATGAGATGAACAGGTCCCCTCTCTGTGAGGGTCACTGGAGGAAGCGCTTCTGTGAGGGAGGGAATACTACAAAACACGGCTCCGCCTCCTTTTGGGAAGTAACCTCGTCGTATAATGTTGAGCGCGATGTCCAGGCCAAAATGCCGTTTCATGAAGGGCAAGAAGACATGCTGGGTATAATCTATCTGAGGAGCTTGGATTGCATTTGTCCCTCCGTGAAGAGTTAGTTGGGAAGGCGAAGTGGGCGAAGACGAAAATAGTAAACACGGCAAGGAGACTTGGAGAAGCAAGGTTGTCGAGCCCGCTGTTCCGGGATCAGCAGTTAATATTTTAGGTAGTTCTATTTTCCCGGGTTTGAAGGTGACGCTGGTCGATGACAAGTGCACGCCCTCTGTTTCGGCTGAACAGATGGCGGCTGCAAGAATGATCCCTAGAGTCCGCGTTAGCCACACTGATATACGAAGCTAATGGTACATACCTGCTTCATGCTGTTTTCGGAGGCCCGGAGGTTTTCTATTATGGCGAACGTTTGGTATGGATATTGGTTTTGACAATAGTGCAGAGAGAGCGACGGCGTTGCGAAGGATCTGTCCACCACCTTCACAAAAGCTTCCATCAATGTGCACCAGATTATGCGCGATGGTGGAAGTCATGATTGTGTTCCAAATCGGGGTAGTCTGTTGTAATTGGTCCGTGCACTAGTTGAGAAGATATAAAAGGGAGCTGTGAACGAGGTGAATCCTTACCACTCTGGCCTTTTGGCTTAGATCAAGTGTAGTATCTGTTCTTAATAGTTTAACCACTATTATGAGGGCACCGCCCTCATTCTTTGGTTATCAAATTTTTGCCGCCCTTGTTCCTTCGAGCTCTGCTTGCAACTCGAGAGACATGATGACCTTGCCACTGCACTACCGGCCTGCGTCGTCGGGGGTTCTTTTTTCCCAAACTCTTTCTCTTTGTGGAGTGACTTCTGCTAAGTCTCTTTGACTCTGCATGGTGCTTTGCAAACAGTATGGGTCTTGGTTTTTTTGTAAAATTGAATGTCATTTTTTGTCTATGACTGTCCGTGACGAATTAAAGACTTTGCATGTGCAACGAAGGTGTAGGTAATGCAGCCTGGGGTATGTTCCTCCAAATTAGATACAGAAAAACTATTCATATGTGCAAGCGGTCGTGATGAGGAGGTATCACCTTTCAAGTCCGGATCCAAGCTAGATGACCGCATGAGGCTTCAACGTAAGAGCACAAAAACATACACCCACCGCGTTTCGTTGTCGCGGGAGCCATGCAGTGGGAGCAGGCTTGCCTTTCGACGACGGATTCGATGCGTTTCGAAGCTTCACCATGCCTTGGTTGAATATGCAGCTGGACATCAGCGCTTGCTCTTTGCGGCGTTGCTTCTCGAGATCGACCCGCATCGCCTGCAGGTGTTGATTCGTGAGCTCCGACCAGACAGCTAATGATACAAAGTTCACGTACCCTTTCGCGTTGAACTTCCTCCTTCAAATCTTTGATTTGAGTCTGGAAGCTTCCTTCAGCCTCTTCGAAAGAGGACTGCACGATGGTTTAAACATCAGAACATCGATGAGTCAAGTAGACCTAAACTCACCGTCGAACGGCCACCGAGCTTGGCTTGCTCCTCCTTGAAAAGCTTGTCCTGAGACTTGATAAACTAAGAGCTGGACTGAGCGAGCGACAATCATCTTTGGCCGTATCACGCACCTGCCGTGCTTTGGCGAGCTTATCTTGAGCAGTCTTCAATTGCTCCTTGATAACCACGTTGTCTTCATGCAAAGCTAATAACCTTGCCTTGACGTCTTCTGGCACATCTTTGCCAGAGACCGATGCTCGCAAGTCACTGGTAGCAGTCAGCGATGCAGACCACCATCAACAACTGTAACGACCTACCCAAAGATTCGCTCACGCTGGATCATCTTGTCTCTCTGACCAATACCGTCGCTCTGCAGGTTCGCTTTTTCTAGCAGGAGCCCATTGACCTGCTCCAATAGCATCTTATTCTTTTCGTTCAGCTCCCTAATCTGGTTCTTTAAACGATTCATATCAGCTTCCATGCCCGCCTTGTCTTCCTTGAGGGATTCTCGTAATGATGCAAGGATGTCGACCTGGTCCTTGTTTACAAGATTCACTGCGAAACACCGCCAGTCAAAAAAGAGTAGCATTTTCGAGATCCGAGGACTTACGATTCGATTTAGCAATCGTTAGCTCCCTCTCCTGAGTATCAAAAGCGACTTCAAGCTCGGCGTGCTCTTTTCGCAAAGAATCTAACTGATCGACTGTCTCGTTAAGACGTTGTCGTAACGCAATTGCAGCTTCTGGCCTGTGAACGGTTTGAATCGGCTACTTGTATAGGAGAGATTCACCTACCCATCTCCTAGCGCTTTACCACTCCGTATTTCCTCAAGGTCGCGTTGCAATACCAGCTTTTCTCGATGTGCGGTCATGTAATCCGCTTCGTACCGTGCCTTCATCCTATTGGCATCTTCTAGCAGGTTCTGCAGGACAAGTATATGGCTGGTATCGGCTTCGTTCTTCTTCGCTGATTTCAACTCCCTTTGCAACTTCTTCACCTGCAACTTCAAATCCGTCATCGTCGTCCCTGTAATGGCATCGTCTAGCTCTCCATCAAGACCAAACGAGTTGCCCATGAGCTCTTCTTCAGTGAGTTCATCGTTGTTCCCCAAAGGCTCTGTCGCTTGCGTCTTCGACGTAGTGGGTGCCCGATGCGAAGTGAGTTCCATCTCGCGCATACGTTCCTGATAGAGCTCCAACATCTCGGTATCCTTCTTGCGCTCCTCGGTAGTAATCTTCAACTTCGTACGGGCTTGTTCCAACTCGAACTTCACTGTCTCGATATCTTGTGAGCGTGTTGAAACCCTTCCTTCAAGTTCGGCTATCTGGTTTTTATAAGATTCTAAGAGTGGCCTGAATGCGGCAACCTTGCGGTAATCCTCCTCAAGCGCTGCATTCTTGTCGACGAGATCGGCATTTTGTGCCTCCAGCGACTGAATGGCAAGTCATTGAAGTGGTCGACATGGTTACAACAAAGAACAAACCTTGACGTGTTGGCGAAGATCAGCGCCCTCCTGGAGTTTCTTCTTATACTTCTCCATGACATTCTCTGTCTTTTGTAGTCTATCGGCTGCATGGCGATATCTATGTATGTTGAATACCAAGGTCAATCGGTGATTGAGATAACACACATACTCGTCTACTTGGTCTTTGAGGCGCGCAGCCTCGTCAGCTTTGACCTGCAACTCGTCGATTCGCCGTGTAAGGTCAGTCACCAACAATGTGTGCTTGTCGAGCTCGGCCTCCGCCATGGCGAGATTGTCTTCGCTCTTTTGGCTAGCACCTCCGCAGTCATAAGACGAGATCTAACTGAATGGTTCGAACATGTACTCACAGTTCAGTGCGAAGGCGCTCGACCTCGGCGCGCATCATTCCATACGCATTATCATTGCGTCTGCTCTCAATGCCCCTTTGTGCTTCACGTAACCGTGTCAACGCATCATCCTTTTCAGATATCATATCGTCGTAATTTGTTTGTAACGTCCTGTGTTCTTCAAGAAGAGCCTGGTAGACCTTCTCTACAGTCTCCTTCTCTGAAAGGATCTGGCTCCTTTCAGACTGTATGAGGTAGTAATGATCGTCTCTGGATATCCCATCAGTGACTAAAGCCCATTCTTCACAACTAACGACTGACTCTGTCATGCTGGCTTCTCCAAAACTGATATCCTGCGAATCACTGATCTTGCTTATCACCTACACGCACGCATCAATAATGGTGAATATTCCATGCGTGCAATCAGCATACCTGCTCAATAGCCTTCATCAAAAAATGCTGGTCCCCCTCACTCAACTGCTGAATTCGGGCGATGATCTCCTTATTCTGCTCGCACTGCACCGCGATCGCGATCGTTATCCGACACATGATAAGCGTCTCGCCGACATCGCGGTCCTTTGCAATCGCCTGCAAGTCAGGGACTTCGAGACCGCTCGTAGGTTTCTGCAAGACTTCAGCAAAGTACTGCGTAAGGAGGCGATAGAGACGCTTTAGTGCGCTGAACCGGAGAACCCAATTATCGGAGAGCTGTGTGGAGGACCTGCTAGACTGCCTGAAGTACTCTGCATCTCTGACGGCGAGTTTAGTCTCTTCTTGCAATTAATTACAGATGAATATGACGTGAGACATACACTAGAGCGAGAACATCGAAGAGTGCGGCCCCATCGCTGAGGTCGGCGACGGTGGTGATTGGCCGGGCTAGGTTGAAGGTTGCGAAGAAAGAGATGAACGCATTGATCTCTCTTCTTTCCTGCTCAGACATGGCTGTCAGGATTGCGAGCCGGTGGTTAATGCAGAATCTGCTCTCCTTAGGAATTAATTATGAACGATTTTCATTGGCTGAATATAACACATACCGCTCGGACTTTAAATTGACAAGCGCTCAGCCCAAGCTCAGTCAATCGAAATCGTGGCCTCAGGGGTTGTTATTGTCTTCGCCCACACCCGTTATGCCTTTGGGCTTCTTGGTGGTGCAGTGGTGCAGTAGACTATTCCCTCTAACTACTGACGCGAAAGTGTACGTTCTCACGTTACTATGTAGTAGTTGTCACTCAGATACTGCCTTGCATTCTTACGTTCTGTTAGAACATCAGACACAAATAGGCATGCAAGGTCCACCAGAACGAGAAACCATGCAACAGTACAACACCATTGTAAACTGTGCGACGGTACTTACACGATATGAATGTCTGTGCACCTCAGCGTCATATGATTCAATGAATAGTAAATTATTGCCATAGATGTACGCTACATACGAGCCGAGTAGTATGTTGTAGCCCCTTAACCCCTGTATAATTTCGAAAACCAAAGTGTTGAGCAGAGTAGCGCCACTGCAAAGAGATAAAATACTCTTCCTTCCTTCATGGGATCGCCATTTGCAAGAAAATTGCGCAGCGGAAGAAAGATCAGACCAACGACAAAATTGCTCAACCCTTGAAAATTGAAGTAGGAGACGAACTTTCGAAGGCACAAATGAATACTTACAGTTCAGCGACAGACCCACTGATGAGATGGCGGACACAGCCTGCATGGGGTCAGTGAAGGAGCTATGCACTTCGTGGAATAACTGACATGGGGTGGTGCCACCTCGGGGATGATGACAAACGGAATAGGACCTAATCCGAAGGCAAACGACCTTCAAGATAACATAAGTTGCGTAGAAGAATTAGATATAAGCCACGTACATGACAAAAGTGGTGATTGCGATACTGGACAAAGTCACGAGGCCGCTATTCAGCCCATAGCCAACAGCCAGATGAGACAGAAGAGCGGCAGCAACTGATAATTGGATTAGTTGTTTCCTGCCCACTCGCTAGGTACCTGTTAAGTTGCTGCAGATACTTGAGCATGACTAAACTCGCCTCAATAAGGAAGATAGGCGGAAAAGTCATTAAAAAGTTGACAATTGTGATTCCCAGCGAAACATATGATGCTAGTTCGGGAAGGGATTTAGAGAGTATATCGTTACTGTAGTACAAGACTTTGGTACATTGAGAGATGTTATATTGTGCAAGTGAGTGCTCTGCTTACCTGCGTTAATTCCTGATATTTGTTGGGATGTCATGGCGGCAATAATTGTCAATAGAGGCCGGCGAAGTTCAGTAGAGGCAAACAATTGAGGAATAGTCATTGCAGGCTGGCGGACAGCTGAGTGGCGTTCTGTAGCGCTATCACTGTCTGGTAACAGAGGTTCCTCGCTGTCTTGTTCTTCAGCTAAAGATACGATTAGAAATTGTCTCGGTAAGTTAGTATCTGCTCACGATCTGTACGCGAGACATCATGAATTTCGCCCCACAATCTGTGAATCGTTAACTTCTCTTGATCTACCAGTCCCTTTCTGTTGAGATACGAAGGAGATTCTACGACAAACGGGCTGCTGAAATACTGGAAAATGGATATCCCCGATGAAATGAGCAGTACAAAACGCCATTGTCGGGGAGTAGCAAGACCGAAGCCCATTCCTTGGGTGACCATTATACCGATAACTATAGCCAGCTGTGTTAGAACGCCTAACGAGACAGTCGGTCAATATTGCTGGTCATTGATAAACTAAGAAACAGCACGAACCCAAGTTTCCCCTGATTTTGACTGGTGCTATCTCAGACAGGTATATTGGACAAAGACAAATGCCTAGGCCAGCTGCGAGACCAACAAGAAATCTGTGGGTGTGGGAGGTTGTAGCGGATATTGCTAGTATGAAGTACATACCTGCCAAGAATCAGTGGACCTACGGAAGAAGACAGTCCAAATACGGCTGAACCAACAGCTGTGAGCACAGCGCTGAGACGAGAAGCACCTTTCCGCCCGTAACGGTCCATAACAATGTTAGCACTCAAACTGCCAAAGAAGCCTCCCATGGTGTACATGGACGTCACTACAGAGAATGTTGCGTCGGACATGGGGATACACGTGGGTAGACCATAGTACATTGGAGCAGTTGGATCAGCGATTTTGCACGTCAGGACAGCTTGTAGCTGATTCAGAGCGGACGTGTGATAACCATACTTGTACAAAGACGTGAGCAGGGCATAAACTTCAGTAGGGAACATTATTGGGTAAATACCTGAAACGAAACAGTGAGGACCCATAGACATACGAGCCAGCCGTACTTGGTAAATGTTTGAGCGCCCTCAGAGGTCATCTGAAACTTATGATGACAGTAGTACTAGTACAACTGCCAGTGCTTCACAGCTGCTGCCGGCAGCTGTCTCGAGGTTTCTCACGTATTACTGACATAATAATGTATTAAAACGTTTTAAATGTAATCCCTAATCGGCACAATACACGTGACACGACGTACGTCGTACTGCGAACCACCCGTGACTGTGTTTCAAATTCATCCCTAGGTGTACACTACTACCTAGCACCCGCCCGCTGTTTGACACCAGGCTTAAAGCCACCTCTTCCATATATATGCTACAGTAATGAGCTTATCGAGAAACTGCACCGCCCGTTCCTGTTACGAACATCCGGCAAGCCAGTCACACACTTACTAACTTGCACCCGATGCACTCAAGTATCATTGTGCACCCAGCGCCATCTATTCTTCTGGTATCGCGCCTTCTCCAACAATGTCTTACTATCCAATGTTACCCACAGTCTTTCCGCCTGCGCAACAGATCATGACACCTCAAGTTTTTACCCTCCTACCGTGACTCGTGAGTGGCACTGAGTGCCTCATCCATTCTGGTATCTTGTTGCACCTCTGCCACCGCATAGTTCACAAAATTTCAATATATTTATGTCCTATGATATGAATACATGTTTCGTTTACTTCTATTCTACTCCTGAACGTGCCTGCGACTTGGTGAAAATAACACGCCACATGAGTTGGTGAAATTTTACTTACATAAACCAAATTAGGAAGCCACCCCAATGGGGGATCATCGATCATCGATTAAGCCTTAAAGTTTGAGGCTGAAACTGACCAACTGCTAACCTTTTCGGTGTGGACTATGTGAGCTTCTAGGCATCGCTACAGTACATACTCCAGTAATGTTGCAAAGCATCGTGCACTCAGGGTCGAAGTACGGTATGTAACGTCTGTGAGAGATGACTTGTTTCACTGACATGAACTAAATTTTAGCCTAGTGACGTTACGACTCTAATGCCATCATTGATGCTGCCAGTGCTACCTCCGCGTTCTGATGGACTTTTTATGATGAATCCGGCGCCGCAATGACCTGAGCTGCCGGATTGTTTGGAGAAGATATGCATTATTGTGTACGTAGTCAAGCTCAAGCTTTAGATTACCTCCGGAGGGCCACATGATCCATTCTGATCATTCTAGTCGGTCATTTACTTCCACATGATGGTGATTCGGTACCTTCACGGTTCCCAGTTCGGGCAAGCCGCACTACTAAAATTTGATCAGAACGTTAGAATTCCACTTTCCTCTTCCCCCTTGCCAACATAGCTGTGTCCCACACGTTCAGCCCGACCTTCGCTCTCTTTGCCTCGAGCTTCGTTGGCTTCTACGCTCCTTATAACTCACGCTCGTTTTATTTCGTATCATGTCACATACTGCATTTCTCGCAGCTGCTATTCTTGCATTTGCCTTTCCTTATGTTTATGCCGCCACTTCCGACCAATGGCGAGGTCGATCAATTTATCAGTGCGTATCTAACCATTTCACCAAGTATCTGATTGATTAATTTTGTAGAGTCATCATCGACAGATATGCTTTGCCCGAAGGTGCTGACCCTAACCAATGCCCATCGGGGACTCGTACATGGTGTGGTGGGACCTGGAATTCGTAAGCACCGCGAGCGCTCCGAGTCATTCTTGCTTCATACTGACTTCCCACAGTCTTCGCCAGAATCTAGACTACATCCAAGATGCAGGTTTCACCGCAGGTGCGTGCAACTTCACTCGTAATCATTAAGATGTCTGACTTGATATTTCAGTCTGGATCAGTCCTGTTTCCCAAAACTATGAAGGTCCGGCTACGCCATATGGAGACCCCTACCACGGATACTGGATTGCGGATGCTTCTCAACTCAACTCTCGGTTTGGCACGTCTGACGATCTCAAGGGTCTTTCAGAGGAGCTGCATCGTCGTGGAATGTGAGTGCATTCACAGATCAGAATTCACATTGTTGAATCTTTCCAGGTACTTGATGGTCGATGTTGTTGTTAACGATGTCATGGCGACCTCGATAACCCCCGATTTATCTACATATATGTTCAAAGAACAGGTAAAATTACTCTTCCATGTGCTTCATACATTCAATTGCTGAGTCATTCATACGTAGTCGCGATACCATCCATATTGTGCCATAGATTGGAGTAACACCACTAGCGAGGAACAATGCTGGTTAGGCGACACCGTCGTTCCTCTTCCTGACCTCAACACGGAAGACCCAACTGTTGTTGCCGGGTTCGGTGACTGGATTCAGTCCTTGGTTAAGGAATACAATATTGATGGACTCCGGATTGATGGTGAGTGTGTTCAAACAGTTTTATGATCATAATATAACGACTTTACCAGCTGCGAAGTAAGGTTTCCCTCCATCCCCCCCACTCACACTAACTGAGGTGTAGACATGTCAATATCGACTTCTGGCCCGTGTTCTGTGGCAAAGCCGGTGTATTTTGCATAGGAGAAGTCTTTGGTTCAGATATCGAGTAAGGTCTCACCGGTCTGTCCTGCGCTGTTTAACACAGGTTTGTATTGCAGCGACGCTGCTCTCTACCAAGGATCCAATGCCCTTGACTCAATTCTGAACTATCCCATGTACACCGCGCTCCTTGATGCGTTCACCCTTCCTGGGCCACAGAATATGAGTGCTGTTGCAGATATGATTGGGCAGCAGGCAGCGAAGTTCAAGGTATGTGGTCCACACTTTTCTGTGAATGCACTTCAATGGTTGTAGGACCCCACACTTCTCGGAAACTTCATTGAAAATCAGGACATTCCTCGTTGGGCGAATATCTCTGTCGACCCACAAAGTTTATAGTAAACTCTTTCCTATATTGTATCCTGCAGATCCTAACTCAAAATAGCAACGCCATGGTGTTCAACTTTATGACTGATGGGTAAATTGCATCGTCGTGTTTGCTAACAAATCACTGACATGCGAGAAGTATACCCATTGTGTATTATGGTCAAGAACAAGGCTTCAGCGGGAACAGTGATCCTGTGAGTTGACCCTGCCATTTTATTTTGATGCACCTTAACATTGCCGCAGTATAATCGCGAGGCAATGTGGCCTTCGAAATATGCCAACAGTACAACATACCAACTCATAACCACATTGAATCAGGTATGCCATAGTTTGAATTTGAGGGCCTGATGTTAATCATTGCGTCTCACAGTTCCGCAATTTCTTGGTGAATAACACCCAATGGGCAACCACGCCGACGCAGGTGCTCACAACATCACCATACGGCATCGCAACCTTGAAAGGGGATTGTGTCTCCATCATGACCAATATCGGATCTCCCGTAAGTCCATGTGAACCTTGCAAATCTTTATCCCCGCATCTTCGATTTTTTTCTGATCTTACTATACCCTATTATTAGCCTCAAAACATCAGTATTCCCGTGTATACCCCGTACCTTGCAAGCGCATCACTCACCAAGTCAGCTGCTTCTCAAATTTAACTCGGACATCAGAACTCACATCGTGTTATAGTGTATTGACCTGTGAACAGTGGCCAGTGGGCAGCAATGGCACCATCAACGCACAATATAGTTTAGGAGGCGTGCCTCTTGTTCTCTATCCCACTACTCTTCTGCAGGATTCTGGTTTGTGCGGGAACTCGGACACCACGACAGGTTCGGCCACATACGTATCCTCGGCCCTGCGCATCCATCGTCCTGTCATATTTCTTTTAACTGTGTTGTCTTCTTTGTTGTTGGGCTTTTTGTCTTCTTTTTGGTGATGTTTAGGGACGCTAATGGATAAATTTTCATATTGACCGAAGTTTCTCACATCCTCAATCACTCTTGGGAGCTGTCTGGTGTGCCTTAGAGCAGGCATCGGTGATGTCAGGTAAGTTGAGTTGACTGGTATGTGGACCACGATTAAAATCGAAACGTGCAGGTATTCCAGGGTTAAGTGCGCTGTGGATGTTCTATTCGGATAGACTTGTAAACGTTTCCAAACGGTAAGTATGAATTCATCTGGCCAAGTGGTATGGTGCAGCACACAAGCTGGACAATTCGATCTCGCTGTTGGCCTGCTGTAAGTAGGTCAGCTGGACCCGCTCAACCGTTACACCAGAAGGTAGAATACTGAAAGCTTACCTTTAGTGACGGTATAATGCAGAGATTTCATGAGACGCAGTACCTGCCTATTCAGTTTAAGAGCAGAGTTCACTTGTATTACCACCTATGTACTAGCACCTTTTTCGATAACAGGAATTGTTTGAATTACCCAGGCCATCGAGCACAAGCTCTGGGCTGTTTCTGAGACATGATCCACAACAGTTTTTTGTGGTGACCACTGACCACCACTGCTAGACCTGGACAATTATAGCTCAAGTTAGACCTCGAGGTGGTCCGCGGTCGAAGTGCCGGAATGCCGTATTTGTTTGAAACCGAAGCTATGGCCAAACAAGACACATGTACACGATCTGTCCATTTGCGGCAATCAATGTTGAACGTTGAACTTCACAGCTAGGAGTCAACTATCAGGACTCGGAATCCACGAAGCTGTCATTCCCTCGACCGAACTCATCAAGCTAGCTAAGTCTGAGTGGAGGCTGTGCCTATTTGTATACATATCTTACTCCCGAAGGAGTATGCTGCTATCTGTGAGTGCTGCTGTGTCCAGTTACATTTCAGTAGGGCGATCAAAGATATTTGAGCTTCAAGCGGGCTATATCTCAGTGTCTCGCCTTCCACACTGACCACGTTTGAGGGCCACAGATCTGACGGTTCAAATTGAAATTTCAGGTTGTTTGTTTTCCACATCACTCCTTGGACCTCTCCTTAGCATCAGCATCAAGCTTGTCGACAAAATGTTTATCAATGGCACCCTCAAGCACAAATTCACTTTTCGGCGCAAGAGCGAGGGCTCTGCTTCCAGAGTCGAATTACCTGCGGATACAAAGCCTGTGATCGAGTCCAACTCGCCGACCGCAACATCTTCTCCTTCATCTTCGAAGGCTCACAAATTTCGCATTTTCTCCACTCTCACACACATCAAAAAGATGTCTCTGGCTAGCGTCTTCAAGAAAGGCCCTGTTAGTTCTCTTCTCAGTGTTATGCGCTACAGTCAACTCACTTGTTTTCAGTCGGTTCAAATACCTCCCACAGCGCTACCTTGTACAACATCTGCAGCTCCAGACATATCAAGACATGTCCTAGCTGTTTCTGAAGATGGTGTCTTACATCACACGATGCCCTTGGCAACAGAACATTGGGAGGGCGGTACAGAATTCGGGCTTATATCTTCCGCTATGGACAGATCCTCAGATCAGGAGGATACAAATCCCAATCCTCCTGGTAGTCGCATAGCAGATCGCGTTACCAGTTTGCGAATGAGAACTGCCGCAGTTTGGGCTAGCATTCCGGCCACCGTGGAAGGACTACCAGATTCATGCGCATCTAGTGAAACGTCTACTCCAGTCAAGTCCCAGATGAATTCCTTGGAGCACTATGAGACTACAACTGTCGCGTCTGCAACGGTGGACAGCCCATCGTTTTCGTCACCTGCTACTTCTGTCACGGCAGTGTCAGATTGGGGTCCGCGGGACTCTTTGGCCAATCTCAGCATGACAGGTTACAAACAAGAGCGGATACGCGTAATGCCAAAAGTATGTGTCATGTTTCTGGGTCAAAATCGAGGCTTATGTCATTGTGAAGGTCTTACCTGCGTTGGATGTTGTCTCTCTTGCACAGCTGCCAGAGCTGGGTTTGGCATATGCCAAACCTCCGTCTGAATGTCGGACGCCCAATGGGGACAAACTCGATCATACCCCCAGTACTCCTACATCTGGTTGGGAGTCATCCCCTGAGATACCAAGTAGCTCATCAGGACAGCGCGCAAGTTCGCGAGCAGCTGGACACCTGGACTCACCTTCTCCGAGCCCTCGAATGGCTCGTACTATACCAAGCACTGCCGGCTACCCCGACACTGCCAAGCGATCCTTCCATTGGTTACCAGTCGTGCAACTTTTCACGAATTCGGACGAAGACCTCGCAACGTCCAGCATCCGAGGCTCTCTTACTGATCTATTCCAGGGACCGCTTGCAGCGGAGATGCCCCTTCACCCATGGTCGTGCGCAAAGATAGCTTGTGCTGAAACCAAGCGAGCGTCTCGTAAGAAGCAAATGGACAAGGAGGGCTTCTTTACACGCATATCTCGCTTCTTGGAGGCTGGTCCTCAAGACAGTATTCCTGTCTCATCCAAAAGGTATGCCTTCACAATGTAGTCTTCCGCTTTGGAATCGATGCTGATAACTCGCACAGGCAGAAACACTTACTCAGGACTACATGAGAATTTCTCTCTATCACTGTTGCTTGTGTTTTTTATTCTCATCGTCATCCCATGGTATCACCTTTCATTGATGCGCTCTGGAGCACATTATCAGCCTAGTTTATGATACATCGCACACATCCATTTTCTATCCATCGCATAGTATTCATCGTCACGTTCTCTCGCTCTCGTTCTCGAGTTATCCGCTTTTTCATTGCAATTGGACCATAGGAAGTCGTGTTATCTGTCTACTTACAGCTCTGGTATACGGTACAAGACTACATTACCCCGGATCTGCAATTATCGGCTTTCAAATATTCAGGCTGCAGTGCAAACTTGAATTTAGTCATTGAGGCTAGGCTGTGCTGCGGGGTTTATATTACACACGTCACTCCGGATCCGACTCCACCTCTTGACCAGAACATGTCTTCCGGAACTACTGCACAAGCAAGTACACCATGAAGTATGTGAATCAGGCATTTGACATTCATGAATGTAGGACCCTACATGGAGATCGAGGGAACAAGGTGAAGAAGCACAATACATTCGCGAGAAGGCGAGGCTTCCCAAGGGGCTACTCATCAATCATGGCAAGCATTACTTACTGGCTTTCTATACACAGGAGCAAGCTCAGCTCGCTGCTCTCCATGAGGAGCAGGAAAAGCGCTCCACTACATCTAATAACAATACCACAAAGGATGCTGCATCATCCACCAAGGACCGTGATTTTGAAGGTGGCTTTGGTGGCCAAGAAGATTTGGAAGATCGGTACGCAACAACTAGCGGAGAGCACTAGCTTGGGCCTAGCATTACAGGTATTGTTGAACAAGCATAATTAAGCGTATCAGAAGTACGAGCAACACGAGACACGATAGGTGAAAGAAAATGATAGCTAGGATGTTATATAAACGGATGTCGGTGTATGTCCTATGTATGCCCGCGGAATATGTAATGGGTCCGTCAGACGTGTAGGTAGGATTGAAAGATAGTAATACTGTCAAAAGGAAAGATACGATATAAGTAATTGAAGTTCAGTTTGAATATAACACAAGGGGGTTGGTTATTCAGTAAGTCAACTGATGAAATCCATCGTTTTACCGTCCTCCAGATCAAGTAGCCCAGGAAAATCCAATATTAGTAGTCCAGTCAAATTCACAAGAAGAAAAGTTGTCCCATCCCAAAATTAACGAGCAGCGTTATGATTGATGACGAGCGATGGGGGTGATGAGTGGAGCAGGAACCGCTCGAGCGGCAGCTCCACTGCTACAAAGGGGTGAAGGTGGTGCGGCGGTCCCAATCCATGGATTGAGATAGCTGCACGATGCAATACCAACCATTCCACTTGCAGTGTCGGAGGGATTCTCCCAGCCATCCCCAGCACTGGCAGTTTTGACAGCATGACCAGAAGAGTACGTGAATGTAGGAGGGGGAAGGGTTGCCACAGTTCCCGTGGGGGTATAGGAAGGCAACAAGGAGACAGCACCGGCATTACTGATCTGAGCAGGCGGCCAGGTGTACGATGAAGTAACGGCTGCAGCAATCTGGCCTGCACCTGCACCCCCCGTTTGCCATGCTTGGAGAGGAGGACTCCATATACCTTGATTTGCGCAGGTTCCTGATGCAACGCGAGGGTCTGCAGGCATCCACCCATTCTGCAGACCAAGCTGGTACGACCATTGCGGTGACTCAACGACACCAGAAGTAGAAGAGTTTCCGATTTTCCATGTCCAGAAGAACCAGTTCTATGGACATTAATTCATATGGAACCACAACTTCTAAAGATGATCGCTTACCTGCAAAGCATCCATGCTGGCCAAGGCGAATTGCTCAATGCTTGATTTCATGGTCGAGTTCCAACCCTGCCAGTCCGTCCATGGCGTGCAGCTCCCTATGACAGGCCAGGTTCCTGGAGTATATGTACCCTCATAACGTGTTCCAAGTCCCACACCGTTCAGATAAAGACCGCAGTCAGTAACAGCATTACTGAATTCTCCGGCAGCTGTGAACCCGAATGCGTTCATGGAGGTGTTCATCATGCCACCCCAGGTAGTGCATGGAGTCTGAGCGTAAGATGACATAGGGGCAGAAGACTGGCCGTCAAAGCAGATATAAGGATGGTCATCGAGAGCAATGCGATCTGCATTCGGGAGCCAGCCGGCCCATTGAGGAAGACCGAGGAATCCGTCGTGATAGGAAATGAAGGGACCATTGCCTGCCCCAATGCCCGAAGCCTCGCGGACGTTATCGTATGCCTGCATATAGCTGCAGTGCAAATTATGTTACCGTTACCGAGTGCGGTGGACCACAATCATTAATACACTTACTACCGAGAGAGAGCATCCTGGCCGATCGGGGTTCCTTGGGGCTCGTTTGTAATGCCGAAAATGATAACAACATCCTGGTACTCAGGCTGAGATATGAACTCGGCGAGGATCCGAATATAATCTAGTGATCGCTGGGC
This sequence comes from Suillus fuscotomentosus, assembly GCF_016647785.1. NCBI lineage: Eukaryota > Fungi > Basidiomycota > Agaricomycetes > Boletales > Suillaceae > Suillus > Suillus fuscotomentosus. Next base: position 196,042 of record NW_024539537.1, read on the forward strand.
ATTTGCGATACCCATTGGGCCGTAGAGAACGTTTATTGACCCGAACTTGCCGGAGTGATTCCACCCATTCTGGCTTCCAGGAAGGGCATGGAAGTCGAGGTTAATGCGAAGACCATACTTACGAGCCCACTGAATGGCCTTTAAGAAATATCTAAAACTTGCTTCAGCAGGGTAACGGGATTGGAAGGATGATGCGGACATACGTCCACGAGGTCTTGGGGAGGAACGGTTCGCCTGATCGTACCTCGATCGCCCAGTATGGCAGGGGAATACGAACGAAGTTCAGTCCTGCTCCAGCAATTTCGGCAAAATCTTGTTCGGTCTGGTAACCGATTAACATCATCAGTTCCTTCACTTGCGACGTGCAGAAAAACTTACAATGAACGTTTGATAATGCGTTTCCAGTTGCGACAAACCGCCACCTGGTGATGTATCAGCGGCCATAGCTTCGCTCAGTGTCCACTCATCAATAGCTGTAGGATATTTCTGGTAAAGAGCGGGTGCGCTAAGATAAATATAAGTAAGGTTCATGGTTCTCAGCAGCAAAGATAGACTTGCATAAACTAGTACGAAACATTAGTACAGTGTATTAGTCAAACTGAGACCAACTCACGGGTTCCGTAGTAAGCCAACCACCCAAATTGACGCTATAAAAAACAATGGGTCATTGCAGGTACATGGAACGACAGAGAGAAGCATACCCAAAAATCTTATCAATGCCGAACCTGAAGGTCTGGTTGAGGGGAAGGGTCCACGACTGAGCCTGAGCATTGTTGTTGAATGGATCTTGAGGATCCCAATACCAGGTACCACCAAAAGGGTTCAAGTACGTGAATGTAGTACCATCCTCCATCGTGATGGTGCTGCCATTGCCACCAGTGACGACATCGGAGGCAGGTTGACCGGATGAAGAGGTCGAGGTGGAGGTGGGACTGCTGGGAGAGCCAGAGCTATTATTCGACGACGATGATTTTGGCTTGATCACGACGAAATATATAGGGACAACGATAGCAACGAGTACTATGGCAGCTGCGAGAATTGAGCCAGCTATGATAAGTCCGCGCTTTGACTTTACACGTGGGATTGCGTATGCTGACCGCTTCTCAGCAAGGTAACGAGGGGAGTTGAGATTCCCACCCTGACCAGAGCCAGAGTTGTACTCGGGGTCATTGGGATCATCATGGTAGGTAGCAGATTGTTCTGTCTGAGGAGTGTCATTATTCAAGGCGTAGACAGAGGAAGTAACGACAGAAGGTGCTGTTCTGAAGGTATTTTGAGTATTTTGTGACGCGAAGGAATCTCGATATCCATTGGAGGGATCGTCGTACAAAGCTGCACCAAGAAAGCGTGGTTGGGCTGCACCCGGGGGTGGGGTGTCAGAAAAATAAGACATTTCGACAGGCGGAGTGTCGAAACCGGAGGCATGGGGAGAGGGAAGATCGCTATAAACGGAGTCCCTGGGCGCATCTTGAGTCAAGGGCAAAGGATCGTAAGGAATATCTTGAGAGTGTGCGTTATTATTGGGATACATGGTATCGGGAGGAGGGGAAACGATGATTTCAGGCTGCGGGTCCTGGCTGTCCATGGATGGAAGAGAACGTTAGTTCGGCATAACAGAAATGAAGGAGAGCTTTATGTAAATGGCTGCGCTGAATGGCCTCATGGGATACGAATCTGATCATCCAGTAGAAAATAGACTTACTGTCTAGGGATAGTGGCAGTGACTAAGACAAAAGTCTAGTCAACGCCAGTTACACAGCAGGGATAGCTAAACGAGAGAGCTGAGAGGTAATGGTGGGGTTAGAAGAAGAACAAATACTCGGCCGCTCGCGGGACAGCCGGCGAGAACGTTCTCAGTCCGATTTGTGATACTGCCTCCGAGACTTACGAAACTGTCGAACTTGTCTTGCTTAAATTACCTGTCGTGAGGTCTGCTGATCGGCCGGGCTCGTTCAGAATTCGATGAACAATTCAGTATTATGGCAAGTTCGTTCAAAAATACCATCCAGTTACAGCCTTCTGGGATATCGAACCAAAGTACGCGCGCTATTACAAGCTAGCCTATCTGAGATTCGAGAATTTCTGCTGGAAATCTTTGAGAACGAACCGGACCACTCAAGAAGATGACTGGGACGCGGCTGACGACGAAGGAGGTATCAAAGTGTGCGACCTTGCCACCGATTTGCTTTATATTGCGACTCCCCATAGCTGTCTTGTGAATTCGAAGCATCGAATTTGCAACTTCCCTTGGTGAACCCATTGAAAACTATTTTCCTTCTATGGCAAGGGCAAACCTACCCTGAACCAATTGGGCCGCTCTTGGCCATAACACCACGTCACTAACTACTTGTATCCACTCGTGAACGTCTGCACCTGTGCGCGCAAGTATCACTTGGTCAGGCCCCGACGTCAAGGGACAAAACGGCACCTCCTATCTGTCCAGCAAGGCACAGATTTTTAAAAGGGCCTCTCCAAATTCGACATTGGGCGGCCCCAGGGACCTTACGAGGCAAGTCAAGATTTCCTCTCCTGTGCCATCTATGTTCATTCCGTCTAGACCGTGATATGATTGCGTTGTACATAATAAAAGGTGCGCAGTCGTCCAGCCTTAGCAGTCCGCCAGAAATTTAATGTCGTAATCTGTTATCAACAGGAGATCAGCACCGCAGAAGCCGACAGCTCTTCAAGCTCCCAAATTTCAAACCTTGCTAGTCGCCACCCTCAACTCACCAAATACGTCACATAGCCATAGCAGGTGTGATTCCAATCGCCGTTGATGCGCCCTCCTGAATGAGTTTGCTTATGTACACTGACCACTTTCACGGAGTTGCCCAAAATCAGTTTTCATGGTATGATAAAAAAGTAGCGCAGAAATTTGGCGTGTCAAAGCTGCCTGCATCAACATGCCTCTCACCAGACGGAAATCGTGTGCGTTTCAGAGTCTCATTACCTTCATTACTCAAATGAACACTCCCAGTGACTGCTGTCGGTGCATGTCGGATCCGAAATCAATACACTGCAAATACTCAGGATCATGACAATCTATAATAGGGGAACTCATTTCGAATGTCACCGGTCACATGTGAGACCCTATGACCTACACGCGCCCGGGCAGGCAGCCTTTGGGTTCCGGTCTAAACTTATGCTCGGCAGACGTTACCTCGTGTACTCTATAATAGCTGCGCACTTGGAAGACCCATCACACCCATCACCCACTTACGTGAGAGCTCGGACGTGTTGCAAGACTTTTGATGTGTTTCACATATATATGATAACATCGGTTCTCTTGATTTATTTCTTCGACAAGTATTTTCAGAACATTGCAATCACCTGATCCACCACACGATTCGGTTCCGATCTATCCGTGATGCAGCTTCCCAGGTAAGCACATCCACAGATCATCAAAGAGATATTTGTGTTTCCCAGTTCGCCGTGATTTCGGGTTGCTAAACTTAGCTATTGCAAGGACGGCATACTACATAGCCAACGGAAGCCGTTCGGATTGCAATCACTTATAAACTTATTGCCTGATCGATCTCGCATCGATCGTGCGCAATATGCCCAGTACTGTATCAGTTTTCTCCATCTGACGCTTTAGCTCCAACTATTCAAATTTCATCCACACAACAAGCGGTTGCTACAAGGAAGAGCAAACAAAGTTCCTTGATCGCCTTCTATACTTAGCCGACCCGAGCGGCCAAACGGTATTCTCGAGTCGCGGCGTGGGTGTGCACGTGGTAACACTCTCAGAGCTACCCTGTGCAAAGCGCATGTCGATTTTCACACCGACTGACTGGCACGTGCACGCACAAGTACTGTCGGCTGGCCCAGGAACGAGTGAAGCCAATGTGCTCATGACATAAGGAAAGGATCGACTGAGAAGGAACCACGGAATGCGAATCTGCAGTGCGAAAGACGAAGGGAGTGGGGAGAGGTCTGACACAGATTTTCGGGAGTGTTCGGCCAGTGCGCCGATCAAGGTCTGTCGCTGTCTTAGCATCATATGCTGATTATCTCACTTGCGGTGCTCGATCAATTCAACCTACAGCAAGACGCTCTAATTTGTCACCGACCATGAGCAGGTTTCAAATTTATATCGTTCATGACTCATCTTTTCTTCTTGTCTAAGGTACCCCCCGCTATTTTCCACTTCACCGCACCAAATTCACTCGTCGGTCACTTTCGCTGCTCTCGTCCTTCTCCAGCGATTAAAGGCACACTTTCGTACCGCTTGAGGATCTTTGGGTCACCGATTTTTGTGTCCACTCAGATCTGTTTTACACCAATGGGAGCGGTCTCCGTGGTCATATGCGGCCGCTGTGCCCGCGACACCCGAAGTCAATGGCGTGATACACTCGTTGGGATCCAACCAGTACAGTAACAATGTAACCAGCCAGAGCCCACATATGAGGAGAACTGTCCATGACATTTTAAATTGGCAATTGGATATATTCGTTAATGTGCTACATGAATACAATGTAGTTAACGGGATTGTGTGAATGCCAGCAGCGAGAGTGGTGATGAAAACAGTAACGAAGGAGACATCAACGAGGGAAAGACAATGACTAAAGGAACACGAGCAATGCACAAATGGACATGGTAACGAGGGGTGAACCGGGGGGAAGAAAGACAAAAGCTGGATGATCGTCCGGGGGCGGTGGGTTGTATTCTATATAAATTCGAGGCACGAGAACTAATTGTGTAGAATGCGCGAGGTCTATGTGGCGAAACAGTTTCTCAAGTTGTCAACTTCCTTACCTCGTACTAGCACCTGCAAATCCTCGACTGCTCAAATACACTCAGGCTCTCGTTTCGTCAGAACCATTACTAGTACAACCGCCTTCCGCTCTTTTGTAGCAGCCAGCGCCTCGTTTCATTCCATTAAAATCTTCGTTTTGTTGCTGGTAGTAAATGTACTTGACGTATCCGAGTCATTTTTGGCCTCAATTCTGCATCGCGAGTGCTGTGAATCATCCTGAACTTTCTCCACACGTTCGAAACAATCTTTCAGGTCGGAAAATCCTTCGGGTTTGAGTCCAAGCTAATCGATGGATATACGTGGAGGATTATATGTATGTGGTGATGTTAAGTGGAACCGAACATCTAGGGAAGAGTCTGGGTGTGCGCATGAATGACGGTGAGGTTGCCGGAACCGAGCAACTTGAAGGTCCGAGTCGGAGTGCTGACAGGTTCTCGCCACGTACATAGCGCCGTTCGATGTCCCGCAGCCAACGTAACGCTCCCTAAACCAGGACTGGCCCATCCGCATCAGTACTCAGTACTCAGTTCTCAGCTGATACCGGCCGGCCAGCGCATACTGCCCATGTTTATACTATCTCACCAAACCCTAGCCAGCGCACACGCCCGGAGGGTGCCGCCCACCAAGGGCCCATCTGTAAGCCTTACTGCAGTCTGCGCTCATGCAGTCATTTTTTACCAAGGCTAGCCTGATTCAGCCTAGTGCCCGTTGAGGCCTAGTACTAGTGTGTCTTTAAACACTCTCGGCAAGTCGATAGGCTTTTCGCTTTGAATATTATGTCAATGTATGCGATGCAAAAATTGGGTCGTTCGTTCGTTCAACGTCAACCTTCGCTCTGTATATCGTTGATGCGACTGAACATCTTCGTAGCTTATGCGACCCTACATGATGTATAATCACATCGAAAAGATGCAGTCTCCTTTTCAAAGCCTATAGCTAGTTTAAACACATATGGGCGCTAGTTGGCGAGCGAAGTACCTACTACATTTGTACATTGCACGGCATTTGACTTTACGCCTACTATAGTAGCACCGTCGCGAATGCTAGCTGGCAAATGTCCGGATTCCACGCGTTTCAACTGCGGGTCACTTGTGCCAACAATCTCATTATCGGGTTTGTGTTCAAGGCGACGTTCCTCCGTCGCACGATGTGGACACCATATATTCAAATAAAAAAGATTCAGTATGCTTCGATTGTACCTTCAGGCAAATATAAAGTGGATCCGAAACTTGGTCGGGTGCCAGCGTTTCCTTCGTTGCACTCTGCGGATCTCACTCGCCGGTAAGGCATGGTGCTCGCAAGCTTACTTTTGCTCGTCCTCGGCGCGATCGTGAGTCCGACCACCCAGGTCGCCGCACTGGGATCAGCATGTGGTGTGCCTCTCACTACAGGAAACGCGTTGTGGGGAGAGCCTTACTGGCTTGAGAACATCCACCATCAGGGTGTGGCACCGTTTGCACCTAATGCGACAAAATACAAAGTGTTCCGGAACGTGAGGGAGTATGGAGCTGTGGGTGATGGTGTGCATGATGATACTGCTGCTATCAAGTGCGTTGTCCTTCGCATCGATGATCTTATCCTAGCGCTCATTTTTTTTGTAGTGCTGCAATATCCACCGGTAGCAGATGTGGTAACTTGACTTGCGGTTCATCAACGTAAGTCACAACTTTTCCAAGATATCTAGTGCACCCTCAGGCTCGATGGCTCGTTAGAACCACTCCGGCAGTGGTCTACTTCCCAACAGGGTGAGTATCTGTGTAGAGTGCCAAGTTCATTTTCTGATGGGCTTCATCAGGACCTACCTCGTGTCTGCTCCGCTTCATGCATACTACTACACAGTCATGGTGGGCGATGCAAGAACACCCCCGACGTTGCTTGCCAGTGCTAACTTCACAGGAATAGCTGTAATTGGTGCGGAGCAGCCTCTTTAGTGTTATAGTACCAACTAACGGCGAGATCAGACGGTGACCCGTACACAAACAATCAAAACTGGTATACCAACCAGGTTAGCTTGTATGTATCTTTCGAATTTCATTGTATGCACGACATTGATGTCCTTTCATTATGAAAGCTACCGGTCAGCGCGTAATTTCGTTATCGACCTCACACGAATGCCTGCGAATGTCTCGGCCACTGGCATTCACTGGCAAGTCTCACAGTCGACGTCGCTGGTCAACGTGGTAGTCAACATGTCTACCGAACCTGGAAACAACCACCAGGGTATGTTTTTGTCGTGAATGATGTGATGATGTTCATTTATTCCTGTTCCTAGGCATGTTTATGGAGGATGGAAGGTAAGTGAACATCGCTATATCGACAAACATTATATATGAACATTAGCAAAGTGGTGGCTTCATGGGAGATCTCGTATTCAACGGTGGAAAGTATGGTATCTGGGTCGGAAACCAACAGTAAGTGTTTGCGTCCATGTTGCTTTTCAAGTCCCGTAGCATATGATACGTCTTCTCACAGGTTTACCGTGCGTAATCTCACTGTCAACAATGCAAACACAGGTAAGATTTATGATGTATGTCAGTATACTGGACCCATATCACTTCCCCCAAGCTGTGTTCGGATCATGGAACTGGGGTAATATTTGATCTTTTGTTGTGAGTGCGCAATTGATGAGGTATAGGATGGACATATCAACGCGTCATAATCAATGACTGTCAAGTCGGTTTTAATCTCTCAGGTGGCGGGAATGGAGGAGAGGCCATCATTGACGCAGTGGTCACAAATACTCCTGTTTTCATCAAGACACCCAAGCCGATAAATGGCTCTGTTTCAGGATCCCTCGTATTGAATAACATCCATCTCAACAACGTTTCCACAGCTGTCATGGAAAACGGTACTACTATCCTTGCTGGTGGAACCAGGACCGTTCACTCGTGGGGCAAGGGTAACATTTATACAGGAACGCACCCGAACGGAACGTTCACACAGGGCAAGATACACTCTGCGCATAAGGATTCGTGCCTTTTGGACCATAATGGCTTCATCGTCAGCAAAGGACATCCCATGTATGCTGACTATTCAGTCGACCAGTTCAAGAGCGTCAGATCATTGGGGGCCGTTGGAGATGGAATTGCGGATGATACTGAAGCTATTAAAGCCGTGCTCGCAAAGGTATCTTTACACGATGGTCTGACAATTTTTATGCTGATTGAAATGTGGGGCAGTACGCTGGATGCTACATCATATATGTCGATGCTGGCATCTATAAGGTTACTTCGACTATACAGGTTCCGGCAGGAACACGAATTGTTGGAGAGGCTTGGTCCCAGATTATGGGCGCCGGCCTCAATTTCAATAATAAAGAAGACCCCAACGTTGTTGTACAAGTCGGTACACCGGGTTCGCAGGGCATTACGGAGATTACAGATATCGTATTCACGACGCAAGGACCAGCTGCAGGCGCCATTGTCGTGGAGTGGAACGTCCACGATCCGCCTGGTCTCCAAGGAGCTGCAGGAATGTGGGATTCGCACTTCCGGTGAGTCCCTTTTGATCTTATTTGGAGTTTGTTCGCTGATTTGCATCTGTGACAGGCTCGGCGGAGGCGAGTTTAATGTTTTATCACATGCGGACGTTGACTTATCATTCTTCATTTTAGCCAATGGGACCCATCTCCAAGACGCAGAGTGCCCTGCGGGATCCTTTAATCCAGAATGTTTTGCAGCCTTCCTTGCTTTGCACATCACGTATGGTGCATCGGCTTACCTTGAGGTGCGGCGTTATGAACTTAGCAATAGTAGTGCACTAATTTCCAATTTCTTTCACCAAGGGAACATGGGTTTGGCTGGCAGATCACGATCTCGACGGCTTTCACCAGCTAACCTTGTTCAGCGGGAGAGGTATTTTGTCTCATTCTCAGGGTCCTGTCTGGATGATTGGTACAGGCGAGTTTGTCCTTCTAAGTACAAGACGGGTATACTGATTTCGCATAGCCTGTAAGTATCGTACCTTGGGTGTCACTCATCAATTCATAGATGTTCTCTACAGCGGAACATCATGTGCTCTACCAGTATAGTTTAGTTGGAGCGAAAAACCATTACATGGGTCTGATCCAGACTGAGACGGTAAGTTAATCCAAAGACGAAATGAGTTTACTTCTGATCTCTCTGCATAGCCTTACTTCCAACCTGATCCTGCACCACCAGGGCCATTCGATATCTCAAACGTTTACGACGATCCGACGTTTGCAAATGGCACAACTATGGCTTGGGGTCTCTGGGTGCAATCATCCACTGATATCATCGTGTTTGGTTCGTCTGAATCATGTGCTCATGTGATGCTTGTGTTTACGTGTTATGCATTTTTCCCAAAGGTTCCGGTCACTACAGTTTCTTCCAGGTGAGGCATAGCCGAAGTGAACTGGGTCGTTTCTAACCTTGCCTCTCACCAGAACTACAGCACGGCATGTGGGAGTAACACTACATGTCAAACGCAGATCGTCAATGTGGACTGGACCTCTTCCATCAGCATATACAATCTGGCAACCGTAGGGGACAAGATACCAGCTTAGCATCGAAGAGAACGGGATCATTTACTTTGCGAACGACTCGGAAGGCTTTTCGTCCACTGTGACGCTATGGAGCCCTGCGCGAGCTATCTACCCATAAATTTTATATCCCATAGAATCCATATACCCCTTATTTATTCTTCTTCGATCACAATTAGTGAGAGAGGCTCTTTATTGCGATATAACAGTCATTTCTCTGCAAACACATGTGTGCAAACTTCTTGACTGCCTCCTGTGCGATCTTTGCATCCATTCTTTGTTTCAACTTCTTACTATTTACTTACATCTAGTACTGGACAGTTTATGGTCTTCGCTTTAATTACTGTAGTAATTCTGGTCATGCATTTGTAGCTGAGACATCAAGGTACTTGGGCACCTGACTCTACATTGGATCTACTTGATGAATGGTGCTTGATTTAAGGTGACTACTTGGTGAGTGTCATTTAAGTTTGAGCATCCAACTTTGTCTACCACATGATTGATTGGTCAGACAAACAGTGATCAGGCTAGGCTGAGCATCAGCTTGGTTCAGATGCTGATGAGATTGCCACTGGATGGAAGGGAAACTTGACAAGTGTAATGCATTAATAATGATGGTCAATTTAATGCATTTATTTCAAAGGGGCACATTTGATGTTGCCACTGAAGCAAAGTGACTTCGGGGTAACTTCACTTCACTTTGAAAATGTGAGAATTTGGTTGGCTTCATTGTTCCGAAGTCAGTTAAAGTGCCACTTCATCCACTTCAAGAGGTGAATCAAAGTTATCACATAGATTAATCATCATCACTGCACATCTGAGGACCTCTATGTGCCCCCTGTCTCTATCATATTTCAATCATAAGACATCACTGTACATACTATGCACATTCAATATAAGCTTTTTGTGCATAATCTTGAACATTCACCAAGTTGGCTCCACGAATGGAATCAAAATTCATGACCTTAAGACTAAAGTAGGCTCTCACAGATGCACATACATTAATCTTACTGTCTGTGTCTCAAAAGAAAATTCTCTATTCCCTGTGTACCATTCAACAGCAGGTTTTCTTCCTAGTAGCTGGTCACAGTTTTCTTTGCACTCAGCTGCACAGCCTACAAATAGTCATGGTTCATCAGTTTCACTATTAACAACACCACATGGTTCTTTTGAGACTTTGCAAAACCTCTCTCCACCCCTGCACACACCTAAAGTTGCCAGGGTGCAGTTTAGGACTGGTTTGAGGTATGACAGCCTGAACCTGAACATGAACCTGTTCATGATATTTCAAGGCCATCAAACACAAACATTAGCCAATGGTTTGGTCAAGAACCAGTCCTATATCATGTTGTTCAGGTGTGAACTGGTTTGAACTTTTTCTACTACCAAAATTGAAAAAAAATAGGTATTGGAGCTACTTCACACCCAACTGCACTTCATCAACAGCATTGTCAAGCCAACATTGTCTCTTTGCAGCTTCCTTGGCTTCCATCTCAGCTTTGTGATGTCTCCGCTCCTTCTCATACTTATTCTTTACAATTTGAATGTCACCAAAGTTTGCTGGAAGTAAATATGCATGGCATTTGGTATCTGTCAGCCCAGCATCCTAAAATGCATGCTCACAAGGCACAGAGGAGCCTTGGATAGGGAGGTAGTCAAGGGCCATATGGCTTAGAATTGGGTATTACATGACATTGGCCTTCCACCACTCAAAGATATGCTCTGCCTGGTGCTCTGGAGATGCCCATTGGTCATTGATGACAAGTGGCTCCTTGATGTAAGATTTGAGTTCTGCATGAGAATCTTTAGTGATGAGCTTTTTGTGGGCACACCAACCTTCAGTAACCTGGCTCATCAAACTGCCAAAACCATTGCTCAACCCAGAGCTACCGGTGTAGAAACAACAACACAGTGAAGCACGAACAAGACTCCTGGCTGTATCTGTAAATGTCGAAAGGTTGCACATTGCCTAGTCTGCTATACTTGAGAAGACAAGTGCATTTGACCCTAAAGGGGAAGCAAGTGCAGCAAGGATCTAGTGATATGCGCTGAAGGCGCTACTGATCGGCCAATGCGAAGCACAAGAAAGTGCAGGTGCACGCAAGGCACAAAGGCGCGGGAATGCACGCGCATGATGCATGAAGCGTGGGAAAGTGCGCGCAGGTATGCAGAAATGAGAGAGACTAAGCTTAAGTGATGATATAATGTAAGACAAGAGATGAGAGTGCAAAGTGTCAAGGAATAGATTTCTACTGCGACTTTCTAGGTAGTAAGTAGTAGGTAAAGTGAGAGGTGCCGTAAGGTAAGGTAATGCTGGCACTTAAATATGGTACCTAAGTGCTGTCATGCGGAGCCGAAGTGCTACCGAAGTGCTACCGAGTAAGGTACTAGAGAGCTTGATGGACAGTGGATGGATGCTCCCAGATGGCTGGCGCTATAGGGCAATCAAGCGCAGGAAAGCGCGCGCGCATATACATCGTGAAGCGTGGGAAGTGTGCATGCATGGCGTGCATTGCGCAGGAAAGCTGCACCTCATATAGAGATAGCTGCGGGTAGTACACAGAGTGACACTACAAGTTCATGCTATGTACTCCCTAGTGAAAACTGCCATATCAGGCCATAAGAGGCATGAGTCTCTACACTGGGCTCCGTTGTTGGTATATGATCATTGCTAGTAGTAGTGATTTCCATGCAGTGTTTCTGGCAGTACTTATTGAACTAAAAATTGTGATTAGATCTGATGTCAAATGTGAATTTTTCACAGAAGTCAACACATACCACTTTTCCACAACAGCGAGGGCTTGTCATTGGCCATCTTTGGTCCATGCAACATTAAGATATGTCCTTGATGCAGGGATTGTGTTAAGACCATGCACAAAGGGTAGGACTGATTCTGAGAGGCTTGGCTTCAGTTCGTGCGCTGCACCTCTTACCTGAGTATGTGCCCTTAATTTCAGATTGATGTCCAGAGAAAGTCCAAGGATGTCCGAAGGTGCGGGAAACTTCGGAAGGACTTTCCAGATGGGTGCAAGTAACTTCTGGATGAGTGCGGGAAAGTTCCGGAGGAACTTCCGGAAATTACAATGAGGTTTCGTCCTGATATGGATATGTATGATGGCTACTCGGGACTTGTCCTGAGTAGAAGCAAACAGAGGAAAGGCTGCAAGGACAAAGTCCAAAGCAGAATAGGTCTGGAGGACTGCGGCAAAGATCTGGATGGACTTCTGGAAACTTCGGAGGATCAGAACTCTGGCCTAGGGAATTCCTCCCTAGGCCTGAGATAGATATTGACTAAGTCGAAGGACTAGAACTGATATGAGGACTTAGAGTGAAGACTAGTGCGAGGACTAATATGATATTCAGACCGAGGAACTACAGGACATATACAAGAGTTCATATACTAAGTGACTATCGGAAAGATCAATAAGCAAAGGTCCGAGGCTATGTATGAAGCATAAGCAAAGTTATCAAACACGAGTCGGAAATGAAGCATAGGTTAATGGATCAGTAAGCATACTGGTAGTAAGTATAACCGAGGCACCAGGAACAAGGAATACTGGATAGGCTGTGTTAACATTGTGTCATATCCCATATATTCACGCTTCTCTTCCGGACTTTGGACCCTGAGATCCGATCCGGTCCGATGTATAGATCCACTTCCGATCTGATTTACGATAAGCTTTCTAATTCATTTCCTGTTCATATAACGTTAAACACAGCCTATTCGGTATTTCCTCTTCCCGGTGTTTCAGTTATACTTATTACCGGTATGCTTACTGATCCGTTAACCTATGTCTCATTTCCAACTCGCGTTTGATAACCTTTGCACATGCTTCGTACATAGCCTCAGACCTTTGCTTACTGATACTTCCGTTATCCTCATAGTATATAAACTTGTGTATATGTCCTGTAGTACCTCAGTTCGAATATCATCTTAGTTTGTCCTCTTTCTGTCCTCCGGACTTGAGTCCTTCTTACTCTTGTCACCCTCTGAGACTTTGGATACATTCCGATAGTCTATATACTCGGCTCTACCTTCGGGTAGTCTTTACTCTGTTAGTTTCTAGTTCGGATACGTCTGGATTAGCCTTATACACATGTTTCCGATATCCGGAAGACATCCGGATATACTACGAGACCCGTCCAGACCTTCGGACGCGTTATCGTTAGTACTTTGAAATAAGGGACAGTACTTGGGAAAGGGGCACAGCGTATGAGCTGAGGCCGAAGTCCTTCGGATCCGACCCTACGAGAGTACGACCTTAACACATTGTATGCACAGGAAATGAATTAAGCTTATCATATATTGGATCAGAAGCATATCTATACGTCGGATCAGATCAGATTGGAGGTCTGGACGAGAAGCATGGATATACAGGATATGACATTAGGATGATGGGATAAAGGATGAATGATGCAGGCTAGCTGTGGAGGTTTGGAGGTCTGATGTACGGAGGTAAAGGGATCTGGATGAGGTCTGATGTACGGAGGTAAAGGGATCTGGATGTGGATGTGCAGATGTGGATGTGCAGAAGTGCAGGGATCTGGATGGATAGAGGACTGGAGACATGGATAGGGCATCTGAAGGTCTGGATGAGGCATGGGAACATTGTCAGATGTAGGTCTGGAATATGGGATATGATTACGAGTCCGATGCCAAAGCATCGGCCGATGTTTTTGGGTTTCGTTGGGTTTAGTGGGTTTGCGTTGGGTTAGGAAGGAATTAGGGTATAGTGAGTGGTATGCGGATTATTGATAACGGTGGGTGTTTCAGATAGAAAGAGTGGTAATATTCGCAATGTCATCTAAGAACTATGGAACATTGGGTTTGACCACAAAGCATCGGGAAACGGCTCCCTACTACTTGGATGATAATTGTGCTATGTGGAAACCAATATATATATAAGTATGTAGAAATCCAGAACCCTATAGGTGAAAGTAGCGGCCAAAGAATTTTGGGTCCGATGTACATGTAAATAAACATGAGGCACTGTGGACTGTAGGAAAACATGTAATAGTGCTGGCTATGACGTGAGTAATGTGCAAAATAATCAACTACGCACCTAGTGGGGCTAGCAGACAAAACAGGACACAGATAGGACAAGTGCATGGGAAAACATCGGGTCTGATGCGGCCGATGTGTCGGGTCTGCTGGTCAAAGCGTTGGGTTCGGCGGATATGTGTCGGGTTGCATCAGGAAGTGAATATAGTGCAACGGACATTTGACGTGATGTGTGAAATGGCTGAATACGAGCCCAGCGCCAGCTCAAGTGTTACATCATCTATCGATATTGTCATCATCAATATCACCTTCTCACTATCACATCATATTTTCCTATCATGTCCTTACCCTGTGTGAAACTGTTTGAAACATGCTGATCATGCCATGCGGTTCACAGCATGCAAGATCTGGGTGCATCTAATACATAAGTATCTGTGTTTGCGATTACAGATTGTTATCATTATTGATTTGGCTGCACCATGAGGTTTATGGAACCATGCAACTTATTGAATAAGTCTGACTGTTAAGCACCAGGATCAAGGGTGCATCTTATTGTACATTTTCCACCCACCTCATCATGCCCCCAAAGGTGGGTTCAAGTTGCAGTGCAAAGAACACAACTAGTGTGAAACACACAAAGGCCACAAAAAAACGACCCACACGCAAGAATGCTAAAGTACGTCTTATTGAATGTGTACATACAACTAATTTAGATATTGTTAGGCAATTAAAAAACCAGGCAAAAACACGGGTTTGAACTTGCCCTTAAACTCAGACACAAGCCAGGTCAGTGTCCATGCTGAGCAACCCCAGCCTCCAGTGTCCTACAAGCATTTTGTCTCGTTGATCAACTCAGAAGGCATGGACAAAGATTTCCAGGATAATGAGATAGAGGAGGATGAGATGGAGGAAGGTGATATAGGGGATAATGAGATGGAGGATGACAATGAAGGTTTTGGGCAGCTAGGCCCACCATGGGGCTATGCTTAGCCATTGCAGGGCTACACTCAGCCATCACAGGACTATCCTCAGCCATCACAGGGTTATGCTCAGTCATTGCAGGGTTACTACTAGTTTCATCAGCTCCCACAGCCAGCCTCATATTCCGCCCACACCTACAGGCTCCCACAAGCCTCACCTTCATTCATAAGGTAGACGACATTTAGATTCAACCACTGCGCTCATGTGATCATGTGACCATTCCCACAGCCAAATCTCAAAGCTCGAAAATTCAAAACCACTATTTGCTATGAAAATCACTTTGGCAACATCAAAAAAAATGATTTTTTCAATCAAATTAACTTTTTTTCACTCTGATAATACAACCACACTTGTAAATAACCATGCAGCAAATAGTACTTAGAGTATGATTACAACTGATTACCGGCAAGTAATGCTAGCTTGGGGCCAGGTGTTATGTAAGCTACCATATATGGTTATATTAAATCACGTGATGTGGCTAAATCCACAGAGTAAATATTTTATTTTCTGCCTATAGTGTCGGAAATGTATTTGGGAAACAAATAAAACAAATACAAAAAAGCAGAAATAAGTCTCTCAAATCTTGGTTTTAGGTCTTAGGAACAGATTAGTGCAAAAAGAATGTCCGGAAAGTGGATGAGGAAAGTGCAATAAGTTGTGCAAAATGATGTCTCAAAATGTGGTTGGATTTGGATGTCTTCTACCTTACCACTACAACTTGCATCTTGTGAGGCTCAGTGATTCAATATGCCTACACCAATGACATTTAGGAACATCATGCCTATGCATGCAAGGCACAGGAAAGAAGAACAAGCTTGTTATGCAGGATGGTTGCCTATTAACCTTCCCAGAATTCATAAGAAATTTGTATACGACCCTTGCTGACCATCCAAAGAGCATCGTGGACACCTGTGTCCAATTGGTGTTATCAGAGTATGTCACTCACCTGCCTCATGATTGTGACTGACACTATTCTACAGGCTACAGGTGATATTATGATTACTGCATCGCTCCTGTCTCAGAGAGACTTGCCCCCAGTGTCCACCCCTTCCTCACCCATTACCAGCCCATCTGTGGCTGGTGCCAACTCTCCAGCCAACAATTCTGCATACTCCCATTCTTATGCTAGGCAATGATCTACTGATAAAATGTTTAAGAGGATGATGGAAGCAGTGAAGTTGAATATGTGCTGCCAAGTACTACTACAGAACACTATGCCTGAAGGAGGTGTCAACACAGCAATAGCAAAGGCAGCACTTTCAGCAGTAAGCAGGGAGTTCCTAACTATGACATGTGTCTCAAGATGCTCCACACCTCACAATGACTATATGGACAGCCTTTAGGTGCTGTCTGGACAGCGAACCCTGGTTTGAAAATCTGAGCTCAAAACAACACGTGATGATGGCACGTAATATATTTTATCGATAAGAGATATCAATAGCAATCTGACACGTAAAATAGGAATATATAACATACATATGTTTGAACTGCGCATAATCATTGCACCCACATGGACCTCGAAGCCCAAACAGCAAACAATCTACATCGACGACGCCAAATTACGATGGTCATCATCACCATTACAGTCGCTCAGATTTCATACCTTTATAACCTCTTATTTTTATCACGCACAGAAAAGGTCCCATATCATACCTCAATTCTTACAGGAAAAGCCTGGGTGTACGAACTCATCAGTGGTCACCCAGACTGAATCAAGCTAAATCTCGGCATCGACTTTCAAACCTTTGAGGAGCTCTTACAAGTTCTGTGGCGACATGGATATGCTCAGTCGTGCAATGGTGTCACTATCGAAGAGCAGCTAGGTATTTTCCTGTATACATGTATTACAGGACTGTCGTCTCGCCATGTTGGTGAGCGATTTCAGCATTCTCCAGACATGATTACCAGGTAAGTATGTCAATAATTCAAGATGAACCATGTGCTGATGATTTTCACAGATATTTCAAACACATGCTCATTTTTTTCTCGTCCCCTCCCTTCTACACTACAAATGTCCGGCTCCCAACTGAAAACACTCCCATTTCTGCAGCAATCTGTGACGACCCACACTTCAGATTCTTCGATCAATGCATTGGTGCCATCGACGGCACCCACATTCGGGTCTTTGCACCGCTTGAACATCACACTGTCCTGTGCAACCGAAAGGGATTTTTATCCCAAAATTGTCTATTCATATGCAACTTTGACTTCTACTTCACATACTCACTCACAGGCTGGGATGGCTTGGCTGCCGATGCTAGTCTATGGAATGATGCACGGTCTCATGATTTGCGCATGCCTGCACACAAATATCTTCTCGCTGATGCAGGCTTTGGTACATGTGATGCGCTTCTCGTACCTTATTGAGGTGTACACTATCATTTGAAGGAATGGCGTCAAGCAAACCTTATGTGAGTTCATTCATTCTAGTTTTTTTATTTTTATTGAATTATTTTCTACTAGGCCACAAGATCCCAAAGAATTGTTCAATCTTTGACACGCAGCACTTCGCAATATTGTCAAACAGATCTTTGGTGTGTTGAAGCGCCAGTGGCGCATTTTGATGATCCCACCAGAATATAGCATGCACATTCAGGCCCGCATCCCCGCAGTGCTGTGCGCTATTCACAACTTCATATGCAGGTACAACCCTGACCTGTTTGACATCGCCCTCAAACATGAGTATGATCTTGCAGAGGATGACGCTGTAGGACATGGGGCGCTCTCTGAAGGACTGGCAGATCCTGCTGAGAGGAGATGAGTGGATGCTCGTCGGGAGGCAATTGCAGCGGCAATGTGGGCCGACTATATCGAGGAACGTGAGCGAAGGGGGCTCCCATTGCCTTAGTAGTACTATACTAGTAGGGATCATACAATCTATGTACAATATATGCAAGACATTCAGACAAACCGAGCGCAAGACATAGAATAGATTGAAAGACAAACCAAGCAGAAGACGTCTGAGACAAATCGAGCGCAGGATGTAGAACATATTGGGACAAAACGAGCACAAGACGACACTTGATATTTGAGACAATTGTTGAAACAAAATGAGATATAGTATAGTACACTATCAGACTATCATATGCTCCTGTGAGTCAGCTGATGCCTGGTGTAGGTGCACCACCACAAAGCACTCGCTTCTCCTCCAACCACTCAAGCCTTGTTGCCTCATCCAATGAGTAGAAAATGATGGCCTGGTTCTCGTGTTCGGCTAGGAAGTTGGCAATGGAGAGGCGCTCTTTGCTGGTAAGGTTTGTGTACTTGTTGAGCAGGGCGATGGCGCTCCCAATGTGCGTTCCAGGCTGCACTAGCTGTGGCATTGGGAGTGGTGGAGGAGCTAGTGTGAAATTCTTCTGCATCTCATGCACTACTTCTACAAGATTCTTCATCGTCTCAGTACCCTCCTGTTGTGCCATTAACGTGGCAGATGGTGGCTGACTTCGCTTCTGGGAGCTTGTGGCTGAGCCAGGAGCAAGTGTGCTGTACTTACATTTGCTACGGCTGATGCTCGTCCATGCTGAGTCTGTGGTGGAACCCTCAGTAGAGGGTGCGAGATAGGTGGATGGAACAGGTGGCACAATGGAATCTGGATTGATTGATAATGGTGGCCCTGCTGGTGGAGGTGCTGCACTTGGTGCTGCACTCTCTGTTGCTGGGGGAACTGAAGTTGAGACAGCAGTTGTGGTGGGCCAGAAAACATGTGCGCCCTTCAACTGGTTTGGCATTAACTGCTCCATGATCTCAAAATGATCAAAGCCCTTTGACATAAAGGGCTTTGCATGAGGATGTGACTGAAGATAATGTCATTAGAGAGCATGCAATCTATTGCCGTACTTACCTTGGTAAAATGCGCCCAGACATCATCCTTTCGATTGGCAATACCTGCTCCATGCTCATCACTCCAGGTGAAGCCTGAAGTGCACTTGATCTCAATCACACTGTGATATGCTTTCTTGAACTACAAAGATATATATATGATGTCATTGGCGGTGGCAGAAAAGTTCACTAGACATACCGCTGTCCATTTATTCTTACAAACTACACCTGGTCTTTTCGGCACCTCTCTGCTGCATGAATTTTTCCTTGAGGTGGGTAGCTGCCTGATTGAAAGTGGTCATCTTGAAGCCCCCATCGCCTGAGGAAGGAAGGGCCTTCAAGAGGAACTCAAGAAAAGCGGTCTCCTCTGCCTTTGACCACACTGCAGGCGCTGTAGAGACTCGTGCATCTCATAGTGTGATATGGCGCTTTACACTAGGGAGTATACAGCACCAACTTGCAGCATCACTCTGTGTACCATCCACAGTGATTCCTATATGACGCGCAGCTTTCCCGCGCAACGCGCGCCATGCGCGCACCATTCCCGCGCTTCACGATGTATATGTGTGCGCGCGTTCCCGCGCTTGCGCGCCCTATAGCGCCAGCCATCCAGATGCATCCATCCACTGTCCACCAAGCTCCCTAGTGCGTATATTTCCATTTCCTTTATTAGCATAGTTCCACCTTTATTTTTATCATAGTTTCTCACTCATATATATTTTTACATACCTACTCGGTAGCGCTTCGGCTCCGCATGAGCGCGCTTAGGCGCGCTATATAAGCACCAGCAGTACATACTATTACTTACTTACCTTTCACACCTTACTTTTCACCCAACTTTACCTAGTACTTACTACTTAGAAAGTCGCAGTAGAAATCTATTCATTAGCACAACACATCTCACATCCTTTATCTTGCTTATATCTTCACATAAGTTTAGTCTCTCTTATTTCCGCTTACATGCGCGCGCTTTCCCGCGCTTCGCGCTAATACGCGCGCGCGTTCCCGCGCCTTCGTACCTTGCGCGCACCTGCGCTTTCTCGCGCTTCGCTGAAGTGCGTACCTCTAGATCTCCGCTGCACCTGCTTCCCCTTTAGGGTCGAATGCACTTGCCATCTCAAGTATCGCAGACTAGGCAACGCACGACCTACAACTTTTTAGATACAGTCAGGAGCATTTCTTTGTTCCTCTCAGTATTGTTGTTTCTACAACTGGAGCCCACCGCGAGGGGAGCAGTCAGCAAGATCTAGTTTTGCACATCTTCGCACTTCACACTAATTAACACATAAAGGTCAATCTCTTTGCATATTCAAAAGCTAACCAGTTTCTAGTCACGCATTCTCGCGCCTTGCGCGCGCGCTTTCCCACGCCTCTGCGCGTCACGCGCGCACCTGTTATACGCCTCGCGCGCGCCTGCGCTTTTTCGCGCCTCAATGCCTTATAGATTGCCCATCCGCGGCACAGCAAACGCGCCCAAGTTTGACGGCACTACAGACAACCTCGCTGAATTTATTGACGCATATGAGCAGCTCGCTGATGAAGCAGGACTCCAAGGACTCGACCGCATCAAAGGTATTATCCGCTACCTTGAGCGCGATGACCGAGAACTATGGGGAGGCATGCCTGACGCGCAAGTAAGCGATTACAACGCCTTCTTAGATGAGGTAAAGGTAATGTATCCTGGATGGGATGGTAAAAGACGCTATGCGCTCGCAGACTTGCGCGCCATCGCGCGCGAATACGCTAACAAACCAATGCCCTCTTGCACAGAACTCAGCAATTACCTGCGCGCATTCAGGAAGATTATGCAGCCACTCATGGATGAAGACCATATTGGAAAGGTAGAACGCGACTGCTTATTCATGGAAGGAATCCCTAGCGACGCTCAGGCGCAAATTCGCTTGCGCCTTATGATCAAGTTTCCTGACCACCATCCATACGACCCATACCCATTCATGGACGTCTTTGCAGCTGTGCAATTCCTATTACCTGCGCGCGCTTTTCCCGCGCCAAGCACGCCAGTAAGCGCGCCAGTTAGCGCACCCATGGTAGCGCCAAGCATGCCAGATACGACCATCAG
Source organism: Suillus fuscotomentosus (assembly GCF_016647785.1). Lineage (NCBI taxonomy): Eukaryota > Fungi > Basidiomycota > Agaricomycetes > Boletales > Suillaceae > Suillus > Suillus fuscotomentosus. Next base: position 217,184 of record NW_024539537.1, read on the forward strand.
CGCTAATGTGACAGCTGGACTCTTCTATCGCACACCCTCAGAAGTTGTACTTGACAAAAAGCCACCAGTTCCTATTCACACGCCTCGCGCGCGCGCCTTTCCCGCGCCTTCGCGCGATTCACGCGCACCTCAAGCATCAACTATGCCAGCATGCAAAGCTATACCAGACTACATCACTTTAGATCACGAACTCGAGCGCGCGCTCGCGAAGCGCAACCAGAAGCGCACTGCAGGCGCCTCTTCACCTCCATCATCATCTACTTCATCACCTGTTTTGCATGCTAACAATTCTCCTTTGCAATCCGCACCATCACCATCACCATCAATCGTATCGCAAGTCAGGGATGACTCTAAATATCTATTGCACACTAACGCGCCAGTTGAAACATGCGCGTCTATCGCTATCGCATCGCGCGCGCCTATCGCTATCACCTCGCCAGCAGTCAGGAATGACTCTAATCATCTATTGCACACTAATGCACCGCTAGAAACACGCGCGCCTATCACTCTCGCATCGCTCAAGGAAGAAACCTCGCCAATCGCACCATTGCCATCACCGCTATCACCATCCACATCATCAGAGGTCAGGGATGACCCTAAACATCTATCGCGCCTTAGCGCGCCTATGGAGGAGCCTTCTGCCGCATCAGAAGCTCATGTTGCACCTTGCATCAACCAGAGTTTGCCTCTGGTAACTCCAATTGTCACTAACGATCGCGCGCATGTCGCGCTTTTTGCTTCCAGTGACTATCGCGCGCCGGTAAAGCATCCATGCATCATACCACCTAACCACCAAGCAGAGCATGTCTCAGGCGACCCTGGCGCAACTCAGGCGCACCATATTGCGCCTGAGGACGCGCAATGCGCGCGCCTAGAGGTATTGTATATTTACCCTCATCTCATTTCGCGCTTTTTGTCTCTTTCATGTTTAAAGCTCTTAAGGAGCTATATGACCATTCCAAACACTTTAATTTCATCCTTGCACTACCCCTTGTTCACGCGCCATGATCACGCGCATCGTGCAATACGCGCGCGCATTCCCGCGCCTCGTGCACTCATAATTTTAGCAGAGTTTTCACGCTATCGCATTTCTATCATTTCTCCCCCTTTAAATCACAAATTTTTCATTCAACTCAAGACATATTCCATTCAGCCATCCAGGCGCGACATAGGCGCGCGCCTGACACATACATATGCGCCTAACCCCCCTATCATCATCTTTAACTTTGCAATTTCCACATTTATTCGCATTCTTCGTACTTTTGCTTACCATGTCAATTTCGTTCCTGCGCGCCTTGATGCGCACTATTCTCCTTCACCTATGCGCCTACTGCGCCTTGATATACCACCCTTACAGCCCATTCGTGCATCATTTGCGCCTAATTCAATGCTATGTACATCTCTTGCTAACGCATTCACAGAGAAATGGCCGTTCCTCGCGTGTTCGGCCAATATAATCAAATTCGCGCGAAATCGCCCCAAGGCGCGCACATCGCGCGCACCCTATCAGCTTGTAGGGCGCCTCTACACCCCTCACAGCGCCTCCCATTGGCGCGCCTTCAACCTGCAGCGCGTTGTGCAGGAATTCATTCTGCCAGTTACAAGCCCCCCCTAAATACGCCAGCCTTGTGCATTCCAACCCTACCTTGGGTAAAGCGTCAGCTCGCAAGAGACGCGAAGCGCACTAGTCACGCGTGCTCGCACGCGCTCAAGGAGGAGGATCGAGCGCTTCAGCGGCGCATCAAAGGAGGAACATATACCAACACTGTTTCATAGGATATTGTTTGTTTTACCCTGGGTTTCGTCCAGTGCTCTTTCATTTCATTTTCTCTCATTATAACACTGTCCAAAAGACTAATAACACACTGATATATGCATATAGGAATCACCTAGAAGAAAAACAACCATAGATCGTGCCCGCCTAGCTCAATAGTATATTTCCTCTTCGCACGCATGACGCGGCACCATGCTCCTTTTTACCTTAGAACGCGCACATATGCGCGCAGTCTTCCCACACTCACGCGCATATACGCGCAATCTTCCCGCGCACATACGCTTCACGCGCGCGCGTGCGCGCTTCCTGCGCCTTTCTCATAGGAAGGTGTAGATGTTGACAGCTGCACGAAGAAGACAAGTCGGATAGGACATCCGCAAATTTTACCATTTTCCCTTCATATTTTCACTTATAGTTTTACTCATGCTGTTCAAACCTTTAGCAACTAATATTTAGCACGCCTAGTAGGACTTGGTTTGGACATGGATTGGATTGCTCCTGGACTGCGCCACTTCGCGCCATCCCCACAGAATACAACACATGCGACACTCATGCGCGTTCTCGCGCCTTGCGTGCGCGCACTTTCCCGCGCTATATGGATATGCGCGCATCTCGCCCACGCTTTGCGCGCCACATCCATATCACCCTTGCATCATCGCCCCACACCCATGGCACATTAATCACATCAGAGTCACCCTCGCAATCCACCATGCTACGCTTCATTCCTGCGCCTTCACGCATAGCGCGCGCACATTCTCGCGCCTCGCGCGTAACATGCGCGCAACTTCCCGCGCTTCACACATACCATTCTTATGATCACGCATTCATCGCCCAACAACCCAAGCATTGTACATGCATCGCATGCGCATACTATCACTCGACATCCTCACCACACGCGCGCTGAGTGGGGACACTCAGAATTTAAGTCCCTGGGAGATGTAGAGAATCATGCCTCTCATGGCGTGATATGGCAGTTTCCACTAGGGAGTATACAGCACCAACTCGCAGCACCACTCTGTGTACTGTCCACAGCGATTCCTATATGAGGCGCAGCTTTCCCGCACAATGCACACCATGCGCGCATAACTTCCCGTGCTTCGCGATGTATACGCGCGCGCGCTTTCCCGCGCTTGCGCGCCCTATAGCGCCAGCCATTCAGATGCATCCATCCACTGTCCACCAAGCTCCCTAGTGCGTATATTTCCATTTCCTTTATTAGCATAGTTCCACCTTTATTTTTATCATGCATTCTCACTCATATATATATTTACATACCTACTCGGTAGCGCTTCGGCTCCGCTTGACCGCGCTTAGGCGCGCTATATAAGCGCCAGCAGTACATACTATTACTTACCTTACTTTTTCCCTTTAACTTACTAGTTATCACCCACTATTTACTTAGCAGTACATAGTAGAACTCCATTTTGTCTACACTTTGCATCTCTCTTTTCTTATATTGCATCATATTATCACTTAAGCTTAGTCTCTCTTATTACCGCTTACGCGCGCGCGCTTTCCCGCGCCTTCGTACCTTGCGCGCACAGGCACTTTCTCGCGCTTCGCGTTGCCACGCATACCTCTAGATCTTTGCAGTACTCACCTCCCCTTTAGGGTCGAATGCACTTGTCTCCTCAAGCAACGCAGACTAGGCAACGCGCGACCTATCAACATTTATAGATACTGCCAGGAGCATCATTTGTTCCTAGTAGTATTGTTGTTTCTACAGCGCCTTACAGATGCTGCTGCTGCTTCAATGGTACCTCGAGAGCGTAGGGAGTGTGAGAATCCACTGCTGGATCTATCAGACATTTCAATGATGATAATACAATGACCAAAGGTGCGTATCTACGTTAGTCAGCTGTTGACAGGCGGCTGGCAACACATGCCATCATCACGTGTTGTTTTGAGCTCAGATTTTCGAACCAGGGTTTGCTGTCCAGACAGCACCTAATACAATGACCAAAGGTGTGTATCTATGTTAGTCAGCTGTTGACAGGTGGCTGGCAACACGTGCCATCATCACATGTTGTTTTGAGCTCAGATTTTCGAACCAGGGTTCGCTGTCCAGACAGCACCTTAAAACAAGAGCACACCACAAAGTCCCCACTTACTATAATCTTAACCAGCTGTCAGATGCACACACAGAGGTCGCACATAGGCAACAACATGTGCCGATACTTGTAGAGAATCATGTTTACCTGTTTGCAGTAAGTCTTTTGTTTTGTGTCACTTCCTCTATTAACTAATATCATTTTCTCCAGGACAAAAAGAATGAACAGGATTTATTGTCCCTAGTCAATTACCCCACTGCGACCACCATGATTCTTGCAGCTGTGTGGGAAACTGGCTTTCATGCAGAGCTTGACTTGGACAATGTTAACTCTCTTGATAATTTGTATGTTCTCAGTGGCACTGCAATACACTCGGTCATCATGGAGCATCTCAATGGAAGACATCAGATGGTGGAGTTTTCAGTATCCTCATTATCTGGAGCAGAGTACTGCTTTATTTAGCAGCACAATTTTGCCATCCAAAAGGTCCCTGTAGTACATAACACTTTCATTTCTTCAAAGGAAGATTCAGTCCAATAAGGTAGATCTACTATTGGTACTGCTAGTATGTCTGATGCTTTGTAGATATGTTGATAAGATTTGAATGTCTTGCGATAATTTCTTACTGTTGTAACATTCACTCAATATACATATGTCTTTTTGGAAATATTTCTAGTGTATATTAAAGCTCATTTGTGCACAAATTCAGACAACACTAAATGGTTGCCTAAAATCAAACACTGCTCATTGAGAGGGCATGTAAGGTGTATGGGTAGGAATCAGGCTTGCAGGGTTATTACTACTGGTGTTCCTCTGCCGCTTCAATGGTGAGGTGATTTCATTCAATCAGGAGAGATACATACCTATGGCACTAAAGGATCATTTTGATGCAGATTGGACAGTCACAGACATGCAACTAAGGAATAAGAGCTTCTCAGTGAATCTAAGTAGCATATGATTGTTAGTCAGATCAATAGAACACAGGAGGATGGTTGAGTTGGGGGGACTGAGAAGCAGAGTCTTGATATCTTGCTTGATCCAGGCATGCTGATCACTGCCATATACTACAATATAGTCTCCAAGGTTGAATCTCATCAATAGTGCATGACCTCCTGGTATAAACTTTCTAGGTGTAGTGCATGTAAGCCTTATAAGGTGGGAAGGGTCATTATTCTAGTAATATTCAAGTCGACTAGTTAGCACCAAGAAACCATCTAATAAATATAGAAGACTGTACCTTCAATCAAAGGACTACATCAATCATATTGCGGATCATGATACTCAGACTTTGGTCAGCTTGAAAGCATTGTTCAGCCACCAATGTCCACTAGTGTCCAAGAACACAGTTCTATGCATAATTGGAGTCTAACAGCCAGGCATAAATTCATGAAGCAGCTGGGAGCAATTGAGTAGTAGTTAAAGACTGCGATGTGCTCACTGATGACAAATAGGATGTAGTCAGGGGGCTCTCAGGTGTAGTGACTAGAGGGTGGTCAAGCTGAGTATACATGAGATTAATAGTGGTGAGTGGTGGTATGATTGAGTTTTCATGCTGTTGAGCAGCGACTGAAGAAGATATAGATGTGACTCATTGGACTCTACACCCTCCCATCACCTCACAACACTGCTTGTAGTAGCATTGTATGCAGTTCTTGTTGGCCTTCCATGGCTGAGTATCTTGCTTCAAGTTGCAGCACTCAGCTTTAGTACACAGGACCATATTAGTCATAGTAATAGGCCGTAGTTAGTATACTGCAAGAAGTTAAATGTTAAGCAGGTCAAAAATAGTGATAAGCATACTCACTGGCAGTTGCATGCACCTGGGCCATGCAAACATCCAAGGTAGTACTTGATAGTGTCTGCCATGAACATACAACAAAATTTATACTGAGACAGTGATCAATATTGGGACTTGTAGCAGGTGTAGGTCCAAGTGACATAGTGATTAGGCAGACGGTGAAAACATTGGCTTGCCATTGTCATATATATGCCAGACACTGCTCTAGGCATTGATCACAGTCAAGCAATGAACTCTGCTGAAGTTGTTTGGTCGATCTACTAGAACTGAGTTGAGTCTATGCAAGTCTATGAATTGTCTATGGATTCAGCTCACTTTCTGTGAAAAGAATTAGTAATGCTCCCATATTTTCTACACATAGTCTATGGTAGAGTCTACCTATGTACTCTCAAAGTTCTGGTCTATGCATTACTAGGGATTTGCATGGGTAAACCCCTGGGTACCAGAGGCCATACCCCTACCTATACCCTCACTGTGGGTATGGGTTTTTCAACGGGTGTGAGTAATGAGACCCTGGGTACCACCTGTCAAGGGTATACCCATGGGTCTCCTGCAAAATTCATATTAATCTACAACAGAAGATAACTAGCTACTTGATGATAATGTGATCCCACCTATCCTCCAGGCCCACCTCTTCCTCTGCTTTCAGATCAGGCAACATACTCATGTTCATGACATCCTCGCTCTTCACAAGGTTAAGCTTGCTCCAGAATCCAAGACAGAGCAGCGCATGTGTTGACTCCGCAGAAAGGCGTAACCAAACATGCAAGAGCAAAAGACAGCCGCAGCTGAAGAGATGTTCGACTTCGACTGAGGTAGCTGCAACTTGGTTAGCGACATAGTGTAGTAGGTAGCACGAGTGAAAATAAAAACATACCAGGGATGGTTAAATAATCCAGTCCCATTCGCAAGAGGTGTGGGCATGATCCATGGTGTTCATACCACCATGCAAGAGCATCCAGAGCATCCTCAATGTCAGCACTCAGATAGCGGTCCAGTTCACTGCAGAGGTCTGTTGTTTTTGGTAGTGTGAGGGCTAGCATTTGATCGAAGATATTTGTCTTGCTCTGTGGCAGTGTTAGTACCAGAAATCAAGGAAGAAAAAAATACACACCATGGATGAACTTGCCTTTAACTGAATTTCAGTTGTTGTTCGGTCCTTGACAGTCATGTGATCATATGAGTGCTTGTATTCTTCATGTACAAGTGTTTCCACTGCATTCACCCAGTTGTCTTCCTGACTGGCATTTTTGAAGTACAATAATTTATGACAGGGATGTAGGACTATGATACAAATAATTAGCATTTGAAAAATTGATGAAGTAAGTTGAACAAAACTCACCCATTGCAATTCAATAGACTTCGGAGGTATCTGTTAGTTCATAGTACCTGTTGAGAGTCTTCTTTGCTAGATGGATGGCAGCTCAAACAGCTGGTAGATATTTTGGGTTGTGTGAGTAGCTTGTTAGCTTGTCATGGATGTGGTCCATGGCTGGAATTACTGTCACAAGATTCAGCATCGAACATGAGAAGAATAGAGTTGTGTCTTTGAGAATCTAGATCAAAGGAACAATTAGTCATAAACAATGTGGTGTTAATGTGGTGCCAAAAATAACCTCACTTTAAGCACATCTCTCAGCTGACCTGCAATATCCCACTCCTCATCACTAAGCTCAAACTCACGCAGGCCCAAATCCTGATGTTAGGTCATGATATCAACAGCCTTTCGATGCTTGACAGCATAATTCAACATATCAAATGTCGAGTTCCACCTTGTAGCGACATCACGAGGCATCAGTGTGATGGACATCTTCAATGAATGGAGTGCCTCATGCCAGGCAGGAAGGAAAATAGTGGTGGAGTATATGAGTTTGAATGCAACCTTGCGCAGCTACACGAGACGGTGCTGTTAGTCTTCAAGGTGTGCAATTTTTGTTTTCACGCTTACCTTCACCAACACTGATTTTATTGGATATATTTGTTGCCACAGCTGCTTGTACTCATGCTCAGACAGCAACTCCACTTCATCAATCCATCCCTCATCATTATCTCCCAGCAGACTGTCATCCTCCGCACCCTCAGCAGCATAGTTATGCAGGTCCTCCATGTCATTCTCACTTTCTCTACTCTTGCTGCTGACATCATTATCAAGCACCTGAGTCACCTCTTTCTTCATCATGTCAAACTCCTTGAGCAGCGACTTTGTCACCAGGTTAATGGTGTGCAAGAAACACCTTGTACAATTTGCCTTTCCAGGGAAGAAGGGAAGAGCCTCTGCAAGATTGTCCACCATCATGGTGTTGTTTGTGGCATCATTGCAGGTAACACAGAGCATCTGTGGACAATTGGTAAGTCTCCTTTCAGTGTCTGATTAAAAACTTACCTTTTCTGCTATCCCAAACTCTTTCAGGACCTTTTGAAATGTGTTTGCAAGCTCTTCGCCAGTGTGAGGACTACATCTCAATCAGCAAGCCAGTCGTGTGCATGGTAAGTACTTCAAACCTTTGGCACCTCAACTATATCTAATGGAAAACTTAGCAGTACGCCATTGTGCTCCAAGTGTACCAAAAAAGCAATGAACACCCTGTGGTTTGTTGCTGTCCAGCCGTCCATGGTGAAGTTTAGCTTGCCTGCATATTCCTGGTGCATTGTTAATTTTTTTCTGTCTTTAATTTGATGTTCATGAGCTTATCTTTGTCATCCTAGTGATATGTTCATGGGTGTGCACAAACATGACTCAAACATCTTGGGAGATTGTACTAGGTGAAGGTAAGTAATACTCTGGTCTTCCTGTTTTCATCAGGGACTGAAAACCCTGGTCTTTTATAATTTCAAATGGGTGCAGGCTTTCTGCCACCCATTTGACTATTTCTGCCCTAGTATTGACATCAGACAAGACTTCATGGACCACCAAGACTACTATACCTTGTTTTGGCATGAGTATGTTGACAATGAGAGTACATCACTTGGCCTTTCCTCTTCTGCTCAAATGATGCAGTAATTGATCTGTTGTAGAGACTTGTGCCTCTCATTGTGTGATATCGCAGTTTTCACTAGGGAGTACATTGCATGAACTTGCAGCATTACTCTGTGTGCTATCCGCAGCTATTCCTATATGAGGCACAGCTTTCCTGCCCAATGTGCACCATGTGCGCACACTTCCCGTGCTTCATGATGTATATGTGTGCGTGCTTTCCTGCGCTTGAGCACCCTATAGCGCCAGCCATCCAAACACATCCATCCACTGTCCGCCAAGTTCTCTAGTGCATATATTCTCTTATTTGCATATCATTCCACCTTTATTTTTATCATGGACCCTTACTTACATATATCTTCACATACCTTACTCAGTAGCGCTTTGGCTCCGCATGACAGCACTTAGGTGCCATATATAAGCTGCCAGCAGTACCTACTATTAGGGACCTTACCAACTTGGGAACTTTCCACCACTTTCTACCTAGCAGAACATAGTTGAAATCTATTTGTTTACACCTCGCATCTCTCATTTCTTGTGTCTAATCATCACTTAAGCAAACTCACTCTTACTCTCTCTCGTTTCTGCATACATGCACGTGCTTTCCCACGCTTCACGTGCGCATTCCTGCACCTTGCATGCACCTGCACTTTCTCACACTTCGCATTGGCCAACCAGTAGCGCCTTCAGCACCTACTACTAGATCCTTGCTGCACTCACTTCTCCTTTAGGGTCGAACACACTTGTCATCTAAGTATAGCAGACTAGGCAATGCGCGACCTTACAACATTTATAGATACAGTCTGGAGCCTTGTTCGTGCCTCGCTGTATTGTTGTTTCTACACCATTTCATAGGAACCCTCTGACTATCTTAGTATGTGCCTCATTCACATCCTTGGCATTATCAGCAGCCATGAGAACATCTTCACCCCAACATGCCCTCACATGCTTCTGCATATTCCCAGTACTTTGCACATCCTTTTTGTCGAGGTATTGATGAACAGTTACCTTGCAGCTTTTGCCAAAGCACTTAAACTCGTGTGTGTGCCATCCTTCGATGATGACAATGTGCGGCCTGGGATTGAAAAAAAGCATACAGCGATGAGATCCAATCTTTCATCAACCTCTCTGATATAATTAACACCAAAATTGATTTAGCTCACTTAGCTCATCCTCAGGGCTCTCCTCTTTATTGGTATTGGATGGCTCATCTTCATTGTCATTGTCAGCATTGTCAACACCATTGTTGCTGCTCTGGTCGGTGTCGCTGATCTCGATGGCATCTTCATACATTGCAGCCTCCTCTTCCTCTGTTCAGACGACACTTTTGCAGGATTGTGTGGGCTTAGTAGGGACATCTTCTGCAGGTGGAGATGGTGAGAGTGGTTCTGTGTCTCTATCTTTAGAGCTTCCACTGATTCGGTTGGGTTTTGCCTTCTTGGACTCACTAGTACTGGTCATGCTGCTCGCATCATTCTTCCATTTCTTGCTGGAACCCTCAAGGGCCACCTTGGCTTTATCTGTTTGCTCATGGATCCGAACATATTGGACTTGGGTGTGTGATTGGTAGTAGGGGTGACAGGCAATATGATAGCTATGTTTGTCTTTAGACTACAGATAAGGTTTGAGTTCCTGACAGCTGTACAGTAGTGAGCTCAGTATTTTCCTTTGTAGCAATCCAGCACAATTTCAGTTGCTAACCCACAGTGAGGGTATAGGTAAGGGTATGGGTGCCTCGAAAACCAACCCCCACCCATACCCCAGCAGGTACCCATACCCATGACCCATGCGGGTTACCCATACCTGTGCAGATCCCTATGCAGTTGCTCTTAGTTTTTCATAGCGAGAAAGAAATCAGATGAATTGCTAGCCAACGGAGTCTGATTTATACAAATGGTAAGAAATGAACATTTGGTGCTATTTGGGCTGAAAACCCAAAACATTGTTTTGACCCTGCGTAAAGGAGTTCCAAGGTGAGCCATGAGGGTGGGTGGGCCATAGCAGCTCATGGAACAAGAACTCTTATGAAATTCAATAGTCAAAAATGATGTGTCAAGTGTTTTTTGAAGGGATTCCAAGACTTGTGATGATCTAAACCGAGATGCACATTGCTGCTACAAAGGAGTGGTGGGCGGGTGCGACAAAATGAGAGTTGATGAGTAGAGAACTTGTGAGTAGTATGTAGTGGTACAAAGCAAGAAAGATGAAAAGTCCTAAAAAGCTGTGTTGCCACATAGACCCAATTCTACGATGGTTCTCATGCCTCGAACATCAGGGAATCAGCCTGAATCTGTTATGACTAGATGCATGTGACCAACAAAAAACATTATTATACATCTAGTTTTGGATTTATATATCTTTCTCGTGGTATCACATATATACAACATAAGATATGATTTTACAAGGGGGATATAATTTTGATATGTGTATTATAGGCCAACAGCAGTGTGACAATAGAGCCTTCCAACCATTATAATTGGCTAGCCTCAAAACAAATCATGATATCTTAAGCTTTAGAAATATATGATATTATCATATGTCCAACAGAAGATATGATTCTGCAAGGGAAATATAATTTTGATGTGTATATTATAGATTGACAGCTGTGTTATAACAGAACCTTCCAACCATTATAATTGGCTAACCTGCAAATGCATCATTATATGTTAAGCTTTAGAATTATCACATATCCAACAGAAGATATGATTTTGCAAGGGAGATATAATTTTGGTATGTGTATTATAGGCTGACAGCAGTGTGTCAACTGAACCTTCCAACCATTATAATTGGCTAGCCTCAAAACAAACCATGATATCTTAAGCTTTAGAAATATATGATATTATCACATGTCCGACAGAAGATATAATTTCACAAGGGAGACATAATTTTGATTTATGTATTATAGGCCGACAACAGTGTGACAACAGAACCTTCCAACCCTTATAATTGGCTGGCCTGAAAACTCATTATTATATGTTCAGCTTTGATATTATCATGCTGTCACATACATATGAAAGAAGATATGACCATGCGAAGGAGATATAATATTGACATGTATTTTAGATGGGACAACAGCGTGGCAATTGAACCTTCCATACATTACAACTGCTAGTAGCTGACCACAAAACAAATATCATTAGATGACCAGTGCAACTTAGATGCATATTCATTTTATTAGTAGTAGCACGACTGCAAGAAGAAGTGTTGCAGTGAGAACAGGGATGCCAGGGCTAAGTGATATTGCCAAAGTACCAAGGTCTCACTCTTTTCTGCATGATTCTGTGAGATTCTGTGAAACCAATGTGATTGATACAATGAAAAACAAGAAAACTGTGATGCACTGTCATGACCACGACCTGCTTGAATGTGCCAGAACACGGTCCAGTATCAGTGTCATATCCCATATATTCACGCTTCTCTTCTGGACTTCAGACCCTGAGATCCGGTCCGGTCCGATGCATAGATCCGCTTCTGATCCGATATCCGATAAGCTTCCTATTTCATTTCCTGTTCATTTAATATTAAACACAGCCTATTCAGTATTTCCTCTTCCCGGTGTTTCGGCTATACTTATTACCGGTATGATTACTGATCTGTTAACCTATGTTTCATTCCCGACTCGTGTTTGATAACCTTTGCACATGCTTTGTACATAGCCTCAGACCTTTGCTTACTTATCGTTTCGTTATCCTCTTAGTATATAAGCCCATGTATATGTCCTGTAGTACCTCAGTTCGAATATCATCTTAGTTTGTCTTCTTTCTGTCCTCTGGACTTGAGTCTTCAACTCTTGTCAAACCTCCGAGACTTTGGATCAATTCTGATAGTCTACGTTTCCGACTCTATCTTCGGATAGTCTATACTCTGTTCGTTTCTAGTCCAGATCCATCTGGATTAGTCTTATACGCGCTTCCGATATCCGGAAGTCATCCAGATATATCTACAAGACCTGTCCGGACCTTCGGACACATTATCATTAGTACTTTGAAATAAGGGACAGTACTTGAGAAAGGGGCACAGCATATGAGCTGAGGCCGAAGTCCTTCGGATCTGATCCTACAAGAGTACGACCTTAACAATTGGTAGTTGTAGGGCGTGGTGAGTGTAGTAGGTGTTCCCATGCATCTGGGGTAGAACTTGGCAGTGATGGCCGCTGGGGTTTGGGTGCGTCCTTCGGTAGGGTGTGCTCTGGTTATGGATGACCATGATTATGAAATGTAGATGACTTACCATAGTTCTTGCATATTTGCTGCAGGAAGAAACAACCACCTTTACATAGTCCCCAAGTAAATATGCGGTAAATTAGAGAGCAAAAGGGACATGCCTTGTCATATACCACGAGAGTAGGGAACCCTGGAGTCCCTTGTGTGTGCATAACTGTGCACAAAAGTCTGAATCCATACCAGTAGGCGAAAGCAGGCATCGTGATTGAATGCAATGCTCAATGGTTGCAGAAGCTAGGACCTCGGATGAGTAATGTTCAGCTAGAATGATGTCAGAAGTTGAAATAGACGAAGTCTTAATGTGGGCGAACCAACGATACCTTTCTTGAACAAATTGATTCATCGTGAACACCTGAGATTGTATCGGTCTCGTTTAGCCAGATGGAAGCTCGCTGACGATCTTCTCATCCTGTGACAGTCAGCAGCTAGCATGTACTTGGAGTAGTCTTGACAGCTCAGTGTCCATAAAAAAGCACACTCTTCATCATAAGGGGCTGCCAGAGCCATCAGATCATACATGGAAAGTTGCTAGAAAGTTAGGTAAAACTGGGCCTGTACTAGTAAAGTCTTGAATATTGCAAGTACCTCGACAGAAGCATGACTTAACCAATGCAATGACATCAAGAGCACGATCCTCAGAAATCTATCAATGTGGTCGAAAAGAGCTTTTATATTCGGTGCCCATGAGCTCTGCAAAGATAAACTTGTGAACATTATTCTCTTGCTTTAAGTGTGTTTTACCTCAGACAGAGCTGAAGTTGCCGGACTAAAACTGTCAAACAGAATAATTCATGTCGGGTTTACTTGACAATTTTCTGGAAATTGGATCAAAGGGAATCTATGTTTGATCGAGTTAAGACTGGTTAGACAAGCAAACAAGTGACTTACAGTTGATAACAGCTGTGAGCCTAGCCTCGTAATCTTTGTGACAAACAAGGTGTCGTGCGATTCATGCAGCCCAATCAAATCCATTGGTGTCGTCGAAAGAAGTGCAAAGTGACCTGGAGATGCGCTGAGTCCCATTAGAAAAGAAAAAGACGAAATTGACCTATGCAGTGCTGACTCAGAGAGTGGAAGCTATTGACGATGGTTGATATTTGTGAACTGGAACTGTCAGCGATCTAGTAGTGCTGAACCATGCATGAGTTTGCGTAAGAGTCGGATTGTGTTCCTTGAGGAAAAGTGTCACATCATATAGAGGAGAAATGGAATACTTTTAAACTCCCAGAATCAGGTCGGCCAACCCAGGGTGAGCATCAACAAGCCAAGTAACCCTCATCAGAATAGCAATCGCCGGGTGTAAAGCTTCTACAGAGAGAAGGCGGTCGACAAGCCCAGTGATTTGGTTAAGAGGTTTGGACTCAAAGACGCTCTTCTTGACTTCTGTGGGTTCTACACGAGGCTGTAGGGTTGAGTTAGAAAGAATAGGATGAAACTAGTGTGAGAGTTGCATGAAGTTGAAGTCCCTCTCACAGCATTTCACCCGGAAGGGCAAGACAGAATTGTGAAGTTACTATTTACAGACTCTACTAGTAACACTTTGCTATCTCCTTCAACGTACACTTGTCATCAAATCAGTAAATCTTATGGGGCCACAAAATGCTGTAAGTAATTTCAAATATCTCAGTATCATACTCAAATGAGATCAGCGGGCTTGTGGGGCTAATGGCTTGAAGATGAGGCTGACAGATGCTGTCAGTTTACAAAGAGTCATTGTTAGATCAAGGCTGGTAGTAGTGCGAAACAAACGGTATGTACTTCAGCTTTCGTGTTTGATTGCACTGATGTCCGTAATCTAGTGAAGGGGGGATTGGGGAAGATTGGAAGATGACAAGCGTGGAGTGGAAAGGGAGGGTCGTGACTGACAGCGGGGGGCGGAAGTATGCTCCCCTGTCAGGGAGGAAGGCTCAGGAGGCTTTGAGGAGATGGTGAAATGAGTTTCATAGATCGGCAAAGGAGGATCATGACAGATGGGTTTTGAAAGTATGGTTCCTCGCCAGTAGATATGCTCATGTATCAAAAATCACAAGAAAAGGGTAAACCAGGGCATGCAGGACACTTGAGCTTTGAACTGACCAATGTCCGTGATAGCAATGGCGGACCAGATGGTGTCTGGAATCAATTTTTTTGTGATTATCTAAATCGAAATTTAGGATAACTGATTGACTGTCATACGAGAACGATTCACCACTCATCTGGATGAAGACTACCTCAAGTGATCTATACCACTGTGCACTAGATTAACCACATTCTGCTCCAATCATCAGTATGCGGAGGAATGTCTTGAACAAAACTTACTGCTGACATGTCCAGATCAATGGCCTGCACTTTAGGACCTACTTTCTGTGGCCAGGACATGGACACCCACACCGGAAAAGTTGAGAACGGTTTCTTCCTGTGACCATGATTACAATGTGAGTGGACTTGTTAGTATCTAGTATTCTGTCCGATTCTTTTGATGCACCTATGTCATATGAGAGCACATAGGGGCTATTTACATGACTTCAAGGTATCGCTTGTTAAATACTCAAACATTTTCAAAATAAATTGTTGCAGGGAAAATGAGCGTGCATCCTGCCACAACCATTTTTGTCAAAACGTGCTTGTCAAATAAATAAAAAGAGGTAGAACAGGAGTAGTAGAAATAACATAGATCAAGTCCAAGCATACAACCAATTCATGTGAGGCACCGATACAACAGATGGTGGAACTGTGCCACCGACTTTGAAAGGGAAGGAGAAAGGCTACAAGTAGGTGGTAAAAGTATAAGTGAGTTTATTATAGGATGTCAGAGGTATTGGAAGGTGTGGATGGGGTCGAAAACCAATCATCAAACCGATCATCAGGTAAATGTGACTCAAAGGTCCCAGCCATTCCCAAAGATGTATCTACAGTTTTCTTAATGTGATAAAATTAGAACAAAAGTTGAGCGCTTACCGTCATCATCTGTGGCATCGAGCTCGGCGATACGTACAATCGTGTCGTACAACATGTCTACTTCAATCTGGGTGCTGAAGGTACAACAATTCAGATGGTGAGTCTGAACAATATTGGGTCTTGCAGAACCTAGCTGCTATTCGACCCTAAAGGGTTTCTGGACCAGGCTTAAGGCTCAGAGAAGAGGAAATATGATAGAAAAATGCTGAGTACTCAGACTCATACTGGTAACTGGTGAAAAGATAACTTGATTATGTAAGCTACAAAAGTGCCAACATAAGGTAAGGTAAAAACAGTCTCTACCAGCCCAGCCAGAAATGAATCCCTACAGCATGCTGCTTCTTCAAGTCTAGAATATGAAAAACAGACATGAGCATGGCTGGTGCCTTTGCCTCCCTTCATGTGAACCAGTTGCCTTTCATGGTAGGTAGGGGCTCATTGCTTTCTGCAAGAGATGCGCTCATGTATGAGCAATATATGACATTATCAACATCAACCCAGGCTTTCATCAAACGGGGCAGTGGGGAGGGGTTGTCATTGTGCTGTATAGTGTCAGATCACCAGATCCCCCATAATATTAGCACTCACCCTCAGGAGGTATTCATGAAGACAAGGAGAGTTAGGGGGCATTTGGCTGACGTCAAAACCAACTTCCGCAGTGTCTTGGATATTTGACTTAAGAAGCCATGCCTGGCATTTCTTGTATGATTTATCTTAAATATCATTTAAAGGCTGAAAGGGACGGAGATTGAGTGTATGAGAAGATGCCTCCGTAGACCCAATGGTGTTCACTGAAGCTAGTACCAAATTTGGGTGAAGACGCCCCAATGCTGGGAATACATTTAGTATCCAACATAAGCCTCTCAATGATGTGGCACACCTGGCTGATTTCTGGCATCCAACTCTTTGCAGAGGTTCACAATAGCTTTACTATATAATGATATTTCCATCTGAGCGTGATACATCATCTCCTCCATAACACAACACCCTCCTTGCTTAAGGAATTGTATACAACTATCCTCTTGCTGGAGCTGCATTTGCTTCACAACTTCTCCGAGGATTGTTTCAAGAAGAGACATAAGGTCATGGGAGTCGACCAATCCAAACAGCACAGAAGCTATGATAAAGATGGAGTCTGGAAGCTAGAAGTAAAGTCATGAGTGAAAAATATGAAAACATGTATGGATACTGACAATGTTGGGCCCATGTGTCCCCAGCCAAGATGCCAGGGCGTCCTTGGTGCGTTCAATCCCAAGAAAGACATTTGTTAAATGGCCTATGGGTGTAGAAGAAAAAGTTGAAATAATCTTCACCATGTCGAAAGTTGGTGGGTTGAAACATTTGCACAATTGTTGAACGACAACCTTATAATTATCTGCCTATGGACTTTTTAAAGTTTGAGCGCCATATCAGCCGGTGCTATTAATAGCGCGATGGTGGAAGGTGGTGGAAGATGGCAAGCAAGATAAGATATGTTAGCAAAATAATTAATAATTAAATTTATGTAGCTTTGTGCGGCTCAAGAGCTTACTAAACACTTGGGCAAACTGAATTTACTCCAGCGCTGTCAAACAGCGCATGCTGGGAAGACAGTGATATTTCAAATACAAGAGGTACAGTTAAGTGAGAGCGGGCACAAAAGATATCTCAAAAGACATTTACTTCTTCCTGGGGCATACAACCCGTGTAACATCTCGCACCTCAAGTGTATTGGCATGTTTGAGACTCTGGGAAAACAGAGTGGCGATCAAGTTAGCTTTCACATCAGCATCACTGGTGGTGATCTCATGAGGGTTCACAACAGAGTTCCCCATGCAAATTGCCACTCTAAAAAGGAGTCATAGGTAGGCCAGGACAAACCTCCACTTGGAGTATTCTATCATGATCTGCTTCAAGTTAACAGCAGGCTGCTGGGGAACAACTTGGCCACTGGTGTCATGCGCATCGTCGACAAGTGTCTGAGATGCAGCTGGGGTGGGATGAGGCGCAGAGTGGGCGATATAAGGGGCAGAGTGGGTGGGATAAGGTGCTCCATGGTGGGAGTAAGCACTGAAGCTACCATCCCCTTCTGATGCCATATTGACATCTGATAAAGGCAAACCATTAAAGAATGAATGGTCATTCACCAATACAGTTGAATGGACTTCCAACACATCGGGAATGCCATCAAAATTGAAGATGGGCATGTTGTACCCTAATGGATAATCCGCCCAATGAACAATGGTTCGAAAGTTTGCTAGATCAACCTGTGCAACCATCACCAGAGATAGAGCCAGAATTGCAAGGTAGACTTACAATGCCATCGTAAACGATGTGAATTTTTTTGTCTTGGCCCTGCCTGGTCCGCTTAGTGGGCAGATCCAATGATGCAAGGGAGATGTGCCTCTACAAGACCAATCAATAGGATGGTGAGGTGAAGTTCGGATTCGACTTACATCTATGGTGTAGAGTGGTACCTCAGTGCATTCTACCTCGAGTGCAGGAGCATGGATGTGTCCGGTCTCTAAATATGCGGAGAGTCTGATGTGCTGTTGTATCTTCAGAGCTAATCAATATATAAGGCTCATAAAAAAAATGAGCCCACGTACGTTCTCAAGACCCAGCGGAGAACACTGCAGGCCATAGTAGTGAGACAACAGGACATGCTCAAGAAAAGACATACTCACATACAATGGACACAACACTGGATGCTGGCCGACCGCAACATACCCAATGAAGTGCAAGGTGTCAATTACACCTGTGAGATTTCCCTGAAGAAACTGAGTTAGGAACAAGCAATTGGCAAGGCAGAAAGATGTACAAGTAGAGGCATCACGCAGGGGAAGGTCTCTTTGTACATGTAGCATTTGAAGTTGTAAAGGGCTTGGGTGTTCTGCAGTTGATACTCTGGTAAAGACATTGTTGGTCAATTTTCAAGATAAAAGATATAAGTTTATAAAGGCCTTTATTCGGCTTGATACTTACCAATCCGTTGCAATGTTATTACGTGCAGAGTGCAACATTATACCTTAAACAAGTGCCACTTTGTGCCATTCAAGTGCCATTGAGGAAGGATTATTAGGCTTTTGAGTTTATTACGTGCATCAACACGGTGGCAAAGCCTGTTCCTCAAGGTCATGGGCAACATTTAATTCTCGTAATCTACTTCTAGTTCGGTATCATACATTTGGCCAAATTGAGACAACAATGACTCGTTGCTGGAATTGAAGCATTCCTCAAAGGTTAGTCCGTCCCTGATACTATCAGCATCATCAGCATCTTCTTCATCAACATCTTCTTCATCAGCATCTTCATCATCGGCATCTTCTTCATCAGTATATTCGGCCTCGTCACCTGTGACGACTTCTTGTGGCTTGACCTGTGTGAAGCGAGAGTGAGAGTAAACATGGCCCACTCCAAGACCAAAGTGGAAGTGCATCAACATGTTGTGATCAACAAACCTAAAGTCATGAGCTCAGCTTTGGTTATTTATGAATTGTCCCCTTGACTCACTGGTTGATATAGTATTCATGCCAATCTTCCTTGTCTCCCACACACACGGACACCCCCAATCCATCATGATGTCTCTTGCCCCTGGCAAACACAGGAATGATATGACAACCCCTGAGGATATCTTCCAGATCGATAAAGTCAAATGAAGATTTGTCATCCATAGGCGGGAACCTGAGTTGATTGAGAGTAGAGGTGTCCCAAGAGGAGACCTGCTCTATGGGCTCATACCAGTGAACCCATAGGAACTCAACTCGTAGAGGAGTAAAATCGATCATACTGACTCCAACGTAGATTACATTAACATGATAAACACCCAACACTTTACTGTAGATGAACCTATGGCCTTCGAGTCCCATATCGTTGTCAGAGGAGAGAACCATCACATTACAGTGGGAAGTACGTGGATTGACGATGTCTTGAGCTCTACAAACATTGTATGTAGTATAATTGAATCGGGCGATGTTATGGTAATACAAACGATCATCCTTGATAATAATGGTGTTGGTGTCTTCAGATGAGATATCTGTGAGTTTGTGAATATGCTGTAATAAATGCTGCTTGAGCTTCAGAAGGAAATTCTGTATGGGGGTATTTGAAGGTGTTCTTGGGGTAAGTATGATTGGACTGACTTTGATCACTGGATCACCTTCATGGCTGTGCAGGTACGTTCCTACGTGTATAGGGTACTTTTGTGTCATGCTAATGTGGTGGTGAACATCTGGGCTTCTTGCCATTTTGGTGATTTCTACATGGGGGTGATGAACTATCTTGTCACCAATGTGGCGGATGCAAGCCTGACGGTGTTCGATGCAGGTCAGC
Source organism: Suillus fuscotomentosus (assembly GCF_016647785.1). Classification (NCBI taxonomy): domain Eukaryota; kingdom Fungi; phylum Basidiomycota; class Agaricomycetes; order Boletales; family Suillaceae; genus Suillus; species Suillus fuscotomentosus. The sequence goes on from NW_024539537.1 coordinate 237,252, forward strand.
TGTTTCACAAATGATTTACAATTCATGTGGCTATATCTAGCCTTGGGAGAGCGGTGTTCAAGTGCACCCTGGATATAAAGTCAGTACGTGAATTTTGGGACTGAGCATGATAGGACTGACAGGTTCAGGGCTGTACGAATCAGACATGCCATACAGATGAATGGTAGAAACATAGTCGCCTAAAGCATGGAATTTATAGGTCTGAAAGTTGAATACCTTATTGCGCTGTGTATGCTTGGGAGATATCGCTGGCTCCATTTGTTTGCCCTGCTGTCCTACTGCTCATTTTGCAGTTTGCTTTACATTGCATTGGGTGCGAGCCTCAGCCTCTTGACAAAGTTCTTGTGTATTGTATGCTGAGCAAACAGTGGCTTTAAAATTCCAAAACTGTTGGCCAACTGTGGAAGTAACTTGGTCCATAATGTTTAGTGTCAGGTCGGAGTGCATTCAAAGCTTAGCCAGTCTGTGCCAATGTGCCATAGTAAATAGCAATTGCATAACAGTCTGATTGTGTGGTTCAGGGAGAAGACCATCAAAGACAGGGATAGCGCACTTCAGATCGAGTCAAGGCCCATCCAACTTCAGTGTGAGATGGAGCATACCTGGAGAAGGTCTTCGAAGTTTTGGGCCGCCATACAATTCAGGTCCGAAGCGTTGGCTGAAAATTTTTGGATGGTTGCTGGGCCGAACGTGGGTGTTTGCCTGTATCTTGTGAAGATATCAGGCTGAATTGGTGACTAGTGATTACAGAACATACCTTTCATCCAACTTATGGACTAGACTCTTGTCTTCCACCATAAGAATTCATAATAAATGAATAAAAAGCATTTTCCAAACACCTATCTTAAACTCGTGTAAGAGATCTACAACAAGGGCGTGGAAGATATTAAAACCAAGATCAGCAAGTTGATCGGAAAATACATTCTATAGGTGGGTGAGTCATAGTCATTGATGGAGGCTTAAACCTCACCGAAGTGGGAACCCAAGACTGTGACTTCATAAGACCTTCTACCGCTGCACTCCCCACACCACAGTCCTTTTCATAGATCAACGACTGTGCAATGCTTACCATAACTCTTCATTGATCATTATTGCATTCTAGGGTCTTGCGTTGTTGCCTATCCTGAGGTATTCCCATGTTCTGTATGCGAACTTTTGGGATAAGACAATGTGGACATGAACAGCCTCCAAGGTTTCGGACTGTGGCTATAAGCACTCTAGCAAAGTTAGGACCAATGCAAGACCCATACACTATAAGTTCACGTACTTCTCAGGATAATCTGCCAAGTAAGTAAAGATCCTAGGGTAGAATCTGCACATGATGCCATCACAGCAATGGATCACAATTCCATGTTCATACGCCTCTAGGAACTCATTGTCAAGTAAAATCTTCCATTGCTCATGAAAGAGTTCCCTCCGGCAGTGGGTTGTACAGTCACTGTTAAAGCCTGCAAAATCTTTGAAGGAGTCTGGTAACTAGCAAAGCAAAGTTAGGTATCCATTAAAGAACACAAACATTATGGAAAGGCATACCGTCTCAAAGTATGTGACGTGATTGCTTAAGTTGCATGACAGCTTGCAGCGGCGGTACTTGGACTCGTTGCCAAAATACATGTAGGTGGGCCATAGTTTGGCATTGCCAAACAAAGTCAACTGCGTGGCATCAGACCAGAACATTAGACCAGCTACGACTCAGGGGAGATCACAGCTAGGTTCCCGGGCATGTCTTGCAATGTGTGGTGGGCATCAAGAAAAGCAGGGGACATGTACAAGTCTCCATATATAGGAACTTCAGTATCGAGGTGGGGCAGACTCCAATGCAGCTGGTATGGTTTGTAATGAAACAGTCAATTATTGCGGGTGTTGGCTAGCTTTTCTCGCACAACAGCAACAAGAGAGCGATGGTACAGATCAGCTGCTGGATAGATGTGAGGCCCCGGTGTTTTAGTTGTATGGGCAAAGGGCACCTCAATAGACACCGGCATTTTTTTCCAACCAGCATCTTCATCTTCCCACTCTTCTCCATCTCCCTCATCATACTCATTTGCACCCAATTGAGAGTTGATTTGCTTCCAGCGGGTGGAGCTTATATCTGCGACATTGAAGGTTCCCCCGCCCAAGATTCCTACCAACTTCATGTAATCCCCTTGCGATTTTCGTACCCCCTGATTCCAGTACCAATCACCAAGTTGAAAAGCAGAGTGGTAGGGATAGGGATGGTACTGAGATTTGCTGCCTGAAGTAGTGGGTGAATGGGGCTGTTCTTCAGTGATCGGATTGCTGTTAGGAATAAAGGAGAGATCTGCCAGGGTGACATACTCTTCTGGGTCGTGGGATGGGGGCGTAGAGGAGAAATACTGGCAAACTAGCCCGAATATGTTTGGCTGCGTGCAGAATATAGAGTGCGATAATGAAGCTGGTCTTTTGGACGAAGTCACAACTTGACTGACAGATGCGGGAGGTCAGTCATGGACTTCTGAGGGTACGGTGGGTGGAGCCTGAGGAAGTATGTCCCTGAATTGCTTGGGTAGCTGGCAATTCTGTCGTCTCAATCGGTGTCGAGCCAAGCTCATATTCTGTCCATCGGTTTCCCCTACTTCATCATCAGGGGGGATAGTGCCTCCTACAGAAGCTGACAGGGGGAGGGGCGGAGGAACATCAGCAACTTCAGACTGTTCAGATGCTGTGAAGCCCCTGGCTTCCCCTGATGGAGGACAGCGATAGGCAGACAAATTCGATGATAGAATAGGCAAATCCACAATTTCAGCAGTACTATTCTCATTACAGGATGTTCGCACCCTTTTCCTGCGACTGACAAATTCTTTCAAGGAAGAAATAGCTGATGATAGACGCTTCTTGGTATGTGAACATGAGTGTTGATGCTGGCTGAAGTGGTTTTGTGTGGTAAATGTGCGTTTACACATGCACGTATAGGCAGGTACTGACATGGAGGGATAGCAAATCCGTGAATGGTGTTTTTATGCGCATACAATGGCAAAATGGCAGCCAAATAGCAGGATTTTGAGATGGCGGGTGGCAGAGATGGTAGCATTGTGATGGTGGCAAAGCAGCTGAATTACGGAATATTGTGATGGTGCAGGCATAATGGAGACAACTGTGCACATTATCTATATAAATGCCAAAGATATGAGAATAAGTTATCTTCTGTCAAACTCTGAGATGACTGCACCATCTTCTCTGTATTCTGAATGCTTGATGCTATCTACAGAATTCGAATTCGTGGTCGACCCTTGAGTCTTGAAGATGCTGGTGGCGATCCTTACTGCCCGCCATGGTATACTTCACTACCATGGCCAAATGGAGGAACTAGCAATGTTCCAATGGTAAATCACTTGTTTTCATAAAAAGAAGTTTATCACTCACTCACATCTGCCACAGGCCAACCGACCAATATAGGTATAAGATACACCTTTCACAATTCCAAGCTTATCGGGAAACACATGATTTTCGCTACCCATGTTGCCTTTGCGCCACGGGTAGCCGATATGTTGAGGTATCTGTATTTGCACGCCCTGCAGGGATCTGCTGAGGAGAATATGTTGCTGAATGTGTGACCAGCACTTGCGGATATATGTGTAAGTGAGGTCCATTTGAACATCAAGGACAATGGATGCTACTTACTTCCAATCAGTGAACATAGAGAAATTCTTCGGCAGATCCTATATACCTTCAGTATATTATCGAATCAGAGGTATGTTTAATAACTTGCGCACGTCTTCATATGCTCATAACTGTTATGAGATCACCAATCTGGCACACTTCTGCTGCATGCTTCTAAGAGAAGGCGACATAGTTGCGTAGACAGTGGTATGAATACGTGTTCCCTAACATAACATATATATTTGCATGATAAACCAGGGCCTGGGTGAGGCTGGAGCAAGCCTATTCGTATTGCATTGAGTTAAATAAATTCACCATCAGGTGACAGAAGTTGTCTTACCGACTTCCCACAAAGAATTAAAGGTACATGACCAGCATGTATTTAATCTTGTAGTTCAAATTGAATTCCGAAATTTTCTCAAGTCTACAGCTACATAGACACTAATACAGTACCCCCGCCAACAACATTACATCCTGTTTTTATGTGACTACTTGCTACTAGGTCATGTACTGGAGACGAAGACAGAAAGATGTTCGTGTTCAAGTCATGGGGATTATATAGTGACTGACTATAGAATTTAAGCTCAGCCGGCAACAAGCGAAACAGCCACAATGCTGTGCAATGTCACGGTGTCATGTCACAATACAGTTCCAAATGTAGTGACTTTTATGCACAATGAGAGATAGGTAGTAAGACGCAGTGCTCTTTGATGTGTTGTCTTCTTACTTGAGGTGTCTTATATAAAAGTGGTCAAAAGGCAATGACACCACAATTACACTTTTGATAAGACTAGATGCTGCCAAACAACCTCAAGTTCGCGGTCTATGACTTTTCTTCTTTCGTGGTAGATAATGCGTCGTTCGTGGGAGGTTACCTGCTATACAGCCCGGTGGTGTGATTCTACCTAGAACAGTAGATGTTCTACAAGAGAAATCTAACTTTATCTGACAAGACAGATAATATAGACCTTGCAGAGAAATATCTAGCCTCTCCTATGGCTAGATGAAAAAAAATGCTTGACACAAATAAGTCTCTCTAGTCTTTTTTCTTGACTAGACAGATAAGTGATGTGATGTGCGTACTGTTGTGCAACTGGTTGCAACTGGATGTAGCAGATATTGCTAGAATTTTCCCCGCCTAAATATGTAAGGACTTGTTGATGGGAAATGGAGAGATTTGTATGACTGCGTGATACAAAACAAAGATGCTGGTTTGGACTCCTTTGAAGTAAAGCACAAAGGATATATCCAAAATAATAGGATGATAGTGTATAACCAACCGTGTGTTATACAACTACAATAATACAATGGATGTGTACAACTACGAGTTATACAACTTGAAAATATGTATGCAGATAGTCCAACAAAGGAATCTGCAGGCACAGATAAATTGGCTTGACTTGATACTCCTAGTCCTTTGAAATGTATGTCAGATGCACACTAAGCAGTACAGGTACAGTCAAGAAAAGGATAAAATGATCTCAGAACAAGTCTAGTTACTTGGTCTGCACTTTCTGGCTAACACAAAGAGTGTCAATGTCAGGGAAAGTGGAAGAATGTGAGGGGTATTTCTCTCAGGTATTTGAAAGAAAAATGAATTCTTATATTTTTGGGTGGAGATTGGCTCTCCTTTATACATGAGATGGGAGAAACTGTATAGTACCAAGAAATAAGATTGAAAAGAGGAATGACATCAGAATTGCATCATAAATGATCTCATTGTGGAGCATTTGTGGAGCATTTGTGGAGCATTTGTGGAGCTAGGTGGAGCAGAACATTCTAGCATCCAATGACATCACTATGACATCAGAGAAACCAACAGAATAGGCCAGAACTATCTGTGGAGCCATATGACATCATCATGACATCATACCTTGCAGGTACGTTTTATGATGCATCTGAAATGTCAGTGAATCATATAGGTAAAGAGATGAAAGAAAAACATAGAGAAAATAAGGTAGGAATAATCATAAAAGAAAACAAAGCAAAACACGGGCCTTTTTGATAGGGTTTTTGAAGGCTTTTAACTTTTCTCCTTGGTTATTTGTAGTCAAAGTAAATAAGCCAAATGTTAGGTAATAACCTAAGCTTTTATACACCCATTACTTGGACTATGTCAATATATGATTTCTCCATCATATTTGACTTTTCTTCAAAACACTGTACTTTTTTGTGTGATTGGAGCACACAAAGCTATCTGTTGCACTTGAGTCTATACTCAAAGTACATTTATTTTTTGTGTAGTCTGAGGACAAAGCTAACAGACTATAGATATGTGGGATCATGTGTCATGTATGTGTTCTGCATGATTCCCATATCATGCAGGACAGCGTAAAAGAGTTCGTGCAAATTATATGAGGCTTAGAGCTTGCTAATATATATGGGGGTTGAGCAAAGTGTTGATGAGCTGGTTGATTGTTTGATCACTGACCCTTGAATAATTAAAAATCCACCAAGATGATAAGCTGTTTGGCTCATGGAAATGATTATTCCATGAACCATTTCGCAGTTGGTATCTATAGGTCGAGAATCAGATCATTGCATCCCATACATTCTGGAGTCCTGAACTTACCACAGGTCTACTGAAGCAGGATTACCGTAGTGGATTTTTGGTGTTGGAAATACACGCCCTGTGACTGAAATAGGGTTGGGAGACACTGCAATCCCAGCGCCATGCAATAATGGTGAATTTTGATAATATAAGACCTGTGCAAGCAGGCAATTGAACGCATGAAAAGATGAATGTGTCACTCATCAAGCACTGGTCGGCCATGATCAAGTTGTTGATGCCAGCACTGATAGTACTAAGCGCCAGGCAATCCTGTGGATTCTTGGACGAGAATTCAACTATTGAGAACAATTTTACATGCATAACGTTGGTCGGAGGCGATAATACATATCTCTGCTGGGATGACCTCATCACGATCCTTCCAATCCAAGTTGAATACTGATGATATTTGGATAGCTTCCTTGGCACCCCTAAGTAAATTGATCAGATAAGAGCACATACAGGTGATAACATCACTGAATGATTTGATGACATGGTAGATGTCAATGGAACTCGAAGGCCATTCTGCAGGTTCAATACTGTATTACTTTCCATATACGTCACATTATACAAATTTGCATTTTCATAATTTTGTGTATCGTAGGATGTGTCCCAAAATGAGATTTGTGCATAGTGCTGTACATAATCTACTGTGACATGTTTTGAAAAGGTTCCACCAGACATCAAAACGGAGAGTTATGGTAACTGTGGGTGTAATTGCAATCTTGACTGTGCTGTCCTTAGTGTAACAAGATGCTATAGTTCAAATAAGCCCACAATGATCCCCATCTAAGATAAGGACATGCTGGTTCTTCTTGCATGGAGGGGCTGGGCTCAGGTCACTGGCAGGGATATGATAGTGTTTAATTGCAGCGCCTGAACTGTTGGATGTGCAAAATGCTGCAATGCAACCCTCAGGTACGGGTCCATTCTCACCGCAGAAAGGGTCAGGACAAGCCATTGATATGAACCACTTATTTAGCCTGCCTCCCATAAAGCTCAGTGAAACCTTAAATACCGCATGATAGCTGAGGAACTTTGATGGAAATTCCTTGTTCATCAGCCAAGGCAGCGGGCCTGTCAGAAAATAAGTCCACCATGTTTATAATGCCATAACGAGGGGCTTACCACTGTCTGGCAGTTTCTCCGCCCCAGCGTCAATGGTATCCTGGCCGTCAATAGCCCAGGGTCAGATGTGGATGAGCTGGGATTGATGCTGGATGCAGGGTCATGCACCATATCAACATCCCCAGGGCTTGCAGACCAGCTGGCCCACCCGTTGGACGATGAGGGACTGAGATCTGTGATGGATGTGGACAAGCCAGAGGGAGTGATTTCGACAGGTGGTGTGATACTTCGGGCTGGTAGCATCAAGTAAGATCTTCTCCGCATGTCGCAAAATCAAATCAAATCCGGGCCTTCGAGCATTGCACCACTTAACCTCATGTCATACCTTAGAAGTTGTCAATATTGAAATCACTACAAAATGTGGATGCCGCTCACCTGGTGATGACATCGTGAAGTTTGACGGTGGTGCGATGCTGCCCATGGATAGCAATGATACAAGTCTTGGGGGAAAGACTGTAGAGTGTTGCTCAGTAGCCCTTCCGATCACCCCCAATCACAAAAACTTCCTGGCCGATATCCTTCTCGAAAGAATTCAAGCTTACATTGTGTAGTTTGATGATAAATCTGATTTGAATGTCAATCTACCACAAGTCAGAGATGCCTGAGTTGTGATGAGAGATTATTACTTACAAGCAAACAGTGTAGAGACTCATGCCTCTCATGGCATGATATGGCAGTTTTCACCAAGGAGTATACAGCATGAACTTGCAGCACCACTCTGTGTGCTATCCACAGCTATTCCTATATGAGGCGCAGCTTTCCCGCGCAACACGCACCATGCACGCACCATTCCCGTGCTTCACGATGTATATGCACACATGCTTTCCCGCGCTTGAGCACCCTATAGTGCCAGCCATCCAGAAGCATCCATCCACTGTCCGCCAAGCCCTCTAGTGCATATATTTCCATTTCTCTTATTAGCATATCATTCCACCTTTATTTTTATCATGGACTCTCACTCATATATATCTTTACATACCTTACTTGGTAGCGCTTCAGCTCCGCATGACAGCGCTTAGGTGTGCTATATAAGCACCAGCAGTACATACTATGAGGCACCTTAGCTCACTTCACTTTTGCACTCACTTACTAGTTACTACTCACTTACTACTTAGTAGAACATAGTAGAAATCTATTTGTCTACATTTCGCATCTCTCTTCTCTGGTCTTACATCATATTATCACTTAAGCTTATTCTCTCTCATTTCTGCATACCTGTGCGCACTTTCCCGCGCTTCGCGCATTCCCGCGCCTTCGTGCCTTGCACACACCTGCGCTTTCTCGCACTTCGCTTCATTGCACACTTCTAGATCCTTGCTGCACTCGCTTCCCCTTTAGGGTCGAACACACTTGTCTTCTCAAGTATAGCAGACTAGGCAATGCGCGACCTTTCAACATTTACAGATACAGCCAGGAGCCTTTGTTCGCGCCTTGCTGTATTGTTGTTTCTACAATGGTCACCATCACATAGTAGGGTCAAGTGAGCATTGGGAAAGTCCACGCTCTGTACGACCCCTTTTGCCCCATACTCTGGCCCATGGGCAACACTCACGGTGTCTCCAGGTTTAACATTGTAGCCTCTTTCTTTTGTGTACTGGATTGTCCGCATGAGGTCCATCTGCTGAACCATTGCTATAGGAACTGAGATACTTGACAGTCCGGACTTTGTGTCAACTGGAGTGAAGAGATCCCTGAACCACAGATAACTATCTCCCTTAGACAACCAGTCAACGACGCCACATTTCCCAGTGTGTTTCCCGTCCAGGACTTGAATGAAATCCCTAATTTCAATCGAGTTAGAGTCTGGGGGAGGCTCGAAATGTTGTTGCACTTGTAGGTTTGAATGGAGTGTGTGACTCAACGGACGCCGATCTAATATTTCAAGACTTCCACCTGTGCAGCAAGTGTTAGTGCATCCTCCAATTTGACTGATTCCACTAGACTTACCACTTCCTTAGTAGCCACCTGACAAATGTGAAACACGTCCTCAGCCATTTGGAGGATGTGTCCTTCCAAACCCAAGTACGGACCGGCTATAACTCTAACAGAGTCACCGACCCGAAAGACACGCTCGACGTCTTGCAGTCGGACTTCTATTTCTTCCGGACATTCATGAAAGGTAAATTCCAAGCATGCGGAACCATAAGTATGGTCAATTGAGATCACTTTACTGAGCTCTCCACTAAGAGAGCCTTTAATGACCCTGGTGTGATCCTCCACGTGCAAAAATTGCATTGCAAATGCCATGACAGTTTTCTTGAGGAAAGGTTTGTCCCATCTGGATTCAAGATGGAGTTGAATGTTGTCGACGTGAGGAGAGGTGAGAAGTTCGAGCTGATCACAGTGGAAGTATTTTAGAAGGAGCCCCATGTAATACCTTTCTCCTTTGAATGTCCATCCTACTACTTCATCACCAATGATGATGTCAGGCACTGAATCATTTTTCGGAAGACAAGATTGCTTGACCAATGCTCGACACCCCTGGGGCATCGGATAGGGAAAGTTGCGTGTAGGACATAGGACTTCAACAGTATCCTGCCCAGACTTGAAGATTTTGCCTATGCAGCCCTTGTACTTGCCATGCCTGATTCTCACCCATGCCAGGTTGGGAAGAGTGGTCTGTGATTGTTCGACTGCTCCACATTCTTTGTCCATGATGCGACTGTACTTTTTGACGGCAGCATAAAGCGAGTTATGTAGAGAATCTGTGATGGTCTTGGGACTGTCCACAACAACGTAAATTTGGCCTGCTACCCAAGCTGACAAGGTGACAGGGAAGTTTTTCCTCCAAAGATGGTCAATAACATGTTCTGTGACAGTTCCTGTGATGCATTGAGTGAGTAATATGCTACAGGACTCAAAAGAAACCTACTTTGAATATCAAGCAGATACATCCTGCTTTCGGGAGCTCCGTGAGTGCAATCCTTGCGGCTTTGGGATAAGCTGGGCAAATTCTGCTCAAACCAACTGGCCATGTCGTCGAAGGTTGCAGCCAACCTCTGTTTCGCCGATGGCTCTTGCATTTGCATGACCTTCGGCAACCGAACAGACATTCCATCTCCATCTCCATCTCCATCTCCCTCCTCATACTCCTCCTCCTCATCGTCCTCCTCAGCCTCATCGAGTATATACATATTTTTACACTATATGTTGTTTAGTGTATGAAAATATCACTCATAAAATTCACTTACTTTGTATGACCTATGCGATTTGTTGACGCATGAGCCTGACAAATGGTTGTCCAGACTTGATGCAGATGTGCGCACGGACGGTTTTTTGATGGATCTGGTATGTACATTCTCCACAGTGCCGTAAGAACCCTCAAGGATTCATTGTTATCAGTGTCACCAGAGAATAACAAATGTCAGGGTTCCACCCAGTCATCCTCAGAGTACCAGTCGCCGAGATATGCCACAAGTGAGTCGTCCATCTCAGATAACGACATGGACATCGTGAGGAATTGCTTCAAAATTTCCCATGCACCATTATCATATAGTGCTGATTGTCCTGTCTGATTCACTGCACTGTGCTCATGAATAACAATGGTGACAATATTCAATCACAACTTACCTTTGCTAATCCTGCAGTGATGCTTCGCAGTCAGTTCATCACCACCAGATGTGGCGCGTTTGGACATGATTCTGCATAGTATGATCAGTTTCAGACTTACAGCGAACTTAAATTTCTGCGTACTTTTGTAATCAAGTCTACATTTTTTGTATTTGAAAATCTATATTTTGTATTCAAGAATCTATATGATGCTATCTATGCGAAGCTATCATATCATAATCGAGGTGGTGGTAGGAGAAAGAAGACCTACAGATGCACGATGTCAGTATTTGTAGTGAATCACTATTGTGTGGATCTTAGCTAATACTCACAGCAAATTTTGTGAATTGTGGAGCCACAGCGCAGCAGCATTGTTTTGTAAAATGCCACAGCAAAGATCAATTGCTGCATAAGTTAATTGTGAGGTCCTCCTACTGGAGTAGAAATAGTGAAGTCCCGCTGCCTCCCCAACACTCCCCCGCTGAATGGTGCACTACTACTACACACCACCAGCCAACACTGGAGGGACAAATCAGTACTGCTACTCTATGTATTCGCATCACTAAGTACACCACCAGCTAACTGCGGAGCTGGCAGATTACAAATAGTACTACTCTCTACATATTCACATTCACGATGTACTTAGTCACTAATGCTGCTCAAAACTTGAGATCGGAAAGGATGCTCTGATGCGAAGGACACAATTGATATAATGAATGGCTATGTGATTCAGACCCAGCTGGCAATGCCCAATTAGTAAGTGAGTTAGTGCTCAATGCTGGCTGAGTTTGAATGTAGTTGTTCACTATATCAAGACCTTCTTTGATTTGACCATACTTCTTTCGAACTGTCAACCTCATTCCTGTCTCTACTTACTTTTCCCTGGAGTTAATACAGTACCTTGACTTTACTTAACTTTTCACGTACTTTATAACATTATTTTAGTATAGTTAATATAGTAGTGAAACTCTGGTATGAATCTAAGCAGCAGTGTACGACTGCCCATCATTGACAACATTTTCCTGATCAGGCATGCATTTGTGAGGCATGCACGTACCGTACAATATACTAGCGCAACGCCCATTTGAAATTTTCATGGTAAGCATGATCTCGAATCTTCAAAGCATGACTTTAATTCTGAGTTGGATATTAGGTAGTCAATATAATAATTCCTATCTTGATACATCATATTGGACCCTGACTCTATGCATTGTCCTCTCAGCAGGTGCCCTTACTCTTCTTCTAAAATAACACCTGCAGACTCACAGATCACACCCTTTTCTGAACCTTCAATGTCGCAGGCCAAGTACCCTGTGGGAGAAGCAGCATCATTCAAGATCTGACCAGTGTTGGGCACACAAACTCCATAGGGCATATAATGCTCGAGGTTGTCAGCGTGGTAGTACTCCTCCAGCCATCTTTGCCTATACATTGCCATCTGTTCTACAAGGTATGCAATATTATTTTCTGCATTCCTTAGCTCTTCCTTGATGCGATACAGCTCAGATTCTAGCCTGCTTTTGGACTCCTTGTCAGTGCCTAATTTTTTTCAGATCCGTTGGATGGTTTTCAGTCTCCTCAATCATCAAATCTCACCTGTCGTTTGAGTTCCTGAATGGACCAATTTCTTCATTTGAAGTTGTCTGCAGGGTAAGTCTGATTCCGGGTAGTTTTTTGTAACACTTGATTGCTCACTCACAATCACTACCACATAATTCATCCACATCACAGCCTCTGTGCACCGAGGAGAGTTGGAAGCTCAAGGTAACTTGTAAATTTGATATTGCATGCCAGCATTGCCCAAGAGCTTACCTTAGTGTGACATTGCCTCCAATGTGGGTACATTGTCACAAACACTTGCAAGAGGGTGAGCCTGACATCTGATGTCTGTTACGACGGTAAGTCGCGTGCGGACTGGGGGCTCACAGTAGTGACTGTAACAATGTCCAAATGGTGCAATGGTTACTGAAATGGTGCTGTAGACTCAAGTATCTGCGTGCCATATGACTATACTGCGAGGTGAGGTAATACGCCATCCAATATTAATGGGATGGCAGATTTTTTTTTACATTACAATATCTGTGCTACTCAGATGGCGGGGCTTGTTTCCTTTTGTGATATCTATTGCATGGGATGGCTGAAGTTTTCTTGATCACGTGTCTTTTGGTATATAGTAAAGCATCTCTTTTATTACTGATATCAGAGCCGCCTCATTCAACATTATTATTATTATTATGAGTAGCAATGGAAATAATCCCAATTCTTCGCACAAACGCAGTGGTTCAGCGCTTTGTCTGGGCCTGCGCAAAAAAGTGTCAGTGTTCTTCGCATGGTGAACTACTGTTGTCCTCACTTTGTCCTCATCATCAGGGCTTCCTCAAATCCTTTGGTACTTCATGGTCGGCATTTTGGTCGCACAGTTTTTGCCCTTTGTAACTATCCTTCTCTTCTAACTGCTGGTATTCTCTGACTTGAAGAATTACAAGATTCTCCCACCGAGTGAGTGCAATTGCAATGATTACATGCCACCATGACTTACTGCTAGATTCAATGACAGCATTCAACGGGAACACAGGGTGTTCATGGAGCCAATAGACTCCTATCCTGGTCTTCTAGATCGTTTGATGAATGGCGAGGAGAAAGATGTTATTCACGCAGGAGAATTAGTAGGCTTTCAAAAAAATTAAAATACCATCGTACTCACTGTTTGCAGCTGGGTAAAGGAGCCTCTGGTGCGTGAGGTGATGATACCAAGACCCTCAAATCTGCTGTCCTCGAATGGCTTGTACCCAGAGGACAGGTAGTCATATCACCCCTCTCCCGGAATATCAAGTCAGATCAGGGGTTCAATCACAAAGTCACCAGTGCTTTACTTTGCCCTGCAGGCCTTGATTGGTCAAATGCAGAGTAAGTCATTCTATCATTCAATCAACTAGCTGTCATAACACTACTTAGAACCAAGCAGAATCTCAAGAGCGGTGAAACCGCTGTTCGTGGAGATCAATGGCCCATGTTCTTATATGCTGAGTATGATTACGACCCCAAAGATCCATGGAAGGGGTTGCTGAAGAGCAAAATACTTGTCTATGTGAGTGCACTTCGGCAACAAAGTTCTCACTCAATACAATATCCCTTGGTAGGGTTTCAAACACGTCTTTACTTCTCCAAGTTCAGTGGATAAGGAGCCAAAAGCTACACGCTCCGGCAATGCTTACCTCCATGGCATGAAGTTGGTAACCAAAGGATCTGTAGCCTATATTGCTACACAGGCATGCACGAAAAATTTTCATGTATGCTTCCACCTGCTGATTGGTCCTTCAGGTTCGATTTTTTTCGTTGAGTTCCTCGTCCGTATTTTCATGGACGGACACGGTCACAGACTCCGAAAATTTCTATCTTAGTATTCTTGACCTGCTGGAGGATCCTGATGAAAGTCAGGAAGTAGCCGACTTGATAACATGGTAGACGTGGTTCGTAATGCACCTCTTCAAACTCGAGAAGTTCTCTATGTTGACACTTTACAAAGTTGAATTTTTCCCAATTCATCCTCTTTGCAGTGGTGTATCAGCACAAACAGTGCGCTGTCAAAAATTCATGCGAGACGCGCTGCCTTGCAAGAACAAGCGAGTGTTGGTACTACATAATTTTCATTTTTCTTTCGTTTATAATTGTTCATTGTATTTCATGACATTTGTTATTTATTGTAACCAATTATTGCTCATCATAGAAACTTAATATAATTGATTGATGCTCCATCCATGTGACAAAGTGTCACCTTTATTTGCTGTCTGTGATAGATCCTGCCATTGTGAATGATCAGTCGAAAAATTGACATTTTGATAGGGCATGACGATTCAATATCATACCCTACCACATTGTCGGTGATTATAGATCTTGTCATTGGAAGCTGCCCAGATATATTCGGCCAAAGATCAGTATTTTGCTATGGCCTGTCAATTCAATAGCATACCCTGGCATGCTGTTAGCCATTATAGGTCTTGTCATCGGGAGCGAGCTATACAAAGCCAGATGTATCAGTTGAACTTTGGCATCTTGATTGGACTTGATCATACCTTATCATACTGCTGGTGATTACCACTGGAAGCTGTACAGACGTATTTGACCAAAGATCAACATCCTGACATTGCCCGATAATTCATCAGTGTACCCTTAGAATTGTGTCAGCTATTATATATTCTGGCATTGGCAGCTAGCTGTATGAAACCAGATATATTCAGTTGAACATCAGCATCTTGATAGGGCATGATCATACTTTGTCATACTGCTGGTGAATATATATCTTGCCATTGGATATTGCACAGATGTTTTTGGCCAAAATTCAACATCTTGATATTGCCTGACAATTCAATATCATACCCTAGAATTTTGTTAGCTATTATATGTACTGCCATTGTAAGCTAGCTATATAAAGCTAGATATATTTGGTTGAACATCAGCATCTTGATAGTGCATGATCATATCATGACACACTGTTAGTAATTGTAGATTCCACCACCAAAAACTGCCCATGTAAAGCCTGATATGTTTTGTAGAAAATAATTGTCTTGTTGTAGTTGCTGTTGCAATATCAAACCCCAACACACTGTTGGTGCTTTCCAGATCCCATCATTGAAGGCTAGCTATCTATAGCCTGATATATTTTTCAGAAAATAAGCATCTTGCTAATTGTTGCTGTGGCTATATCATATCTTGGCACAAAGTTATTGATTATGAATTCTGCCATGGGAAGCTGGCTATGTAAGAGTAGATACATTTGATAACAGTATACCAATGTGCTAGTAGATCACAATGTACTACCATAAGCTTGTCAACATTGTACCACTGGGAGATCTCACCAATGTAGTCTACCTATCTATGGCTTTATCATGTGATCTGCAATTGTGATATATATTTTCAATATTGTACATTACAGCTATTTCCAAATCGATAGGCCAAATTCCATTTTACAAACTCACCGCCCTTTGTTTAGGTTTGGAGCAAAACAAACAACCGCCTCCCCGCCTTCCCTGATTGTGATGTCACATATTTCTAAATTTGAGCATGATGTTGTCGGGCTACTCCATGTCATTTATAAGTGCCAGCCCTGCTAAAGTTTCAGCTTGTCTCTGGCACTGGCAAACAATGACATAGTACAACGATGACAACAATGTATTTCAGCTCTATTACAAGGGAGAAAGTTTTCTGCAAATCTCCTCATTGCAATCAGCAGCACCCTGTAGTACAGACTGTAGCTCATGTAGAAAAATGTCCAGGGTGCGCTCGACACAAGCTTCAAGCTGTACTTGTGACCATTGTACCAGGGTGGTCTGGCGCAGGTCCTCATACTCGGAGTCCCACACATCATCTTTCATAGTGCAACTGGGGACAGTTGCATTTTGAGGAGAGGGTAGATGGAGCGGGGCGTCCCATCAGACCTAGGTAGGTCTGGGTGCAGTAGCAGGAGTCCTGGCTCATGGTCGGTAGTCCTCGCGCGTGTTGTAGCTGTCCTCAATAGATAGAGCCGCAGCCTCCTGCTATAGAGGCTGACAAGGATGACCAGCTTGCAAGGGCTTCTGAATGATAGACCCTGTGAGCCATGAGAGGCAAAGCGCATGATTGATGGTATGATGACTGGTGTGGGTGGCATTGGCAATATCCCTCGATCTCAGGTGGGACCCATTGTTGTTTGATGGACTCCAGTATGCGTCGACGATTCCCTACATGATGGCGTGTGAGGGTGGGATCCCGAAGCTGTACTGCGCCTTTGTTGATGTTTCTGACAAATTACTCCAAAGATAAACAAAGTCAGTAAGTAATGTAAAATTGATTTTGGCCTATCGATATGGAAATAGCTGTAAATAAGGCTAGCTAAATCTTTGCCATAGTGTGGTTGAATGCCTGATGAACCTTACGTAGAATCTAAACTTTTAGATGATGATAGCGGCTCGGTTTGTGCCGAAATTCGGAGTCCGACGGCCCCGCCGTCACTGCCGAAATTCGAAGACAGATTTGAAAACAACCTCGTGAAAACCCCTCGTAAACACAGCTTTGAACGTCCCTTTTAGAAATGCATGAGGTGAAGTCTAGGAAGGTCAAGATTTTTCATGTCTCCGAGCCCGAATGTCCTGCCTTCCTCACAGCTATGCTTGCGAAACACGATAAATCACTCCATAAGGTCACTGAAAAGGAACGGTACACTTCGACTGCTATTTAACGAAGAAAATTTTCGAACGCCAAATCGACAAATTAATGTCCTTTTATCTTTCGCAGCTTCGTCACCAAATATCAGCATTTCCGGACCCAAAGCTGTCTCGGCGATATAGTTCATGAAGATAGCACGTCGTTCTTCATCTCGCTCAAGAGCGCGAGCAGGGATACCCTTGTGGCTGTGATGTAGCCTACCAGTGTGCAGGGTGGGAATAAGTGTGTCTACAGATACGCACCACGACGTGGTTATAATTCACATTGTAGCTCGTCCAGTCCATGGTGGGATTTCGGCGAAGGATAGTAGTGAGAAACGCATTGACATCAATAATGAGGTCAGGACACTTGCCACCATGTGCATTGTTTGCATTGAGATGCAATGGTGGCAGTCCGAGTCAGGTGGATAGTTTCATATACAAGTGTCACCGAGATACTTGCGACGGGATGTCCGCATCGGTGAGAAACAGGTATGCGAGCTTTTAAATTTAGGGAGACTCAGTGTGGGTAGCTGCGGCATGCTGAAGGTGCCTAATGCTTACGGGGTCCCACTTCGGACGTTTCCGAGAGGCAAGTTCAACTTTTGTGTTTCCGCATGATATTATGTCACTGCCATGATCAGTGTGTCAGTGCGTGAGATTAGTAGAGTCGTTTGTTCGTTCGTTTGTCCTGTGTATCGTCGACGCCGACGAGTACGACTGAACGTCTTTGTGGCTCATGCGACTCTTCGATTCCTCCATGACGTATGAGATAGAAGGGATGCAGCCTTTTCGAAGCCTATAGCTGGTTTAAGTTGGCCAAATGGGCGCTAGTCGGCGAGTGCGGTTCAGCAAAGGTACTAACTACATATGTACATTAGCACGTAAGTCACTATACGGCATTTAACTTGACTTCCGCCACTAGCACCGTCGAATGCCCCGGGGGGCCAGCTCATCAAATGTTCGAGTTCCACGCACGGGTCACCTGAATGATTGTGCCAACAATCTCATTCTTGGGTTTGTTATCAAGGCGACGTTCTTCCGTCGCACAATGTGGACGCCATCTATTTAAATAGATAAAACTGGTACGCTTCCATTTTATCTTCAGGCAAATATAAAGTGGGTACGCAAATTTTTCAGGTGTCAGCGTTTTCTCCGTTGCACTCTGCGGATCTCACTCGCTGGTAAGGCATGGTGTTCGCAAGCTTACTTTTGCTAGCCCTTGGCGCGATCGTGAGCCAGACCACCCATGTCGCCGCATTGGGATCAGCATGTGGTGTGCCTCTCACTACAGGAAATGCATTGTGGGGAGAACCTTACTGGCTCGAAAACATTCACCATCAGGGTGTAGCACCGTTTGCACCTAATGCGACGAAGTACAAAGTGTTTCGAAACGTGAAGGATTATGGAGCTGCGGGCGATGGTGTGCATGATGACACTGCTGCCATTAAGTGCATAGTCCATCGCATCGATGATCATAATGCTTATTTTTTGTAGTGCCGCGATCTCCACCGGTAGCAGATGTGGTAACTTGACTTGCGGTTCATCAACGTAAGTCACAAGATTTCCAAGATATCCAGTACACTCTCAGGCTCGACGGTTCGTCAGAACCACTCCGGCAGTAGTCTACTTCCCAGCAGGGTAAGTATATGTGTATAATGCCAGGTTCGTTTCTGACGCATTTAATCAGAACCTACCTGGTGTCTACTCCACTCCAAGCATATTATTACACAGTCATGGTGGGCGACGCAAGAACACCTCCGACGTTGCTTGCCAGTGCTAACTTCACGGGACTAGCTGTAATTGGTACGGAGAGGCTTCTTTAGCTTAAGAAGACCTACTAACAACGAGATCAGATGCCGACCCGTACACCAACAATCAGAATTGGTATATCAACCAAGACAGCTTGTATGTGTCGTTCGAATTTCCTTGTATGCATGACATCGATGGCCTTATATTATGAAAGCTACCGGTCGGCGCGTAATTTCATTATCGACCTCACACGAATGCCTGCGAATGCCTCGGCCACTGGTATCCACTGGGAAGTATCACAGTCGACGTCGCTGGTCAACGTTGTAGTCAACATGTCTACCGAACCTGGAAACAATCACCAGGGTATGTCATTCTTATGAATGATGGTATGCTCATTTATTCATGCTCCCAGGCATATATATGGAAGTTGGAAGGTAAATAAATATTGTTACATCGAAAGACATATATGAACACTAGCGAAGTGGTGGCTTTATGGGAGATCTCGTATTCAACGGTGGAAAGTATGGTATCTGGGTCGGAAACCAACAGTAAGTGTTGGCGTCCATGTTACCCTCCGAGTTCCGTAGCACATGATGCGTCCACTTACAGGTTTACCGTGCGTAATCTCACTGTCAACAATGCAAACACAGGTAAGGTCTACGATGTATGTCAGTGTAGTGAACCTATACCACTTGTCCCAAGCTGTGTTTGGATCGTGGAACTGGGGTAATAACTGTTCTTTTGTTGTGAGCGCGCAATTGATGGGGTACAGGATGGACTTACCAACGCGTCATAATTAATGACTGTCAAATCGGCTTCAATCTTTCGGGTGGCGGGAATGGAGGAGAGGCTATTATTGACGCAGTGATCACAAACACTCCTGTCTTCATCAAGACCCCCACGCCGACAAATGTCTCCGTTGCAGGATCCCTCGTATTGAATAACATCCAACTCAATAACGTGTCCACCGCTGTCATGGAAAACGGAACTACTATCCTTGCTGGTGGAACAAGGACCATTGAATCGTGGGGCAAGGGTAACATTTATACAGGGACGCACCCGAACGGAACGTTCACACAGGGCAAGATACACTCCGCGCATAAGGACTCGGTCCTTTTGGACCACAATGGCTTCATTGTCAGCAAAGGACATCCCATGTATGCTGACTATTCAGTCGATCAGTTCAAGAGCGTCAGGTCATTGGGAGCCGTTGGAGATGGGATGGCGGATGACACTGAAGCTATTAAAGCTGCGCTCGCAAAGGTATTTCTACACGATAGTCTGACAATATTCATACTGATTGAAATGTGGGGCAGTACGCTGGATGCTACATTATATATTTCGATGCTGGCATCTATAAGGTTACTTCAACTATACATGTTCCGGCAGGAACACGAATTGTTGGAGAGGCTTGGACCCAGATTATGGGCGCCGGCCTTAATTTCAATAATCAGGAAGACCCCAACGTTGTTGTACAAGTCGGTACACCTGGCTCGCAGGGAATTACAGAGATTACAGATATGGTGTTCACGACGCAAGGACCAGCTGCAGGCGCCATTGTCGTGGAGTGGAACGTCCGCGATCCCCCTGGTCTCCAAGGAGCTGCAGGAATGTGGGATTCGCACATCCGGTGAGTCCCTTTTCAATCTTATTTAGAGTCCGTTCTCATCTGCATCTGTGACAGGCTCGGGGGAGGCAAGTTTGAAGTTTTATCGCATGCGGACATTGATTTATTACTCTTTATTCTAGCTAATGGGACCCACCTCCAAGACGCAGAGTGCCCCGCGGGGTCCTTTAATCTCGAATGTTTTGCAGCTTTCCTTGGTTTACACATCACATATGGTGCATCAGCTTACCTTGAGGTGTGGCGTTATGACCTTAGCAATAGTTTTAGCGCACTGATTTCAAATGTCCTTCGCCAAGGGAACATGGGTTTGGCTGGCGGATCACGATCTCGACGGCTCTGACCAGTTAACCTTGTTCAGCGGAAGAGGAATTTTGTCTCACTCTCAGGGTCCTGTCTGGATGATTGGTACATGTGAGTTTGCTCTTCTGTCCACAAGACAGATATACTGATTTCGCATAGCCTGTAAGTATTGTACCTTGGGTGATGCCCATGAATTCATAGATGCCCTGAATAGCGGAACATCATATACTCTACCAGTATAGTTTAGTTGGGGCGAAAAACCATTACATGGGTCTAATCCAGACTGAGACGGTAGGTTAATCCAAAGACGAAATGAGTTTGCCTCTGATATCTCTGCATAGCCTTACTTCCAACCTGATCCTGCACCGCCAGGGCCATTTGATATTTCAAATGTTTACGATGATCCGACATTTGCAAATGACACAACTATGGCTTGGGGTCTCTGGGTGCAATCATCCACTGATATCATCGTGTTTGGTTCGTCTTAATCATGTGCTCATGCGATGCTTGCGTTTACGTGCTATGCATTTTCCCTAAGGTGCCGGTCACTACAGTTTCTTCCAGGTGAGGCACAGCTGAAGCAAACTGGGTCGTTCCTAATCTTTGCCTCTCACCAGAACTACAGCGCGACATGTGAGGGTAACACTACATGCCAAACACAGATTGTCAACGTGGACTGGGCCTCTTCCGTCAGCATCTACAGTTTGGCAACCGTGGGGACAACATACCAGATTAGCATCGAAGAGAACGGGATCATTTATTTCGCGAACGACTCGGAAGGCTTTTCGTCCACCGTGACGCTATGGAGCCCTGCACCGGCTATCTACCCATAAAATTTATATCCTATAGACTCTATACGCCCCCTGTTTATTTCCCCGACCACGATTAGTGGAAGAGATTTCTTATAAACGTACATTTCTCTGCAAACGCGTATGTGCAAACTTATTTCTTCAATGCCTACCGTGCGATCTTTGGAATTGTACGTCCATCCTTTGTCCCAACTTCCACACTGACTATGACTCATGTATTACTAGACAGTTTATGGGCTTTGCTTGAATTACTTGGTAATTCAGGTGATGTATCTGTAGCTGAGCCCATCGAGGCCTGACTCTGAGCTAGCTTTTATGCCAGCAGTGGATGTCCAAATATAAGTATCGAAGTCGTGAGTGTGAAGAATACATGCTGTATGGAGTAGCCATCGTTCTTGTACGCACCACTGCAATGCATTCGGGGTATGTCAAAAAATTCATGAAGCCGGAAAAACCAAGAAATTACAACACGTGGGATACTAACGATACAGCGAGTGTGACGATAGGAAGGAGCGAAATCGGTGAGGATATAGCAAATCCAGATGTTTGCGTGTCAGGTCTTTTGGCCGTACACACTGTCAGAATTTTTTTTTCGAGAAATGAGCGAAAAGGCACATACGGGATGCCACTGTCGTCAGAATATGACGGACAAGTATCATTAGTACTTCCCTGACGAAAAAGTGTGGTAACAGTTAGATATAGGATAGTGACTGACTAACAGCTGGATTGTTGGGACAGCATGCGCTGTATCCCAGGTTAACCACACTCCCGAGAGCAGCAGCGTTGTTCCAGCCCTTCCAATTTGTACATGAGACCGACTGGTAACTGATATTCCAGACGCCAAAGTCCTGGTTGCACAATGATTTATAAGCAAGCACAGCGGCAATAAGTAGCCTCACAGTATAACCTAGAAACCCGAATCAATTGTGCGTGCGGCAACGATCTCGGGTGCTTACCATAAAGTGGTTCATTTGATGGAAAGAAATCGTTTGGAATCGAAGATGAGGGCCATGCGAGGTCAAAATTCAAGTAGTGACTACCACTATGCGAAGATCAGATGTTGGAACAACGCAAAAGGTGTGCTTACGCGTTCGGCCCATGCGTAGTTGCATTGCACCAGCCGGAATGAGATAATGGACATAAGTCAGTGACTTTGATGACTACTGATTTTGTCACGTTGGGGTAGAAAGGGGGATTTGAAAGGAAAGAGTTTAGTAGGGTGAGATTGAAGCATTGTCCACAAGCGGGGCCGTAGGATGTACTGCTGCCGTATGCCATCTGATTCATTGCAGCAGTTGGATAATCTGTGCTCGTGGATGTACACCCGCATGCTGCAATAAAGTTTTCTGGAAGGCTGTAGTGTGTCATAGTAGCATATCCATCTGACGAATAGCCGATCCACTCTGAAGCCCATGATATATGTGGTAGAAAGGAGAGGAAAGTGAAAATGAAGGACGGAAGTTGCGACCAGGGCGTCTTACTTAAATTGCTCCATGAGAGCATTTTTTGAGGGATTTAAAAGGAATAGTTAAAGAGGGATGGGCTGCGGCCTGCCTGAGAGCCTGCACTGTTACCAAGGTTGTTTACAGACGTTGACCCATTGAACATTCAATAGACATTAGGGTGCGGTGAAAAATTCAATAATTTTTAACAGCGGTTAATTAACCGAGTTATTAATCGGGTTATTAACTGTAAATAATTCAACGCTGGAGGGACACCGGTCAAGAACTGTAAATAATGTACCATGTCCTACCATGGCATCCTAGGCATGCCGTTATATCAATTGATATTGTGCTAATCTATCGGCCCTTAGTGCATCGCACAGAAGAGGCATATGTATGATCCTGAGGTCAGTATATCGTTTTTACACAGCACATTTCTAACGCCTTGAATTTACAGAAATTCCGCTTGCGCGAGCAACCCACGTTGGACTTCTTTGATGTTGAGCAGGTCATTTTCGGCAAAGGAAAGAGCACTGCTTCGCGGACGCACAGTATCACAGGAAGTTCGTTGATTATCGAACACGGTGATGAACACAAGGAGATACTTGATGAAGATACTCATACCTGGCTCGATGACAAAATTGAAAACATGCCTGGTGATTCCACTTTCGATGCTGAGGAAGACATTGACTTGGACGTGCCGGAACTCACAAAAATTCTCGCTGATGATCCACCCCAAGGGAGTGTGTTGAAAGGTAAGAAGAGAGAGCAAATGGTGGCTTGCATTGATGATGCCGGCAATGCTGATGGTGAATGGGTCTGGAAGTGAAATCATTGCCCAGCACACAGAATTTTTTTCATCAAGAATAGTTAATAACACCTGTTTTCGACCAGTTAATATTAATTATAGCTTGGACGAAAAAAATCACGTGCCGACTGTCAATATGTGTTAAAAAATGTCAGTTAATAATTAACTGCCATCTCCTGGGTTAATAACCCAGTTAATAACTGGCTGGATAATTTTTCACCGCACCCTAATAGACATCGATGGGCAGCTGCGCCATGGGAAGGGGGGGCTGACAAACGGTCGACCGTTTTTTCAAAGACCGACCGACCGTTCAGACCGTTTGGAGGCACGTGAGTTTTTGGGTCACATGACGTGTTCGAGTTTGCAAAGGCGAAGTCCCTTCCCCGCGCGAGAGAATGAATCGAGAATCGAGCTCAATAGAATAGAGAGAGGAGGGGGGCATCCCTGTTGAGCTTGTGCTCGAGCCTGTGTATTTCTGCGAGAAAAGGAGGGGCTGAAAAACGGCCTGTCATTTGTTGAATTGGTGGGGGATCGCGGGAAAGAGCCTCTGGTTTGTTGGCGTGAAACATTTCCAGAGGGCGCTGGAATCGATTCAGAGACGGAATGTGTCGCACGAGCGTAGGCATGACACAGCGTGAATGTGAGTTCCTGCAGGCTGAAACGAGGTGAGAAGGTCCAGGGTATATAACAAGGATGAGTTGAAGATGCAGACATCAAAGCAGGAAGAGTTTGATATGATTGCTCAATGCAAACATGACTATACTAGACAGAGTAGACTAAAAAAAACTGTAAATGAAGACGAGGGCATGAAGACATACACTAATCTCAACTATGGCTGCTGGAGGAAGTTGATCCTCAGCCACTGCTCGTCGTTGCGGATGATAATGCGGTCACGGGGGGTGGACGGGTCAACCACGAAGTCAGTGAACAGCCGGAAAAGCACTGCACCATCATCATGGACCTCAGTGCGTGAGACAAGCAGCTTCGCGAAGGCCTCCGTTTCAAGCAAATCTATCTCTCCCGGTCCCTGCAAGAAAACATACTCGTAGACACGCTGAACAGCTAATAAAAATGTGTGAGGGTGGAATGTGCGGCCTTCGGAGAAGACACCTTGAGGCTGAGGCCAGGGAGGGAGTTCTTCGCCGCTGTTCTTCGACACCTGTTTGACGCCATCGGCACAGTAGCCCCGCTTGTGGTTGAGTGGCGAGTTTTCGGGGCCAGGGTACATGATCGTTTGGCAGCGCGAGCATGTTTGTGCCTTTCGGGGCTAATGAAACGAATTCAGTGAACTTGGCGCGAACTTTGAATGATGCAGGGACTGACTTTTTTCCCTCGGTCTTCCTTGACGAGGGAAACAACGGAACAATGATGGCGCCAAAATGATTCGTCGTTCCTCTTTGCTGTGGTCCAGATGTCAGAAACTGTGAGAAGAGATGTACAGGACAGATATGACTTACAGGTATATTCATTCTTGATGATCCGGTTCATCAGTTTCGGCTCGATGTCACCCAGCGCACGTAGGAGTGCCTGCGGGTTCTTCTCGACAACGGAACTGCCCTTTTTCTGCGCGAGACGATGGTTGTACTCTTCGGTAGCCAGGACCCAGCGCTTCGAGGACATTTGATAGGATAGCCACTTGAATTCGGCACGCATGTCCATGAATAGGTAGAACTCAATAGAATCTTGAAGTGTCAATGAACGGGAATCGATCCCGGTGGCAAGGGAGAACAGCTGCTGGGATCGTGTTTGGCCAGACGACTCAACTCGTCGGACAACACCAGCAACACTGCCGTGAATCATGCGAGTGGGGGCTGTGCTGGTGCTGACGGTGGTCGAAGTGCCTGAGGAGAAAGGGTCTGAAGCGCTGCTACTAGTACTGTTGGGTTTGTTGCAGGACTTGGCATCTCGTGCTGTGATGCGCCTAGAGGAGAAGTAGCTGTCGAGCGTCTGTAGGTAGCATGTCATATCCCATATATTCACGCTTCTCTTCCGGACTTCGGACCCTGAGATCCGGTCCGGTCCGATGTATAGATCCGCTTCCGATCCGATTTACGATAAGCTTTCTAATTCATTTCCTGTTTCATATAACGTTAAACACAGCCTATTCGGTATTTCCTCTTCCCGGTGTTTCGGTTATGCTTATTACCGGTATGATTACTGATCCGTTAACCTATGTCTCATTTCCGACTCGCGTTTGATAACCTTTGCACATGCTTCGTACATAGCCTCGGACCCTTGCTTACTGATACTTCCGTTATCCTCATAGTATATAAACTCGTGTATATGTCCTGTAGTACCTCAGTTCGAATATCATCTTAGTTTGTCCTCTTTCTGTCCTCCGGACTTGAGTCCTTCTTACTCTTGTCACCCTCCGAGACTTCGGATAGATTCCGATAGTCTATATCCTCGGCTCTACCTTCGGGTAGTCTTACTCTGTTAGTTTCTAGTTCGGATACATCCGGATTAGTCTTATATACGTTTCCGATATCCGGAAGACATCCGGATATACTACGAGACCCGTCCGGACCTTCGGACGCGTTATCGTTAGTACTTTGAAATAAGGGACAGTACTTGGGAAAGGGGCACAGCGTACGAGCTGAGGCCGAAGTCCTTCGGATCCGATCCTACGAGAGTACGACCTTAACAGTATATTCGAACTCACACCTTTCCAAGTACACTTACTCATATCATGGCTCCTACTAAAGTAAACCAAGCCGCTTTGCACGCTGTCGGACTTTCGTCCACCCGACGCGATCCGACATCCGTAGTTAACGCCTTCACCAGTTTCTCTCAGCGCCGTGTATCACGCGGTCCTGCTCAAAGTATTTCGCAACTCATGAATCGTCCGCATCCGGAAACCCCTACGCGCACTCCTGCTGGAGGTGATCCGGATGACGAAGGACCTCCGGACGATGAAGATACTCCTGGTGGAAACCCTCCGGATGACTTCGGAGGTGATCCGGATGATGAACCGGATGACAACGATGATGAATTTGACGGGTTAAACCCACAAGACCGTGTCATGCTTCGGCTTTCTCAAGCCATCGACAATCTCGCACGCAACAATTGTCGTCCGACCTCGTCCGAAGATTCTAAAGTCAAGATCCGTGAGCCCGATACTTTCGATGGCACTGAGCCTCGGAAGCTTCGTGCATTCTTCGTCCAATGCGAGCTCCACTTCCAAAGCAAACCCAAAGCCTTCCGTTCCGGACGGGCAAAAGTCAACTTCGCCCAATCCTACCTTAAGGGTATGGCACTCGAGTGGTTCGAACCGGATCTCCTAGCCGACGAGGACGATGATCGTCCGGATTGGATGGATGATTACTCCGCGTTCATGCTTGAACTCCAAACCAATTTCGGACCGCACGATCCGTCCGGAGATGCGGAAATGCAATTGGAGCAACTTCATATGCGTGACGGACAACGCATTAATAAATATGTTGTTGAATTTCAGCGTCTTGCTTCACAAGTCCGTGGCTGGGGTGACGGTGCCCTAAGACGCCAATTCTATAACGGACTTCCGGCTCGTATCAAAGACGAAATCAGTCGCATGGGTAAACCTTCCACCCTTTCCGAATACAAGATCCTTGCCCAGACTATCGACGCTCGATACTGGGAACGGAAGGGAGAAGTCGCCCGCGAAACTAAACCCACCACCTCCATTCCTCCTAAGCAAACCACGTCCGATCGGACGAATTCCAACTCGTCCGGACCTTCGAGGTACAAATCCGACAAACCCGCTACTTCCGCATCATCCTCCGTTTCTAAACCTCCGGACCTTACCTCCAAGTTAGGAAAGGACGGGAAGCTCACGTCCGAAGAACGTAAGAGACGGATGGATAACAAACTCTGTCTATTCTGCGGTGGACCCGGCCATTCGGCTCGGGAATGCACCAAGTCTACTTCGCGCGCTGCCAAAGGCCGCGCTGCAGTAGTAACTCCGGAAGACAAACCGGAGGCTTCGGATGAAGCAAAAAAATAGTCCGCAACCCTCCCGACTCCGCACGGGATGAGGGTTGCGTTGACTCTACCCGTGCAACGGAGCTACGTCTCAATGCTGTTTCTCTTTCCGATCCGAACTCTCTTTGTCCATACGTTTCTATTCCTACTTTTCCTGATATTTCTGATTTTCCTTCACTAATTGATTGTGGTTCCTCTCACTGTTTTATAGACTCTGATTTCGTCCGAAAAAATAAAATTCCTACATATCCGATATCTCCGCTTTCTCTCCGTTTGTTTGATGGTACTTGTAATAATATGATTTCCGAAGCTATAGATTTGCCTATCTGTTTTCCGTCCGGTGTAGTTACCTCCGATACGTTTTACGTTACTCCGTTGGATTCTTCTTGTTTTATCGTTCTTGGATATAGCTGGCTCACCCTACACAATCCGTTGATTGACTGGGTTTCGGGCAGCATCGATTTCCGAACGACTTCTCATGGAATGCCTTCGACACCTCCGACGTCGCTTCCGTCTCCGGATCCGCATCCTCCGATGGAAGATTTACCTCCTCCGACTACATCCGGAACCTCCGCTGATAAAACCATCCCCAACATTTCCTTGATCAATGCGGTTGCCTTTTGCCGGGCCTGCAAATTGGAAGGATCGGAACAGTTCAGCATCTACCTTCGTCCGACCGGTGTAGACCTCCGGTCCGCTTCCCTTTCATCCGATCCTCCGGACCTGTCCGGAATTCCTCCGGAATATCACGAATTCTCGGATGTGTTCGATAAGGGCAAAGCTAGCCAACTTCCTCCTCATCGTCCCTATGATCTCAAAATCGAGTTAGAGGAAGGAACTAGTCCGCCCCTCGGAACCATTTATTCTCTATCTGCAGTTGAGCTTGCAGCCCTCCGGAAGTTTCTTGATGAAAATATTTCCTCCGGACTCCTCCGTTCCTCATCCTCTTCTCACGGAGCTCCTGTCCTGTTTGTCAAGAAAAAGGATGGCTCCCTTCGCCTCTGTGTAGATTTCCGTGGACTTAACCAGATTACCAAGAAAGACCGATATCCGTTACCTCTCATTACCGACCTCCTAGACTCTCCGAGCCGCGCTAAAGTCTATACCAAAATCGACCTCCGATCCGCTTATCATCTCGTCCGGATAGCGGACGGAGACGAATGGAAGACCGCGTTCCGAACGCGTTATGGCTCATATGAATGGTTGGTAATGCCGGAAGGTCTCACTAACGCTCCGGCTGCATTCCAACGCTTTGTCAATAGCGTGTTTGCTGATATGCTGGATGTATGCGTTATCGTATATCTGGACGACATCCTCATCTATTCCCAAGACCTTGCATCCCATAAGGAACATGTCCGAGAAGTCCTTCTCCGTCTCCGAAAACATCGACTCTATGCTAAACCCGAAAAATGCGCGTTCCATACCACATCCGTTGAATACCTTGGTTACATCCTATCTCCGGACGGCTTGACCATGTCGTCCGAGAAGATCCAGTCCATCGTTGACTGGCCGGAACCTCGGAAAGTTAAGGATATTCAATCCTTCCTCGGATTCGCAAATTTCTATCGTCGATTCATTTTCAATTACTCGGACATCGTAGTTCCGCTCACCCGTCTTACCCGCAAGGGGGTTACTTGGGATTTTTCCGATGATTGTCGGAAGTCTTTTGAAACACTCAAGAAAGCTTTCACGTCCGCTCCGGTGCTTACGCACTGGATTCCGAATGTTCCGATAGTCGTAGAAACCGACGCCTCTGACTACGCTATAGCCGGAATACTTTCCATAGTATGTCCGGACTCAGAGCTTCGTCCGGTGGCATTTTATTCTCGGACGCTTACCGCTCCGGAACTCAACTACGACACTCACGATAAGGAACTTCTAGCCATCCATGAAGCTTTTCGGACGTGGCGACATTACCTTGAAGGCTCTGCCGAGCCGATAGACGTTGTCACGGACCATAAGAACCTTGAGTATTTCTCTACCACAAAACTCCTCTCTCGCCGTCAGGCCCGCTGGTCGGAATTCCTCCATCAGTTTAACCTAGTCATCCGTTTCCGTCCCGGAAAACTCGGAGCTAAACCGGATTCCCTTACTAGACGCTGGGACGTCTATCCCAAAGAGGGGGATAAGGACTACGCTCGAGTTAACCCTCACAATTTCCGTCCGGTATTCACTTCGGAACAGTTAGCTTCGTCCCTCCGAGCCTCAACTCTAGTAACTCCGGTTCTTAGGGCAGCCGTTCTGATTGATATCGACCAGCTCCGGAAAGACATCCTGACCGCACTTCCTAATGACCCTATCGCATCCGAACATCTTCCGGAACCTTCGGATCCGAGATGGACGGTGGACGATAGTGGTTTCCTCCGCTGCGACAACCGTATATATGTTCCGGAATCTAATAATCTCCGTCTTCGCGTCCTCCAGAATACTCATGATCATCCGTTGTCCGGACACTTCGGACAGAACCGGACGCTAGATATCATCCGACGCGAGTACACTTGGCCAGGAATCCGTACCTATGTCAAAGACTACGTCAAGTCTTGTACTTCCTGCGGCCGAGCTAAGGTTCCGAGACACAAACCTTACGGATTGCTCAAGCAGTTACCCATACCGGAAAAGCCTTGGAATTCTATATCCATGGATTTCATCGAGCACCTTCCGGACTCATCCGGCTTTACAGCCATCCTCGTCGTAATCGACCGTCTATCCAAACAAGCTATATTCATCCCTACCCACGACACCATTACCTCTCCGGATCTCGCTCGTCTATTCGTCCTCCACGTGTTTTCCAAGCACGGAGTTCCATCCCATGTCACTTCGGACCGAGGAACAGAATTCGTATCGCATTTCTTCCGGTCCTTAGGAAAAGCATTAGATATGGTCCTCCACTTCACGTCCGGATATCATCCGGAAGGAGACGGACAAACCGAACGAGCGAACCAAACCCTTGAACAATACCTCCGGATATACTGCAACTATCAGCAGGATAACTGGTCGGAACTACTTCCCTTGGCAGAATTCGCTTATAACAACGCTCCGAGTGCTACTACCGGAGTATCACCCTTCTTCGCCAATAAGGGATATCATCCGAACCTATCCGTTCATCCGGAACGTGACCTCTCATCCGCCCGCGCACGAGACTATGCAGTAGACCTTGACGAACTCCATCAGTTCCTCCGAGAAGAAATGGCCCACGCACAAGAAAGATATCAAGGACCTGCGGACGCCAAACGGAAACCTGCTCCGGATATGAAAATCGGAGATCCGGTCTTCGTCAAAGCAAAATACTTCCGATCCACCCGTCCGTCCAAGAAACTCTCGGAAAAGAACTTAGGTCCGTTCGAAATCATAGCTCGTCCGGGTACGCATTCTTTCACCATCCGACTTCCGGATTCCATGCGCTCCGTACACCCAGTTTTCCATGTCTCGCAATTAGAACCAGCCACACTCAATACCATTCCTAATCGTATCCAATCGCCTCCGCCTCCGGTCGAAGTCGACGGAGAACCCGAATATGAGATATCCGAAGTTTTGGACTCAAAATTAGACCGTCGGAGAAGACAATGTCAACTCCTATACCTCGTCCGATGGTCCGGATATGAAGGAACGGACGAGGAGACTTCATGGTTACTTGCTACGGAGCTCGGTAACGCATCCGAACTAGTTTCGGACTTCCACGCTGCATATCCGAACAAACCCGGTCCTATTCAACTTTGAAGTACATAGTGTGCATACGAAATACAAGTACATTTAGAGAAGAAGCATAAACGGACCAGAAATTCCTACATCTCCATAGACCCATCCGCCTCTCCGGATCCGCCTGCATCACTTCCGGACGCCCTTTCCATCACCTCATCTTCCTCCTCCGGACCCGGAGACGTCCGAAATCCCTTCCGAATATGTCCGAACAACATGGCTTGAAATTCCCTCTGTTGCTGAAGGAACAGCTCAATTCCGGAGCTCATCCGGTCCGCTGCAGCCCTGCTGCCTTCCGCCGCCTGAATACTTCTCTCCAAAAGGGTGTTAGTCCTAGCCAGCTCCGCCACTATACTGTTGGCTGCGGCCACCCAAGCCTGATCATCGTATTCCGTCTCCATCTCCTCCGGATCTTCAGGAGTCGGACTCTTCTGACGTTTCTTACCTTTACCTTTCGGAGATGGAGATCCGGCAGCATGCTTCCTCTTCTTGCCCTTGGGCACCTTGACAGTTCCGGGTCGTCCGGGGCACGTAGCCTTGTCCTTCCGGCAGATATCGCAAGACTTGACCTATCCGGACGTCAAAACACTCGGATCCAAAAAAAAAAAAACACGGATTAACTCACCAGAGCATTGCTCTCCGCATCCGTCCAAAGGCAAGTCCGGCCTCTGTCGCTGCAACGCTTGCAGGATCCGTCCTTGTCAGCGGAAATGGCACGAGACTTTTCATCCGTCAGGCAAAGCCATCATAACCATCCGAAACTCACCATTTCCTCTACTATCTCCCTGCGCCGTTTGTTTTCTGCCTCCACCCGAATTTCGGACTCTCGAATCCTCTTAAGATCCTCCTGAATCTTCCGTTCCTCTTCACGCTTCCGCTCCGCCTCCTGACGCTTCCGAATCTCCTCCTCCTCCTTCCGAGCCGCAGCTTCAGCGTCCGCTAGTTGTTGTTGAAGCTCCAGCAGTTTCTGCTTAGCAGTCTTCTGAGATCCGGAGGTGTTGCCAGACATTTTCGATAGAGCGTTATAGAGAGTAAAAAGTGGGAAAGGAAGAATCATCCTGGGACGTCCGCCCTTGAGTATACCTGTCCGATTCCGAACTCAGACGCTTCTCCATCATCTCGCGATAATCTCGTCCGGTCCGGACCGATGGTTCTTGTGCCTCTAGGGATCGGCCCTAAGGGGGGGATACTGTCATATCCCATATATTCACGCTTCTCTTCCGGACTTCGGACCCTGAGATCCGGTCCGGTCCGATGTATAGATCCGCTTCCGATCCGATTTACGATAAGCTTTCTAATTCATTTCCTGTTTCATATAACGTTAAACACAGCCTATTCGGTATTTCCTCTTCCCGGTGTTTCGGTTATGCTTATTACCGGTATGATTACTGATCCGTTAACCTATGTCTCATTTCCGACTCGCGTTTGATAACCTTTGCACATGCTTCGTACATAGCCTCGGACCCTTGCTTACTGATACTTCCGTTATCCTCATAGTATATAAACTCGTGTATATGTCCTGTAGTACCTCAGTTCGAATATCATCTTAGTTTGTCCTCTTTCTGTCCTCCGGACTTGAGTCCTTCTTACTCTTGTCACCCTCCGAGACTTCGGATAGATTCCGATAGTCTATATCCTCGGCTCTACCTTCGGGTAGTCTTACTCTGTTAGTTTCTAGTTCGGATACATCCGGATTAGTCTTATATACGTTTCCGATATCCGGAAGACATCCGGATATACTACGAGACCCGTCCGGACCTTCGGACGCGTTATCGTTAGTACTTTGAAATAAGGGACAGTACTTGGGAAAGGGGCACAGCGTACGAGCTGAGGCCGAAGTCCTTCGGATCCGATCCTACGAGAGTACGACCTTAACATAGCACCACAGTGTGGATCAGTTGACATCACTATGAGCAAAAGAAGGACAAAAATACCTCTGCCACTGGCTGCTGGCTACCTGGTGGTACTAACACATTGCCTGTGGGCTGAGAAACCAGAGTCCACAGTCGTTTCACGGTATTGGTACTGTCTGACTCGTCATCAGAGTCCAAGGAGATGCAAGGGGCCTTGCGTTTGGTCGGAGAGGGAGGCACAATGAGAATGTCGCTAGAAACAGTCTTGAAAAGCAAGTCAGAAAACGAGCGACAGGCAACGTCGTTTAACGTCACTCACCACGGCATCAGTCGAAGGCCTCAATGTACCTGCAAAGCAGTTCTGAGTAGGCTGTGCAGCAGGTCGTTCGAGAAGTGCCGGATCAATTTGCCAGTCATTGACCATGACACTATGGCTGGCTTCGGATGCGAAATCTACAGTCCCGCCGGTAAGACTATCTGTGTAAATCTCAAAGTTGTGTGCGAGGTCAGTGTCCACGGTCTCTTCCTTGATGAGCAAACCACCAAATGTGGCTGCGTTATCCGACATAACCAATCCGAAGGTTTCACCAGAGTCCACGTCAGGGAGTTCGGGCAAAGGAAGCAGTGTGCAGCCATCCTTCTCCCGCAGTCCATTGTAAAGCTTTGCAACGTGGGTAGAGAGGTGGATGTGGTGGGAGCCATGCGTGAACTTCACGAAGGGTGTCATTTCACGCCTACTGTAAGCGACCCTCACATTTCGACGGAGGACAAAGTCATGGCCAAGCGCGCACAACATCGTGATGCCACTCGGCTGAGCATGCTGCAACGAGTTCCAACCTTTGTGGGTGCCCTCAACGCGACTGCCATCAGACCTAAGGTGTTGATCAGAGCGCTCGAGACACCCTTTTCGGACGTGCTTAAGTTGTTCTTGGTGTACCTAGAAGAACATAGTAATGCGACAGTCAATATTAGAACAATTGAAGTGGGCAGGCTTACCTTCTGTGCTGCTGCTGACCACACACCTTTTTCAGCCCATTTATCGAACGTCATGACAAGGCGTTGCTCTTGTTCCCCGCGATCCCAATATTCTGCTGGACGTCCATGTTCTGCGTGCTTCTTGAGGATTGCACCCGAGATATCAGCAGCGATGGCGCTGCGGAACGGACTTTTGCTCGTGTTCAATATTGCAGCAACATATCTTTGTAGGTCCGTTAGCCAGAGTACTATAGCTCATGCTGAAGTTACATACCTGGCACTGAAATGCCACACGTCCAGCTTGGCCTCTGTCTCAGGCATGGCGGATGCCACTGCGCCACGTATGTGACAACAGTTGTCGGCGATGATCATTTTTGGCTGCAGGAGGCCAAGGACATTATGACGATGCTTAAGGCCTAGCAGGAGCTCTGTGATCTCTGCGTTTGCACGCGTCTGACAGAACCGCTGGTGAAAAGTTCGGATCAGTGTGGGTACCGTGTGTCTGAAGTGACTCCATACTTACCCAAGAAATGATCTCGTTGCCCTCATTCAGGACAGTGAGTATTCTGCCCTTGATTTCCTTCATCTTTTGCCCGTCCTTGTTTGTAAGTGTCGCCTTGTTTGCGGCCTTGAATGTGTTGTCCAGAGAAGCGCATATTGCTGACAAACACAACTTAGTACCTAAGTGGGGGAATATCCACTGGACTTACCTGATAGCGACTTCAAGTAATTTGCACTCTCGTTCTGCCTGGTGCGAGTCGAAAAGTCAATGAAAACCTCGGTTATCGTGTCACGAGAGATGGATTTGTCACCGTAGCCAAGCGGGTCATCGGGTTCTGAGAATGCTTGAAGGTGTCTTCCCGAAGTAACGCTAGCGCTGTTGAAGTAGTTTCCAAGTGTGTTCTTCGAATCATTCTGGCATTCGTGAGCTCTGACAGCCTCAAGGTACTCCAACATTTGGCGCTTGTGCTCAAAGAGATGCAGTTCTGTGTGAGTGCATCAGTCAGGTATGTGGGTACATCACGATGGAGCTCGATACTCATGCCTAACACGTTCTTCGAGACCTGCAGAGGTCGACGATGGTCGTAACTCAACGAGCAGGTCGAAGAGGTCCCGCGTCAATCCGCAGCGGTAGAAAAATATAGGTAAACCACCTGCCGAATACGTCAGATCACTGACGACTGCTGTGCGCGAGACTCACGTGGGATTCTCCAATGCTCCCAGCCTTTCCAGTACATTGCACTCGTCGTTGCAAAGCAATATCCCTCGGTGTCAGCCACCAAACCACTGGCAGCACCATTTGTGGTCTTTGCCTTCGACAATTCCTTGCAGCGGTTGCATCGGAGCTGTGTCCCCAGAGCTGCCTCTTCACAGAACAGACCATGGAGTTCTCGAGCTCCTTTACTGGTCCAGCCCTCCCAAGTCGTATCCTGGTTGGACCCACATCTCGGACACTGTGCAAGCTGTGGGTAGTAGAACGGATGCACAATGTTGAGTGGTTTGAGGTATTGTGTTGTCGGCTCGATGGCTCCACCCACTCCAGAGCGCTTCTGGACATGCAGGTCAGACGGAGGTACAAACCGTGGCCCAAGCAAAGGAACACTGAAGCCCAACTTATTAGGCTCGGTTTTCTTTGATCGAGAAGGCCGAGTCTTGTCCCACAGAAACTGGACATACTCTACGACTTCAGCCTCCCACTGCAGCTGAAACTGCGGACGTGGGTTGTTCATATGGCTGCGCGACACGTTCCAAGTGCTGACACGTTTTTTGACCTTTTTTGTTGGTTAGTTGAACATCAAGTACTACTGCCACGGCACACAATGTCGAGCTGCACAAGAGCACGATAAACTCACACTAGCCTTCCAATTCTTCTCGAAAACATTCTTCTCGAGAGGTGAGACAGCCGTCGAGGTTTTGAGGAAAGTAAGGATTGTCTTGGGCTCAAAAACTGACATAGTGTTGATTGATGATCGGGTTGTGTGGCGTTGAAGGAGCGAAAGACGAGTATTAGTATTAGGGGTCGTCTCTTTCACCTTGACTACTTGAGCCACCACGCTAGTTCCAGTTGTCCAGACTAATTCAATTTCGTGTTAACTGCCGCACCAAGTCGCCGTTGAAGAATTTCGCTTCCATCCCTGATTGGTGGAGTTAAAAAACATTAAATTTGCCGCACTACTTTCTGGGTGCACTAGCTTTATTCATTCACAACTCAACCTAACGAGTACTATACTAGTATACTACACAGTCCGGCATTTTGGCAATGGCCCCACATTTGCACACATCCTCAGCCTCAAAGTCTACTACTACTGGGGGGCAAACTGGCTCTGGTCGAACGACTCGGAGTGAGATCACAAACACTGAGAAAACCGTCAATAGTCCCTTCGCCG
Organism: Suillus fuscotomentosus; assembly: GCF_016647785.1. Classification (NCBI taxonomy): domain Eukaryota; kingdom Fungi; phylum Basidiomycota; class Agaricomycetes; order Boletales; family Suillaceae; genus Suillus; species Suillus fuscotomentosus. Next base: position 273,886 of record NW_024539537.1, read on the forward strand.
GCAGTAGCTCGGAGGCTGAAGCTGTCAGAATCACTAACCTGGATCCTCAAATCCACACCGCAGATATTGCACCATTCGCAAAATTTGCGCTTGAAGAGAAAGTGAGGGAGCTTGCAAACCGTTCGGGCTTTCAGCCGGACGTGATCCGAGTTGTGTACAAACACTCGCGAACCTTCAAGCAGGCGGAGAATATAACGGAGTCCATGCGTGCTGCCGCCGTGAAGTGCGCCGTGGCCAAAATCAAAAGAGTGATGTTATATGGTACTGAGGATGGCGGAGAGGATGAGGGCATAGATGAGGACAAGGAGTGAATAATCGAGTGATGGACTGTAGGTCCAATGTACCATGAAAGGCTCGGACATTGTTATTAGTACAAAATTTATGGAAGTGTGTTCTCACCCGGTACCCGTTAGATTAGACGGACTAAAAGTTTAAGTACCGTCGTGAGTCGTGACAATCCGTCAAGCGAAACGGCAATATAAGAGCCTGTGATTCACTTGAATAAAGACTAACCATGATCAGAACTGAAGCTGGAGGTGGGCATTTAACTGTGCCAGTAATATCCAGCGCTGAGACCTGAATTCAACGTCAAATGCAGAGTTCTCTTGTTCTCACCCGTTTGATTGATTGTTCGAGCAACAGTCACCGCAGCGGACGGAGTCTCGAAGTTTCTGAGGGTTCCCCTGGGATGATTTTCCGACTTCCGAAGGCCGACCCCTTCAAAGCTTCTCGGCTCGCCTTCGGCGAGCCCCCCCCCCTTCCCATGACCAATTTTTCCATCGATGTCTGCAACGCACGTGATGAGGTCACATGTGCGCGAGCATGTAAACGCGTCGCGCCATACTGTTTTGCAACTTCTGTTGATCTCATCACCTGCAGAGCCTGCAATAGATGCAATCGATGACCAAAGTCAAACGCACCTACAGCTCGCGCTCGCGGCTGTCACTGCCGTCCTCCTCACCATCATCGTCGCCGTCGACAACGAAGCGCAAGCACTTCGGGGAAGGCGCCGAGAACGAGCCCCCCACAAAGAAACGGATAACAAACAAAACCTCGCCTTCGGAGAGGTCTACAAAGTCAAAACAAAGCGTCCTAAGGCAGCTCCATTTCTCTATAGAAACCTCGGTCCTACGAACCTGCACAGTTTGTGGCCTCTCATATACGCAAGGCGCACCGGACGACGAGTCATTGCATCGTGCCCATTGCTCACGTGTGCAAAGGGGGATGGAGTGGGGCAGGGAAGAAGAGCGGGAAGCAGGGAAAGTCGGCGTAGAAGAAATACAATCTGCAGTGAAGCTGAAAAATGGAAAGAAAGGTCGCATCATCTGTTTCAAGGCGAACGTCGGTGGAAGAATTGGATCTAAGGTGAGCAGACCGCATTATGCTTACGGCGCACCCGTACTATGGACTCTGGCTGACATTTCCGAAGCTTGCGATATTGCTCGAGACGATAAATCTGGCCCTTTCATCTCCTCCGCTATCAACCGACATCCTACAATCATCGAAAGCATACCTCTATCTGATACCATCACTGACCAATGTACACCGAGAGAAGATAGTAGGATGCGTCATTGCTCAACGAATATCTACCGCCATGACTGTCGCCACTCCTTCAGAAACCTTACTTAAGGGTGATTCCAATCAAGCCACTGACCGTGACTTACCCCCTTCATCGCCGACCCACAGGCTGGTCACAGTCGACACGACCTCGGGGCTCTTTTGCAATCCAGAGGCCTTGCCTACTCCCCTCGGTATACCACGTCTGTTTGTCCCATCGGCACATCGACGACAAGGTATCGCTAGCCGCTTGCTATCAGCTGCGGCTGCGACATTCATCTACGGTTGTCGACTAGACCCTGTCAATGGCGATGTCGCGTTTACACAACCGACCGAGGGAGGGCACGCTATTATGCAAAACTGGGGCAGAGGAGGTGTAAGAATATATGAGGAGTAACATGCTGATCAAAAGATGTACAGTTTATGACATACCCCCGGCAACGTTGAGCTCTGAGCAAGCGGCGAAAACTATGTGAGATTGGGATTGCGGGGCACTGTCATAGACGCACAACAACAGAAACTACTGTCACTTTGAATACCTTTTGTAAGCTACTCACGAAAGATACAGTACCGTACTGTATCTTTGATATAGTAAACTCTTAATCGCTAAAGAAGACTTACAGTACATGTACATGCGCAGAAGTGATGTGACTGGCTCGAAATGTATGTTGAGGCATCAAGTCAGTTACCAACTCGCATAGATTGCCGATCGAGAGAACGCAAGGCAATAACAAGTTGCTGCGCCTCAAATTTGTCGATCCTCCTTTCTCGCACAGAATCACGCAAAAGGATATTGACGTCCTCCTCTGACCATGTTGCTGCAAGAAGAAGACGCGACTGATTCTTGATGCCTAATGTCATAAGTTCCTCCAGTAAATGGCCAAGCGCTGCACGACTGAGGAAGTCCCTGATAGGTGTTGTGTGGCAGGAGTCATTCGCCGATACTGTACTCGCGGATGACGCACGCCTTGGCTGATCGCTGTGCTTGCGCGAGGTGGTATCATAATCTATTGACATGGCCGCCAGCGGATCTTGAGATGGTGAACGATTCATAGTTCGAGAAGCATCCGTTAGAGTAGGGCTCGGCGAGGAGTCACCGGAGATGCCAGGTGACTTGACCAAAGTCGAGTGAGTTGCAGTACGCTTTTCCGAAATGCAACGGATGTCAATCACCTTTTGCACCATACTACCTTGGATACCATCAGAGATAACCATACGAGAAGCTTCTTCATTTGCCTCGTCCAGCTCAGAGATCGCCTGTATTATTATGAAATGCGGAAGCTGTCGGAGATGATAAAACCTTTCTTACCTGGGATCTGTTGTGGAGAGTTGTACTAGTAAGACCCGCCGGTGGCTCAGAATTCGCTGGCGTATCACGGTGTTCTTCGACGTTGTCAGACTTGTCACTGTCCCCTAGTAGCCAATCTCCATCATGATCTACAATGTCGTTACCGTGCACCATGTGATAGAAGCGTGAACTCGGCACCGCTTTGGCACCAAGATATCTATCGACGTATCTGAGTAGATGTGCATTTGCGCACTCGTCATCTCCAAAAATCGGGAAGGCTTTTTGAACCTGAGTGATCAATCATGAGTAGCGCTCCTATCATTGATAGACGCCCGTACATCCGCTAAGAATCGCTCTTTGATAATCTGATCCTGTTCCCGAGGTTTTCGACCGATCTCAAAGTGCTTCACCGCGAGAGTTCGTATGCGGTGCTGTTCGGAAAGTCAGTTGTCAAGATACCAATATGCAGTGCATATGGTCGACATCACTTACCTTGATCTCTTGAAACTGGACGTCTTGATCCCCGCGTATACCTAGTGCTCTGCGGAAAGCCAACTGAGTTTTTCCTCCCCTTTCTTTGACCATGAGTCTGGTTCCTACAACTTTGGGCATTTCTGAGAGTGTTAGAGCGCTGGCAATGGTTGAAGATATACTCTTGATTGCACTCAAGGTAGGTATTTATCGTTTGGAGGGACTTCGAGATTATCTGACCTCTGCCAGATCATAAAGGAGTTCACACCAGATAATCACAAAGGCTGTCAAATAAGGTAATAATCTGAAGCCGACTGAATTACCAGGGGTTAAAGGAGACATGCGACATGCATCGTGCCCTGCCTTGATGCAACGTTTTTCCGTCGAAGTGGTCACATCGAGTCACACTTTAGAAGTTCAAGGCCAGCATACGGTGCTTTTGTGTTTTTCCACCACACATAGGCTGAGGAGGTGACCCTCTGTGAGAGACTGTGAGCTATGAACGAAAATAGATTGCTGATGGATCTACTGTCAGGGAATACTGTACAATGATATAGATGGATACAAAGATTCCTATAAATTTATCAGACGAAAACGCGAAGCCGTCCACCGCGGCGCTCAAGCAGACACTTCGACCGTCTTTGTGACATTGCTAGGAGGAGGCACGAAAGTCTGGTGCAATTAATATCAGCAGACAGTCACGATCATCGTGGGTAAGTCCTCACCCTGGTTTTAATACCGCCAGCACTAGGTAAACGTGTGGACCCTGCACTCAACCAAGCATCAACCTCGGCAGCAGCACCCCGTCCCTCACTAGAATATCTTCATTATTACTCGAATTTGAGGCAAGATTTCCACCTACTTGATACCCCATACAATCAATGACTGACCACGACGACAGTCACCGGCCGCAAAGATACCCTCGACATTTGTCGTGTATTTCTGCAAGGATCGTTAAGTTCAGGAAAGTATAATAAGTGTTGCAGAACAAACCTTTGGAGGTGTCTGGATATTTGATCTGACATCTTGCTTAATACCCAGGGCTTCGGGAGCTTGTGACTGTGGACCCAGGAAGCCAAGAGCTAAGAAAACCAATTGCGCAGGGAAAAACTTCCCAGACCCAGGCACCTCCTCCATCTTCCATCGCCCGCTACTATCCTTGGTCCACTCAACTCGGACTATTCCGAGATGCGAGGAATCAGTATCAGATAAAGTCTTCGGGAAGTCACGACGCACCAGTATTCAAGCCCTTGAGTTTCCCAGCATCGTCAAGAACGAATTCCTTTGTGGAAATAGAGTATTCCCGTGGATCTAAGACAGAGTGAGGAAAGACGTCAACCGACGGCAAAGATCACTCACCATTGCCAAAGTGCGCAGCAACTTCGGTATGACCATAATCGGCCCGGAAAATTCTGATGGAAGATTGAATGAGATTGGTTATTGCATTCGCGAAAATTGGAAGCACTGACCTAGGCCATTGCGGCCAAGGGTTGTCTCTGCCACGCGAACCTGGAGGCTTGGGCAGAAGCTCAAAGTTTGTCACCGACTTGGCGCCATGCCGCATGGATGTGCCAATGCAGTCGTTACCGGTATCACCACCACCAATGACAATAACATCTTTACCCCTTGCGTTAATGTACGATCCATCCTGCAGCTCTGAGTCCAGGAGGGACTTGGTGTTGAGCTAAAGAAGGCATTCGAAATTTTCAATTAAATTTAGGCGAAGCACGAACCTGAAGGAATTCCATGGCAAAGTGAATGCCGTCTACATTGCGGTTTGGAATGTTGAGATCGCGAGGCCACGTTGCTCCCGTGCACACAACAACTGCGTCATTCTCCGCTCGGAGAGCGTGAGCATCAACGGTGACCCCAACATGAGCATTTGGTACGAAGGTCTTTCAAACGATTAGCGAGACTATGAATCACACGGGTTATGAAGACGCACAATCCCCTCGGCTTCCATCAAGTCTAAGCGGCGCTGTACGATGTTCTTGTCGAGCTTCATGCTAATGTATGTCAGGATAGTCGACATGATGATCTGATTATGATCGACTCACTTTGGAATACCGTACATGAGAAGACCACCCATGCGATCATTGCGGTCATATACAGAGACGAGATGTCCTGCTTTGTTAAGTTGATCGGCGCATGCTAGACCAGCAGGACCGGAGCCAATGATCGCGATTCGCTTCCCAGTTCTGAAGCTCGGCGGATTAGGGGTCATCCAGCCCATCTCGAAGCCCTAATTGTTCAAAATAAGCGATATTAACAATGAAATATGTGGCTAACATACTTTGTCGATGATGGCGCACTCGATGCTCTTAATACCGACAGGTTGCTCATTAATACCCAGTACACACGCGCCTTCGCAAGGTGCAGGACAGACACGACCAGTAAACTCGGGGAAGTTGTTCGTCAAAAGTAGTCGGTTAAGAGCATCGCGCCACTGGCCCTTGAACACGAGATCGTTCCACTTGGGAATGACGTTTGAAATCGGGCATCCTGTGTCAGACTGACAGAATGGAACACCACAGTCCATGCATCGAGCGGATTGATACTTCAACTCGCTCTCAGTCAAGCGGATCGAGATCTCTTTCCAGTCTTTGACACGCTTTCTAGGGGGTCTGTATGCTTCGTTGAGTCGGTGATACTTCATGAAGCCTCGAGCTTTGTCCAATTTGTGAAGACGATGTTTTGTGGTCGAGTCGTCGACAGTAGAATCCTCTAGATCTGTAACTGCAGGCTCATGGCGTTTGGGAGGAGCATGGATCGTTGCTGGTTCCTTCGGCAGGAGGATATCTTCTAGTCCCTCCGACGCAAGATCGACTTGACTAGCGGTACGAGATGGGACTAAGTCGATAACACTAAGCCTCATCTTTTCCTCCTTCTCTTTGGCAGCCTGCTCTTCCAACACACGCTTGTAGTCAAGTGGCATGACACGAACAAAGAGCGGGAGCAGATGGTGGAAGTCATGGAGGACGCGATCGGCAACCTCAGAGCCAGTGTAGTGACGATGGTCCTCGATGAGGCCACGCAATGCAGCGATTTCACGCGGGTCACTGACCTTTCCGAGCTCTACCATCTCCATATTGACCTTCGATGCGAAAGTGTGAGCAGTATCGAGCACATATGCGATGCCACCGCTCATTCCAGCAGCGAAATTGCGCCCAGTAGTTCCTAGGACCACAACGCGACCGCCGGTCATGTATTCACATCCATGATCACCCGTGCCTTCAACGACAGCGTTTGCCCCCGAGTTGCGAACAGCAAAACGTTCAGCAGCGACACCTCGGATGAAAGCCTCGCCCGACGTAGAGCCGTACAAGCAAACATTGCCAATAATGATGTTCTCTTCTGCCTTGAAAGTCGATTGTTTAGGAGGGTAAACAATGAGACGCCCACCAGACAGGCCTTTTCCGACATAGTCGTTAGCATCACCTTCCAGTTCGATTGTAATGCCGGGCGCAAGGAAGGCACCGCAGGACTGTCCTGCTGAACCGCGCATGCAGATATGGATAGTATCCTTCGGTAACCCTTCTTCCCCATACAGTTTGGAGACGCGATGAGATAACGACGTGCCAAGGGCGCGATCAGTGTTTGTGACGTCACACTCAATATGAACTGGAAGACCCTTGGTAAGAGCTGGTTCGGACTCGTCAATGAACTTGTTGTCGAGGCGGATGTACAGCTTGTGATCTTGCTGACGAACGCGGTAAGTTGCAGCGCCAGGCCGCATCTGCCAAGCAGGCTTCAAAACAGCGGACAGGTCGAGGTGGGCGGTCTTGATGGTGCGCAGCTTCTCATCAACCTTGAGCATATCAGCGCGACCGACCATCTCGTTGATGGTGCGGAAACCGAGCTTGGCCATGTGACCACGAAGCTCCTCAGCGAGATAATAGAAGAAGTTGATGACTTGCTCCGGCTGTCCGGCAAATTTGCTGCGAAGCTGAGGGTCTTGTGTGGCTATACCAACGGGACAGGTGTTCACTGAAGTAAACGGGTTAGTTGCGGCACATGCATGCCAGGAAGATGCAACACGCACAGTGACATTTGCGCATCATAATACAACCCATGGCAATGAGTGGTGTGGTAGCAAAGCCCCATTCCTCGGCGCCAAGCAGACATGCGATAGCAATGTCACGACCGGTACGAATCTGGCCATCAGTTTGGACGGTGACGCGACCACGGAGGTCATTCAAGACCAGTGTCTGGTGCGTTTCTGCGAGGCCAAGCTCCCACGGCAGACCAGCATACTTGATGCCAGTCCAGCGGGATGCACCAGTACCACCGTCGTGACCAGAAATGAGGATGTGATCCGCCTTTGCTTTTGCAACACCGCTTGCAACAATGCCAACGCCAACCTCGGAAACAAGTTTTACAGAGACACGTGCACGGGGGTTAGAGCACTTTAAGTCATATATGAGCTGTTTCAGATCCTCGATGGAATAGATGTCGTGGTGGGGTGGGGGAGAGATAAGCCCAACGCCGGCCGTAGAATGACGAGTGCGAGCAATAGATGTAGAAACCTTGTGTCCTGGAAGTTCGCCGCCTTCGCCCGGCTTGGCACCTTGAGCCATCTTGATTTGAAGCTCGTCAGCATCCGCCAGATAATTGGAGGTGACGCCGAAACGACCGGATGCCACTTGCTTGATAGCAGAACGCATAGTGTCACCGTTTGGGAGCATCTGAGAGCGCTCTGCATCCTCACCGCCCTCACCAGTGTTCGACTTACCGCCGAGACGGTTCATCGCGACAGCAAGCGTGGAGTGGGCCTCCATGGAGATTGATCCATATGACATAGCACCTGTGACGAACCTACGAACAATTTCATTCCAAGGCTCGACCTGTTCGATAGGAATAGGGGTAGCTTTCTCATAGCAAAAGTCAAGAAGTCCACGCAGATGAACACTCTTCGTTTGTTCATTCGCATTACGAGCGTACGCATCATAGGCGGTTTGGTTCTTCTCACGAACAGCATCTTGCAGATTGGCGATGCCGGCGGGATCATTGATATGTGCTTCGCCTCCATCACGCCAGTGGTACTCTCCCGATTCGGGCATTCCTGGAGGTAAGATAGTTTCCCTAGAAGGCCACCCACGCTCATGAAGCTCGAAGGCATCCACAGCAAGTAAGTCAAACGTGGCCCCCTGTACGCGAGATGCAGTACCGATAAAGCAGCGGTCCACGACTTCACTATGAAGACCGAGCGCTTCAAAGATCTGAGCGCCCTTGTACGACTGAAGTGTCGAGATGCCCATTTTCGACATCACTTTGAGGATACCATTATCGATAGAGTTGTGGTAATTGGTTAGGAGGTCCTTCACGGTCTTCTCGCCTTTAATACTGTGAAACATTGCTTGATTAGCAAGAAGAAACTCGATAGACGTATCCAACTTACAGACCCTCTCGTGCAACCTTGTGAATCGTTTCCAGCATTAACCATGGGCATATCGCGTCAGCTCCATACCCAACCAGAACACAGATGTGGTGGACTTCACGGGCCTCCGCAGTCTCTACCATCAGGGCAACCTTGGCACGCTGCTTCTGTTGTGTCAGGTGGTGATGAACGCCACCACATGCCACCAACGCGGATAGAGGGACACGGTTTGACCCTGTGGCACGGTCACTAAGGATGATGACCTTGATCCCATCCTCAATGGCTTGGGATGCCTCGCTGCAGACACGTTGCAATGCGAGCTGATATCCTGGGAGCCCCCCTTCTTTTGGGAACGTTATGTCAATAGTGATGGAGGGCCACCCTGTGTATGCAAGCTTCAGGTTCTTCATGGCGTTCATTTCCTGCAAGGAAATCAAAGGAGAAGGTAGAAGAATGCGGTGGCACTGTTCCGGCTTCATTTCGAGGAGATTACCCTCAGGGCCGACGTATGCTTCGAGTGACATGACAATGCTTTCCCGAATGGAGTCGATAGGAGGATTGGTGACTTGGGCGAAGAGCTGACGGAAATAATCATAAATGAGACGAGGTTGAGTAGCCATAGCTGCTAATGGAGCGTCGTTGCCCATGGAACCCAACGCTTCCTTGCCAGTGTCTACCATAGGCAGCATTAGAAGGCTAAGTTGCTCTACGGTATAGCCGAACGCAAGGAGCTTAGGGTCACTGCTTAGTGGCGAATCGTCAATGATCGTGTCTAGAGAAGTGTTGCTACGAATGATGCGCTTGATGATATTAGGGACATGAAGGACGTGGCTTTCAACCCACGAAGCAAAATTCTGCTTAGCAGCAGTATTGCGCTTCAACTCCTTGTCATCGACAATCCTTCCCTCAAGCGTGTCAACCAACAGCATCCGGCCAGGCTTTAAACGTCCCTTCTGAACTACCTTCTCAGGAGGAATGAATACCGCGCCAACCTCGGAAGCGCAGACCATGATATCATCATTGGTGACGATGTAGCGACATGGTCTTAGACCATTTCGATCAAGGTTCGCACCGCAGTATCGGCCGTCGCTGAAGGTGAACAGGGCAGGACCATCCCAAGGCTCCTGAAGACAAGCAGCCCAATTATAGAAGGCGCGTTTCTGTACATCCATGCTTTCGTTACCTTGCCAGGCTTCGGGTATAAGCATCATGACAGCTTCGGGTAACGTGACAACACCATTGACGACGAGCAACTCAAGCACGTTGTCAAATGCAGCAGAGTCAGATCCACCAGTCTCGATGATGGGATAGAGCAAGTCGAGTTGATCGCCGAAATGAGTAGAAGAAAGTACGCCTTCTCGAGCTCGCATCCAGTTCTTGTTGCCGCGCACGGTGTTGATCTCACCTAAGGATTCTACGTCAGGGCTTACCTGGCAGCGTCAGGTGCAGATCACTAACCGTTGTGAGCAGCCCATCTCATTGGCTGAGCTCGATCCCAAGAGGGAAACGTATTTGTGGAGAATCGAGAATGCACCAAAGTAAAATGCGAACGATACAGGACGTGATTGAGATCATGGTAGTAATTGTATACTTGTGGGGGAGTGAGCTGTCCCTTATATACGATGTTCTTCGAGGACAAAGAACAGACGTAAAAGCCGTTGGCAAGCGTACTTCATACAACAAAAAGAAAATTCGCAGACAGGTGTTAAGCTTGGTACATGAACTAAGCAGATTAAAGTCACAAACATGGTGTGCGTAGCGTGCTTGCGCAAAACGTACAGCTGTCGCTCGAAATGCTTGGCATCGAAAGGTCCATTTTGACTATCGATTCCATGACCGTAATGGTCGCGTAGGACGATAAAAGGCTGATAAATCGCAGGTTCCTTGCTGCTTGCAGCAGGACCAAGGATCGTGCCATCGGTCGGAACTTGACGCCAGCCTAAAACCCGAAGGCCCAGTTGGCTGGCAATATTGGCGAAAACAGATTGGTTGGTTTGCAGTTGAATGGGATCATTTGCCTTGAAGAAAACATTGCCGACGGCATATTCGCCTGGTGTAGGAAGAGTGCATCCGATATCCCGTTCTGCTTCGCGCTTGAAAAACTGATGGGGAATTCCAGTCATGACACCAGCACCATCACCGTCACGACTATCAGCACCAGTGGCGCCTCTGTGCGTCATTGCACAGAGTAATTGACGAGCATCAGAGACAATTTTGTGGCTATGTTCGCCCTTGATATGACAGATAAAACCCACACCACATGAGTCCTTCTCATTCTCGTTGGAATACAGACCCTGGTTCGCAGGAAGAGATCCTGCCCAGGAGTTAGGATCACGTTCTACGGCATGAAAGCCATTATCGGCCGTGGACGTCTCGTCAGCAACGAGGGGTAGAGAACTTGTGTGATGATGATGATCGGAAGGAACAGGGGGCCTTGCCATAGGAAAAGAAGCGAACGAATATGACAATAATGAGCTAGAAAAGACGAAAGATTTTTGATTTTTGATCAAAGACGCTGAAGGGGACAGGGAGATGATGGTCAGAGTTAGAGAGCAAAACGATCGAATTTGTAGCTTGACACTAGTGACAGGAGTCAGACCAAATTACTAAAATTAGGGGGCTCACGTGAAAGACGAGCCGAAAAATCCCGATTCATTCCGATGGCTACGGGGAAGTCGATCAAAGCCTGTCTGTCTCCCCGCCCCGCTGGCGGCACTCGCGCAAAGGATACGAAAGTTTGATCAAGTTTCAGAGCTACGATGCCATGCGATATATCATGCGCATAAATAAATATGGTGGATGTTCAAGTTGTTTCAGGTTCTGCTTCGACAGTGCTACACTGAGCAAGAGTCAGGGACGATTTCTCACCCTTTATTGCCTCGATGAAGTTCGGTCTCCGCATGCGGTAAGCTTCGACGGAATAGGTCTCCGTGAGGAGCATACGGGAGACCGTCCTTTGACAGTGACACCGCCTGGATCACCACATCCGCTCCAATCGAGCGTAAAATGAAGGCCTCCCCAGCCATCTTTTCGTCCTCACGTACTAGTTCCCATAATACTGTCCGCGATACTGAAACACGAGATCACTGCCTTTTGGTGTAACGGTCAAGCGGGCGACAGCTGGAAGTACGATGCACCTAGTAACGGCCGGTTCATAATTACACCAATGTCACCATCGATTACACAAAAGTATAATCTACATCGGGCGCTGCCCAAAGACAATAAATGGGATTTTTAAAAATCCTGCCACTGAAATTATGAATGCCGCTGTGGCAGGGAGAGGCTAGAGCACAAAAATTAAACGAATGTGACGTTGAATTCACAATTTACATCGCAAAGGTTTTCCTCACTCCTGCAACAAAGGACCGGGACCGGCATCAGCTCCCTAACGTCATTCGCGGCCCTATGGCCACGGGTTCTATGGTCCTCATGCGAGATCGGGAGATAACCCGACGAGAAGTCGAATGACCTTGAAATGTGTGGTCCGGCAACTACGCATGAGATGTGCTCCAAACGTGAGTGTATCATAGAACTCCAGGAAGAGAAATTGAGCCCATGGACGAGTGTCTTCGCGTTTTCCCTCGAACCAGAACGTAAGCCTTTTTAAATTCCGTGCGTCTGCTATCATGCGATTAAAATACTGCCTCCATAAAGGGATTCCGAAGCAGTCCGATTAGGCGCTATATGGCTGTCAGTCACAACCCTGCTATAAATTCAACCAGCATCGCTGACCTGAGTAACCAGACCTGTCAGCGTAATTTCCTCAATGTCCTTGGAAAGTGGTGTGCAGCATATTTCTGCCGGCAGCCAAATCATGAAATCAAGTCCCAAATTTTTGACAGGTACTGTGGAGGGGTCGATGAAGTCGCTGAGCCGCGTCCCACTGTCGTGTACATGTTGGCCTTTGAAACGCACAGTGTGAACTGGGCGTCCAGGTACAAGGGCTTTTAAAAAACAAGAGTTGGCAGAGATTTCTGTTAGAAGTGGCAGAGACATAGGAAGAAACATCTCCTCGCTTTCGGGATAGATATCGTGTGTGGGCATGCCAGTGAGAGCAAGATCACGGATGCTATCCTGCCTATTCAAAAAGCTTAGAAGTCGGCGGTTGACACGGTAGGTACAATGAAAAACATGAAGCTCGGCATCACAGTACTGAAGGACGGACGAGTATCCATGCTTTTGGGAATAGATAAGCTTGAGTGTTGAGAGGCAAGTCATATTTTTGAGGGCCGACGTGAGATTATCTATGTTCACCTCGGGACCGTCGTAGACCATTATTGTCGGATATGTAAATACGAAAGATTTGACTTTCTCTGCGAGATGGGGACACTCTGCGAGCGTGGTACACACGTCCGGGTTGTCGACCGTGATAGACTCATACAGAGAGTCAACTACTGCGTGATAGAGGCCGGCGCACACTCTGCAGAGTACAGCTAGGTCATTAGAGGAGAATTTGCCGAAAGCGAAAACGAGGAGCCACAGCTCAACAGGTAACTTCAACTCGTTAGTCGGCATGAGGGGCTTAAGTTAGCGCTAATGGTGTTAATGTAATTCGGAGTATCAAGCATAATCGATTTCATGCTCCGCTTGATTTTGCTCCACCTAGAATCCCTCCTCAGCGGCACCACCGACTCATATACCCCCTTCCAAATCTCGCTCACCCTGGCCCTAGCCTACATAGTCCATTAGCATTCAGCCCTCTTTGACAGGCTATTTCTCCAAGGGTATCGCTCTCTACAGACAAGGCCGTGTCCCAGATGCGAGGGCAGCATTTGATGTTGCATCAATGTACACGGACCAAGATTCACAAACTCTGCTCTTAATCAAAGTATGTTGCATTTGCCTGACGTCCTCCCCGCATCATCGCATACTTTAGGCCATCGCGCTCTTCAATGCAGATCAATATGACGAGGCAAACCTACTCCTCAAAGAACTCACTACCGGTTGTCCACATGCCGACATTCTCGTATGTCGTGTCGTGCAAGTAAGTATCATCTATGCTTGGTCATCAACACTCATCTTTACAACTTGCACATCAGGCATATCTACACGTTCAACTTGGAATCAAAGTCTTAGGTGGCGCATGTCACGAAGAAGCCGCCGACCATTTCACCGCCGCTCTCGACTGCCGCGATTCATTATTGAAATCTAACATTCATGGAATATATGCGCAGGTCAAAACTGCGTTCTGAGGCGCGCAGGTGAGTCATGTGGTTGAATCGTTCCACAGCGACCTGCTCATGCTCACTTTGTCAGAATCGCAAATTCCCTACTCGAGCCGCAGCTCAGGCCAGAGCTGCCTGAGGCCAGGCCAAAGCCGCGGCTTTTGGGCCAAGCCGGGCCGGAACATCACTACCGTCAGACTCAGGATAAGGATGAAAGAATATATCCTCCCATGTTCCTTCACCTCTATCCTGACAGAGACGATTCACCCTATTGCCATCCTAATCGTGAAGACGGTCAGCCGCTTCAGAAAATATTGCACGACATCAACGACACAGAGCGCCTGTACGCCACCCAAACTGTTTGCGTCCAACTTTGCAGTCAATTGTCTGCTAAATATGATCGTCGTCGGTGGAGTTGTTCGTCTGTGATTGGCCGCGCACTTGCCACAACTTTTTCAGGCGGTGTCATGTGGATTTGGTATTATGATTGGTTCAGTGCTCGGGCATCAACTTTAGTCAAGATCTCCCGCAATTCATGGTGCTGTGGTATGCTTTATAACGCTTCGAGCTTCACGATTGGGACCGAAACAAGCACTTCCTCCCATTCCAAGTTGAGGGGAAACAATGCCACGAATTCAATATCAAGGACCTTCGAACGATGGATCTAGTACTTCACACCAGCCACGATGAAGGAGTGACGCACTGTGGACTACAAGAACGGGGCACCGACGTGGTCCTGCAGCTAGCAAGCCAGAAATCTTGGACAAGGTTAAGGAAATTGCGAAGGTGCAAAAGATCGCATTCCCCAGTTACTTTGACACCACCAGTTCACGAATCTCACGTCCGCCATCCGAGAAGCGCTCGGGGTTCCAGACCCTACCACGGGCAGTCGCGTGCTCTTGATTTTTTGTATTCCTCAAGTTCCTCCCCATCACGAAGCTTTACGGCAAAGAGTTTTTCGACATCTGGCGTCAGTGTGTACTGATGTATGTATTCCATTGAATTTGTGTGGCTCTTTGTTGACATGACAAGCGCTCAAACAACTCCAAGTCGATGTGCCTATCAAGATAAAATTATTTTGGCTGTCCGAATCTCGATCAACCCGAGGAACAAGATGGCACGGGCGAAGAACTTGATTAACCGGTACGATCACTGTCAGGGCCACGCTGAGGTGAAGATCTGAGCTCTGCAGATTTTCATCAAAGCTTTCTGACTGCAGATGATTCATGGATTGCACGACGAGAATCTGCCTTTACAAAGGTTATAACCAGGGGTTATGAATATGCTGTTTCCTCGAAAATCTCAAAGCAATCTTCATCTTCACAGCAATAAAAAGGACTATAACTATTGTGAAAGCGTGACTTCACGAGCACATCTCAAAGTATATGATATGAAGCCATCAGAAGTCGAATGCTTCATCACTACCATTCGAAGCTTTGAATTGCTACAAAGGCATCCGAGAAGGCGAAATGGCGGTGGTGGTGATGCAGCAAAGTCGAGTTCGGCCTCAAACGAGGTCAAGAGGATATTCATGTTCACGCCTGCATCATGTTATCTTATGCAGATGGGTCATATATATATGACCCAGCTACATCCTCTGATCAGTTCCGCCAACGTGTTTTCCATGCTCGGATGAACCTGTGAGTGGAGGGAAATGTAAGCAGGGCAATGAAGCCTCTGTAGTTGTGGTCGGTTGTGATTCAGAGTCCAAGTACGGTTTAACTTGCGTTTAAATGATGACCTAAGAGTCGGGGATACAGTAAGTCTTCGGACAGCGCCAATATTCTCAAAGTGTTGAATCGGCCTTGGGCATGAGCGCGCGTGCACTGACCGCCAAGGACCGACGATACCTCGTAATAAACGACTATCTTTCTTTGATGAGTCCGACTAGGGGAGACTACGTACCAGTTCGTCCTTTGGGCGAGTTTTGTCGCCATGCCGGTAACGGTGGCATTGATGCCCGGGCCAACGGCCAACGGCAGGAGTCCCTGATACCCACGTATGTGAATAATGGATCCTGCTAAGCCGCTCATTCTTCGATATGAACATGAAAAAATTCTTACAGTGGTACAGCTCACACCTAGGCCTCATATTTGCTCATGAGTCACGCGGGGGTTGATGATGACCGTATATCGGTGCACGGTCCGATTGAAAATCGAAGGACGACGATGCTTGAGACCACGAAAACGAAGCATTGAAAATGTTGAGGAAGCAACTTCAAAGTCCAATGACGGTCTTCGTGTTTGCACGTAAGTAGCAAGCAAAGCCTCGGACCCGGGGGCCCAAACTCAGCAAAAGATGAATCCACGATGTTACCTTTGATTGTACGGAGTCTTATAACGTCGAGCACTACTCGAATCCCACTTTGACCGGCCGTATCGCTTCAACATAAGATATTGAGATGAATACAATTGTGCAGTAGTCGTGCTTGGTTGCTGATCCGTTTGCTACTGCTACGGATCACTACCTTTGATCACTGAGCAAAGATAAACTGATTCAACTATCGAAGTCTGCGAACTTTGATGGTGCCAACTCAAGACATCTCGGCCGAACAGTCCTATATTTTCCAGCGGCACGAAGGCGGGCCGCGAACACCAGGTCACACCTGAGACACGGTCAGAAAAGTCGTATGGACAGCTGTGATCCATATCCCCAGACATATTATGAATGCATTAAATTTGAATATGTCCCCCTAATTAGCACCTGTCGCGGACTTTTATTTGCTTGGGTCTCAGGTGTCAGCCCAAGCTGCGGTCAGCTGGCAAGACGAGAAGGAACTCCAGAGGGGATGTACGATGGTCACACGAATATGATCTATCGGTTCCTTCTCCGATACCGAGGAGTTCTTCATGGTTGTTGCGACCCCAAAGTCGAAGGCATAAGAAACGCTTGGGAAAGGGACGCAACACACAGGAGGTTCGTGACAGTGCCGGTGATAATGAGACCCAGCCGTTAACTGATTATTTCCGACCGGATGATAGTTGGGGGAAGACGCGTATCCACTTTAGGACCGAGAGAAGCACTTAAAAATTTGGGGAGTAGCACTGCTCTGCGGACATGATCATGAGGTAAGAACTGACCAAAGTCCCATCTTTTGGTAGATCTGATGGTACCATGTTTTGCCATGCTCCAGAATCTTGGATGCAGATGGGCTTGATGTGAATCAGAGTTCTGTCTCATCAAATAATCAGAGAAACAACTGACGCGGAGTTGGTGTGGGCATCTTTCCCTGATTGGGTTGATATTCAAGGATGTGCAATTCGCAATATTTGATTTACCAAGAGGGACGCGTTGCTGAATATGGAGCATAGAAGCATCACCAAGACCGAGGACTTACTTCATTGCGCCTTAGAGGATTAAAGGAGAGAATGGCTCAGCGCCAGCGCTGCCTTGCCTGTTGCAGCTTACTTGATATCAATCCCGGGGAAGTCGTATGTGTAAGCCCGAACGTCGAAGCGAATGCAGAAGTCTCTGGAAGTTCGAAAATCGGTCACATCTCTACAGGCGACTCAAAATAACAGGCCGACGGCACCCTAAAGAGTACTCGCCGATAAAAACTGAATTGAGTATCGCGATAAATATGACTATTTCGTAGATTCGCAGGCTGGTGGAACAGAGCGGTCGATGTAGATAGTGTTGGATACGTACAAAAACTATCCAGCACCATCGTGGAGTGCACAGCAAACAGCCGCTGGAGGCGTCCTTCAGCTTTCCTCGTAAACTGGGACACAACGACTCGCCTTTATGATGGCCATTATACTGTCTCACAGTCTCTCCAGATGCCATCTCCCAGAGCCGGGCAGTGTGATCCGAGGACGCTAAGAGTTGAGTGGATACATAAGGCAATTATAGAGTCGACAGATGAATGAATTTCTCACCTGTAACAAGATAAGCTGAATCAGCACTGAATGCGCAATCCCAAACCCATCGTTGGTGGCCTTGAAGAACCTTCTCTTGTCTGAATTCATAATTTTGTGATATAGACCATATCTTCACGGTGGTATCTGCAGAACACGTGGCAAGATATCTGCCTCTCCTTCAGAGACTTTGCTAAATCGGTAGCTCAAATGCGCTCACTTCACATCTGGACTTAGTAACACCCTAGTGAGGTACTTCTTATGGGCGCTGAACTTTGTCACTGCCTGGTAACGAGGTAGATCTGATTTCTCCTCGTTAATTTTCCAGACGTAGCATTTGCCCTACGCCAAGAATGTAAACAGCGAATCATCAAAAGGTAGATAGTACCTTATTATTTCCTGCAACTAGGCAAGAGCCATCAGATGCCAAGCTGACGGACCGAATCGGAACATCGCCTGCAGGCGTCTCCGATAGGATGTCAACCAATGACGACTGCAACCTTGTTCTGAACATACCAGCTCGTGCGAGCAGAGATTTTCGGATAAATCCCATTGCTTAATGCAACCCGCTTGGTCGCATGATATGAGTTCTCCCTGATTTGGATGGACACAGACATCATTCACTTGGGAGTTTGAGGGATCAGCAACAGTCATGAAAGAAGGGATAAGACTTGCCAGGGGCACCGTTATCGTACGTTCTATGCACTTGTGTACTTCTGCGTGGATGTTATGCGCCTGAGGCTTTAGGAGTCATAGTGAGACCGCCCACCGAAGATCCCATATTCTGATGGTGCCGTCTTCACTACCCGTCACCAACCACTTACCTTCGCTGTGGAAGGACACGGAGGTTACATTATTTGTATGTGCATCTAGGCACGTTAGCTAAAGGGGATAAATAGATGGAGATGGTAGCAAATATTAGGACGCGCACTGGTGTCGAGGAGGTGCTGGTAATCTCATAAATGTAGACCTTTTTGTGAATTGCTGCAGCCAAAAGGCGTTTGCTAACATAAAATGAATCTATCAGTAAATTCATACATGAAGAAACAGGACAATGAGATTACTCGGGTGAGATGGCAAGACGATTCACTTGCTAATTCTTGTATAAGTCTTGACGACGTAAAATGGTAAAACGTTTTGCTCACGCCAGACTCTCCAGATCTTGCTATAGTACGCGAACAAATCCCACTCCATGCTTCCCAGAACCTGATTTCATGATCATAAGATCCAGTGACAAGGATTACAGACATCTTGGCGTTCTTGAACAAAGAAGGGCTGAAGATGTGACAGCGTGACCTGTGACGAATGCAATGTGATTATTACTCATCTTACCTAAAACACTGGTTTGACGCTGGTATCAATATTTTGAAGGTTGTAGGTTGAACTCTGTACCTTTGCCTGGCATGATACTTTTCTTCGTGGCACATTGCTGGAGATCCAAAGATGAGGGTCCACTGAGTTCTCAATATTCGACTTCATATTCATGAAACGGAGCTCTGACGGATCGACTCCGAGGATCAACATGACGATCCGGAGTAGGGTGAGTTGCGACCCTTTGTCATTTACGCTACTAGTTGATGAAGTGGAACTATTTAACATGTGGCAGTTTACCTGTGCGTATTTGCTCTGGTATAACATTGAGCCCGTGCACCTTCCACAGTCTGCGTGCGCGGCGCACGGATTGTTACGTGTTAGCCGCGAGGCAAGGGTTGTCTTTTGGGTCTGTACCTCAGCTTCTTAGACCTCATTCATTCAAAATTTCATGACCCTTCTCAACGGGCAAGCATCGCATTTGATTTAAAGTTCAGCCTCATCGGATTCTCGAACGGCGAGACTAATCTCGATATCATCCATCCAAATCCAAATGAAATTAGTAAAGCTTTCGGCAATTGTTCCTTGGGTTGCCACCTAATTAACGTGTCTATAGGTTTCCTTCACTGTAAGCGACCTCGCTCATTTCCACACAATCCAACCATTCAGCGGCATATGGGACAAATTAGACACGGCCCTCCTCAGGTTTCTCAGAAAGAAGGGCTAGCCTGAATTCCCTATCACCGAGCGAAGGCGTTGAACTAATCTGCATACAGACTGCATATAAAACAGGAGGACGGTATCATGTTTCTCTCAGCCCCCAACTTCTCCACACTCAACGTTTGTGTGCGGTTTCTACTGTTTTGGCTATGAACGCTTTCCCAGTAAGCTGCTGCATCCTACCTGACTTTGACACTCATCCTGACCGAACTCCTAGAATGGCACTCGAGTCTTCTACTGGGCATCTGGCGGTGAAATCAAGTACGGTACTGTGCAGGCTACCAACCGTATGGCCGATGTAGGAATTCTACATCATCTCAGAAGACATTCTTCTCATGAGTCATATTATAGGGCACCCAGATTGTGGTGGTGAAGGTAGATGGAGAAGGCCACGCACAGCTACCGTGGGTGTCCTCCGCTGATTCATAAGTGATGTCATTTTCTAATAATACGTTCAGGGTGTCCAGCCTTGTAAAAGTAAACCAATGAGATTTACAACCTATAGAGCCCACCCACATAGAGTTATTTATTGCACATCTCACATTCATGGACCTACAGGATCATCGCATCATTAGTACTGTATTCATTCGTCTCGTCGCACATGTAACTCATCCGTTTATATCTGCGATCGATTTCTTGCACTTTAGTCAAGGAGATCCTGGGATCAATCAATCTGTTGGGATCTGCCTTCCAAGGTCGCGTGGCATGTGAGTTACCAAGGGATTGGGAACTGATAAATCCGGCGAGAGCATTTTGCAGCCCCAGAAAATGCATGTCTTTGATTTTCCAATAAACAGTTCATGATTGTCCCGCACAACTGGGGTGACTACTGGTGACCGGTGACTAGGCAGAATGAACAGAGCATGGGTAGGTTTCGTCGCGGAAGCAAAAAAAAAACATCCACGTCATTGCTATAAAGCGAGGATAAATCGGGGTTCGCGGGGGTTTCCTTCGACAAAGACTCGTGGAAAGATACTATCTGGAATCAAATGATATACCCTCTAGGCCTGGCAAGTGGCAATAACTGACCTTCTAGAACCGGATAGGCCGTTTTTAACCTCTGGCTGCTGTCGTCTTCCTCGCTTCGCAGAAATTTTGGGCATCAAGTCGCAAACACACACAACCAGAAATTTTTGGGGGTGTGTCATTAGTATGTCAGTTGTTGAACGGCACTCGATCGAGGAGTGGATACGTAGCAGAAGCTCGAGCTTAACTTGGTCGTTCAGCATGCCGGTTCAATTGCGTCTACATCACTATTGTGAAGAAGTTTCTAACGTAATTTACATGTGCATTATTATGTTAGAGAATCGCTGCTAGATCAGGAAATCTAATTCTACGTGCTTGCTACGACCGCTACAATGACACTTATCCTAGTAATACGTAGCGCCACGATTGCGCAGTATCATTATGTATGTCCAACGAGATCGACTGTGGGAACGTTGAGCAAGTGTATGTGTTACATAAATTAGACAGGATCGGCTGTCGGAAAAACTCACTATTCTTGAGGTCATACAAAACTTTCACAGTGCACTAAACACATCTTGATGTGACAGCACTTCTTGTCTTGCGAGAGGACCGACGGGACGCAATGCCGTCCTACAGCTCACCTCGATACTTATAATAGTATAAGTCTCGGTATACATGGCAATATCTGTGATTGAGATCTGGCGATACGTGCACAAAGGTCTAAATAAGGTAATTTTCATTCAGTGACTCGGAACTCCTACCTATGTGTATATATATATCAACACAAACTTATCCCCTCGATCTATTCGCAAGTGCCGGTAATTTTGTGAGCCACGCTTTTTCGCAGGGATTGCTGTGACATATCATCTCCATTCCACCCCAAATGCATGCTCCGTAACGAACAGTATTGCTGCATTTAAATTGCTGTGAGCACCGATTTCATTCGAGCTTGGTATGTTCCTATCAGATAGTGAGTATAAGCGATAGTGTAATTGTCGTACTTCTAGCACAACATTAGGAAATCATAATATTCAGATCAAGCTGAGTCCAAACAGGACGGAAGCCCGAAGGAAAGGCGCTAGTTGAATGAAATATGCGGTAAAATCGCCAGTGCCTGTCTATCGGACCATACGACGACACAGTCCCGGATTGGCAAGTGTGTCGTTGCTGAAGAAATAGCCTTCTAACAGACCAGTATGGAAATGTGCTTTCCTCCTTAGTAAAGACATCAAAATGCAACGAGCTCACTTATGTGTTGAATGTAGGCACTTCCTTTCGGTCCTGAGCGTGACAAAATATTATGCGCCATATCTGTGAAGAACAATCCACTTACTCTGATCATTATACTGACTCGTTGGCCAGCCTTGATGTCACCGCCCGCTTTTAGTACAGAGTGCTTATAGTCATACCGCACGCTGTCCCTACTTTGACTTTTAGCTTCAAGCTGAAGGCATATCGACTGCACTTGCATTTGCAAATAAACACTACCCGATGGGAGTAGAACCTCGAAGGACGCTTCTGGGTTGCTTGTCGACTCCATCCGTAATATTCTGGCGGCCCCAAGGCTGACACCGAGAATCCAAGTTCCACTGGCTTCTATATTATCCACATGCTCGAGAATCTCCCCTGCGGATGATAGGTGTAGAAGATGTGTTTGTATGTTCGAGGTTGGATATAGCCCTTGCAAACGAGCTAGAATGCACGAAAGACCCGGATTCTGATCCTCCGGCCAGGATGACAAGTGCATCTCACGATAATGTCGTATCACGCCATCATAATGGCCCTGTAATTATTGATCAGCCAAACTCTTGACAACGAATACGATATGCAACCTCTTGGAAATTATAGTATGCGTCGGGAAGGAAAATGTCCTCAATCACACGATGCTCCTGCGGGTGGTTGGCAAGGAAGTCCCTCCGTTTCTTCCGAGCGTGTTTGGTTTCGGTAGAGTCGAGTTTAAAGAGTGCGGCGGAGAGCATTGTGCGTTGCTCGGAGAGGGACAGAAATTCCGGGAAAAACTTGAATCCTTCCGGGAGGCCAGCGGACCTGGTTCGTAAGGTGTGCATTTCGCGTGACAACGGTGCGTATAATAATCGTCTATAGCTGGCAGAGAACATCTTCGACCAGACCACGAACTTCAAGAGATGTAAGATGAAAAGTTGATGTGTCAATCATACAAGAGTGGAATGGATGCAGAGTGACTCAGCCAGTTTGCAGACACTGGTTGTCAACTCTAAGTTTGAGCTCCGCTGCATGAAGTATTACCTTTTACCGACTACACAGAAAGCGATAACTTGTCTGACGGTACTTCTCGGGGTTCAGCAACTTAGCTGGTGTGAATGTCGACAAATCTCGAGGACAATGCATCCAAAGAACAACAAGGCAATTCGTTGTACGCAGCACTCGCCAGGACCGCCACAAGGGGAGTAGCACTTTACTTTTCTCGCCCGGTACGATTATTCCGACCAGCCAAAGGTTTGTCTGTCTGGATATTTTTATAATAGTCTCGTTGACAACGCTCATCATTGAGTGAGCGGTTGGCACTCTCTTCGTGGTCATGCTAATAAGCATGGGGCATCTTTAAGTGTCCAGTACATATCCACGCTCGTGAAAAAGCAAGGTGTAGTATTCTTTGGTAGTTATTTCATACCTTTGCTTTAATTTTAATCAGACTTTGACAGTTCATGGTGATCCCAAAACATTTTGTGCCGCCAATGGTCGCAAATGCGATGTTGGGTACTGTTCTGTGGACGACCTACACAGAATCATCTAATTACCTGGAAGCGCGTCTGGGGACGCACCCAACTTTAATCGCTGCGCTTTCGGGCGCTGCTGCTGGGGGTACGCAAGCCTTAATCGCGGCTCCTGTAGAGAATACCCGTCTTATTATTGAGGGTGGCACCGGTAGAGGATGGTCTCATGCGTGGCAAGAAGTCTTCCGAGGAACCGAACCCCCAAGATCTGCCAGTAGAGTGGACAATATAAAAGAGATAAGACAGGTCAGGCATTGGATGAAGGAGGTTTCTGAGATGGCTGGTCGGGGGTGGGATGGTTGGGGTTGGGGATGTGCCAAAGATGTTTGCGGTAATACCTCCATGAGTCACAACCCGCACTTTCTGAGATTTCATCGTTGTCCAGGCTTTGCTGCATTCTTTATGATATTTGAAATCACTCGTAGAGTGGCATTAGCTTCCAAAGCTGCAGCGCAAGGCACTATCCAAAATTTATCGATGACCCCAGAGGAACACTTCTTCGGCCGCCATTTTCCACGTGCCATTCATGGCATTACCTTAGTGGCAGGAGGGGCATCGGCGGGTTTGGCATACGAGATCCTCAGCAGACCATGGGACGTAACCAGGCGCACAATTCAATCAGAACGAACCGTTGATCCCACTCTGAAACATTCACTATTCGTGATTGTGCAGAAAATTCGTGGGGATGGGATAATACAATTTTTCCGTGATCCTTCGACTGCGGGCAGCGAAAGGCCGGAGATGCCTACCGCTCGTCGTCGGATATATTCCGGCGTCCGAACGCTTGCTCGAGTCGGCCCATGGGGTTTGGGCTTTTTGGTATGGGAGGCTTTCGGACCGGGTTTGTCGTGACAGAACTACGATCGGCGTGTGGATAAGATGTATCCCAGGTACTTATCCCATGCAGGCAGGTTAGAATCGTGCAACGTAACCCCATTTTCTCACCGTATTTCTCACAACGAGTGAGTACCTTTCTGGTGATAAACAACACGGTTTGCCAGCGGCAGAGGTGAATTCATGTGCAGATTTTACCGATAGACGCTAATAAGCCTAAGTATTCTGCCTACGATGTTTCTAGCCAAGGGAAGTCCAACTCAAAAGGTCGATCGTCTTACGTACGTACGATCTTCGCACTAGCGGCTGCACAGCATCAACTTGTGGCACTGCGGCATCAGTGAGTGCTAACTTGTGCTATTTGAGTTCGTAGAACCGCGTTTAAAGCATGCGACCCTCCTTGAAACTTATCTTAATAAATCCGAACTTCAGATACTCACTCGTGAAGACACAAATTTTCTCCCATTCACTTTTACATCATTGCGAACAAAGGGGGCAAATCGGTGCGAAAATTTTGCGTTGTTTGAGCCATATCACTAAACTTGAAAGCATATAAAGTAAGTCGATTGAATAGTACAATACAATTCACTGCAAGGGGCATCGCCGGGCGCTAACAGTCTTTCTGTAGCCCTGCTTGCTGCGCCCCGAGGAGTAAGTAAGTATCCACTCAAGGAGCGTAAACACGCACTGATTGTCGAGTCAGGATCATAGGGCGTAGCATCCCATTGCCAATTTTCCATGCTCCTGCTGTTCGGTCGTGATCCTTCCTTTCCCATGCGATTTGCGGAGCTTCCACAACTCTGCGGGCGAATTACTGATCGGCAACGACACGAGCGTTATGGCAGTATCGGAGCGCTTTGCGGCCCTTGCCGCACGGTCTGAGAACGCTTGACACCTGGATCTTATAGCTCTGAGAACCTCGGCTCAAGGAAATGCTTCCATTGTCACAATGGAACTCCAACCTCTAATGGAACAATGACAGTTACGATAGATTGCTTCAAGGCGGCAAACCTGCTACTTAACGAGGCCAAGTTCATGTTCCTGGTAATGGTTTTTGGTTTCATGACCGAGGCGCCAAAATAAAGACATGCTCCCTGGCCGCTCTGCATACCTTCGGACCACACGAAAGACTGATAATATCATACAGATTGTGCGAGTGGACACGAGCGGGGCCTAAATCATATCGTTGAACATTTAAGCATTCAGTAACATCGCCACTGGCCAGGCCTCCAGGCCTCGCATACACTTGGTTACTTTACAGCCGCGTGATTGCTGCTTACCGAACGTTCAGTCATTTGACCTTCTTTGTGAATCAGCTTACTAAGTATAAAGCTTGCTATAGTCCGCAATGTTGTTCATTCCGTCAAATTAATGACACCTTTCATGGCAGGCCTGCTCTCGTGTTGTGGCGATATCAGTCCAAGCCTTACCCATATCCGAAACATGTCGAATCCTTGTATTTTCCCGATAAGCCACTGGACTTGTTGTCTATGGTGCGAAATCCGGGAATCCTGCATGACGTGAATCGTCTCGTTATGATCGATGATCAAGAGCCTGCATAGGCAGCATAGATCATGTCCTTCTTTTGTGCCAATGCAAATTTCGTCATCGCAGCGCAGAATAGGATCACCTTGTTCGTGATTGACCCCCGTTCTATCGACATTCAATGATATCGAGACCGCCGAGCACTCGGTTTAATGTCAGAGTCATGATATCTTGACTCCGCCATAACGTATGGCTGTGATCCGCAGGGTGCGGTAATATAAGTGTCCCACAGGATCGTTGCACTTCTGTGAAAAGATGCTGTCCGCTTTGATTGGCAAGGTCTCCGTCGACCCTTCCATAATTATAATGCAACCTCTTATGAGCCATTCTTTCCTGCAAGAGAAATCGTTTATTATTCACGTGTGGTTCTGTGCCCTGTTATGTAGATAGTAAATAGTAATGTAGTGGACTCCCTGTATAAACAGTCCATTTGACCCGCGCCTCGCATCTGAGGGTGTGAGTGTGGAGCGATAAGGGTAACGTGAAACAGTCAGGGCACGGGGGTAGGCGTGTATGGTTGAGTACTCGGGGTTAGAACTGCTCGGCATCGCGAAGAAACGCTGAGACTAATGAACGCTGCCAAGCTCAGCGGGCCTCACCACTTCATGGAGTCTTTTGCATAAATACTAGTAAAATGCCACCATAATTGTGTGTACAAATTTGTAATGTCAATATTAAATAGAGCAAGAATATACTCGTCGATAAGTAGCTTCCGAAGGGGTGTAATACGCGCAGTCGGATGTCGTAGCGGGTCGTGCTGGCTGGCCAAGACGAGAATATGTGGTATTTGGTAGAATCACCAGATACTGATCTGAAACGATTATGTAAGCAACTTAGCAGAATGAACTAGAATGAACCAATTCGTCGATCGATACTTGAAACAGCGATAAATTTGAACGTGCACACCCCAGGGTTCCCGAGTACTTTGATTGCAACTCATATTCAACTCGAAATGCCGCGCTGTACACGAAAAGGCTGTGGCCAGGATTTCGATTTAGCTACTAATGATCCGTCCAGCTGCACCTACCATTCTGGAGCACCTGTGAGCCGCTGTAACATCTTAACGTCGAATCATCACAGTTTAGTCCAGCCTGTAGGTCTTCCATGAAGGCTTGAAGTCGTGGTCTTGTTGTTCCGATGTGAATAAGCCAGCCTTGGACTTTGACGAGTTCATGAAAGTACCTGTGAGTAGTCCGCGGGCCTTCAGTCATCGCAGCAATGTGTCTTGACGATTTTATCGCTAGGGATGTACGGTCTCGTCGCATACAGACAAGGCCCCAGAAGTACCTGCTCCTGCTATAAAGACGTCCTCGATCGCCTCCAATCTTATCGTGAAGGAGGCAAAAGACGGAGCGGAGGTTTATTCGACCAGCACACCGAAGCTTGCGCCGCCTAAGCCATCCATTCCCCCACCTGTAGAAGCTCCTGTTGTTGAAGATGAAGATGATCTCAACGTGCCCGTATCTCCTGGCGCTGTGTGTAAACGCAGAAGTTGCGGTACTGCTTTTGTCAGTGATGAGGTGAATCGAATTGGAGATGGCGATGAAACTGTTTGCACATACCACCCAGCTGTTGTACGTTGATGGTGTTAATGGTGGGCTCGCCTGTCGGCTGACTCAAGACTTCAGCCCATCTTTCATGAAGGAAGCAAGGTCAGTCATGTGGGCACCGCACCGATGAGAGGCTAAATCCCCACCCACAGGGTTACATATGCTGTAAACGACGTGTCTTGGAGTTCGATGAGTTCCTCAAGATTGAGGGGTGTAAAAAGGGGCGCCACGTGTTTGCGCCCAAGCAGCGTACAGAACTTCAGGTTTGCTCTCTCTCCGTCACTTTATCACTTGAAGGACTGGATTTAATGTGTCATTTTAGGTGGAGCAGTTCACTGACTGCCGTGTCGACCATTATCAGACACCAAAGGAGGTCCACATCTCTGTGTTTGCCAAACAAGTGGACAAGGAAAAGAGCACTGTTGCGATAGAGGACAATCAAATCCACTTGGACCTCTATCTCCCTGGACCCAAGCGCTTCCGCCGTACAATCATTCTTTTTGGTCCAGTGAATCCCGATGGGTCTTCGTACAAATTTTATAATACGAAGGTCGAAGTGGTCCTCAAGAAACTTGATACCAGGAGTTGGACTTTACTCGAAAAGACAACCCGTGATCTTGGCAACATCAGTTTGACTTTCGGTGTAGGTGGCCGAACGGGCACCATTGGGGGCAAAGATCTAGTGCTTGATGAGCAAAATACAAATAGAGTCGATTAGAAGATTGAGGGGGATCAATGGAAAAAGTCTAGTCTAAAATTCTAGTGTAAAGATAAAAATACCATAGTCTCAACTTTGAAACATCCCGGATCATAATACGCCAGGTATCTCAATCGTTTGATACATCTGTATCAAGTCGCCATTGCGCAATTCCTCATAGTCCTGCAGACTGATCCCGCATTCAGTACCTTTCTTCACCTCCAGCAAATCCTTCTTGTGCTGCTTAAGTGCATCGAGGACACCCTCATGGATTACTTGACCATTGCGAACAACTCGAGCCCCTTTCAACTTCTCGATGGTGCCATTACTGACTCTGCAACCTGCAATCTTCTTAGTCATCTTCCCTTTGAGGTGAATATCGAAAAGTTGTAAAACGGTTGCCTCCCCAGTAACTTTGGTCTCATAGGTGCAAGGTAGCAATGCGGTGACGCGGTCTCGGACCTCGTCCATGATCCGATAGATGATTTTGGACGAGTAAATTGGGACATGGTTCTGTGCCGCAGTAGTCTCCACTGAACGTGGAATTTTGACCGAGAAGGCAACGATTATGCCTATATGCGCAGTATCAGCATCTGGGCCCCACATAAATCGGGGTCCTTACCCTCAGCAGCCTTGGCCATCATTACATCGCCCTCCGTGACATCACCCACTCCAGTGGATACGACCTTGACACAAGCCTTTTCATTCCCGATCCCCTCCAGCGCGCCCACAACGGCCTCGACGCTCCCACTTACATCACCTTTGATCACCAGCCGGAGCTCCTTAGGACCGCCATCTAATATATTCCTCATATCTTGACTCTTATCCTCTTTCTTCCGGACTCTTTCGCGTTCTGCAGCGCGTGCAATATTAATTGCCTCCGCGTCAATCAAAACCGTTTCCACTTCCTTTTTCCTAACTCTATTTGCAAGAGCTTTCTTTACGTCGCCCTCGCTACCTTGCACAACTTCATCACCTGCGCCCGGAAGTGATCGCCACCCAGAGACGGTGACGGCCATTCCAGGATATGCAGCCTTGACAGGTGCACCGGATGAATTTGACATCAGACGGACTTTCCCGAAGGATGTGCCTGCCAGGATGTGAGCACCGGGAGTTAAACATCCACGTAAGACCAGAACTGTCGCAGTGGGCCTGCAAATGAATGGGCGGTCAATCTAGCACGAAACAACGCTTCTGAACCTACCCAAGACCTTTGTGCATCTTCGATTCGATGACATGCCCATAGGTTGGCCCATCTTGCTCTGCACGCAAATCCTGTACCTCGGCCATCAATGACAGGGTGTCTATTAGATCAGTCAGTCCATGTCCTGTCAATCCAGACACTTCAACGGATGGAATGTCTCCCCCAAATGCCTCCAGCTGGACGCCCTCAGCAAGAAGTGCATGCTGAACTTTTTCCTGCAGTTCCCTTCTGTCAAGCTACATAACAAGACGAGCCAGAAAAAACCCACCACATCCGCTTCTGGTTTATCAACCTTGTTGATAGCCACAACAACCCCAACCTTGCCTTGCTCTCCCTTGATAAGCCTGATAACCTCTTTTGTCTGAGGCATAACACCGTCATCCGCTGCAACGACAAGAACAACCATATCCGTAACACTAGCACCACGTGAGCGCATTGCAGAAAAAGCAGCATGCCCGGGTGTATCAAGAAATGTAATTGTGCCACTAGAGGATCCCTTGACAGGGACCGAGAAGGCACCAATATGCTGCGTAATACCACCAGCCTCATTATCAGCAACAGACGCTGAACGAAGGGTATCTAAAAGAGTGGTTTTACCGTGGTCAACGTGACCCATAATAGTGATGATAGGTGGGCGTGTGGGAAGGGTAGTTGGGTCGGGATGTGGAGCACTGAAGGTTACATGAGTATACAAGCACATCAGATATCTCAGACTACGTACGGAGGATATATATCAAAAGCAGCTTCATCATTAATGATAGGATTGCGGCCAAATTCTTCTGCAAGAAGGGCAGCATAATCGGACGTCAACACTACAGCAAAGCATCAGTAATTCGGCGGGAAAGGGGTGCAAGGAGCGGAACCATGATCGTATGATGCCTCAGCTGCCATCCCCGCGTCGACCATCTTGCGTTGAAGTAGTGCTGTAATTGTTGAGTCCAGGTAACCCTCATGAAGTTTTCAGTAACTTACTCTGCCGCACATTTAATAATCTTGCTAGTTGACCAACGGAAACTGTCGTAGGAATGTATACGTTAACGGCCACTTTTTTCCTGCCAGGTCGCGATCGAGGAGTTGTGGGACGAGAGTGTACATTAACGGCTACATTTTTCATGCCAGGTTGTGGTCGAGGAGTTGCAGGACGAGCCCATTTTGAAGCGGAGGGCGCATTTCCAGCACGCAAAGACGCGCCTCGGAAGTCATTACAGTTGTGATTAAGGGGTGTCGTTTTTGCTGTGACCCATTTACTCAGGGTTGGCTGTGGAGGAAGAGTAGGATGAACGGGGAGCCATTCCGATGGCTAGCGAAAAGGTTATGACCATGTCATGGAACAAATAGTGGTACCCACCTTAACTTTAGTTGCTGTTGATGCACACCTCCACTGTGTGAGCTGGAGAACACTACCTGCTTTGCGACAATGCATCTGAGATGCTTGTCAAGGTCGGCGTCCAGTCAAACAAAACCATTAGGTAATGCAGTGCCGTATAATGATTTTATAACCCTAAGAATAACGAAATAGCTCTTGGTATCATCCCAATGACTTAACGTTCTCACGAATCTGATTTGCATGTAGTGTTCGAAATCTGTGGAACGATGTACGACATAAATTTATGAGAGCGACAGAACAAGACGAGTACAAAACAAGAGCAAAATAGAAAACCAGATAGAGAGACAAAGAGGGAAAAGAACACATAGATACTGCACTAACAAACCCCGTGTCTACTGAGTAGATGCAACCCTCTCCCGATACCACACGACTATCGTTCCAGTTCTGATGATCCGGCAAGAGGACGTGATCGGATCAGCCCCGACCAGCACTCACTCGGCCCCAGCTCCCCTCACTACCACTATCAAAATCACTCCCCTCTTCAAAGTCTGAAAAAGGGTTATGCAAACGCGTACTTCCGCTTCGCGGCACCGACGTTTCCTCCCCATCCGCGTCTGACCCCTCGCCAAACGACATAAACTCATCCTCGCTCGTTATCGAGGGCGACAGAGAGCTCGCAGCACGTGAGAGCGACGCGCACTGCTCGGGTGGGGAGAGTACGGCGAATGGCGAACCAGAGCGGCTACCACTGCTCCCAAGGCTCAGGATGTCTGTATTTGGGGAGGAGAGGACACTGTGTGATAAAGGCGGGGAGAGCAGGACAGGCGGAGTGGGCGCGGCGGGGTAACGTTCTGATAGTGATTCCACAACGCTGATGTTCCCGCTCATATTCTCGTGCGTACTCGCACTGGTGTTGCTGTTGATATTGATATCGACATGTTCGTCCTCGACGTTGACGTCTACACGTCTGCCTTGCACATTCATCCTAACACGTGAATTCGTATCCGAGTGGTGCAAAGACCAACTCGACTGTGTGCGGGAGCGCACGGGCGTGCGCACAACCGGGGAAAATGGGCGAGCGGTGTAGGCAGCGCTTGTGCGGGGAGTGTCGGGGAGGATGGGACCAAATGGCGGGCTAGGAGGAGGAGAAGAAGACTGGGAAGATGGGGCGAAAAAAACAGTAGTGTTATCGTCACTTGCGGTGTGGGAAGAGGCTCGGGAATGAGCACGGGTGGGCGTGCTGGTAGATACAGTTAGCGTTTCTGTGAAAGGAGAGGAGACGTTGGAGATGACGTGAGTGGGTGCGAGCGGAGTGTGCGTGAGGGATGGAAAGGACTGCACATGTTTTATTAGTATTCGAGAGGATGCGATACGAGGGAAATGGAAGAAATACATCATCTATTGAGGTAGATATGCTCCCTTCTGTATCAGGGAATACTCTGACTCTCCGCCTCACACCCGTGCCTTGGGCGGTGTGATGTACATTATTTCGCCATTCGTCGACGAGGCCGAGGTTGAGGCCTTCCAGTTCGATGGGATCTTCTTCTCTCGCAGGAGTCCTGTTCTTCGGATCAGCACGTCTGGGACCCGGGTCTCCATCCCCAGATCCTCTGGTGGATGGTACAGGAACAGCACCTTCGCGTCGAGCACGACGCCTGGCAATGAAGTCCTCTGCCCAACGCTCTATGGCAGGGGCGATGTGAGGTTCGAAAACGAACTGAAGAGTATATTAGAAGAGTGTGCTTGAAAGCGAGCGAGGACGAAATAGGATTTTTGTAGACATAAAACAGAAAGTCACCTCATTAAAAGCAAAAACAGCAGCAGCACCTGCGATAGCTGCAACGACGTACACCGCTACTGGCGCTGGCATCGCGATCAACTCGATCAGTAGCTGACTACAGTGAGAAGTTTGAGCGCTAGGGGTCAGTTACTGATTCTAGTCGGTCGAATGTGCTTGACGACTTGGACGATGTAAACAACGTTTGTCGACGTCGTCAGTGATGATGAGGACGAGAAAGAGGAGATAGCAAGAATTGTCGTTTGCTGTGGTCGATTGCAGCAAGCCTAGAAAGCGCCCGTTCCGCATGCCCAATCATTACTCAATAACGCCCGAAGCCCGGCCGGGTGCTTCCGGATTTATCCTCGAGTACTTGACAATGAAAAGCGTTGCAACTTATATGGTATCAAACATCGAATAAATTTTTGATCTTCTACAGTGACAATGATACTGACCCGGACATCGTCCATTTTGTGCTTTAGTTTTGGACCTCCATGTCTCACAAATCCTCTGGGTGCGGTCCATGGTCGGTAGTCAGTCACTTTGGCCAGTCAGAATACGGCTACCCACATCCTTCAAACCATGGAGGTTCACTGTTCACATCTGTCCATAGAGTTTCACGAACCACAAGTACACCAGGAGGACCATTCGCCGAAGTCCAGCAGGAGTGGCACCTTTGGCAAAGACGATTCGGCGTCTCTTTCTGTAATCCAATGTTAGTATTCTCCGAGTCAATACTCAGAATTATATGATAACTGCTAGCCCAGACCTACCCAGGTACATTCTTTTCACCACCTTTGTGCCTCTGACATATTCATTTACCTAGGTTTCAAAGAGTGAAGAAGGGCCTCGAGCCTAGCACTTTGATTGATACGCCTGGCACGCCCATCGGGACTGTCAAAGGGCATTTCGGGGCTTGGAAGGAAGGTAAGTTAACGGTATAGCCAATATCCGTATTTCGAAATGTTGTCAGGGACACGATCTTCTTGAGCTCCGCAGTATTTCATTGATACAGGTTCTGACAGATTGCATACCGCTGAGGTGCCAATCATACCGATCTGCGGTTGATAACTTTGGACATATTTCACGCCACACGCCCGGACCTATCCGATATCAATCCAACACCGCAGCGACACACGGTGATGAAGAATCACTTCTAGTGGCTCCATCGTACGATTCTTTTAAATCATTGCGCGCTATTAACCATCATTGATATGTAGTGCTTGCGGCCGCTAGTGAAAATTGATTGTGATTACTTGGGGATTTGGGTTCCCTATTTGGTGGAACTGAGGCAAATAAAGGTACTTGTAGAGCTCATTTTATTGTACTGCTTTATTGGGCGACATCGAGAGAGTACAACAAGTTTATTGATGCAAATATGATATAAGACAGCTTGGGAAGAAAAACAACATGCAAAACACTACCTGAGAATGTCAATAACCTTCCCCGACTTCACATAAGGTCTCCAGGAACAATTTCAGGTCCTCCTGCTCGATTTCGAGCACGCTTGCATCAAATGTACTGTGGCGTGACCGTGCATTGCAGCGTTGCTTTGCTTCAATGAATGCTAGACCAAACTCGCTGAAGTGAGATAAATCATGATGTTAATACTAACAAGAAGGGACGAACATATGACTTACTTTCTCCTGACGTCCCCAAAGTCAAGCGCTCCCATGATACCGACTACAACATACGTCTGCGTCCTTTCGTTCAGACAAGCGACGACAAATGGGAGCGACTTCTTTCCTCTCCCTTTGAGGCCGCCGATTTTTGTCCCTGGGAGACGGTCACGAAGCGCATCTACCAGCCAAAGTCCTAGGCGTGCAAGAACCCCAGGATGGGCGAAGAGAGCAAGATCAGGCCCTTGTGAGAGCACCACGACACGATGGGAGCGCATCGTTCGAATATCCTGCTTGTCTATTATCGACGTCCCTTGCCGAATAATAGCACGATGGAGCGACATCGCAAGCGACAAAGCATCTCTCAGGGGTACAATGCTAAACACAGTTATTCCAGAACACGTGTCAACGGGAGGAGCGAGCACTTACTCTGACAGAGCATCATAAGCAGCCCAAAAATTCTTCACCCACCATGTTCTTTCTTTCCGCTCTTCGCCGTTAACATCTGTGTCTGCATCGTCATCCCCATCCTTTTGTCTGCTACCAACTTCTATCCGTTTCTCCCGCTTCTCCTCCCCGTTCCGCCCTCCTTCCCATAATCTCCCGCCACCGAACCACTCACCCCCGTGCCGTGCGCCTTCAACCTCGACCTCCATCCTGATGCCACCTGCAACGTCGAGCAATGCGCCTACTGCTTCCACAGCATCCGCTGCACTGAGAGGGGAAGCGCGGTATCCAAAGCATCTTGCAAATGAGGGATAAGTTAACTCAACAAGGCCGTATTCCGGTGCGATTGAGTCGAGTTTCGCGCGCAGCTGGTGCTTCAAGTCAAGATCCATGTGCGCATAGGGCTGCTGCGTCTGCGGGATAGAGAAACTACGGAGGAAGAGTTTCAGCCGTGACAAATAAATGATACAGGAAAGTGTACCCCATCTTTGCGAGTAGCCCGGTAAGGCGCTTCCGTCCACGCTCTTTCCATATGCCAAGTTTGCCCGCGACATAGCTTGAATGGTACATTGCATCGTACAGTGTCCAATGTCGGAAAAGCATAAAACGCAACTCTTCAGCTGCCCGTACAGATAGATCGTCTGGGCTCATAGCTGTGATAGCATCTGTCGTATTAGCAGCAACGTCTGGCGGGAGCGGGTTCAGGCGGAAAACCTCGTCGTAGTATATTGAATGGTATTTGTCATAGGTGTCGCGGGATATTCGAGCGGTAGTATACTGGAACGTAAGTCCAAGGATCGCAAGCCTAAAAGACGATTTCGTAAATCAAGCCATAGGAGGTCAATAAGCGGTTTACCAGAGAAAATCACAGTCCACTCGTTCAAGAACAGTGGCAAGAATGTACATTGTTGCAGACGCACTTTGACCATACCACGACCCACTCCCATAGTATTTGGCGATAAGTTCGTGATATGTGTCGCGTTGTTCTCGCGACAGCCGAGTGGATTGCTTAATCATGTGCGTAATAATGAAGCGACTGTGCATTGGGTGAAGGTTGAATAACGACTCACGTCGTCTAGTTTCCGCCGCTTCTCTTGACTTCGATCGCCGTCTCCCAATGATCTCCTCTTGCCAGAAGGGCCTCGCTCAGAGAATTCTTCGTCATCGTCAGGACCATCATCTTCATTTGATCGCACCTCATCTTGATCGTCCAACTCCGAGTCTTCATCGGAGTCAGGTTCGGGTTCGTACTACATGCAAGTCAGTAGGGCCCACAGTGTAGTGATCATCATATTCACCGTTAGAGCTTCCCAAGCCTTTCTTTCCTCTCCCATATTCTCTGCTTCACCGTCATCCCATACGATAAATCTCTCGCCATTCTCACCTCCAGAAAACATGTTTGCAAGGTTCTGTGGCCGGTTTGAGTCTATGATGTGCACGGTGAGCTTCATGCTGAATTCGCCGAACCAATTCTCGGATGAGAGATCAAGGATAGCACCCATGTTTAATAGAATGAGTGTGTGTAGCTTTCGAGTATTCAGCTAGCTGGTGCACCTTTGATGGCAATAGACACACCTCCGCATATGTGACTAACTCGTCTTTCATTCGTTCAAGGTCAGCTAGACCCGAAACAGGGATTATTCTGTGCATAACATCATCCTGCTTGAGAAGTTCCGCAAGTATTTTCGCTGCACACAAGGCATCAACATCAGGAGCGACGAGGATTATGACAGACGAAGCAGATGTGAGCGGGGAACGGCGGTGCGCTACCAGTATGTTTGCATAGGCCTCAGCATAGGCAGGTCGCGAGGCAGATGCGAGGTGCGGTGGCGGAAGAAAGACCATAAAACTGAGGTGTGGGGAACGACCAATGTCTTCAGGTTCGAAACAGACGTTAATGTTTTAATCATCGTACGCGACGCGTCGCGTATTGTTAACACGTGCCGTCACACCGTGGGTCTGTCACAGTGTTTCGACCGGTTGCCGAACGGATATAATAGATTTCTAGCCGCGTGTTCAGCACGCATCCACGAGGTACTTAAAGACCGTCCCTGCGTCGTCTGTTGGCTATACTCTCAGTCGCCATGGCGTATGAGCCAAGGCCCTCAACCGACCAAGGTATGATTCTAGTTAGTCGAGTATTACCCACGCTTGTTGCTTACTTCGAGAAACAGAGTCTGCACCTCTTTTGCGAGGTGGAGATGATGATCCTCCACAAAGCGCCCAGTCACCCCACCCATCTATATCCCGAAGGATTGCTGACGTCGTCCAAGAACCGCTCACTGGTCTCACTAAAGTGCTACTTGTTGAGGTCCTCATATTACTACTCATAAGTTCCGTCTTTATTGGCCTATTCGCTGGCGCACAACATAAACTGAACCTGCGACATGGTATCCCTGGCGGTGGAGATGGAGACGGAGGTGGAGGTGGTATTACCCTGACCGAGACCGCAACAGCTACAGTGACTCACACGACTACTGCTGCATCGACTAAAATCTCTGGTATTGTGACTACCACTACTGCGGTGTCTACGAAACTTTCTACAGTCCTCGGCACGACCACGGCGACCAGAATTGCGACAACTACCTCTACAAAAACTTCAGTTTCTACCTCAGTATCTACTTCCACTTACACAACGACAGATGTTCACACGCACACGGTGATCGTCGGACCAGAACCTACAGGACCTCCCGAGAATCCCAGCCCGCCGTTGCCTCCATCAGTAGGTCTATTTACATGTGATTGAACTATTCCTCACCATTTACAGGATAAGTGCCTTACTCCGAGTTGCATTATTTTGGCTGCTTCCATTCTATCTTCCCTGGACACATCGCAAGACCCTTGCGAAAATTTCTATGACTTTGCAAGTAAGTTAGCACGTGGTTTTGTATCGTGTCCGCTGCATGGCTTAATTACAATATCAGATGGTGGTTGGATAGCATCGCACCCCGTTCCGGGTGACAAGGGCGCCATCAATTCCTTTTCGGTTCTTTCAGAACAGAACGCACACGTTATTCTCAAATTACTTGAGGGCGACTCATCTATCCAAGACAATGCGTGGGATGATCAACTACTTCACAAGATCCGTATACTGTACACTTCATGCATGGATGAGACGCGGCTTGATTATCTTGGCCAGGAGCCTTTGCAGAAGTTCGTCAACACGATTCGGAAGCTTTACAGGGGGAGGACTACTCAAGGATATATCATGAATCCGAGACAGGGCTTATCCAACGCCCTAGGTTACTTGCACTCTCGGGGTAAGAGTCATTCGTTCGACCTTATGTTACATGTTCACTCATACCACGACTTAGGTGTCGACGCACTTTTTGAATTTAGCGTTGAAGGCGACTCTGGTGCTGACCCAAACAATATGATTCTGTGGTTCAGTCAACCCAGCCTAGGACTCCCCTCCAAGGTCAGCTCCTGAAATCTTAAAATTTTCAATACGTCTAACAACTATTAGGAGTATTACAAGGACAAGGGTATTCTCACCGTATACCAGGACGTCATTGAGCGCCTCTTGTCATCCTTGAGAGACGACCGAGTTCTAAGTCAGGAGAACCCAGGAATCATCCTCCAGACAGAAGAACTCGAAGACAGCGAGCATGTCTGGCCCCCTTGGCCATGGCCACCTTGGGATGAAGAAGGTGACGACGACGACGACGGTCGGGAACGTAGTCCTGGAGATCCTTTCCAGAACGCTCGCGAGCTTGCGCAGAAAGTTGTCCAGTTCGAAACTGAAATTGCGGACGCGACGCTTGACCTGTAAGTTGATTCACATCCCACCATTGGCAAACTCGTTTATATCCCTATCAGTGACAAACTGCAGCAAGATCCATTCGGCACGTATAACCCGACCAACATCAACACCCTCAAGGCCGAGCTCTCGCAGATCAACTTCCCAGACTATTTTGCCACGTTCACGCCTCGTGCCTACCCAACCCGTGTTATCATCACGTACAAACCTTACCCAAATTCCCTGTCGGAAATCTTGAAAAAGACGCCAGCAGATGTCATCGAGGCATATCTTGTTGTGCGCGCATCGTTGGAGTATGCTCCCAACCTGGGCCGGACCACTGAGGCTTGGAAGGCTGTGAGAACTCTGCAAGAGACCTTGTATGGCCTCAAGCCTGGTGTATTTGGCGAACGCTCCCAATTTTGCATGACGAAGGTCGACGTTGCTTTAGGTTTCGGTACTGGAAGATACTTTGTGAACCAGACATTCCCTGGCGAATCAAGGGAGAAAGCGACCCAGGTCATTGATAGTGAGCAAAGAACAGACTTTGCTCTCGGAGTGCTACTAACTTTCATTGGCCAGACATCATCGATGCCTTTGAGAGATCCCTACGCCGCATCGAATGGATGGATGAGGAGTCTGCACGTAAAGCTGCCGAGAAAGCCGAAGCTCTTCGCGTCAAGGTCGGCTTCCCTCTATCCCCAGATACACGTGATCCACGTTCCCTTGTCTCCTACTACACCCTCGTGAAAGTACATGTGGATACCTTCTTTGAAAATATGCTCAGTGCTGCGTATGTAACACCGACACTCGCTTGAATCAACCACTGACCGTATATTGTACAGCGCCTCCGACATGTACAAGATGTGGCAGAAAGTCGGCAAAGAGAGAAATCCTGACGAGTGGGAGATGACACCAGCAACTGTAAATGCATACTATAACCCCCCTGCCAATGAAGTAAGTGGATTCGTACTGTCGAGGCGCTAGACTGACAGAGAACAAGATCGTCTTCCCAGCTGGCATCTTACAACCTCCTTTCTTCTCCGAGAGCTGGTATGAATATATGTCACTATTTCGCAGCCCCCTTCTCATACACACTTCCATATACAGGCCTGGATACCTCTCCTACGGCTCCTTTGGAATGGTAGCTGCGCACGAATTGACTGTAAGTTCGTTGCATTGCATTTTCCATAAGCACTGGCCTAAATATTATTAGCACGCATTTGATTCCTCAGGTCGTCTTTACAACCAACAAGGAAAACTCGAAGAGTGGTGGTCACGCCAGACTAGCGACGCGTACCAAATTCGCCAGGACTGCATCGTGGAGCAATACTCGTCATATACAGTAGAGGACGGCAAAGGAGGGATCATCCACGTTAATGTATGTCACATTATGCTCCCTGTGTATAATGATTGACCAGTTGATCCACAGGGAAACCTGTAGGTCCATGGTCGTAATGTTTAAGCTTGTTAACGTTACTAATTGATGACTTTCAAGTACCTCTGGCGAGAACATCGGAGACACGGGTCTGATTCAGGCGTATCGGGCTTGGAAGGCGCAATACGAAGATTCCTATGACGCCGGAGCGGAATATCTGCTTCCCGGTCTTGGCTACACTCGGTTTGCGATACTAGATTTATAAATGAAATATTCAGGCACTAATGCTAAGTTTAGGGAGCAGCTATTCTTCATCTCGTTTGCCCGCACATGGGCGATGAACACCAGTCCTGCTGATGCAGTAAGTGTTTTACCTATATCAAGACCCATGTCAATATATATAATCTTGCAACAGGTTCGACGTGTCCGGTCAGATCCTCACTCGCCGAACCGTTATCGCACTGAAGGCACTGTCTATAACATTCCGGAGTTTGCAGAAGCCTTCAAGTGCTCGAGATATGCCAAGGCAAGTGCGAGCACATGACACAGACTTCTACTAACACATTATTTGACAGCTTAATCCACCCCAAGAGAGAAGATGTATCTTCTGGTCTTGATCTGTTGTTTTTCAATGCCCTGTTCTATGACATTCGCTTTCTTTGGTTAATATGTGGCTCGAACACTGCAGTCTGTACATTATCTATTGCAATCACTTCATTATCCTTTTATACCGCTGTGCATCAAGATCGCAGGGTTCGTACTGATGCTAAATTTATCGTGTCACAGAACTCCTTTAGTACTCGGAATATCGTCGCCACCAGTGCGTTCGATAGCTTGTTTGATAGCAAGGGCAAGTGCCTTGAATGCAGATTCGGATCTGCAACTGTTGACTGAGTGCTGTCGCTAGATTAAGGAGCATTGGGCAAACACACCTGTGGTGATCGTTCTCGCCCCGTAGGACGTCGACGTGAAGAGTCACACCAGAAGCTATGGCAAAAGAATAGAATATATGGGGGATCATTTCTGTCGACAGGTCTCCTATTTTCTCCCTCTTTAAGCCTAGATCAGTGACACAGTACGGTCTAGAGCAGATATCAATAACGGCTCGAGAGAGAGCCTGGAAATTGTCAAATGGACATGTGCATCGCTGCCTATCGGTCACTCACCTCATCCAAGGGTGCAAATCCAGTTCCGTATCGACGAATTCCGCGGACTTCACCAAGAGCTTCCTTGAAAGCCGTTCCAAGGGCGATTGCGCTATCTTGTAAATACCGCGAATGTATTGGTCAGTGATTCTTGAGCACATGTGAGAATACTCATCTGCTGTGTGATGGTCATCGATCCATAAATCGCCTTTACATTTCATAGTGAGAGACATCCCACCATGCTTTGCCAAGGCATGATACATCTAGAGAACTCAATCAGCCGGAGTCTGGTGTCACAAAGATATCATTCATACGTGATCCAGAAAACCAATTCCCGTTGAAATCTCAATTACCTGGGCATTTTGAGATCCAGGAGTACAGTCAAGATTGATAGATATTTCTATCTGTGTCTCGTTGGTCTTTCTTGAGATCGTAGCTGTTCGTGCTGCCATGATCAACTACTAGAACAGTCTGAACCGGTCACCCAATTGGGTTATTTTAGAAGGCTTTGGACAACAAGAACAAACAACCGTCTAAAAGATCTCGAACAACAGCAACAAACACCTATGTACTTATGGCTTCTCCGCTTCTTCGCTCAAGGTCAGCACTGCGAGCTGTCTTTGGGTCACAGACTTGTCAACGATCACTATGTGCCAATCGGCCTAGAGCTAGAAACATTTTTAATTTCTTTCGCCGGTCTGCCAAACCAGCACAAGAAGAACCCGTTCCGTTGCTGACTGAGGACAACTTATTTCATCCGTTCTCGAAATCTCCATTTCCTGCAATACGTGCTCGCGGAGAAGCTATACAGTCACTGGCCAAATGTCCAGTG
This sequence comes from Suillus fuscotomentosus, assembly GCF_016647785.1. Lineage (NCBI taxonomy): Eukaryota > Fungi > Basidiomycota > Agaricomycetes > Boletales > Suillaceae > Suillus > Suillus fuscotomentosus. Next base: position 315,445 of record NW_024539537.1, read on the forward strand.
TGCACCTCAAGCCATTGCAGCACCCATGCGCACACGACATCACAGTCCCTCGCAGTAAAATTTGAATGCCCCGACTGTGGTTTCCCGACACATTGCTCACAGGAGCATTGGATGGCTGATCAAGAGCACAAAAAATACTGCTCTAAACTTCGAGAAGTTAACGAGGATGACCATGATCTCCGAAGTGGTCGAAAGTTTCGTGAATTTGAGATGCCCGGTGCGTTATTTGGTCTTCGACTTGGGACATTTCAATTAATTCACTTACTAGGACCACAGGCTTATGAGGAGGCTATATCATTCGCAAATTGGGACGTCTTTTGGTATACACGTGGATTTCCCTCCATGGACACGGAACGTTCAAGAAGACACGCTAGCAGAATTCTTACCTATCCGCTCACTATTGGTTCTATTCTTCATCAAAATAGTGGACTGACTTTAAGCAATCAAAGAGTTACACCTGAGGGAAGTCGCTCACTGGCAGGTAAGTTTGTACTATACATTTCCAGGTCTTCCCCTCACAATTCACATCCAGCACTGCGCACCACGCTGCATGTCCCTCCTGGAGCACCTGATACAGAAGAGGCTGGTGCCGCGAAACCTCAGATTCGTATATTCATCCTCGGCGCTCGCGCTGAGTCCTCTTTGCCACCGCATGTCTGGGAGCAACTTTGCATGTTGTTCCCGTCCTGTCATTTCCACCTTTTCTTTATTGGGCCACAAGTATCTTTGCCGAAACCGGCTAATTCTCCTCCTCCGAAACCTCCCAATAATTCTGCAACGAAAGAGGATACTGTCGCCAACCACTCTGCGGTGGAAAATGTATCTACGACGCACACATCTACCGACACTGTCAAGCAACGGGAAGAGGACAAACCAGTTTACGTGCCGAACGTCTATGAACCTCCAACACCAGCACCTATCGCGCCCTTTAAGCGAACACGATCATCAGTCGAACTCTATGGCGTTCCCTCTTACACCGTTCCTTATACCCCTCAGCTCACCATTACTGGTCTTCAAGCGAACTATGCTGAAGTTCACGCACAGTTTCAGGATACCTTTGATCCCTACACAGACGCGTTTTTCCTGTTCTCTCCTGGTTTTGGCTTCCCGTCGCCCAACTCCGTATCCGAACTAGATGGCAAGCCCTACTTGCAGATTACTTCCCCAACAGAGTGGGGCCCTGTCATGCCAGCCTTACTCGCAACCCGTTGTGCCATCTACGTAACAGGTTTTTCCCCTGCAGATGTCGAGAGAGATATTCGTTCCATCGAGAGTGCACCAGATGTTGCTTGTGAGTTCGAGTGGGTGATTACTCCGGGGGAGAATGCATTTGGGAGCGAAAAATGGGAGGTCGCAGACTTTGACCCTAGAGTCATGGTGAAGACGAACTGGGGTGTTTGGGGTATCAGGGGCAAGGGCCGAGAAGTGAGGGAGCGTAGCTCATTCAGATTATTCTAGATTGTATCGTATGTCTGACAATACGATCGATCATTAATGCATTAATATGCATGGCGGATCACACTCGTTCATGAAGGCGAGGTATATCACACTTTATGACTCGGATCTACAAGTAGCCATAAGACAAACAAATGACTACGTCTCGTCAGTTCGATGTAAGGTGAACAAAGATATAGAATCAACCCGTTTACATTCGAAGGAACGTTACCATGAATTACAAAACAGTGTTCAAATGTCGCTGACATTATACCGTGTGTATTTGTTCGCAGGATTGGAAGAGAAGTATATATCTCGTCCACAGGAAGTTAACTCTGATCGTGGTATCAGTTGCGGTAATTACACGAGAATTGAGAAAGAGAAAATAGATACCCGTGGTGCATTTCCGAGTCTTCTGCTGAGAATGAAAACGGAGATAATCACCGATTGTCTTCTGTGTCAAGAGGTTGAACGAACAGGGGAGGTGTGGTTTGTACAGGCCGGTTACTGAAGACAACCGACGTGGAATGCGCGAACTTTACTATATTGGAATTTCAGAGATCTAGAGACGGAGGCGGAAGCGCGCAATGATCCTGGAGGGCCCGGGCAAGCTTGCTCAAACTCAGACGGAGCTTCGGAAGTGGAGTCAAGGATAGACGGATTCATCCGAATCATCAACATTGTTCTGTCATCGATCCGTCCCAGTAAACGGTTCTATTCTCCGCACCGTAAAGACAGCAGACTGCCAAGCGCACACAGACAGGAGTGCTGGAGGTGTATGGGAGTCAAGCGAATTGCTTCCGCGGGATCAGCCATTTTTTTCGTTTTTACTTATTAGGAAGGCATCGGGTCACATTCAGTAGTAGGGCGTCACACACTGTGATTTCAAGTTGTGCAATGTGCATGAGCCCTACCTCAGATAGAGCAGGGGTGGAACCTTTTCTTGGCCTAGCCTATCTTGTGAGTTGCAGTATCTCAGACATCTCAAAAAGAAAGGCAGTACTTGTACCCACTTGGGCGCGACAAGTAGACGCGGATCCTGAACAAGTTCCCGACCTTCTCGAGGCTCTCGTAGGTGCGTATATTCTCCCACCGGATGCATTGCATATCAATTCACGACCATATCAAGTATACATATCTTACTTTACAGTGTATTGTCCGACCTGTTCTGCATTATCATGACGAGCTCAGGCAACGCGGCGAGAACATCCCATTTCTATCCCTGAGCAACACGGATGGTCTCACACAGGAGAGGTCGAGCCATCGAGAATCACCTGCAGACTACAAATATATGCGATAGCCTTCCTTCTCATCCAAGGGCATTCAAATAGCGAGGGCGTGATCAGACTGGTGCTTCCAGGACATTTCTCTAGAATGTTTAACTTCACCTTTACAACGTCTTGCGTAGTCGTGGCACTGGCGAGTGGGTCATTCGCTGCCACCAAACGTGGTCTGGCTTTTGCTGATTCCGACAATACTGGCGACATTGCTGTCGCTGATGGCACTCAGGTCTCCTGGGTATATAATTGGGGCAGTACCGCGCCAAGCTATCTAAAAAACACAGACATGACCTACATCCCTATGCAGTGGGGTGAAGACAATGCCGATAATTTTATGGCTGAAGTGCAGGCTCAGAATGCGAAGACCATCTTAGTAGGTTCATCTAGTCGAGAGAAGATATCTCACTCAGCCGAATTTCTACTGACAATCTAGGGTTTCAACGAACCTGACCTTAGTTCACAGTCGGATATTACACCTATGACTGCCGCGTCATTATGGGTGCAGTACATTCAACCTCTGAAGGCACATGGCGTCCGACTGGGTAGCCCCGCTGTGTCCAGCGCACCATCGGGAATTCCCTGGTTATCTCAATTCTTTGGAAACTGCACTGAATGCACGTTTGATTTCATACCTATTCACTGGTACGGTGATGGCCTCGACAATTTCAAAGACTATGTCGAGTCGTTCTATGACAAATTTTCATCGCCAGTATGGGTCACGGAGTTTGCATCTACTTCTTCGAGTGTTAACGGTAAGTTATCTATGCATCAGTGCTTCGTGCACCTTCTATGATGGCACTTACCTCGTACGTTTATAGAGGTGGAAGACTTCTGCACTGATGCAATAGCTTTTCTTGATGGCCAGAATTGGATTGAAGGATATGCCTGGTTTGCACTCTACGTAAGTATCTTCGGGCACGGCTTCCGCAGAGCATGAGCTAATAGCACTTATGATCATGGCAGCGCCAGGAGTCAGGTTCCTACTACAGTAAGAGAATTCCATCAAGCGTCGTGTCTCAGTATGACCTTTCTATCACCACAGACCTTCTTGATGTCAATGGCCAGCCTAACACACTTGGGGATATCTACCTTCATGGGACCAATTGAAGCCGGATGTAATGAACATGAGAAACAATTGAGAAGTAGACTCAGAAGTAGCACTGCATACGTACATGCTTCCAACATATATCATCTGATATTTTGAGCATAGGCTACGTTAGCCACGATTCGGATTGTGTCGGTCCGAATGCTTGTGATTCTGTGATTCTCAAGTGGCTGGATCATTGTCTATCGGCCAAGCTTCTTTCGACACTCCTGCAGAGCCGCTTAGACTATGGTTTTGTTTTTCTGCAAAGCGAACGCGATGCCAACGGCCGGTGTACGAGTCGACTTGAATGAAAGGCCATTGACACCAAACTGTCTGCCTCCCTGAGGCTGCGCGCCCGGCAACCCGGCTTCATTTACGTCACCGGTTGCAGGTGAAAATCCAACGTAGCCACAAGACGAAACTGAATATTAATTGAGTCTAGATCCAACAAGTCTTACTGTCAGCTTGCGCCTCGTCTTCTTACCGTCACAACCTGAGTTTCCATCTCCTAGTCCAAAATGGCAGTAACGACCGTAGATTTTCCGGACAAGTTCGACTACAGCATCCAGTCCATCGCTGTTCCTGGCACCAAACGTCCTGGTCAAACCGGTACGTCCCACGTATTCGTCAGCGGACGTTTCATTAACTTCGAAGCTTTTCAAAGCCCACTATCGGAATGGTGAGTCCTATCTAGTACAAGATTGAGCTTCACATGTTTTTTTAATTGCTCATTTCGTTTCATGACACTTCAGCATTATATGGTCTTGTAGACGTCAGCGTCCTACCAACACTTCCTGATGTTTTCGACAACGGTTACAACATCAATCCGGACTCTAAACTCCTCGGTCACCGTCCGTTAGTGTCAACCAATCCGCTCAAGTTCGGCCCTTATGTGTGGCAGACGTACAAACAGGTGGATGGTCGCAGGCGTCGCATCGGTAGTGCTCTCCACAGGTTATTCTCACAAGGTGAACTGCAGGGGGAGGACCTTCAAACCGTTGGTATATGGTCAGTGAATAGGCCAGGTATGCATGTCATTTCTTACTTCAAGTTCAGTTCTCACCGATCACCACAGAGTGGCAACTTGTTGAACTCGCTTTACATGCTTACAATAAAGTCGGGGTTGGTCTTTACGATACCCTTGGCAAGGATTCTGTAGGCAAGTTGATTGTCTTGAGCCATTTCCTATTGTGCTGATGATCTCGCCACAGAATATATGTATGTGGTGTTGCCGCTATCTCATTTAAACCCCTCAACATTCGTGATTGTTTAGTATCAATCATGCGCATCTTAGTATCATTTTCACTACGGTCGATCACATACCTGCGCTATTGAAACTAGCTCCCAAGGTTGCAGCCATGAAAATGATTGTGTCCTTCGATAATTTGAGTCAAGATGCTCGCAAAGCCTTGGTGGCTTGGGGAGAGACCGTCGGTGTGCAGGTCAAAGAATTCTCGGAATGTGAGTATTTCACCCTGATTTCTACCTTACTTGCTATTTACATGCTCCGTAGTTGAAAAGTATGGTGAAGAGCACTTGATGCCGCCAATTCCCGTTTCACCCGACACAGTCGCATCCCTATGCTATACTTCAGTACGTGGCTTTCGCATCACATTTTAAGCATCATCAACCAGGTATTTTCAGGGCACCACTAGCCAACCCAAAGGTGTGAGACATCCGTTCTCTTTCCTTCTGACACTTGAATTCTTGCTCGTCAGGTGTGGTACTTACTCACGGGAACCTTGCATCGTCCGCATATTCCAACATGTTTGGTATGGAATATTCTCCAAATACCAGCGTTCTCTCTTACTTGCCGTTGGCTCATATTTATGAAGTTCGTTGGTCTTGGTCACCTCGTCTTCTATGTGCTGACCTCGTTGTAGCGTGTGGTCGAACTCACAACCTTGGCCATCGGTGGATGTATCGGGTTTTCCACTGGCGATAACTTACGTCTCCTTGAAGATGCGCAGATGCTGAAGCCTCACTTCTTCCCTGCTGTACCTCGTGTATTGAATCGAGTCTATCAGTCTGCCATGGCTGCTGGCAATGTCCCTGGACTGAAGGGCGCTCTCTTCCGGGCAGCTGTGCGCGCAAAACTCGACCAGTATCATGCCACAGGTGTCAGTACACACCCGTTCTGGGATGCCCTTGTCTTCCGGAAGGTATATTCTCATCGACCGTCTCACATTCCTAGTTACAACCTGATATATTATTCAAAGATTCGTGCTGTGCTCGGCGGAAACCTGCTACTTGTCAGCACGGGCTCTGCACCTATCAGTGCCGAGGTCATCGATTTCCTGAAGATCGCACTCTTCTGCGAAATTACAGAAGGTACGGTCGCTCATCTTCGATTGTTAATTATCAGCTGATGGACGGTTTAGGTTACGGAATGACTGAGAACTGTGGTGTCTGCACGCATACATTCAAGGCGGACCCTAATTGTGGAGGAACCATCGGTCCTCCTCAGCCCGTGAACGAATTGAAATTGGTCGATGTGCCTTCCATGAATTACACGGTCGAGGACAAGCCCAATCCTCGAGGCGAACTTTGTGTCCGTGGTCCAAATTGTTTCACGAGGTATTATAAAGGTGAGGTCGTGTGCGAACACATGCATTGGTGTTCAAATGCTTAGCATTGCGACAGACGAGAAAAACACCCGGGACACCTTGCAAGACGGTTGGATTCACACCGGCGATGTTGCTGAGGTCGACCCGCAAGGCCGATTCAAGATCGTCGACCGTGTTAAAGTAAGTTTCCTCTCATTCACCGTGACCTTGACTTCATTGTGTTACACAGAATATTATGAAACTTGCACAAGGCGAATACGTCGCTCTCGAGAAAATCGAGAACATGTACGTCGCATGCCCACTTGTGCAGCAGATCTTTGTCCATGGCGATTCATTGCAATCGTACCTGCTGGCTGTGCTCATCCCAGACCCAGTGACTCTGGCTCCACTAGTGTCAAGGGTTCTTGGCGAGAAGGTAACATCTGATGACATCCCAACACTAGAGAAAGCCATCAAGGACCCCCGAGTAGTAGCTCAGGTCCTCACCGTTCTCAATAAAGAGGCGATGAAGAATCGTCTGGCTGGGTAAGAAGAGTTGGGATATCTGGATAAGGCACACTAACTAGCTTGAATAGATTTGAGACGATTAAGCGTCTCCACATCAGCTTGGATCCGTTTTCCATCGAAGATAATACCTTGACTCCCACCTTCAAGGTCCGCCGCAAGGATGCATTTGCAAAATATGCAACGGAGTTGCAGGCGCTATACGCTCTTGGAGAACCGAATGGTGATGCTAGCAGGCTGTAGTTTAAGTGCCTAAGCACTCCTTCAATCCACCTATGTGGTATATATATATATTTGTCGATATACAGTTATGAATACAGGTTCTATTGGGACAGACACGTTTTGATGGTATGGAGATGTTCTTATCAGAAAAGAAAAAAATAACATAACTGGTAGATAACAGCGACGAGAGATGCGTATATGAACAAAGATTGAAATGGATATGGGTAGTCATGATGGTGTCGTGATATGTAATGCCTTGGGAATATAGAATGTGATTGCCCACCACCTATCGCGGTAGGTCTTTTGTTGGACATAGACCAATCAACCTATCGTCTTCACACTGTTCTGCTTGATCTTGCGCGATGTCGTCATGCCCAGGAACGAAATCATGATCATAGTGACAAGCCACAGGTATCCGCCCAACAAGTTGTACTCTAAGGAGGTTGCGAACAAAGCACTAGAAGAACATGAGGGCAATCCTGCACGTGAAGGAGGACAAACATACCTGACTACAAAGGGAGCGAATGATCTCGCGAAACACATCGTAAACTGAACCAAGCCATTGGACTGCCCCAGCGATGCGGCATTCGGAGCGTTCTCCTTGGTAAGGATCATGCTAATGCTAAACATTATGTGTCGATCACTACGACCAGCCAAAAATGAACGAACACGTACCCATAGGCAACGCAAGCGGCCTTGGTCAACAGGAGGACGAAGGCGATACCAACCCATAGAAAAGCAACAGCGGTCGTTCCAAGTTCGCCGGTGGTCTCGTCCAAGCCAGCACGAGCGATAAGGTTCAAAACAGGCAAGACGAGGAAGGTATAAGGCCATAAGCTCATGCAGAAGCAATAGATCTTCGCAGGGTCAAACGTTCGAAGGAGATAGGACATGATACAAAGTTGGATGGCAGCACCGATAGCACCCGCGATGGCAAGAGAGTATCCGATTTGTGATGCCTTTCCAGTTGTCAGTTTGATCATACTTGTTTCAGAGCGGGAAGAGCTCACTGAGAACGCCAGACCGCCGGATTTAATTGGCGAGTAGCAGAACAAGACAAATACAACGTCGAAGGATGTTCCAATATAGCTTAGCATAAAGCCAGATAGTGCCAAAGCGGATATGATTGGTACCGACAATAATTTTGAAACACTGAGAGGCTTCTCAGGAAGAGCTGGTGCAGTCGTGACGCTATCACCATTGGTACTTGCATTAGGAGAAATGCTTTTCTTGCCGTTGCGCTTGCTGGGCAGAGTCTAAGATGGGCATGAGATTCTCGATATAACACACGGTTTGTGGGCTGCAGAATGAAACATACCTCTTCAAGGAAAATGAATCCAAGGAAAATACCGATAATAGCGAACGTGGATGCAATGAAGCATGGCAGGAAATAGGGATAATCCTTGAGGAACTGGTATCCTAATATTTCGGGATATTTCGAGGCCGGGTGAGAGAACGCTCCACCCATAAGTGGTCTATGGGTGTACACATGATCAGCATTGACATCTGATTAAATGTAAATAAGGAGCATACCCGATGATTGAGCCAATAGGCCAGGCCAGGCCGTATATGGGGAAAGCCACCATCTGGTTTGTGGAATCGGTAATTTCTCCTAGAACCGAATGGATGACAGCGATATTTCCCGAAAATAGTCCACCTACAGAATTAGAAGTTAGTTTAAGTGCAGATAGGTACTGTATGGAATGTTCCCCACCCAAGCAACGCGCCACTAAGACACTTGCCAGCGATTTGGATAAACCAAACATGAGCGTGGTGATGGCAAGCCCAATTATGCCGAGAAATATGACAGGACGTCGTCCGATAACATCTACAGCAAGGTGAGATGAAAAGTAGACTGAATGGCGCGATCAAAGTACCTGATAACCTAGCCCACTGGTAGATGGAACACAATTGAGATATAGCAAAAGCGCTCTCCTAGTGGTTACGATCAGTGAGAAGAGTGATCTGATCGTGGGATCGAATTAGACGACGTACAACCAACCCGCTATAGAAGCCTATTTTTGATGGGTCATCTGTGAGATGAAGATCGCTCATGAACTCGTTGACATATGGAAAGAGCTGAGTGAACGTTATGGGTTCGACTAGACGAACGATGCAGAGTGCAGCGAGTTGAGCCTTTGGTAGAGGAGTAGACTTGGGTTTCTCAGCGATCTGAGCTTCGGCGTTGTGAACATTGGAAGTAGTACGGAGGAGTGGACATGTCTCATCATAATTGGTCGTGTCGTTGGCAGTATTATTAGCGGGGGTCATGGTTGAAAATGACAAAGGCAAGGGAATTCAAATTGTATATTTATGTATTGATAGCTGGCGAGAATTCCACTGGTCACATTTCTCCAGATCAACAGATAGAACACGATATTTTACGTGTACTGCTCATTGCCGCCGATGTTAATTCTCCACATGGCAAGCAAGGGCTTTGAAGGGACCTAAGGATGACTGGATTCAAAGATGTAATCCGCATAAAGGCCTCATAGAGAACGGCTTACAAGCGACATATGGTGAAAATTTGAGGGTGAAGAGTAATACTTGATAGGGTCGTGCCAGTGAGTATAATTATGGACACAGGCCCGATGATCCCGATTTACATCATGTTAGACTGTATTTTTGGCAGTGTCGAAACTGCACGCTCTCCTCAATACACCTAGTTGTAGAGATTGGGAGGGGGGGGGGGAAATGGCATATGATCTGGCTCGAAATACTGTGCAAGTGGAAGAGTCTGGTCACTCGGTCAATGCCGGTGGCTAAGACAAACAACATGTACAAACAGGGAGCTCGTTGTGATAGACGTTCTTCGGACTTTCCCAACTGTTTCCTCTATTGCAGTCACGAAACTTTATCATCCACTACATTCATCTGCTTTGCTTATATCTACTCTTACTTGCTTTTAACTTGCTCACATCAGTCTCTTATCAACCATGAATTTTAATGTCAACGATAATCCTCTTCTCGTCGCTCCCCGTCCCGTTCGCATCACCACTCACCTTGCGCGTTCTACACATTTCAAACTTGTCACTTCTCAAGTCGATCATGTAAAGCTGTCCGAAGACACTGAAAACGTCGATGAGCACAAGCAGCCTATCCGTGTCGACTCGGTTTCGTCCGATAAGGATCTCTCCTCTCCGCGTGCATCACCTCGGTAGGCATCTATTTTACGTTTGATCCTAACTGTATTTGTCTGCTGAGCACCAACTCTTCGCCTTGGCTTGCCACTCTATCCCACTTATTACCTTTTCTTTTACTAATTTCATTGATTCCCCTGATCACAGGTCCAGTCTTCCATCAGAAGCGCTTGAAGAGTTCCTGTCAATCTGCATGGGCTGGAAATGCCCATCATCTCCTGTATTGCGACCACGTCGCAACGGTGCCGTGACGTTGCCCACATTTGGCCTCCCTTACAGGTCTAGGAGCAGAGTAGATTTCACCCACACAAAGGGTGACATCTCTAGCATCACACTCACCGAAGAGAGTGAATGGGTCCCTAGCACACGATCTCCTCAAACCCTTTATGAGCGAGACGAGCTTGAGAACCTTGACATTCAAGACTTCGACACCCAAAGGTGGAACGTAGCCCACACTCTCTGTGAGCGCCAGTAATTGTTCTCCTAAAATCCGCTCATCAGTATTCGTCGAGCAGCATCTCCAATATCTCGTGCGCGCAATCCATTTTTACGCCACCCTTCTTATGACGTCGCCCTCTCTGGGATCTCGAATTTTTCCCAATCATCCCCTCCGATCACTTCGGCAACGGCAACGCCTATGTCTCCTGCGACTGTTCCTCTTCCTGTCGCAACCCCTGATGAGTTGGTCAAGGTTTACTGAATCCTGCCCTTTATCGCAGTAATCCTCGTTTCGTCGTCCTGTCGTTACTCCCTTATATATGGTATGTCCTTCAATACTGTGAGCTAGGTTTCTCATCTCGCGAGCTGGTACTCAGCTTTAGACCAGTTCTCCGATTACATTAAAGATACCACTTTTGATTTGTTGGTCTACTCTTCCATCGCACTACTACTCTATCTTGTTTCACCACATACTTATATTCCACATCGATGCCCCCTCTAGTTCTTTCGCTTTGCCTACGTTCACTACCATGTTATTTATACATCACGAAGGATCACTTCCAAGTTTGTCTCCACTTGCTTCTCATGCGTTACCCAGTGTGTGCCATTCCTTCTAGGAAGGAACTCAGTACAATTGCATTGTATACTACTCGAATTCCCGTTGATTTCTGTATCAGAGAGTTGGCTCGTCTTGCTATCTATCATTTCATGCGTGGAAGTCACTTCCGTGTCCGATGTTATTATCCTCTGTTTGAATCAAGGTGTCTCGTGAGCCAGACGCCTCAAGGCCCTTAAGCTTTGTCTACATATACCAAAAACGGTACCGCGTTTTGTGCTTCTCAGAAGTCCTAGCTCATGAATGCGTCGCATCCTCTCCGTCTGTATTTGTCACAATCGTGCAGCAAAAACGTACCAGAATCCATGAGAATCCAGTCTTCAACATTCTCGACACATCTACACCCCACAGAAGAGAACCCGGCGTGTTTGGTGAAGCTATCTGCTCAGGAGCTGCAGGTCCAGCAAGTCAGACTGGTAGCAGAACGCAAGCAAAACGAAGCACAAAAAACGAACTCCAATCCGGAGCCAACGCCAAAGCAAGCGAGCAATCCAAAGGACACCTTCATGCTGTTTTGCTCGCTGTAGATTCACATTTTCCTACGCTTTACTCCTTTATTCAGGCCCTCCCGTCAACAACAGACCAGTAACAGTCTGCGTCTGCTCGTGTATCAAGAATGCTTGGAGCACATGGAGGCAAAAATCTCGCGCTTATACACCAACGTTGTCCTGATGTGATGCGCGTATGGGCTATCAACTCTGTTGCTGACATGGTTGCGACTTGGCGAGGGAGGGCAAAGTATTAGCGGAATTCTTGCGACTGTCTCGTGGAGAAGATGTTTCTGAGATTTTAGGCAGGTGGTCTTTGGATAGAATACAGGCGAGAGCCCAAGACATATCACCAACTCTGTGCAAGCTGTTGGAGCAGGGAGAGTTCGATGAGAGCCTCACCTCGACACGCCGTAATCATGGACTGGTAGGTCTAAGTCCTTTATACTATATCATGTACAGACCTCGTTTATCTTATGCAGGTATTCACATATATACTCTGCATGCTTGCTATAATGTGCCCATCTACCTTCTTGCGTGCGGAGCATCATGCTCCATGTTTGAAGTGTCCTCGTTCCTCGTGTTTGGTATGTTTTGCAGGATGGAGAGGACGCGACGCGTTCATGAGCTAGAGCCTAGGACGCACAATACGGTACCGTTTTTTGCTATATGATATACTTATACGGAGTTTGAAAGTGTACTCCATTGCTTCTAAGGGAAGCTCTTCCAGACGCTTGTCACACATTCACTTCTCAGACAAGGCGGCTGGTTCACGAGACTAGCTAGAATCAAGGTGTGAAAGAGCGTTCTCAAAAAGGAATGACTGTCTTCAAGGTCTGACTGGGCGATACTGATATCCGTCATACTTCCAACTCTGATTGTTTATCTATCTACCGCAGACGATCCACGATGTTTCTCACAAAACACCCTGCCTGATGTCGTGTGTCAAATTGTTGTCCACGCCGAAAAGTACTAGACTCTCAGGCTGCTTCTTGTCACGGTGAGCATGTCGACTGGCCGAGGGGCCGAAATGTTCACTGTGGGTCTACTATGATTGGCGGTCCGGTAAGATACTGAATGATAGATAGCAATCATGATGTCATGCTCTGTGATCGGCGTCTTCGAATTCTGGATGTCCTCGCTGAAATTCCTGCTGTCATTCGTGTCAACGATTCGAGTCTTGATTCGACCATATTGCTGTCATCTCTGCATAGCATCAGTTCTGTTTCCAATCGCAATGGGGTACCTGCCGAGTCGACTTCAAGCCCAGAGCTCGCTCCTGTCGATAGTATTTTTGTTGTTGTCCGCACAATCAGGTGTGTGCTTCTTGCCTTCATTTTTTTGTCAAGATTCCTCTTTGCGTTCTGGTTCCTCCGCGTATAGACCGATACTACGCCTGTCTTTCGTGCACCAACACATCGTGCCTCGTGCTGTTACGAATCATGACAGGGTATCGAGCCACACTCCTGGTCCGGCGCCCGCTCCCATCGCTGATGGCCGGTAGATCTCCAATTGGGCGGGGTTCGATTAGTCTCATACTATAACTGTCTTTCCTGCGCAAATACATTGTGCTGTTACGAATCATGGCGGGCTATGGAGCCACACACCTGGTCTGGCTCCCACCCCGATGGCCGGTACTATCTCCAATGCAGGTTTGGATTGGTCTCAAGTCGAACGCCGTTTTGACGGACATGCCAGCAGTGGATGTCGTATAGCTTTCTGCTGGTCATAGTTGAATTTTCCAGCATGTACCGGTGGTCACCTATGAATTTCCGGGGTGATAGCAGATAAAGCCAACCGCTTACGTATGTCAATTATCCTCCCATCGAGTTCGATCATAATTTGTGAATGTGACCCTGGTGGCGTCCCTATGAAAATTATTTGTTGAATGCAAAGTGACATATAACGGAACGCTTCTGATCTATACAATGACGTAGTAGCTTCATTGTCCGACTAAGGGCTTATATTTATACACAGACCTTCCCGCTATTGTCCAGAAATAGTTAAGATCATAAACTCTGGATTTAAGATAGTAGTAGGAATCGATAGCGCATCTACATCAATACGTAACTTCGGTTCCAGAAATTCATATCCGTAAACCCCATCAGAGGAAAAGGTTCAAGGGTGAAGCGGGCTGAATGCTTGTCCCCCAATCCCTTTGGTCAGAAATACAGAATTTCCGCCTTTGTCGATATAGAAGCAGTCTTCAAGGCGAATGCCGACCTGTTCATGACCGTTAAAATTCATCCAATCAAACAGAGTCTCCGTGACTCCACACGTAATTACCGTACCTTGCCTTCAATGTATATGCCTGGTTCGTTCGAGAAGGCGTTCCCTTTTTGAATGATGTCGTCGGTTCCTCCACGGAGGTATGGACCTTCGTGATCTTCAAGCCCGATTCCTTCAAACACTCAGTCCTAAAACCACAAGTCTGCTGTAATTTAGTGCTCACCGTGACCCAGTCTATGAGTAAAGTATCCTTTGTACCCACGCCCGTCAAGCCAATCACGCGCTACCTTGTCTACGGCAGATGTATTTGCCCCCTCCCGAGCCGCTGCATGCGCCAAGGTCTGGGCGGCATGTACATCATACCAGATCCTAGTATGTTCCGGTGGAATGGAGCTATCATGCAGCATGAATGTCTATGCAGAACCTCAGCCAACTGAGTGGTTTCACGACAGAATCATGAATGCTTACACGTGTAACGTCGCTGTGGTATTCCAGCAACGTGCCGCCAGCATCTATGAGAACAAAGTCCGCTTTGCCCAGTGCGCGGTCACTCCCGCTTCCATGCGGGAGAGCAGCGTTCTCTACAGCAAACGAGATCGACAAGTCAGCACTCACAGGCACCTATAATTCGGATGTCAAATTTTGATGAAAAATCTTACCGCCAAAAAGTACCAACGCCCATCTTTCGGCGAGACCAGCAGCAGCGAGCGCCTCGTCTATCATCACTCGAACTTGTGATTCCCGTATCCCGATGTACATCTGGGCTTGTACAGCACGGATACAGAGAACGGTGACCTTGTTGACTGCGATGAGCTAGCCACGTTCAAGTGCGAACACATCCGCTGACCTCGTTCGCACATCTCAGAAGGTCTAGCTCTGCTTGGGATTTGCGCGCCCTGAGTTGGGTGACTTCGAGTGGGGCAGACATAACGCGGACGCCAGGAGCGGCCTTCTGGAGACCGTCGACAATGAAGTATCTCATCATACCATCAACGTAGATGGGCTTTCCAGGTTCAAGTTCAAGGGTGGAAAGTGCAACGATGTATGGGTCTTCGTCTTCTGCCCAGGAGACAAACGAAACGTCAATTCCGGGTACTGGTAAAAGTCTGGCGCGTGTTTCCTCAAATGCTGGTGTGATAACAGTGACTTTGGCTACAATGCTGGCCTCCTCGAGTATGGGAGAGATTATAAGTAACAACGGTCTTTCTGAAAGGTGCCACGTCGCCTCGGAAATGTTACCAAAGTACTGCGCATTTGCGCCAGGCTCTGCGATGTATGCTGATGCGCCATTGTCATACAATATCTTCGCCAAGTTTTTCGTGGCGTTGGAGAATTTCTGAACCATTTATGGGCTGCGCGTCGGAGCAGTGGCTTGCTAGGGCCTGTCCAACGGTCGTAGTCGACTGATAAGGATTCGGGGCCGCCATCAGTGAGAAACTGCAAGTAGAAGATGGTTGCACAAATGGCAAGACTGAAGAGAAGCCTCCACTGATAGATTATGTCCGGATGAAAATTTGGCAACACTCTCAGCAGCGTGAGCAGCTTACCTCTGATAAGCTCCGAGTCCGTGTTACTTTGGATGCAACAAAAGTTTGAGCGATCTCCTTGTCCACTTGCTCATCTTTCAGTGTTTGCTAGGCAATACATACAAAATATAGCGACTAACCATGACTGTCAGATTTCATAATTTGAATTAGCGCTTAATGGTTCACCTGTAGTGACCTAACCTGAGACCGTCTGAGCGGTGGCAGTGCACGGCTTGAAAGGAGCCTACAAACTTAACACAACTTAACACAATTAGCGAATCCCTCCTTTGACATTCATGGAGGACACGGAAACTTTGCTAGCATTGGTCCGCAGCCTACTGACTATTCCACTGCCAGAACTGGATATTCTTATCGACGCGCTCTTGTCGTGCGATGGAGATGTTCATGCTACTGCCAAACTGCTTAATTCTGGCGATAAGACAAGGTCCTAAGCCAGTGAGCAGCGTTTCAAAAAGAAAGGATCGTTCTGTGGGTCTCAAGGCTGGTTAAATGCAGGCAATTCAAAAGTCGAAAGCACTGTCTCTGACAGTCCTCCTCGAAAGAAACGAGGCGTCAAGGAATCCAGCCTCTCTCCTGTTAAAGCGATCATCAAGGATACCACTGTATGCAGCAGCCCTCCGACCAAACCCCAAGTAGACTTGATGTCGGTTCTACGCCAAACACCCTCGAGTACGCGATCTGTACCCCGCCTCCTTCCCTTGACGTTGATGAACCCCTCGATGGTGGCCAAGCACACACCTTGCACGATGCATCTATCCATATTGCCACCAGAACTTGCATGCAAATTATTCTACACGATGCTTGATCTGTCGCAATCTTGGAAAAGGAACAAATGGTGGCTTTTTGATCGTGTGGTCGAGAGCCCTCACCGCACATCGTTCTATGCTCGAAAGACAGATGGTGTGGAGTCTGATAACTCGTGGCAAGAGGCTGCACAATATTGGTGAGATAAAAGAATGTTGTATCTTCTTGAGACGAATATCTAACCTGACGCATTAAAGGTATAACGGTCGACAAACAGACCCACCTAATGTCTTTCCTGATGTGATGGAAGAAGCCTGCTTGTATGTAGAAAATATGGTCAACAAAGAGATGCAGATGCGACCTCGCCTCCCGCTTGAATGGGCAGGCAGAGGCTCCGAAGGTCAATCCTGGCGTGCCAATGTAGCAGCATCAAATTGCTACGAAGGTACAAAGGACAGCGTTGGATTTCACTCAGACCACCTAACATATCTAGGGCCTTACCCAACTATTGCCTCACTGAGTCTCGGTGAGCATCTTTTAACCCGCTGTCCTGTGTAGTCATACCGGGTCGTTTGCAGGGACGACAAGAATCTTTCGCCTCCGGGAGGTCGTGCCAAGTGAAGAGATGCACTCACGGAGGGCACAGACATTTAACATTCCTTTACCTCACAACTCTGTAGGTCCTTGCGCTAGCGATACATGTAGAACTATACTCAAACGTGCATCCAGTTGATCATTATGCATGCTAGCACCCAGGAAAAGTTCAAGCATTCAATTCCTCCTCAATCTACACTTGACCTCTATCGGCCTCTCTTTCCTCACCCTTCTCGCCTGAAACATCCATTAGAACCGTCAAATTGTCGTATCAATATAACCTTCCGGTTCTATCGACCAGATTTCAGGCCGCAAAGCATCCCGCGTTGCAATTGCGGTGTACCAACAATTTTGCGTCCAGATATGAAAAATAGACATGACGGTCAGACGGACAAATACTGGTGGACATGCCACGCTGGTGCACAGCACGAAGGAAAAGGGTGCTCGTTCTGGCAGGTCATGGACATGAAGGCTGAGGGCCGAGGGCCGACCATTTCTGGTGTGGGGTGCAATGAACGGTGACATGAATTGCACTAAGGATGCGCTGAAGTTTATTCACAAATAAGTCCTGGTACGTTACTCTCGTTGCATCGTTGTATGGGAAAGGTTGAAAAAATTACAACATCGATGAACATTTTGGGACCAACAGGTCAAATGCGTTACTAGATTTTGCTGGGCGTAATGCAAGTTCTCTCAAACCTCCGAGGCTTCGAGCGGCGAACTTGGAGTGACCATCAGTCCAAGCGTGTGGTAATGATGATGGGTTCCATAGTGCCCTGGTAATATCAAGATTTCACGAGAACTCGCCGGCCATAGGCTCCAGTAACCTCATCAAAGAACGTTCAGACTCTTGCTCTAGAATTGCAATAGAACTCGCGGGTAAGCTTCCACACCATAATCTTGTTCCTACGGTATTCCCGCAGGATCATACATAAATATAACTCGACATTCGCATGGGAGCTTGAAGACGAACCCTTGAGGCCATTCACAGAGTGTTGTAGCACAGCCATCACAACGCACGTGTGAACACGTTAGTGATTTTGTTGTTTGGGTGGCAGAAATGGAGCCACGCGGTTTCTCATCCCACAGTTGTGAATTCCATTGACCACCGGTCGATCAGGACGTAATGCAGCATACGGCATGATCGAGTCACAGGTGAGTTTACGAGGTAAGGTCTTGACCATCCTTAGCTCTGACAATTGAAACTGGCACACTCAAATTCGACTGAATTCGTTCACGTTACCGTATTTCAATTCAATTGGCTTTCCAGGAGGGCGGCCTGACACGGAGCATTCAATCTTTATCAGGGACGTCATTTCCGCCCCACCGCCATTAGCACACCCTGATTAGCGCTTATCCTTACACAGTATATGCAGACAAGGAGTTGAGCCAACAAAACTTCTGAAACACATTGCACAACAAACAATCACTTTCCAAATCTGTCTGAACCCAGAATATGAAGAACACGACATTGCGTCCTCGTTTCAGGGTGCAAGTCCTATGAACATTCCATCACTCCAAAAGCCGTTATAGAGCCCCGGGTTTGTGGCGCTTATATTAACCTCTCAGAGCGTTCTGTTGACTAAATTCTCTGTTATCTGAATGTAATGGGCCTTTCCATAATCATGCTTCTGCGCTAGTCCAATTGAATAACCTGAGGCTGTATCAGACACGCGCTAAGTAAAAGTCACCAGACGCAAATGCTAGATGGGGTCGGAGGGTCGGATATCCTGGGATCGCAATGATATCATATCTTGGGAGTTTAGCCAAGGTCGTCACCTTTTCTGAGTAGTAGAAAAGACATCTAGATTGAACGTTCTTGACTTGATGCGGTTGTATCGTAAGTTGGGTAAAATTATCTCATGCATTCACTGGCAGCTTCCCAATTTGAACGAGTCCCTCGGGCGACTGGCCAGCTGTGTTCTCGAATAGTTATTTCACGATCATGGCGGTGTGATGTATCGATGGTTGACTATGGATGTGTTGCGCACACATTGTATCCTTTTTGCCTGCAACAATGGTGCAAGATCTCCGAGTCAACGCGGTCGAACACCCGCCGGATGTAAATAACTGCCCGACATCGATGAAGTTATTGATAGAGACAGATCCGTCTTCTGGATGTTTGAACCCAAGGTCACCGTGATCACCGCTACTGTGCGCTGCAGCCACGTACGCGCATCACAGATTGCATCCTCCGTGGTATAACAGTAATAGGTTAGGGGAGAGTCCCGGAGACAGTCTGCATAACGTGTCGAGTCAGGTCACGTGCACTGCGGCGTTTGCTTGTTTCTCCGCTCTCACCCGAGCATCATCACCGAGTTCAAATTCAGATTTCAAACCCTCGCCATTCTCAGCATCTATCAAGCCATGGCCCGTGTATCGTTCCAACCGACCCCGCCAACTCGCTTTGCCGGCACTGTGCGTATCATCTCTTATTCTTCTGGTCCAGGGTTCGGTTATTGAAGTCCGCTTTTGATATGATTTAGCTGGCCAAACAATGGGGTCCAACGCTAGGCATATGGGGCGTAGGTGCCGGCGCCGCTGCTCTCTTCGTGCGTCTAGATAGTACTACTAGCTTCTCTTGCCCTTTTTTTCTGATCCACCAAATAGTTATTGTCCGTTACCCCAGTTGTGAAAAAGGGTCTTCTCGTAAATGTTCCGCTGGTGAGGTCTTAGGTCATCGTGCGCATTCATTCTGCTCATCTCGCGCGTGACGGGTACGACTTCAGATTGGGAACTACTACGAGGACAAAACACCTGCTTCAGACAAGCCGTTCTGAATGGTCCGCAATCATAGACACATACCGCCCTTTGGGATACCAGTATTTTGTTTAATGTAGAATGCGACCGCCCAGAATATACATTTGCGATCATCTAAACCCCCCGCGGAGGTGTCCATACAAACTGTGATACCACCAAACTGTAGCCATGGCTTTCAAAGCTTAGCAGATGTTGTGTTGTCATGGTCAAGGTCACTAGTAAGGTCGATGCCTAATTTCCCTTCCAACTGTTTGACTGCATCGAGAGTGCCACCTATCGGAACATCTAAAAGAAGATTCGTCAGGACAGTTTGCCAGGATTTGCCATCGGCGCCGCATGGTGTCTAAGCTGCCAAAGATAATGCAGCCGCGGACGCATCTACAGATCAGATGTACTTGGAATACGCGACTCACGGATGGTCTCCATGCCAAGAACGCGAGCGGCCTTCAAGTTCCTGTTGATGGTCAAAATTTGCACCAGCAACGTGGTAGGCGCAGTCCTTACATTCCTATATCATCAAGGAAGACGGCTTCTCCGGGACGAATGTCATTTCGCTGACAAGCAAGAAGATAAAATTCGGGATCAGGTTTCCTGTTGATGGGTTGAAAGTAGTATAAGTAACACCACTATTGCTGAACCTCGTGAAGACCTTGGTTGAGGGTTTTCCTAACGTACCGCACGCCTAACTCGCTGGAGTCACAGAAGTCATCGAATAGTGCACGGAGATGAAACTTTGCTCCATCCTCCCATCCCAAGAACCGCAACTCCGAGTCGGGAACTCCTATAGGAGGTTGTGCTGCAGTCAGGGGCATCGAAGAAGAAGAGCCCGTGAGGTGCTTCGAGTAATTATTAGTAAGAGCGATGATAAGCCATCTTCCAGACGCTAAGATAAGGCACTGAGTATGTTCGGAGTGTACCGTGATACGACAGAATCACCTCTTATCCGGTGAATGGCGCGTAGGATGTGACAATCATAAGCTGTAGACTGTCGCATCATCCTACCAAAGACCTTGTGGCGTTGGCGGAGTTAACAATCAGAGCAGCGACTCATCAGATGTTTCCAACACTGACCTCGCGGCCGTCAATATCAAGCATCACAGGTAAAGCCGGGAGATCTGACTCGACAAGGATTAAAATAGTTGCCTAAGAAACGTACCATCATGAGGCCATACCTATTTTTTTGCGAGCGCAGTATTCCGTATACCATTTGTTACCATTTTCTGTGTCAGACAGGTCACGTCCAAACTCTTCGTAGAATGGGAAGAGCGATAGCTCTCCACGTTCGAATCTCTCCCAGGCCCCGCCCGGCCCCCGAGAAACTCTGCCCACGGAATAAACATGAGAAATACGGAGACGATCATAGCTTGAACAGACGGACATCGAGACATTCAGGTAATTCCTGGGTAGACCCTTCTCCGACTCGATCTCATCGATCGCAATGAACGGGCTATGAAGGACGACGCCGCCAATCTGGGAACAGTTACCCGAGGATGATCAATGATCAGCCGCAGCCATGATGAGCGACAGACGGCACCGCATGCGTTGTTCGCGTCGGTACCAACGGGACGTACATCAAAAATAATGGCCTTCAGATGGGGAGAAGACATCGGTTAAGCGAACCCAGCGGCTCCCTAAAGATTGGCAGAATGGTAGCCGACTATGATCGCTGCCGCAGCACACGAAGCTTTGTCAAACCGAACAAGCTGCTGCAGGAGACGCACTGAAGAAGAAGAATCAACTGGGAAGGTACGGCATCTAAACATACAAGTTACCGGTTCATATATAGAATATCATCCCGGCGGCAAATTCGACACAATCCTGAACGCTTGAAGTCTTGGAAGAAGTTAATGAATATATGAATAGTCGTGCCGCGAAACATTCTCATCAAGTGTCCATGTCAGTGGATGTCACAATGCCATAACTTGTCAGAACGAAGAGTATCAGCATCAGCTAGGGCTGCCTATCCGTGGTATTATTATTGCTTATGTCGGTCGGAGTTTGAAAATATCTCTTACTTGACTCCTTGTACAACATTTTCGAGATACTAGTGAAGCTTCCATCTCTGCCAATTCGAATCGTTCATCCGTGTATCTGATCGTTACCAACTCGCAAGACCGAATATGGCTAATCCACGGCAACGTCGTAAAGCCAAATCATCAACGCATAAAGCCGTATCCCACTCACGGCGTGCACAGAGACTCCTGAAGAAGATGCCAGGTGAGTTTCCGATGATATTAAATTATATCCATGATACATGAACGTTTATGCTCATTTATCGGATACTCGCGGATTCTTGTTTGATGTATCTGATTCGCCTCGTGCTGTCGTTATGCCTGATTGGTTTTGTGGAAGATTATAATTGTGATTGACTACGTGCCTAGCTGACGAAGTTCCCTTTTAGTGATACGAGGTCCAAAAGCCTTGCAGGACGCTTGGGATAAATCAAAGACAGTTCACCAAAAGTGAGTTTATCTCCGCATTAATTTTCAATTTGTTTTGCTCTTGGAGTTCCGGTGGGGCTGGTGTTTTTGAATTTGTCAAATCTTACGGCGATACGGACTTTGTTGCCAACCATCAGACTCGGACGATTATCCGCTCTAGTGGTAAGATGTCTGAGACGGGTTATAACACGTGGGCAACTGTCCCGATGGAATACGTCTTGATTCCTGTCAACCCCCGCGAGACTTGTCATCAGCTCCGCGGCTCGCCACCAATTCAATGAATTGATTCCTTGACCGGTCGTTTAAATCTCTGAACAAATGTTTTTCCATAGCTATGCTGCACTGGGACTTCAATTTGCCTTGACCCCCACGCAATCAGGCGGAGTCGAACGGACATTAGTCCCTCCAAAAGCTTCAGCTGATGTTGAGTCAGTCTCTGTTACCCCCAAGTCAGTTGAGTCTGGCCCTTCGGCTATACCCAAGGGGTTTGGAAGAATTATCCGTGACGAATCTGGTAATGTGATACGAATCGACCTTGCTGAATCGGAGGAAATCCAAAACACTGTACAAAAGACGGATCTCCCAGAAGCAGATGTAGATGAGAAAACTATGGGCGATTGGGTCGGTTGTCTCAATAAAGTACACCATTCGAATCGCACCATGGATGCACGAGAAGTATCCTCGTCATGTGTGCAGGGAACACATGCGATTGACGGTGAGTGCCGCTATCAAAATAAATGTTCTCATGGTTTGGAATTCAATGCCTTCTGGCGCAAAACTCAGTTTTCCATGATCTCAGTTAGAGAGACCATCCTATACTTGATGAGTTCTTGGGATCTATTCGTGTGGTGCCTACGGCACTAGTGCTTCTTTATGGCTCATATGACATCCGGCGGTCCTTCGGTTTATTGACCAGTTAATTTTGTTTGAAACAATAGTGTTGGAGCAACTGTCGACTTCGGGCAGGGTGGTTGTGCGACACTCGTCGTGTGGAGAAAGATCATACCTGGCGCGTTTGATCCAAAAATATGGCGATAACTACGAGAGGATGGCGATAGATCGCCGTCTAAATCCTGAACAAAAGACAGTGGGTGAACTAAGAAGGGCGGTCGGTAAAGCGGGCGGGGTGGAGTCATTCTGCTGACCGGTGGGCGTATCATCGCAGATTGACATGTTCAAAAATGCAATACATGTTTGTAAACCTTCTCGAGCGGAGGGCGGCTCAGTAATGTTGACGAGCGCCCGGTTAAACGGGGTCAACCGAGGCCGATATTAAGAACTGACCATGAGTGACTGTCACATATATCACGATACGTCACGCCGGAGCTTCGAAAATGGTCAAGGCTGTGTACGCACATCGGAGGGAAGTTCTGATTATACGTATAGGACTAGCATGGAGCACGCGTGAATGAATCTCGTTAAGCAGGGTCAGGGGTGATATCACAACGCAAATCACTAAGTCTTTGAGTCAAGATATCCCCGGTGAAGAGGTGACATGAGGCGGCCACAAATTGCTTGTTGCCAATATGTGGCGACGGGGTGACGCTTTGAATCTGAAGCTGCCATGTTGAATTAACAAGTTTGCGAGAGTTATGAGCGCGAGGTTAAAGAGTAATACTAGTTATAAGCGCGAGGTTGAAGAGTAATAGTAGTATGGACCCTGGTGTGTAACGACTTGTGACATTTTCCATCATAGAAAAAACATATAGCGCGCATGCGGCATCGTAATGCTTACGAAGGGGACAATAATCTGAGATCTGAGCTAATTAAATAAATCCGGCAAGTCGGAATCAATTCGAAATTGGACAAGTTGTTGACAAGTTGTTTGTAGCTCTCGACCTTCTAAGACGGCAAAGTGGCCAAGACCGGGCCTATCAGCGCACGGAGGTCAGGTGCAAACAAAGTTGAAAAAGGTATACGACACCTGTCAGGGTTGGTCTGTTAATGAGTGGGCGGCGTTGTGACTCTCACGGCAGGTATGATGGATTTGTTTCCGATTGGCGGAAAAAGAGACTTTACGGAGTGCCTGGAGTCAAGAAAATCGTTTTGTCCTGAATGTATTGGTATACGCACAGCCGTGTGAGGTACGTTGATTACGACGGAGACCTCGAGTAATAATGATTGGGTAGATCCAGATCAACGCCACTGAATGACGAGAGACGTGCAGCGCTCACAAGGTCGCCGAAGGTACAGCATCAAATATCAAGTTCAAGCGAAGGTAAACGCCCCAAATCTGGTGTTCCCGAAAGATCGACTTCGACTTACGACATCCGCTTTTCTCGTGTCTTTCACTTTTTCCATTTTTATCCGCGTTCTGTTCGAGCCGTCTGAACTGCCAATCGAACTTCCGCATATCGACGTCAAACAAACCATATTTAATCTTCCCTTACCCTCACATCATCATATCGGCCCTTCTCCGACCTTGTTATAAATCTCACATCCTTTGTTATCCTTTACTGCATCTCTCCCCCCACTCTTCTACCATAATGTCGCCCCGAGCATCTTCCTCTGCCCCGAGAACCGCATCCGCAGCTAGCACCCCATATCCACGACGAGCTGCTGGCCAACCAAAGTCTTCTAGGCAACAGTTCTCCGCTTGTGGTGCTTGCCGCATGCGAAGGTATCCCCGGATCATTCTTCTCCTCCATGATTCATCTCAATCTTTGTACAGAGTTCGATGCGACCTCAAAGACCTCCCAATGACACAGACCACAAGCGGTGTCCAGCATCCCTCATGCTCAAACTGCAAGGAACGTGGGATCAAATGCGTGTACGTAACATTTAGCATGTCACTTTGACAATTGAATTGAATCATGTCTATTTTAGCGATGAATTTGCTGAAGTCAAAGCTGTGAAACTTTTAAGACGCGGCCGCCGTTTACAACAAGTAGAGTCAGTCGTCCTCCCACTACTAGTCCCATTTAATTTTAATTTCAATCAGAGCTGTCTACGGCAAAGTCACGGATGACGAATCTAACTCGTCTTCTGCCATGTCCACTCCATCAAACCCCACCATCCCAACCACGCTCTCCTCCGCGGGGATCGCCCCATCCAGACAATCCATTATCCCCCTCCTCAAGCTAGAATTCCTTAGCTCATCTTTCTTCCGCAGGTTTAGCATCCAACGTAAGATTTCATTTGCCGTCATGGTTATCACCCATCCATTTTTTCTTCATCTAGGTCCTATAATCGAACCCACTGAATTCACATCAAGATACTTTGCTCATATTAAGGGCACTTCCTCTCTCAGTATCGAGGGCCAAATGATTGCGATGCTACTTGTCACTTGGGCTGCCTCATTCGGCGTCGATGAATACGGTGCGGAAGAAGAAGCAGAGCCCCATTCCCCCATTATACCCGACGGACCCAAGTTCTCTCCAGATGGCGATGATGATTACTCTGAACCCAGCCGTCGCGTTCGCACTCTTCGTACAGAGTCCATGATCAGGGAGATCCTGCATCTCATCGATATGCATGCCGTCCTGCGACGCCCGACTTGGGACGGCGTCAGGGTTCTTTTGCTCATCCTTCCATTAACTCAGGGTTTGTGTCCATTAATAATTCCAGGGCACCATCAACTGACGCACTCGTCATCAGGTATACAAAGCTCCATGGACAGGGGGGTAAGTGCCTGTGCTTGACATGGAAGCGTATTGACTGATCGTCCTTGTTTAGGCTATGTACGAGGCAACGCTTTCCCAGGTTTACACCCTCTGCAGCTCGAGCAATCATTCTGTGCTACAAAGTGGCCAAGGATCATATTGTGACGCACTTGTCCGTGCCAGAGTCTTCTGGTACGCTTACGTACATGAAGGTGTTCGCACTGCCTTGCGCGGCGGTCGGCTATATCTGTACGTATATGCCATCCCCGAGTGACGTTCTCTGATTGTTTCCAGTGACGAGGACGACCTTGTTGCATTCCAAAGCACACTTCCTCCTCAATACTGCGCATCTGCATCTGGCAGCGCTCCTTCATCTACATCTGCTTCATCACACTCGTCGCCCACCGCCACTTCTCCAGTGTCGTCCGATATCCCTGTCAATTCCTTGCAGGATCCTCGTGGTCACTCGCGCGCTTCGCTCTCTTACCTGCTCTCGTCCCATTATTTTTCGCTCGCCCTCTCCGTGTCTGGTGTATGTCGTGCCGTTCACGCAGTGCTCACCGGGCCTCGTGCGCGTCGTCGCACCGATGCTGGTGTTGCAATCCGCGAGGACTCCCTCGTGGAGATCTGGGATGGTCTGGAGCGATGCTGTGAGGACTTTGAGTCTCTCCGTCGTGGAGCAGGCGGCATCGGCACCGTGGGTGGCGGCCTTGTTCGTGGAGAGGACGTCGAGCGTTTCGTGAGCGGATGGCAGGTGTTCATCTTTGAGTGCTTGAACATCATCCGGGAAGCCTTGAGACAGCGCATCGTTAATCAAACCAAGGGGAGCCCCGACTCGAACGGTCGTTCCCCTCCCGCTGATCGTGCCCTTTGCCGCATGCTCGCCCAAGCTACTCGCCGTTGCCGCCTTGTGCTTCCCCGCGTCATCGCTATCTTGAAACGTCACCTAGCTGTTCCATCGAGCGGATTTTTCGCTCATGATGCCGGTCTCATCCGAGACGGATGCTACTATGCAGCCTTGCTGCTTGCGCAAGGCGACGTTGATCAGGATGCAGACAGTGATCTGAAAGGCGATGACGGACTCGCTTGGGACGCTGACGCCGAGGACGGTGTTGACGTGTGTCTGCGGGCACTAGGAGAGATTGGCTGGATCTACGCCAATAGCGAGGAACGGGAGAAGACAGTTCGCATGGTTTGGGAGGCACGGGTCATCCGTGATGATGAGCGCCGTCGTGAACGCAACCGTCAGCGTGATTATCTTGAGGATCAACGTGCTCAGGCTTATCACTCAGGACAACGTTCGCAGGATCATTCCCCATATATGATTAACAAACCGTCGTTGCCGCCGTCCGCTCGGGGTCAGGGAGCGACGCCTCGTTCACTCTCACTTGTGTCGGCCGCTGGTCAGTCTCGTCCTCACCTTCCTCCACTGTCGGTTGCCTTTTCTCCGGCGGACAGTTCACCCAACACGGCTATCACGGACGATGGCAGTGGCAGTTGGTCTACATATACGCCGCCCACGACGTCGAGTTCAATGACGAGTAACGCGACTACGAACCGCAGC
Source organism: Suillus fuscotomentosus (assembly GCF_016647785.1). Lineage (NCBI taxonomy): Eukaryota > Fungi > Basidiomycota > Agaricomycetes > Boletales > Suillaceae > Suillus > Suillus fuscotomentosus. Next base: position 342,702 of record NW_024539537.1, read on the forward strand.
GTCTCGCCACCTGATTCTGGATCGCCTCACACACTGGCATCATTAAAACATCTGCCACCCATACAGCACTCGCTGAAAACGGAGAATGATTCATTCTACAATGGGGATCTTGATCCATTCTCATTTTCTGTGGATGGTACTACAGGCCCGGGTGTTGTTGGAGGTGCTCATGGATGGACATCGCAATATCAGCATCCAGTGGGGCCTGGTAGCGGATACCTGGATCCTAGCGTGATCTTTACTGGCGCGGACTGCCAAACATTCTACCACTAAAGAAGGAATTGCCGTCATTGAGTCACATGTTATCTTGTCTTGATTATTTCCAAGTTCTACATCAGAGAGTGGAGCTGCGTCCATCATCTTCACGTTCATTTCATAGCCATTATATTACCGCTTTATCACTGGATGTATTAGAAATTTGTTTATACCCGCTAGTGACGTTTTCAGTATTCATTATCATAGACAAGTAGATGTATTATCATTATGCATGAGAATGTAAATCGGTGGTTCTAATGAGTACGTGATGAGAAGATCTGAGGAGATATGATGGATATAGCTATAGTTTCATTTGTGTGCGCATCTCATTTTAGAATATAATTCAATTGAATGACATTGACACTGACGCCCTTGCTAGAAGCAATGTAGGCTCCGATCAAAGAAGGGGCGACCTCTCCACAATCAAGTCGACTTGCAACGGCCTGCATCGTGTTACAAGCTTCAAACTTTTTTTTTCTATTAGCGCTTGGCGATTGATGGTACGTATCCCAATTACTGTTTTATCTAGCCATGTGGCGGCCGGCAACGGTGAGACGACACATTAATCCCGCAGAAAGAACTTCCATTCCTCCAACAAAGGAACAGTGCGGATACGTATCAAGCTTCTTGTACCCCATGTAGTACTAGTATGAGTGATGTCATCCCGCCGCACGTTGATTATGAGCTCCTTGTCCTCGTGTTGAGTACGAATGCACGCTTTTCCAGGGTCGGGAGGGGATAAAGCCTTGACGGGGACGTGAAGGCATTACGACATGCGGACACCTATCTCCGAACACCAGCCACCAAGGCCAGTGGCAAGTCGACTTGACCTACCACAACCTCGGATCCGGGATGCGGCTACAATCGTCTGCCGCACAGCTTTCATTGTTCTCTCTTTTTGCGATAAAAACAAATAGAAGTTCTTCCGGAGGGAAGCCGCAGACTCCTCAATGCTTTTATTCTCTACACCGGACTGTTCCTTGCTGTCCGAAGATCCCCGCTGTCATCATCATTCCGGTTGTCTCGCTTTATTTCTGCAAATACTATGTGAGCGCATCCTCGTACGAACAAAACGTAAGTCACTTGGCAGCACCATGTGCGCCTCCTTGCTTCCTGCGTACGATACTCGTTATCCTGCCCATCAATGTCCCTGATAAGTGGCACGACCTAGACCAACTTGGCACTTGCGGACGCATAACCTTCGCTGCCAAGCTAGAACCTTCACGGGAGAATCATTCTCTCTCCTGCCGTGGCCACTATGGTCGAATCACCATCGACACAAACCTAAACGGGCTGTTCTTCGTCACATGTCGGAACTCTCGGACCTCCGCGGTAAATATCACTCTTTTGAGCCATCCAACATCAATTTATTCGTATATTATGCTGTTCTGCATTGATGTCCGCGCCTTGTAAGAACGTCCTCGACAGCTGTGTTGAACAAAATCGATTAATCATAAGTTGAGCGCGTCTTGACCGCCACTCGGCACAGCCACCTGCCACCCAGTGACGCCAGTCACGATGCTGTATCCCACTCCTTCCTTGTCCCCATCCATTAGCCCCACATGTCTTACTATACCCCTAACCCTCCCAATGCCTATGGATCAATCCCTCCCAGTAACTATACGTCAAACCCTCCTGGTGCCTATCCGCCCAACGCCTACCCGTCAAACATCGGTCGATACCCCAGTTCCCAACCAAGGCAGTACACTCAACAACAGGGTCTTCCAGCTGGCGCCGATCCTCAGCTCTGGCAGTGGTTCTGCGCTGTCGATACTGATCGATCGGGCGCTCTCAGCGTCACGGAACTTCAAGATGCCCTGGTAAACGGTAAGTGGCACTGCAATCTTGCGCATGATGGTCGTGCTACAACTCGTACTTATCAGGAAATTGGACAAGTGAGTACACCTCTCGTTGATATCATGGTTTTATGCGAACTCTGGTAGGACATTGAGCGATTCTGCTCATACCCAGACTAGCCTCTTTATCGTTTACCCCGTTCTAACTGATTGCTGAAACCATGCTTAGAGTTTGATCTCGATACGGTCAAGATGCTCATGAACATCTTTGTACGTATGACCTCACCCTGCAAAAAATAACATATGTAACTTCCCGCAGGATACTGATCGAAGCTGGAACCATCGGCTTCAATGGTACTTCATATATGAAATTCTCAACTATCACTGACGCCGATCTGGCCCAGAATTTGCTGGCTTATGGAAATATATCGCCGAAGTGGCAACGAGTCTTCAAGCACTTTGACAGAGACCATTCGGGTTCTATCGACGGACGTGAACTTGCGGAAGCCCTTCGCAACTTTGGTTACAGCCTATCTCCTCCTTTGTTGCGAGCGCTAGAAATTCGATACGGTACGCACACACACTTTTTGCACCCAATAATCTAAATTGTCCGATAGCATCTGGCGCGACTAGTGCGTATGGGCCCCCTCCTGGTATCACTTTCGACCGCTTCGTGAGAGCGTGCGTGACCGTCAAGACTTTGACCGAAACATTCCAAAGGTACGATCTTGGATAAATCCATCCACGCCATGCAGTTTTGACGACTATCCAGGGAGGACCGTGACAACGACGGCTGGATTCAACTCAACTATGAAGATTTCTTGAAGGTGAGCGGGTCGATATTGTGGCGCACTTGTCTGACTCGGACACCCTAGATTTCGCTGAGTGCGCCTTAACTGATGAGAACTGTGATGCGATGCGATAAACAACGTCTGTATTCGTTGAAGATGTATGATAACCTTTTGAAATACGATGTTTCATGTATATACAACCCTCACCGTTCTGTATGTATGTATATGAGCTTCGCCAAAGATGCTGCTTGTAATTTCAATTTGCATGCTTTATAAGCCCCATTTGGACCCCTACTGCGCAACAACTCACTCATCACCAACATTAACTCTCGTTCGTCCCTGCCGACACCACCATGGATTTCTTTTGTAAGACAGGACATGCACATTCTACCGACCAGTTTCTGAAACTTTCCCCACAGTTTGTCTACCAATCATATGTTCGTGGGATTTCTCGTCTACCGTGCTCGCGCTCCGCCATTTATACCACCCATTACAGTCGGCTGCCCCACAAAAATCAAGCCGGAAGGAAACCAAGGAGCCAGAATATGTCCTCGGTGCCATAACGGTGCGTCGCATACGATCGTCCCAGCTCCACTCCCTAACGAAAGCCCAGCTGCGATGTTCTCCGCCAAGTCCAGAACCTGGTTCGAGCTCTGTTTCGTCCCGCTCATTCCTCTAAACTCGAAGCATGTTTGGATGTGCGGGATATGTCAGCTGCAGGTGCATGTGCAGCCTGGGTGAGGGAGTTTTTTTTGATGTGCGAGGGTCGTTGATGTTTCTTTGGTGTGGTAGGTGGGAGCCTCAGGTGGCTCAGCCGGGGTATCAGCATCCGCAGGTGCAGGGCCAGTATGCGCCGTCTCAGAGCGCTGGATACGGGCCTGGGTATGTTCAACCTCAGAAGTGACCCGGATGGCGAGCGTGTCATGGATCATTAACTATTTTGCATGAGAGTTACCCTGTAGGATGACGAGGTACGATACTAGGCGTCGTTGTACTATTATGTGGACGCTGGATACGATATCTACTCAAGTTGTATCATATATGGACTTGTCCTTGCGATCTCCTTCGCTGTCGGTGACGGTAGATCATAATTCCAATGGCTCCGATCAAAAATCCGCATATCCCGCATACGAGACAAGTCGCGAGAGTATCCCTCAATTCTGTAGCTGAAGAACCTGCGCGTAGCAGGGAAGGCGGGGGAGCTGGGTCTTGTCCTCTAGATGATGTGAACTCTGCGAGAGCAGCGGCCGGGTCTGTCGTGTTCAACAACCCGATCATCGGTGGATTGGAAGCCGTTTTGCCCTGGTGTATGACGTAGACGTTCTACAAGAGTATTAGGGAGGTATGATCGAAGGAAAAATCGTGAACGCACCCTCAAGAACACAGCCCCGAGAAGCCAATCTCCAGAATCGACCTGTGGGTTGAAGTCAGAGCACAATCAAGATTCGGTTTGAGAGCACTCTCACTCCGTTGTTCGCCTGTATTCCGCCGGTACACCAGCCGTCTTGCGTCTCAACTTCAGCCCAGTTGACATCCTCGGGATGGAGTGGATATTCCTTTGCAGTATCGGAATTGCCAAGTTTGATGCGCACGTCTACGGCCCTGTCGCACCTCACTTGCCATGCTTCTGTCTGCTGGTCGTACCTCGTGGACCCACCCGTTCCTATAGCATACCAGAACGCGTTGACGTCCGCAGTCGGACCTAAAATGAGAGTCGTCCCGGTATCAAGCACAGCAATCGGCGACGGTGCACCGCGGACCAGCGAACGCGAGAGAGAAAGGACCTGATCATTGATAGTAATCTGTTGAATCGGAAGCTTCCAGAAGTCATACTCGTCCTGGAGTCGATGCGAAGACCGGCGTGAATGCGAACTGACTCGTATCATTTGTCAAGGAGGAGTCCAATTCCCCAATGGTGAGCGATGAATCTGAATACGAAATATCCTGTGACTCGTTTCGTCCTAATTTGAACGCGAAAAAACCGGTGTGGGTCGTCGAAATGAGTGAATAGATTGTCCAGGATGGGGGTCCCAGACGTTAGGGGGATGGAAGCGACGAGTGGAAATGATAGGCCTAAGATACCCGAGTTTCCCTGTGTAAGAAAGAGCAAGCCCGCTCGTCTGGTTAGCCAAGGCTGCGTGGTGATCGTTAGTATTTCAACAAGCATGAAACGGGGACCGCACCAAACGTTTGGGAGGATATTTCATACGGGCCGAGCGTTACGGTCTCTGTGCCTACTGTTCCCAGCACTGAACCCACCAGATATGTCAGTTCGAAAGGCTGATTTGATAATGTCAGGGTGGTAGATGACGAGGAGGAATATCTCGTGATGCCCTGACAATCTGGATTTGTACAATCTGATGAAACCACCCACTGTGGGATATAATTTGGCTTTCTGAGTGTAGTAAAAAGATAACGGCAGGCTCACGAGGTCTGAGGAGCCGGTATCAAATGTGATCCAAAATTCTTGTCCCCCAATGCTACAATCGGCGGCATGAGAGGGGACTAATAGGATAACACCAACACACGTACTCGGTACGAATCAGATACGCACTAAGGGGCCATCAGTTAAATTACGCAGGTGGGAGAACACGAGACCCACTACTCTTGGCTACTGGCCACCGAAACATCACTAAGCAAGATGGATGGATCTTGATGGAGCCCACGTTGTAAGCGGAGCTGCATCCTTTGGGAAGTGCCACTTCGATGGTCTAACCTCTTCATAACGGTCACTATATCGAGAGAACAGTCGATGATGAGTAAACGTGATGATTAGATTGGAAGAGGCCCAAGAAGTTTCTCAGTCACTGACGATTCCAAGCCCCCTGGAATCGATTTGATTCCATTTGATCGGTCTGGATTGGAATCTGACCTGAACTAGTCCCAGTGGGAATCCATGATGACCGTAAGCCATGCCCAACATTATGTCAATGTAACCGGTCATGATTTAATACTGTCGGCCGCATCGTGATAAGTATGGACTACGCCAATGTCGTGTGACGTTACTAGAAGAACTGACGAAATACGCATCTTCACTAAACGGGTAGTCCACAATGAAGAAATTCTGATCATCATCAAGGACTACAACCATGCCTCCTGGGCGTTATTTACAATCATGCTCTAGGCGTTTACGCGTAGGGGCTTTCAAGGTTTAATAACCTTGACGTCAAACACGCTGACAAAACATACTGAACGCGCCAAAAAGGGATTCCCGGAACAAGTAGCATTTTTCTCGTTGCCCAGGTAAATGTGCAGTAATTCGGGAGATGTCGATGAGAGGCGGACAAAGGCCTGCCAAATCTCCATTTATTGTTGTGAGGTAGAGAAGGGAACAGTGAGAGTGGCGGTGCTCGGGCGGTGTGTTGTCAGAGTCACGCCTCACGCACCACGCGTCACACAGCACCAACCGCCAATTCACCTTGTCCCAAGTCTTTTCTTGCCTCGTCTCCCTTAGTTGCCACCGTCCATCTCATACTCGAGCTCACCATGCACACCAGCGAATACGACTATCTTTTCAAGCTTCTCCTCATCGGTGACTCTGGTGTCGGAAAGGTACGTCGCTACTGCGGCCACCAGTTTCGAGTATCCACTGACGTCGTGTCATTCAACAGTCTTGTCTTCTCCTCCGTTTCGCAGACGACACGTACACTGAGAGTTATATCAGTACTATTGGTGTTGACTTTAAGATCCGCACTATTGAACTCGAAGGCAAGACTGTCAAGTTGCAAATTGTGAGTTGGGTATCTTTCACGACTCCCCTTTGGAGTACTGCAGCCAGACGCTACCGCTACGTGCACTGGAGTGCGTCAGTGCGGTCAACATGCATTGCTTCGCGAAGTCGCTTGATTCATTTTTACATTGATTTGTTGCTTACATACCATTCGTATACGCGTTACAGTGGGATACTGCAGGTACGTCCGTGCGCTAGCTTCTGTGCAATGGTGGGCTGATGTGAGAAGGTCAGGAACGATTCCGCACCATAACGTCCTCGTACTATAGAGGCGCTCATGGTATCATTGTTGTGTACGACGTTACTGATAACGGTAAGAATGCTGGCCTGAAACGCGGACTTGAGCACTTACCAACGACAATAAGACACCTTTACGAATGTCAAGCAATGGTTACAGGAGATAGATAGGTACGCCTCTGAGGGCGTCAATAAGCTACTGGTTGGGAATAAGAGTGATCTCACCAGTAAGAAGGTGGTGGAGTACAGTGTGGCGAAGGCGAGTATTTTCTTGGAATATTTTGTTTGGGGATATTCTAACCACCTTCACAGGAATTTGCCGATCAGCTTAACATTCCTTTCCTGGAGACGTCTGCAAAGAATGCGACAAATGTTGAACAATCATTTTTGACGATGGCGAAACAGATCAAGGATAGGTAAGCGAAATTCATAACCCAACGCTTATGCAGCCTGTTTGACTTGTTTAAAGAATGGGATCGACCTCGACGCCTGCTGGTGGTGCCAAATCGTCAACAGTCACACCAGGTCAATCTGTTCAGCAACAGCAGTCGAGCCCTTGCTGCTGAAGGAGGGTTGTGATCAGCTTGGGGTGGGGTCACGCCGCTGAGATTGTACGCCTTCGTGATGTCTCGTGGCTGCAAGAATTGTATGATGACCCAATACTCAGGAGCGGGTTCTTTATCATATTCCCTTCTACATATCATCTGCTACTTTGGACATGTTCTTTTGCGCTTTATCAATTTTCTTCGTCCTAATTCTAGGCTTCTCTGCTCCTATTATGCGTGATCCTGAGAAGCTTGAGTATGCTCATATCCCCCTTGAGTCGCCTTGAGTACTGATCAGAAGCTGCTTGCTGCCTGACGGCCCTGACCCCACCGATCGTCACGGAAAAGATGAACGTTATCCTACGTTATCGCAATGCGGCCCATCAGAGCACCCCAGGAATCAACTTATCTGATCAGTATGTCACTGATCACGTCCATATCGGTCGGATTGAGCTGACATGCTGGACTCCTGGCGAAATCATCATCGATAATCCACAGGTATATATACCCCCCTTTCCTGCGCTCAGTTTCCAGTCAATTCAATCGAATTCTTTTTCATCACCTTCACAATCACTTACGCACAAATGTCTACTCGAGGCAGAGGCGTGCCCCAACAGGTTCTGACAAATTCGTTTGTCATATCCAAGCTGCCCACGAGGACGCGATATTATCAGTACGAAGGTGAGTTTCACTCTTACTACAATGACACAGCGGCTGAACTTCATATAGTTTGTGAGTATCTGTATCTGTACCCGATGGCCAATGACGGCACCTCACTCGAATATAGCGATCTCCGGTAGCGGGAAGGATATGAAGAACCCTCGAAGGAGGACCGAGGTCTTCGAGCGCCTTCAAAACCACACCGACCCCAAATTATTTACGCCGCGCTGTATCTTCGACGGCGCCGTTATTATGTACTGTCCCCGCGAGCTTCCCTTGTCTGGCGGGGACTCTCAAACCGTAAGAGTCAGGTGTTGGATTCGGAGCTACTTATCAATATCTGCTTTTGGTTAAGTTCGAAGTCAACATGTCCAACAAACCCCGAACGGATGGTTCTGCCCCGACACGCGGAATCCTACAGGTATATCTGAAGAAGGTCGCTGCCGACCCAATCGATTTTAGGTGTGTGCTTCCATCGAGCGAGTTTTTTTTTTCAACCTCCGCTTACTGCCGAATTACAGCGGTTTGCAAGCATTCATCGATGGCAAACAGACCAAGCAGACTCCTCAGGTCTTGACAGCGATAAATGTCCTGCAACTGATCATTCGCCAGGCACCGAATCTGTGCGTTTCCCTTTTATCGGTATTCGGTTAACGATGCTCATTGTTTTTCGAAGGAAATATCCGAACAACACGCGTGCGTTTTTTACCAAAGACGCCGGGATACAGACCCTGGGCGGAGGTTTAGAATTGTGGCGCGGATACTTCCAGTAAGCTCGGGATCCCTGTGGCGACGCCCATTTGACCAACATACAATAGGAGTGTGCGCCCTACCATTGGAAAGGTTCTGGTAAACATTGATGTGTCAACAGCGGTTATGTAAGCGAGCCTGTCTCTCAATTATCATACGTTAACACTCATGTAAATCTCAGGTTCAAGCAGGGTAGCTTTCAGACCGCCGCTCTTGCTGTTCTCAAGCAGAACGACGTCCGTGCGCTGGAACTCCGCCCAGATTCCCCTCAGTTCCGCCAGTTGAAGAACTTCTTCAAGGGCGTTTCCGTCACGCTCGCCCACCGGCCGGGCCTCAAAAAGATTCGGGGATTGGTTCCTAACGCTGGAAACTTTGAGTTCGAGAACACGACGGTCAAGGTAGGTTTTCATACGAATCACATCCATAACGCTTCTCTCAGCGCGAGTGCAGGACTACTTCAAGAAAGCTTGGAGTCGTCCTCTAAATTATCCGAACATCATCGGCATTCAGGTTGGATCAAAGGACCGGGATGAAGTCATCCCAGCGGAAATGTGTGCTATCGCACCCGACCAACGCTACACGCGAAAACTCCCTCCCGAATTCTCACCGATGATGGTTAAGTTTTCTTCCAAGAAACCAGATGAACGCCTGGCGCTCATCAGCGCTGGTATCAGCAACGCAATTACGACCGACCAACGCTCTGTAAGTGCCACATCCATCTTTTCATGCGTTTGATTGACTGCTTGTACAGGCCCTGGATTATCAGAATTCGCCTTTCTTGCAAGATGCGGGGATCACTGTATCTCCCGACCCTATCTTAGTCACTGGACGTGTCCTCCCCACACCCAAAATCCATTACGGCAACGCTGCCGCTAGTAGACCGGTGGTAAGTCCAGGATGTCAGCATGTATGGGGCGCAATGATTTGATTCTTGACCTACAGCAACCCCGAAATGGGTCATGGAATGTCATTGACCAGATCTTCCATGAACCAAAGGGTCTATCGTCCTGGGGCATTCTTAATTACTCAAGGGTCAACGATCAGACGATCAATCGGTTCGTCAACACTTTGCTCAACGCATGCAAGAAACTTGGTACCATCAGTGTTTATTTTATGTATCTCAAACTAACCTTGTCTATCTTAGGAATGAGTAAATGGGATGTTGAATTTCATTTCTAGCTACTGATCGTTGTCTGGTAGATGTAGCCCCACCTGCGGCGAGCCAATCTTGTGCTGGTGCATCGTCTGTGGTAAACGTAAGTGCTACATCGATTCATCCATTAACACGTGCTTATGTTAAGCAGGACATGAGATCGCTTAAAAATGCCGTCAGCAGCAGGATAGGCAAAGATCCGGAGATGGTATTGGCCATCCTGCCGACAAGCTCGACGGATATTTATCACGCTATCAAGTCGTTCGGTGATGTTATTGCTGGTGTATGTGTTCTTACATGAGTGATTCGAATGATGCTTACATCTTGCCTAGTTCCCAACACAGTGTGTCGTAAGTCGTGTCGCGTTGTTTGCGACCTCCATTATAATCTCCTCCGTCTAGCGAGAGAACAAGATCGAAAGAGCAAACGACCAGTACTGTGCGAATCTAGGCATGAAGTGCGTCGAATTTTGTTCTCTGTCTCGATGTGCACCCCTGACTTGTTTGGTAGGATCAACGCCAAACTTGGAGGCGTCAATTCATTACCAAGGTCAGGTGCGTTGGAGAAGCTCATGAGCGCTCCGTTCATGATTATGGGTATGTACCGTCCCTGTTTGGCCTTGGAGACTCATCGAAGGCTGGTTCATCCTGCACCAGGTGCCGATGTAGGGCATCCTGCACCTGGCATGATCAACCAGCCCTCTGTGGCATCTCTCGTTTATTCGTTTGATCGGTATGCTGCGCGGTACGAATCGATGATGTCGGTTCAACACCCCCGCCAAGAAAAAATTGACGAATTACGCAAATTAGTATATGTAAGTTCTTTCCATCTGTTATATGTACACGTGGTTCAACTATCACAAGCGTGCGATCTTCGAGTTTGGCGAGCGTAATAGGGCCGCACCCATACGCATCATTTTCTTCCGAGATGGCCTTTCCGAAGGAGAATACGCGCTCACGGGACAAGAGGAGATCGAGGATATCACAGGTGAGTTGGTTCAACGATAGCTATTTCTTGTTTTCATCATGTCTACTAGGGGCGATCGATGACATCTGGCGGGACAAAGGCATAAAGGGCGCGAAACCTGAACTGACGTTCATCGTCGTAGGTAAACGGTAAGTCTGCAATCTATTCTATGCATCTGCTTTTGTCGCTCATTCGCTGTGTTTCCTCAAGACACCATGTCCGATTCTTCCCAAGGAACAGGTATGCCGCTCGGTTGTTACCATCGTTTCTGGTCGATTTATGAATGCATAGGAACGATGGGGACAAGTCTGGTAACTGTCCCGCAGGATTTGTTGCCGATCAGGGAGTGGGAAATCCAGCAGTGCGCGACTTCTACTTACAATCGCACGGTGGTCTCCTTGGAAGTTAGTTTATCACAGTTACTCAACCTTGTCCGACCGCTGATTGCGTGTACAGCTAGCAGGCCGAGTCACTATATTACGCTCAGGGACGACGTGTATAAGCACAACACAGACGAGTAAGTCCGCAGCCTAACGTTTGTCACAATACTTGCTCACCTTTCTTTAGCCTGCAGGAGCTCGCGTTTACGTTGTGCCATTCTTATGCGCGTGCGACGCGTTCCGTCTCTATTCCGGCTCCCGTTTATTGTGAGTTATATCTATTCATCTACAGTGCATGCGTCTGACACGTTCTTTTTCTCGCCCAAAGACGCCGATGCAAGTATCCCATCCCATCCCGTCACGCCCAGCATCCACAACTAACTATAACCATTCAACAGATCGTCTGCGCGCGTGGCGCGTTCCATTTCAACCCTGCCATGGGTTTCGACGCTGCTACTATCTCTAGCCATGACGACGCTTTCGACCTTGAACGCTGGAGGAAAAATTTTAAGGACAAACACGCTAATTTGGCCAAGAAGATGCATTTCATGTGAAAAGGATGTGGAAGTATAATTTGCGCAACGCTTTTGATGAATGACTCAGTTGGATGTATGTAGGATATAGCACAGCAGTTTTTGTTTGCATGAAATTAATGAACTCGTGGTCTTCTCTCGGTGTTGTCTCCGGGGCTGCAATCGTGCCATTAGACAAAGAACTACGTAATAGACACGGACAAAATGACTAAGCCCAACTCGGGAGGTCGTAAGCGACAAGTCCAAAGCTTCAAGTTCGTCTTCTGGAGCTCGTTGAATGAGAGTGATGTGTACGAATGAAATTGTTTATATGTAGAACATTGGCATGGCATCAGCAGTTTTGTTTGCTTGTTCAGTTGTTCGAAGGAAACCAATGAATCAACAATGAACTATTAATTCTCGTTGCTCCTCAGGCTCGCGCATGGTTTCAAGTTCCTGGGCCTGCGATCGTGCCTTTAGATAAAGAGCCACGTATCATGGACAGACCTGGGCTCGGACTGAATCAAAGGTCCGTGTGGTGAGTGACAAGTCCAGAGTCCAGACCGAACTCAGGGGAACGGTCATCCTTCAAGAAACTGGTATCAGTTGTCTGGCTTGTGACGGTATCGTAAGTCATGAGGCATTACTACGACCGATATCAAGTGCCAAGTTGGAGTTCGTCGACAGAACGGACAAGTTAAACCGGTGTGCCATTGCATTTTCTCTCGAGTCTTGCTTGACACGGTAAAGCGCTACAAGGAAAATTCCCTCTGCGGTAACCTTTGCCGTATCAAGACGTGCGGTAAGAGTGCTGGTGAGCGGTGTGGGGAAGTACGTCTAAGGCCTTTGTCTCCACAGGCGGACTTTTAAAATCAGATGAGTCTATCTGAAATCGGTTAGCCATAAGAGACTTTCCAGTAAAGGTGTACACAAGACCTGCCCCAATACGTGTATGGAATGAACGCTCAACTGGCCTCTTTTGGAGAAACAAAACACGTTGAAGCAAACATCTTGCGCCATACGCAATCTATTTTATATACATAGACCTATAAGTTTACGTCTACCACGCACAATCCCAATCGCGTAGGTGGAATCGCTTCTTTTTGCTCTTGTTTTGGTTCACCACCCGCGAGAAGCGAGTCTCCCCCCCTTTAGATTTGCATCGCTAAAGAATGATGGGCATCAACATCTGTTCCAACAAGAGTAAATATAAACATGAAACTTACATCGTGAGACCGACCATAGCAGGACCAATATCTTCTGATACCTAATTTTGATTTTAGGGTGAAACACGTAGTTGTGATGAAATAACGAGACCCACCTCAGCGAGCATCTTGGGGTTGTTGTGATGAGTCACCTATGCGTCGTGTCAGTTGAGATGATATGATCGATGGAAGGAGATAAGTTACTGCTTGCACGATGGCTCGCGCCCGTTTGGCCGGATCCCCAGACTGGAAAGAGAATGAGTAGAGATAGTGAATAGAGATTAGCCGCAAGTCAATGAGGACCTACGTGGAAAATGCCCGAACCGACAAAAACTATTAACCGCTTGGATCAATATCAAGGCCAAGGAGGCTTTCATACAACTCACTTCCATCACAGCCCAGCTGCATCATAAGCGCAGCATCAGCTAAGATCCGTGAATTTCAGTTGTCTTGTTTTACAGCATCACTGGATGGACATACCAGGCGTGGCGATACCCCCAGCAGCGAAATTGACGACCGGCAATCGTTTTAGGCGGGCTGTTTCCTTGAGGAGGTGGAATGGAGCCTGTATCTCTTTTGCATATGCATACAGCTCTTCTTCGCTCATAACGCTAGCTTTTCTGATCTCGCTCATGACTGATCGCTGGTGGCGGACCGCCTCGACAACGTTACCTGTGCCTGCCTCGCCTTTTGTGCGGATGAAGGCGGCTCCTTCTGAGATGCGACGAAGGGCCTCGCCAAGGTTACGGGCGCCGCATACAAAGGGCACTTTGAAATTGTGCTTGTTGATGTGGTGTTCGTCGTCTGCAGGAGAAAGAACTTCAGACTCATCGATGTAATCTATACCGATGGCTTGTAGGATCTAGGATCATGGCAGTGCCAAGGAGTGTAATTAGGCGAGTTGGGATCAAGATGAAAATAGGGACTGACCTGGGCTTCTACAAAGTGACCGATGCGAACTTTTGCCATGACAGGAATGGTTACCGCATCAACGATGGACTTGATCATGGCGGGGTCGCTCTGGAGGGTGGAGACGGATGGATCAATGAAACATGTTTGAAAAAGGAAGAAAGGCGTACCATGCGTGAAACACCCCCCTCTTTGCGAATATCTGCAGGAACACGTTCGAGTGCCATGACAGCACATGCCCCTGCCTCCTCGGCAATGCGTGCCTGAAATGAGACATGGTGAGTGAAAAGTCAGGGGTAGGCAATGATAATTCGCACCTGCTCTGGATTGATGACATCCATGATGACGCCTCCCTGGAAGAGATAAGGACGGGTGAGTATGTGTTTGGGAGTGGTATTACCTTGAGCATTTGAGCCAAGCCTGATTTGACCTGGGAATAGTGAGTGTTTGATGTACATTGTAAAATGTTGGATGGCGAACCCCAAATGTTCCCAACTTGCTATTTCCAGCATCGCGCTGTGCTGATCGAGGGATGGCAGTACCAGCAGCAGCAGCAGCAGCTGGTGTTGCTGGTGTTGGTTGAGGGGCAGTTGTGGTTGGGAGAGGGGTGGACATTTAGGCAGATGAGTCTAAGAGGCGTGTGGTTATGGAAAAAAAAACAGATGATGATGATTATCTCTCGAGATTATCCGGACGGAACGGATCCGGAGTCGGAAGAAGCTGACATGTAAATACTAGCTAGTACGCGATGATTAACATGTGACTAGTCAAAAACCCTTGGACGTGAGCCAATTGATCACATCATTTTTCCAACGGCCACCCGAGATGACAAGGTGCCTTTGTGCTACGACTTGTACTTTAAGTCGAGCAGCCTCCGGGGAATTGTGGCTGAATAGAGATTGTTTTAAATCGTTGGCAAGAGACTAAAGGGGTGTCAAAAAAAATGAAACAAAAGGAAAGAAAGACAAGTACACTGGGTTGTCCTTGAACGTTCCGGATTGATACGAGGTATCTTGTGCCACCATTACGAATGTCAGTATAGACAGGTAAGGAACCACGAGAATTGCGGCGAATGAGGTATCTGAGCGACATTTTCCTGTGTGAGTGATACCAACCAACTAGTTTATGAGTACTTGATCGGACTTTGAAATATGAATATGAAATTGATGTAATGATGAAACCCCCTTATATCGCGTTCAGAAGGTCTCACCTCTCCATATAAGACCCATGCCTCATCCTTCCCTCTTCCTCTCTCACCATCATGTCCCTACTAGTATCGCCTGATTGCTGGTCATCGGCAACTATCCCTCTAGATGATTATTGCTGGTCTGACTTATTCCCTTGGAATACTTTCGACAAACACAATGCCTACTGTAAGTCCTTATTCTTAATCAAACAAATTCACCTCCTAATTATATCAACTTCTCAGTTCCTCCGTCTCCTTCTGAAACATGTTCTTCCTTCTCAACCGATCTATCACCTTCTCCAGAACCAGTCACAATACGTGTAGTTTGTGACGTTCCTCTGCTCGCTCCTCGTCCGCTTCCGTATCATTCTCCTACTTTCCTCAAATTCGATTTACCCGATCCTGACCAAGACTTGTCACATCCACCCTACACACACAGACCTTCCAAGCGGAAACGTGATCACAATGACGACCACCACCGTGATCATTTGCGTGTAAAACGCCGCAACGCCGATTTACAACGCTGGGCAGCCGGTGTCCACCATACCGACACACAGGGTCGTTCTCACGTATATACCGCCACCCGGCCTGATCGCCCATCTTAGGGGCATCCTCATTAACACCATCCTCTACTCCGGCTTCTCCCTTTCGTCAGTTATTTATCTCCCTCCCCAACCCCTTTCTAACATGCCTTCAGCGAGTATATGTATACATCCGATTATGTATAGCGCCACCTGATGTTTGCCACATATTTTGCAGCCCTTCCATCACACTGCTTAATTCGCACAGTACGTTTCCTCTACACCCAGAGCACAGCAATTTAGATTCATAATTACCAGCATTAACTCCACACTGTATACTATTACATAGCATGTCATCTGAGCCTCTTCAGATAGTGGAATCGTAGCATATGATCACCTCGTGCCATGGCCCCACACAATTACCGCTTTTCAACGGCAACTTTCATCTTGCCAACATCATGCCAAGTAGTCTTCAGCCGCATTCCGACGTGGACGACGCCAACCGTTCATTTCCGTAAGTTATGGCGCGCGTCCCTGACAGCCCGGCCTTCAACACATCAGACAACCGGATCCTTTCAGTGACTGTCGCCTTATCCCCTGCCACATTTTCAAAATAATACAATCTACTTCAAGGTATGTACGCTCCACGATCAACGCAGGTCACCACGGTGCAGAAGCAAGGGCACTCCACTATCTCCCACAAGATAGTACGTCAGGCAGTTATTATTAGCATCGGTGGCGGTAGCCAGCAGTAGCCTTCCAGTTACGTTACACAGCTCGTGATACTGGTCTAGTAGGGATTAGTACTCGGAGCTCAAGCTATAGGAAACTCTGCCTCAAAATCAAAAAAACCATTGGCACTCGCAGCTTTCTTCCGGTGATTCTCCGCATGCTCGCGTCGTATCTGAGCAGCACGAAGGTCTATAGTCGTGAGATCCAGTTCGTGCAACGCTCGACGGACGGCTTTGGAGTTTTGCACCTGTTCGGATGCTGCACGCGAACGGCTAGCTTCGATAGCTTCGATTTGGGATAGCTGTGTTGTGTTAGATGTGCGATATGATAGGAATGAGTGAATTTACAATACCTCATCTTTATATTTTTGGCCTAGGCGTTCTTTGAGAGTTTCCCGGCGCGTGAAGGGGGGTAGGAAAGGTGCTGTGGGGGGTCTAGGCATATCACCTGAGGGGTTTTCCGGTATTGGGTGTTTAAAGGATGGAGCGGGAGATGCTGGAGTTGGAGGCGTTTTAATAGCGTGATAAGGTGAGTGGGACGGTGGATGGGGAGAACGGTCGCGCATTTTGAAGTCTCCCTCGGCATCTTGGTCTGCTGATTCCTCCTTGGCTTTTGGGCTTGAAGCCGGAGAGCGAGCATCTTCAAGGATTGACTGGACTTTGACATCTTGAACGTGGTGTAGGTCATCGTTAGATTCAGCTTTGGCATACGGGGAGGCAGACTTTGTGGCTGGTTTTTCTTCTGGGGCGCGGAGCGAGCGTTGGGAGTGTGTTGGAGAAGCCGGGAGATGCGTTTCTTCATGCGTAGGCTCTGGCTTGACATCTTGAGACAAGGAGCGCTTTGAGGGACGGGGACTGGGAGTGTGACTCCCGCGTCGCCTGTCATCACCGCGGTGGTCTGAATAGCGGCTTGGGGGCGCTGAAGGTGGACGGGGAGAATGTCCTGGCTCGCGCTTTACCGGAGATCTGGATGAATGTCGATGAGTGCTGCCATCAGGGGAAGGTGGCCTGCTGTGTCTCCTGGGTGAGTATGAACGACGAGGAGACCTGACAGGCGAATAGTGCTCCCGACGGCGTTCATTTGAATCTACAAGGTCACAAATTAAGAGTCAATAGAACAACATACTTTGGCGTTACCTTGACGTGGAGAATACGGAGCTCTGTGCATACTCGATCTTTCCCTATCATCGAATCTTCGTCTATCGTGATGATTCCTGTCATACTCTCGACTCCTTCCCCTCCCTCCATAGTCCCTATCTCGCTCCGAATCGCGGCCTCGCCAGCTTCCTCCACCACCACGGTAGGTATTCCCTCTGCGCGGTGAAACACGACCCCTCCCGCGCCCTCGCCCCCTCCCTGTATGCTCATCGCGCGTCCAAGCCCTGTCGTCCCTACGCTCCGAAGCCCTTCTGTCTGGTTCCCATCCTCTCTCTCCCCTGGGGCGCTCGTCACGGTGATAGTACTCGCGATGGGTGTCGTTTCGAGAAGGTGACGTGTAGGTGTCTCTTCCTCGAGGCGAACGTGGTGGTGGTGACCGGGGAGGGTGATAGCTTCTATCTCTGTCTCTATCTCGTTCTCTGCCCCTGTCCCTGTCCCTGTCTCGTTCGCGATCACGGTCTCTGTCTCTGTCTCTGTCGTCGCGTCGGGGACGATAATGGTCTGGTCCAGCCATTGGCACCGGCCGACCTACATATCTCCTGTCGTCTGTAGGTTCAGGCCAACTACTTGCTGTTCTGCTAACTTCTGGTTTGGGAGGTAGACCGCTCATGGGGAGTTGCATGATTCAGATATTTCGTGGTTTCTGAAGTTGTGCGTGTATTTAGTGCCGCGGAGATTGAATTCAGTAATCTTCCAGTCTGCGTTGGTGCAACGCTTGGGAGGAGCATCAGACATGCATGTCGATCTGGTGCCACTAGCTTCGACATCTCAGATAGAACGCACGCCCTCTGGAGGGGATGGTATACCTGCGGATTTGGAGGAGGACCTGAGGGCATTTGGGTGCAAGCTCATCCATGAAGCCGGGATATTACTAAAACAGTACGTCTTCATACCTCAGTGCAACGTCTGTAGTCAATCAATCATGCAACACCTGGACAGAAAACAAGTTGCTGTAGCCACAGCTCAAATCCTGTTCCAACGTTTCTGGTATGTAACTTCCATGAAACAGTTCGGTATCGGTGTAAGTCCTCTGCTTTTGATCTCACCCACAACCGACCACCCATGTTCATCACACAGGACATCGGAATGGGAGCCCTATACCTTGCATCCAAACTTGAAGAATGTCCGCTCCGGATGCGCGACCTCATCAACATTTACGACCTTCTTCTCCAACGCACATCCCACACCCTCTCCTCGCCCCAAAACCAAGACACATTCAAATACGCACCGATGTCTTACTTTGGCAACACCTTCTATGATCTCAAAGATGCACTGGTCGTAGCTGAGATGCAGATCCTCAAGCGACTGGGGTTCAACGTCCACGTGGTCCTGCCATATGGCACGCTTATAAACTATCTCCGCGTTTTGGGGTTGACGAGCCGGAAAGATGCTTGTGCGAGGGCGTGGGGGTACCTTAATGATGCGTGAGTGATTATTACGGTCTATATGATGCATTGCGTCGCACGTTCTGATGGGAGCGTAGCCTGCAAACGCCCGTTTACGCATTATACGCAGTCCCAACGATAGTGAGCGCAGCTATCCTCCTTGCTTCTCGTCATCTCGACATATCACTGCCTTCTTCGCCACCTCATTGCTGGTGGGACCTCTTTGATGCGCCTTGGGAGGACGTGTGGAGCGTTTGTGGCTATGTTATGCGTTTGTATCGCGAGCGCACACAGGAGGAGAGGATGAGGGTGATGAGATTGGTGGGCAAGAAAGATGTGAGGGGGTGGCTGGAAGAGAATGCTGCTGTGCAATCTTGAATCTTGATGCGCGGTCTTAGCGATTGGGCTCTGGGCGGATGTGGTTTGGTTCGTGCGGCTTCTTGCTGATCTGCACATTGCAGTAGCCTTATGGTCCGAGGCGATCATGCACTTCTATGCACTCATCAATTCATAGGTCACCGCAACATCGCAATTTCCTTTGACGAACCGTTGTCGCCTCTGCGAATCATAGTCCCGCTTCACAAACGCGTTGAGGATGGCGTTGGCATCATCTCACCGAGACGCTTCTGACTGGAGGCTTTGCACTGGGTGTGCTACCCTAGGCTTTGTCTTGCTCCTCTTCTCTCATTGGCCCTTCGTTTCTCCTCCCCTGTTCTCACCATCCACGTTCAGGAATGCCTCAGTTCTACACCGATTAGCGGTTTACCACTGTATTTGAGGATTTTGTTTCAAATCGTTGCATATTGTATGGGTTGCAAATCTCATTGTAGTGGCGAGGTGAAGTCGCACTCCTGTTCCCATCACTTCCACGTCTCGCAGCTGCATTGTTCGACGTCGATTCCAAAAGCATGTCCGCCTGTTTTCCATACATGACGCTAACAACCATCTTCATTGTCTGCTTAGGGGTGACTAACTCGACATATGTGAGTAAACAGACTCCTCTTTCCTTGCTGTCCCTTTCATGCCCTTTTTTCCACGGAGCACGTCCGATCTGTCACAGCATATGTGCCAGTAGGTGTATTTACTGATAAGCTGTGACCTTATTCATTCTACATCGAGTAGCTGAACAGTAGTGTCCATAATAAGACTTCTCCCCACAGGACAATAAACAAGGATACAAAAAGGAAAAAAAAAACACCCCTGAACTTTTGGTTTGCAATCGTTGTATGCTCCTTTGGTCTGTGAAGAGCCAAACTTTTTTTTGATTAGTTCCCCAGGGTCCATCCCTGACCATGATCATGTTTGCAGAAACGATTCAACTCTATGCGAGCTTCTAGGGAATTGTGAGAGGCTAGTACTCGATTGGCAGTAGTGATTCGCTCTCATGGAAAAAAAAAATCATGGTCGACGTAAGGTGAGGGTATTGCCGATGAGTCAACCTTTTTCCCTTTTCCTCGCTAACAAGTTTTGAGTCATGAAAGAAATTCTTTTAGACTATGGTTTAGAAGTCAGACCGTCCAATCAAACATGGGTGTGGCTCATCAAACTTATTGTGTGTTCTAGGGCCTCCTAATGTGACTTGATGCAACTGCAGCTTACTCCCTCGGACAATGTTGACAGCGTGGAGCCTTGCGAGTTTTCAACCACCGACACCTAGGCTAATTACCGAAAGGATTGCCTAAGGACTACGAGCAGTATAGCCTGCACCGGGCTTGGACGGACTCCCTGTGAACTTGAAGATCACCGCTCACACAGCTAGAAGGAGTCAAGATATTTGCGTGCCTGCGGTATGATGATTTTCCTTACACATTCTTCCATATTTATTATTGACATCGGTTATAAATCAGAGTATGCCCCTACGTCACTTCACAAATTGCCGGCCGCTTCCTCCAAAGAAGCATCAAAGTATCCTCATGGAGTACTTGTGACAAAATTAATAAATATTCATGCACGTTGCACAGGATCGTCTGCCCAGCGGCTATATTGACAGAAGAGTCCGGAAAGAATCAGCCCCGGAGCGCCCGAAGCGGTCATATTGGGTCAAAGCGAATAGCATGCTGTACGTACATCGCAATCATTCTTCAGAACCACGGAATCCTTAACACGATCGTATGTCGCATGCTTTCCATCGACCCCGACTCGGTTGACAAAAAATTAGGAAGACCGTTTCCGTGATCGCGGGTCCGATAGCCTGTCACATCGCCCTTGCTGATCAGAAGCGGCAGCCGTGACAATTCAATTGTCGGAGTCCCTGTTTAGCCTAGTCCACGGAGTGTTGAGAATACCTTGTGGGGCCAGTAATCGTCGTTGGCTAATTTTTTGAATGTCGATGCGCATTAGCCCTCCTGGTACTACATCTGATTTCACCACGTATTTGCGGCGCGCTCGGCTCCTTTGGATTCTGAAAGAAGCTCATTTCCGCCACGTATTGATCACGACAAACAAAATCCGACCTCGGACAATTTGTCTCAAATGGGTGGACCGGCAGTGGGTAACACGGTATTGCCGTCGTGCTTGGTTTCAATCTGACTCAGTAGCTTCTTGTGTCATGTATTGTCCATGACCATGATGAATCATGCTCACGTCTAATCATGAGCCAATGCTAGTACCAAATTCCGATCCACCACCATGAAAAAGATGAGCGACGTCAGCAGGATTCGAACCTACGCCCTCAAAGAGGAACAGATTTCTAATCTGTCGCCGTAACCACTTGGCTATGACGCCATAGGAGGTTATACAGTGACTTGTAAATGATTATCTTTGTTGAATTTTTTTTACTTGAAAACTTCTTGACTGCATCCTGATTCCTCCAGGCAAGGTGAGCACCAAGGCTAAATTGTTAAACTAATATACAAGTTTTGTGCAGGTTTGAGGTTCTCGCCTTGTGTGTTCCGACAACAACGCTCCTCAACGTCACTCCCTCCACAAATCGTGGTTTTCAAGAAATCAAGTATTTTTATTTGAGATCTTCGAAACCAATTTTGTGCAGAAGGCCAGATCTGCAAATATTGCTCACAGGCATCCTTTCCTCTGCGCCGGTTTATTCTGGCACTTTCAGTCGCGAAGAGCAGTCATACCACTCCGTTTTTACAGCTTCGGGGATGCACCGAGTCCGCATATTGGACCATCTAACCTTTGGGGTGTCACAAAAGAATGCGTTCCACAACCTTGCCTTGTGCCTCGGCGCACCTTTTTTGACTAGCAATACCATCACCTTAATGTTGTGGAGCTGGCCGTTGTCTTTATGGAATCGGTGGAATATGTTCTGTCTGTTTATGTTCCCGAAGCTCGATGATGTACAACTCAAAATTCGGCAAGAAAAATCACCTACGTGGAAAAGTACGCAGCTGCCTTATCTGTGAGCGCATCTACGAGGAGCTTGGGCATTGGGTTGAGCCTACACAAACGCCGTCTGTTTCTTTTCGGCAATACCTTCTGGATCATTTTGTTCTCGCCTCTTCATGCTTATTCAATGCATCATGAGTGAGCCTCCCACCCAATTCCCACCGCAACTCCTTAGACTGTATCTCAGACTTGTTCGCGAG
This sequence comes from Suillus fuscotomentosus, assembly GCF_016647785.1. Lineage (NCBI taxonomy): Eukaryota > Fungi > Basidiomycota > Agaricomycetes > Boletales > Suillaceae > Suillus > Suillus fuscotomentosus. The sequence goes on from NW_024539537.1 coordinate 365,117, forward strand.
TCAGTATTCACCGGTTAACCAATGCCTTTTGGTTGGCACACTGGCCTGTGTCCATCGCTCTGACCTGGTGAGTTATGCCATTGTCATAGAGATTCTTGGAGTGATTGAATGGTTGTGCAGCTCACTAACAAAGAAAGACTTAGTTCGGTCTCTGTTTTTAGGAGGTGCGTTGTACTTCCATTGCTAGGTTGATCATAAACTACAATAAGGACGTTGAAAGCCTAAGGCCTCAAAGACCTCGTTGTATCGTGGTGTATCTTGACCTTGATATCCCTGAGTTGCCCCAGTACTGCCAGAACTACAAGAAGCGGGTGTTGTGTGCTATGGAGTACCATACACCTTGTATCGAGTGTTGAAGGACTTGCCACAGAAATATTCAAACTCAGTTTTTACTTTCTCGCAATGGGCCTGGCACGAAAGAAGATACCTGCAGCCATGGTGTATGAAATGGCGAAACGTTGATCTCGTCCGATCTCAGTCATCGTGATGATCCGGTTTCCTTTTGACGAAGCGCTTTCGGTGTACCAGATTTTGGCTGTATTTATATACACTGAATAATCTCAAGATGCCTTAGATTGTGTTCTAATCCTTCTATGCAGTGGGCAGGCGGGAACATGGTATTTATTGTCCAGTGCCCCGAACTTATAAATGTTGATTTTTCAAACACGTGACTGACGCGGCGTCGCGATCGGCTCTGTTTATCGGTGTGCAAATAAGGTTTGAACTTGGAGTATAAATATCTCGTGTTTGTCGTTGCACTGATATCTCTCAGTCAGTTCCGCCATTATCATCATTCCACGCCCGCCAGCATATCTTTACGATCCTTTATTCATTCACCAATATGATCATTGATCTCTACTACCACCTTAACCCGTGCCGCCCGTGTTGCTCTCCAAGGCTATCTTACAGCCGCTTTCTTCAAAGAAATTGTCATCGACCGCACTATTCAGGTCGTGTCCAGATCAGAGAAGGTTTCTATTAGCCTTGTTAGTAGTACTTAGTACATCCACTGTCTGCTCCTCGACAACTGTCCTTCTAGCCACCGCTAAAGCTGCTCGACAATTCCTCAGCGACGATTTCCAGCACATCCCCGCTCACAAGGACGTCGGTGATACCACTGAGCCCAACGCAGCTTTTTTTGGCAACAACATCGTGGATGCTATCTCAACAACCAAGGCTTTCGGAGCACCAGCTCAGCCATCCTCAATGATTGAATCAAGTCAGCCCGCCTTTGACGGTCAGACCGAAGGCTTATCGATGATTGATTCCGACACGTCGTTCATGGCCCGTGATGAGAATTTAGTCAAGGACATCCTCTCCGGTCATCGCGTCTTAGACACCACAGACCTTGACTCGGAGTGGCTTTCTGACGAAAGCACTTTCTACGAGGTAAGAAGCGGCGCAATGGTTTGGACTTTTAACAACTGACGCTTGGATATGTAGGACGACTGTCAGGCTACAACGCAGTGCCTTACGGACGACAAACCGAAACACACCTTGCATGCCGAATTTGACTCTCACACCATCAACAATCTAATCCGGAGAATGGCAACTCTTTCTCTGAACGATGTACCGTCTCATATATCGAATCTTTCTCTCGACAATGTACCTACCATTTCAACTCTTTCTCTTGACGATGTACCTTCTCATATACCAAATTTTGATCTCGACAATGTACTCCCTCACATCTCAACACACTTTCTTGACGATGTATCCACTCACTTATCAAGTCTTTCTCTCGACAGTGTACCTTCTACTATTTCAACTCTTCTCTCGACGATGTATCCTCTCACTTGTCAACTCTTCCGTCACATCACACTCTATACCACACTATCGACACCCTACCTGATCCATATCAGCCTTCGAAGCTTCGGTCAACACACGCCCTAGACGATCACACTATCACCCACCTACTCGGAACTCTTCCTCCCGATCCTCCTCAGTCATCGAAATGTCAGCCCCAATGCACCCTAGTACACGACTGCCCTATGGATGACTTAATTCGAAGAATGTTAGATCTTTCTCTCGACGATGTTCCATCTCGATTATTGACACTTCAGCCACATCATGCTCTACACCATCACCCTGTTGACACGCTACCAAATAACACAAAAGCTCTTGCTCTCGACGACAACCTCGCTATCGATGCGCTACCAAAAAATACAGACACTCTTACTCTCGACGACAACTGTGCTATCGCCATTGACGCTCTACTACAAAAGTCAGCAACTCTTACTCTCGACGATAACCACGCCATCGCCATCGACGCTCTCCTACAAAAATTAGCAACGCTTACTCTCGACGACAGCTATGATATCGACATGCTGCCCAATAACGCAGACGCTCTTGCTCTCGACGATAACCATGCTATTGCCATTGACGCTCTCCCACAAAAATCAGCAACCCTTACTCGATGACAACTACGATATCAACATGCTGCCCAATAACACAGACTACTCTTGCTCTCAACAATCACGCTATCGACGCTCTACTGCAACAACCAGAAACTCTTACGCTCGGTGACGATGCCTCTCAATCATCAAAGCTTCAGCTACTCCACAACACAAATGTTTTCCCCCTCGATGGTCCATCTCAGTCACCAGAATTTCAGCTGCAGTCCACCCTACACGATAACACTATCGAGATGCTACTACAAAATATGGGTGCTCTTTCCCTCGACAACGATCTCTTTCAGTCGCAGCCGCAGCACATTCCACATGATGACACTATTAACAATTTACTTCAGAAGTTCCAAGTGTTTACCCTTGACGACAGTCCCAATCACAGTCTCGGCCCTCGACACTTGCACTGCAACACTCCCTACGCCATGACACTACCATCATACTACGAAATATTGCACCTCTTACTCACGATAGTCGTTCTTAGTCCTCGGAATTTCGATTACGACACACCCTACACCATGATGCTATCAATACCGTACTTGGAAATGTGGAACTTACTATTCTCGACGGCACTCCCTCGCAGTCGCCAAAATTTCCGTCAGAATACACCGCACTAGCCGTTGAACTCCACACGACATCTACGAATAGTGAGTGGCCTGCTCATACTCTTTCTTTCATTACTGATATCTTAATATTAGAGTCTCCTACGATCAAAAACGTCAGATGTTGATACATCTAACATGTCTCCAGTGTCAAAGTCCCCTACGACCAATCCGGATGACGCCTAATAGCCTCCCTCGCTGTCCCCTACGACATAGAATCACATTCTCCACGAGGTTGCAGGCCCCCCGCACATACTACGCACTCAACATACCGTAAGTCTTCGATGAGTCAGAAGTCCCCTACGACCGTATCTCGACGATGCGCCATACGGCACAACGGCCTCCTTTACCACGCCCTACCACGACCCGGAAGCTGAAGATCATCGCCCACAGCCTTAGAGTCCGCACACTAGTATGTCTAGCAGGCCAACTTGATCCCTTCGGATTTCCTTCGCTAGTACTACACATCGACTACCCATACTATAGAGTTATTTCGATTGTTTTCTCTTTTATTGGTACGATCATAGACTGTCCGGTCAGTTAAATTATGGACTTATACGATCTATGTTTACTTCATTAATATATCTTGTTCTCTATGAATACAAATTTCTTGCATATGTTCAAAGGGCGGGATATATTTGAGGCTCAGAACATTCCGTTACCAAGGCCAGCACTGAGTACTGAGCAGTGGTTATCGCATTGCAACTGAGATCGCTCTATCGAGAGAACTAATTCCCTCCATTCTCTACCGATGCTATTCTATATGCTACTGTCAATTTTCGTGTTACCAAGCAAAAATCAGATCTATAGATCAACGCCCAGGAATGACGGCTGTTTTTTAGAAATAGTAGTAATAATTGTAAGGCGATTTTGGCAATACAAAGGGTTTGCGACCCGATGCATCGTCTCGAACCTGTGCGGAAAGTCCAGCATGAACTGTAATGTATTGATAGGCGGGTAGACCACAGTAACTCGTAGCACAGTTCGGACTGTTTCGACGATTCTGCCAGAATCGAAAGTAATGTGTTGAGTAAAGTTTCACCGGCAACAGAATGATGAATCTTTAGAGACAAGAACGAGACGCAGCTACTAGAAGGGGGTTGGGTGCGACAAAATGCGAGTGTAGTCGAGCAGTACAGAACTTTTGAGCACTAGCATGGTAGTACGAAGCAAGAAGAACCGAAATCGTGGCTTGAACTTACACATCATGATAATATAACCTCTGCGCTTGCTAGGGGTCACTTTATGCATGACTGTGATGGACGATCGTAGTAGACGTAGTATTTCGTGCCTGATATCGTTTTCCTAAAACCACTGCAGTCGGACCTAATGATATCATTGTGACAGATGAACAACATTGGCAATAAACGCTTCCCTAGCAGAAGTAATGTTACCACCTGCCTTCTGTAGCAATTCCGCAGTCCTTTTTTACATGGGACCACCACAATGAGAGCGCGAGGGCACACACTTTTGGAGTTTAAGCTTTAAGAGTTGCAGCATTTTCGGATGCATGACTGCGCATATTGTTGAACACACTTCCATTCATCTCGAGTTGGAGTTAGTCGGAAGTCAAGCTTTGAGCTCCGCTCACCCTCATTACAAATGATGTTTATATAATTTTGTTTTGAACCGTAAAATATCTCTGGTAGTATATCGGATAGTACACCCGCCTGTCACGCGGGAAAGCGGGGTTCGATTCCCCGCCAGACAGATTTTTTAATTTGAGACCAACTTGTGCAATTTTATAAAGTTATTTGCGACTTACAACATTAAATTTTTTGATCTGGCAACAAATTAATCAAGGCCAAGGTGACAAGGTCACCACCCCGGGCCATGCAGAATCGTGTGAAGTGCCTCTGGAGTCTGGATCCAGGCGCTTGGAGACTAAGGGTGATTCAGTCGCCCAGCAACTGACTGCTCTGTGACTGCTACTAGTATTGTAACCAACTGCTGCAATTTGCACGACTTATGTTTCTAAATTTCTAGCGATGATTCAGCGTACCGTGCCAAAGGCTCTGATTTTGGTCATGTTGGGAATTTACTCTGATGAGCAAGACGCTCGTGCGCTCGTGCAACCGCACGAGCGCCTAGTCATCCTTCAAAGCTTCCACTACCCCACCAGATTCCAGTGAGCTTTTCACAGCACTAGAACCAACATTCATCTCCTGGAAATCTCTATCATTGTACGGTAAGTGGTACAGTTCGAATGTTTCACTACCAAACTCATCACCGGTTTGCAGAATTACTACGCTAAATTGACACCAAAACATCTGAGTCGTTTCTCAACTTCAGTCAACCTGTAATCATTGATTTAACGTCCTCGTAAGTTGCGAGATACCCCTGCTTCTATGATTTCCCACTGTCGTACCCACTAGTACTTCTTGGAGTTCATTCCATTTATCTGCATTGCCATAATTATCATCCCCTTTCCAAAGAACCAACGTCAGTATAGCCGTCTCCTATCCCCCCTCTTGTTCTCTGACATCATCAACAGATCTTTGACATGTCTGAAGGAACCTGGGAGAAGTTTTCCCAGGTCGCTGTGAAGGGTGCTGAACATGACTCTCGTGAACGCCGGCCCCATCCGAAATGTTTGGAAGGGACCCGAGTGGTCCTTCTTAACCACATTTATGGATTATCCGATACCAAAGAGATGAATAGACTCATCTGGTTGCATGGCACAGCCGGCGTTGGGAAGTCTGCTGTAGCGTTCACTGTAGCTGAAAGAATGGGAGGTCTGAAAATGACCAAGGAGACGAAAGTAGAAACGCGGCTTGGTGGAACATTCTTCTTCTCGCGCAAGCACACGACACGCCGCACGACTGGTTATTTCTTTATGACGCTTGCCTACCAGCTTGCTCAAAATTTTCCCAGCATTCAGACAGACGTGAACAGAGCTATCCTCAAGGACCCCACCCTTCTAGACCCCGACAAGTCACTTCGCAAGCAGATGGAGGGGTTGTTTCTGCAACCTCTGCGGAAGCTTTAATACAGAGTACGCGAGTGTCCACCTTTGACGTTCGTTGTTGACGCCCTTGATGAATGCACAAACGAATCCCCCAATGAATACTCATCCGAATCCAGGGACGAAGGCGAATCCGAAAGCGAGCTTACCGAACTCATTTCCCTGCTCGCCCAAGTTCTTCGCGATCCTGATCTGCCTTCGATCCATATTCTAGTCACGAGTCGCTCGGAAGCACATATTTTTGAAGCTATGCAGAACGCAGATGTGCGACCATTGCTGTGCGAGATACCAGTGAAGATTTCTGGGGAGGGTGTTACTCCTATCATCTCGCTAGATGGCGCAGATGTTGATGAAGATATCTATCGTTTCTTGGAGCATTCGTTCAGGAAGCTGCAAAATCGCTCTCCCACCTTCCCGCAACCAACGCAGGATCAAATTGAGAAGCTGGCGATCCGAGCGGGCAGACGTTTCATTGTGGCGTCTACAATGATGAAGTTTATTGACGATCGAAACAACGATCCCCGTGACCGGCTTCACCTCATGCTTGAGCTAACAAGTGAACTGTTACCAGGAACGGAGGTGTACGAGTTATATGACCGCATCCTCTCCACATGCGCTGATCCGAAGCTGGCATACCTACACTTGTCCGTTGTTGCTGCCCTTACAGATCCGCTACCGATCTCACAAATCTCGGAACTTCTTGGCCCTGGTCAGGGCAGGGATGTTGAGAAAGTGTTGGTGCAACTGCGCTCTGTCATAGATGTTCCTCCCAACAGCAGTCTCCCCGTGAATATCTATCACTCGTCTGTTCGTGATTATGTTTCCCATCGCTCAAACTGCAGTCTCTATATCACTTCACCTCACTCCCTACTCACACATTCTTCTCTCCGCATGATGGTGCAAGAACTCCCAGGCTGCTCAGCCCTGTTAGATGCGCTCTTAGCATTGAAGAAGCAGAGTCAAGTTATGGAACCCCACGATCCCCAAAATCTAATACACTCATTATCTTTCATCGTCCAGCCGCCGGAACCAATGCAAGTGCTTGTAACTCTCCTCTGGCTTCGGGGAAATCACAGTTCAGAGTTACGATTCTGGCTAGGCACTCAAGACGGGCATGCCTGGCTGGAAAGTCTGGACGGGCGTGCCTGGCTGCAAACTCAGGAAGGGAAGGACTGGCTGCAGATTGAGATGGCGCAAAGCTGGTTGGACATCTCCTACCAGCTGCAGACCCAGCGTGGGCAAAACTTAGTCTCCCGCATTCGAACTATATTGGCAAGAATGCCGTCGTTAGTTCTGCGACACTTACCCCAGACCCAGGACCTATCGCAGACCCAGGACCCATTGCAGATAGATTATTCTGAACCGGGGCCGGTCCGGGATTTATCGCAGACCCAGGACCCATTGCGGATAGATTATTCTGAACCGGGGCCGGTCGGGGACCTATCGCAGACCCAGGACCCATTGCGGATACATCATTCTGAAATGGGGCCGGTCCTGGACCTACTGCAGATGCAACATTCCGAGGGATCACGAAGCCAGTCTATGTCGGACCCGCCGCAGACCCAGCGCAAGAAAACGACTCGGGGTAGGAGCAGCTGGCTGCGGAGCCAGGAGGGAAAGGACTGGGTGCAGAGCAATGTAGGGAAGGACTGGGTGCAGACCCAAGGGGGGAAGGACTGGCTACAGACTCAGGGAGGGAGGCACTGGGTGCAGACCCACGGCGTACCGGACTGGCTGCAAACCAAGGGCGGGCGACAGTGGCTGCAGACTCTCGGTGGCCAAGACTGGCTGCAGGCCTTTGGCGGCCGAAACTGGCTGCAAAGCGAGCACGGGCAAGACTGGCTGCAGACCCACGATGGACAAGACTGGCTGCCTACTCGGGGTGGGACTGACTGGCTACAGACTCGGAGTGCGCGGAACTGGCTGCAAACCCCAGACGGGCGAGACTGGTTGCACACGCCACAAGGTCAAATGTGGCGGTTGACGACTGCCTGGATGGCAATGGAGGAATTTTCGAACACATTGGAAGGGATTAAACAACATCACATCATCGTCCCGGAATTGTCTTCACAGCCAGCTTTTCAAGTCATTCAGCAATTCAAGAGCTTGCCGGACTTCTTGATGTTTCCTGTGTTCTTGGCGTTAAGGCACCAGGATCATTCCACCACCTCTGCATTCGCACAAGGCCCCCACCTCCTACCAGACTTGGAGATTATCCATGCAATGAAGACCTTTTCTGTTTTCGCAAACAAAGCACGCGAACGAAGTCAATCATCTTCCGATGTTCTCAATTACGCATGTCAAAACTGGGCCGTCCATACCTCGCGAGCTCCGAAGCCATGGGACGAGAAACTTGCCCATATATTTAAGTCTTTCTGGGATCGCCATCTCCTCGACTGGCTCGAGAGACAGTGGTGTGTGAAGGATCTGCAGTCTTGCCTAATCGTTTTAGCTGAAGGCGAGAAAATTGCAAAGGTGTGTGCACTGTGTTCACTATGATTTCCTCTTAGTATCGTAAGCCGACCTACGCATACAGGAACATCTTCTCCACGCCCCGGATCATCTCAATAACCAGTCTGAAGCTGTTGGGGTTTCCGAAAGCGATAGACCTGCAAGGGTACGTGTGCTCACAATGGTATCCTCCTAGACTCACAAGTTGACCAACGCACATAGGAACATATTCTCCGCACCCCAGATCGTCTCAATAACCAGTCTGAAGTTGTCGAGGTTTCCGAAGGTGAGAAACCTGCAAAGGTCCGTGTACTCACAATGGTTTCTTCTTAGACTTGCAAGCTGACCTACCCACACAGGAATGTCTTTTCAAAATCCCAGATCATCTCAATGACCAGTCTGAAGTTGTCGGGTTTATGCGGCGTGTCGTACAGTCTTGTATCACCTTTCTTCGCATGTTCAAATGTTAAACAATACGTGATAGGTCGTGTAAGGCCACATGTACGACAGAGCCCGCTGCTTTCTTTCGATTATCTTGCTTCATAGATTGTTTGTACTATGTATTGATACTGTTGTGCTTTTGAAGATGTAAAACAAAGTTACACCGCAAGTGCCAGTTTGCGGTACGTCTGAATTAGAATTTCACGAAGTCTGAGTGAACTTGAATGCATCACAGTAACTGTAGAAAGGATAAGCTAATGTTATGAGTACAGCCAGTAAATTTGTATCGGAACAACTGGATTGAAGGTGTATTGCACAGGGGTTGTTGGGCAGCGTCGGTGACCGTTACATACTACGCGGTCTTTCAACCTCAGACAAGGATTCTTCGGCATTGATCCAATATAGAGAGCAAGTAGATAGCAAAATTACATCAAAAATATCAATCGCTTAGTATCGCCTGTACAACGTTTGCAACTCTCAGCTGCCGGAGGTCTGTATATGTCTTTTGAAAGCAGTCAGAATGGGGGCTATGTGTGAGTGGGAGAGATAAAAACCAACCTGGCCACATCCGACAAAAATAATTGGCTGGCCTGTCACATATGTCATCGAGAGCGCTGCACCAACCTATGCAGGAGTGTTAGATGTCATTGCCGCGGCAAGCAAACCACGCACCTTGTCATCCACTGTGTCCCATTTGGTCACTAGCATGCCATCGATGCCACGCCCCTTGCCCGAGCCGGATGCAGACGAAAAGTCGCGAAGGGCGCGGTCGAACTTAGTAAGCTGGTCGACGGCCTCGTTGCCAACGAGCGCCTCGCCGACAAAGATTATTTTGTCTGGGTTATTTGCGGAGACAAGCTGTGGAGTTCATTAGCGGAGTTCTAAGAAGTTTTCACGGCGTATCATACCTTGGCAAGTGCACGCATGAGAGGCTAGCCGGAAATGATCCATCAGGATTGTGACAATGATAGTACGGGGTTACATACCTCGTTGTCTTGCATGCGCCCAGCTGTGTCGATTAAGACCACATCAAAGTCATTATCTTTGGCTGGGTACGGATTCGTGAGTTAAAAATGCACTTCGAAATATGGAAATTCCTTACCATATGCGATGGCTTCTTTAGCGATGCCCGCAGCATCCTTCCCGTACCCTTTCTCATAAAGTTCAACACGGCCTTTGCTATTCGTTGCGCCGTTGACGCCAAGCATAGAAAGATTGCGCACATGTACGCGAAGCTGTTCGACCGCACCGCTCCTACACGGTTGTTCAAAATAAGTGCAACTAGTATTACTGACCAGGCTCTCTTACCGGAAAGTGTCACAGGCTGCAATGAGCACTCGCATGCCATTCTGGATGAGCCAGAAACAGACTTTTGACAAGTTTGTGCTCTTTCCTACGCCGTTCACGCCCACAAAAGTAATGCTATAAGGCATCCTTTGTTGAGCGGAAGGTAGGGGAGAAGAAAGTTTAGTCCTGATTGACAATAATAAGTCTGTTGAGGTCTTGGGCGTTAGAATACGAGTGAGCGAAGAGGACAGTGCCGTCCGAACAGCGTTGCTGGTGGCTGAATCTACGTCAGAATAGTTAAAGATACGAAACACGACATACTTTGGAATCCTCCCACTTTCTTCCCCACGAGACTCTCTCCGACACCTTCGCAGACCTTGTCTGCAATTTCCATGGCGACATTTTTCTTCATAAGGTGTTGTTTCATCCCCTCCAATACAGGCTTCAAATCTTGTTCGGTTAAAACTTTGGAGCCTGTCAAACGCGAGAACAAAGAACTCAGAGCGCCCAATGAGCCTGTTGGCTGCTTTGCAGCCTCGTTCTTCAAAGCACGGGTGATAGCGCCATTCGCCTCGTCGTCCTTTCCACCAAAGTCCCAATCTTTCACCTCATAAAAGCCATCCCTTGTCCTAGTTCCGAGAGAAGCCTTGTCTACAAGGGCTTGCAGGTCGTGCGATAAATGACCACGTGTGCCGGAGTCAGGCTTGTCGATGCTAAAGTCCAAAGAGGCCATTTCTGTTTCTGACGGGGCCGATTCAGCCCATTTCCGCTGCGCCTTCCCTTTCGCCCTTTTACTCGTTGACTCGGAGCTGTATGACATAAAACATTGGTTTGAATTACAATGATTTGCACACTTACTCTGAAGTTGGCATGCTGTCCCGGCCACTTTCCGAGTCCACTCTCGTCGCACCTCGGCCCCCTCTCCGACCACCCCGGCCACGCAGTCTATTCTTGAGTGCTTGTACATTCCGAGCTATCTGTTGCTCATCCTGCACTGCAATGGACGATTCGGAGGGAACTGAAGGCCGTTCATGTATATATTCGCAATGTATTAAATAGAAGACTCGCCCGTACTGAGGTCATCGGAAGGAGGACTGGAGTCGGGCAGAGCTGGAGCCACTTGCCTATAGCGAGACTTCCGTTCCTGCAGGCTTAGTGTGAGCAAGTACGATGTATGTGCGAGAACAAGCACGCACCTGAGCAGCTTTGTCTTCAAATCCCTTCAAGAGCTTTTCGAAGACACCATCCCAGCCTTCAAATGCTTTTGCAAAGTTCCACGCCTTGGGAGAGTCGCGCGCAGCAGTTGATACGAGTTTCCCGCTTTTTATTGCATGCAGCGAAGCGACGAAAGTAGCCAGGAATGGCTCGAATAGTTTTATAAACAGTGCTTTGAGAGCAGCCAGGAGATCATCCACATAAGTTAGTTGAAGAATGCGGTGATATGCAACCTGCATTTCTGAATGTCAGTCGAGAGTTACTCCGGCAGCATGGACAGCGAACGTACCACAAAAATCAACTCCAGATCATTAAAGAATGTCCACTTCACTGCGTATCCGTCCTTCTCGTATTTCTCCTCGGCTGTCCGCCCTTCGATCAAGGCTTCACGTATGAGAGAATTTACGGGAGACGAAGGAGAAGAAGCCAAGTAAGATGCCTCTGGGGTAAAGGAGCGTGACCATAATACAATACCTCCTGCAACTGATAGTGAGGTTCATCTGCTTCAAAATGATTATTAGACCGACCTTTGTGCGAGATTGAGCAATGGTCCAGCATGGTCGAAAGTAATGCCTACTTACTACGGACACCGCATCATAACTTCGATTGATTACATAAGCGAGGTTTGGTCTTGGCGTGGGAAATGGACTTTTTGCAGTCTCACATAAGTACATCGACGAGGAAGTTTTGAAGCCTCGTCCCAACCTCGCCCAGCTCACTGCTCAGCGCTCAATAGCAGCCAAGTGACCACGACAACAGCCTGGGATATTCTGATGCGAGCCAATCTAAAGGGTGGATAAGATGCAACTTGAAGTCGATCTGTTTTTCGGCTTATAACTAGCCTGCATTTCTATCATGCTCATGCGAAATCCACCTCGTGCTTAGTATTAACCTTCTCATGGATCGCAGTACCTGCAGACAACGGGGATGTTTTGGGCTATCTCTGCGATGTGGTGTGTGCATTTGCCGTGAACTTCATTTTTTGATCCAGGCTGATGACTAGAAGGCCCCGCGCCACGTCCTGGTCAGTGTACATCACATCCTGCGCACCACTAGTTTCCAAGGTCAGCATTCATTGTCCGATGATACTATGCAAATGCTAACCAAATATCGTTAAGTCCACTCCTTTTCCTGATCTACGAGCTTGTTTTGCATGTGCTCATTCCAACATCTACTGGCAGGACTTCATATCACCAAGTCCAGCCATAAATAATAGTGCAAGGTACAGTACGTCGATAGGGATGCCACCTTCGCAGGCACCGTTGCCGTGATACGGCGGCGCCACGGGCTGATGTCATGCATGATGTATCATCCTCAAGCCCATTTTCGGCTTTCGCTATGCACCGCAGTGCCATGCTGGAGCGTGGAACTGGCAACTATGGGCTTTTCTTTGCATAATTGGATAGGACAACCTTGCTATAACCCATTTTAGGAACCGTGGTCACAGCAAGTTAAGCCCCTTTTGCCGTTGATTGAATCGAGGCAGAAGATGGATTCGGCCGATTTTACCTATCACATGGTCATAATTATATGCATCTACTAGCTGTTGACTTCAATGACTACGATGGGAGATGAGGAGTCACGTGATACAAACCTAGCGAAATAGAAAAGTTCACTCCATGAACATCGCTATCGTATGGCCATAATGTGGTATAGGGTACATTGGATCTGACGCCGCTTTACTATGGCCATGCGATAGGAGATGAAGGGGCACATGCTTCGAGCACTTAGTTTCCTGCGTATCTCCTGGAGGCGATGTTGTTGTTATTCAGTGCATAAAGAAGCTTCCGCAAAGCTTGAATTGTTGATGAGCATATCCCCTATGGGTGTATACCGGACTTTGGCGACACGGAGGGAGAACAACGCACTTAAGCCGCCGCATAACTCGAGAGTCTAGAAGGTTGATTAACAGTACATAAATCCTCGTGGATGAATACCATGTACCAATATCAAACATCCGACTCCAGAATAAAAGTTCAGTAAACATACATGAAAAATAATAATAACGTTAAACCTTCCTCCTAATCCCAATGTCCACACTAGGTCGTACAGGTCTCAACGGGGGTAAAGGCTGTGTATCTGCACCGTTACGAACGGAATCTGGCAGCGGGCGCGTCAGCGGGACAACGGAGAGCTCCCACAGATCAGCATATGCGTTCTGCAAGGTCTCCACTGCGCGAGAAGGCTCCATGGGGTACGTATTTTGCATCAAGGGCGCGTAGTTAGTGTCGGTAGGAAGGGGGGATATAGATCTGTAGTCTTTCCGAGTATCGAACTTTCCTGTGTCACGGGACCAGAACTCTCGGGAGCTGCCAATACTGGATACCCTGCGCGCCGTGTTGCCCATCGCCATGGATTCATCCGAACCCTGCTGACCTGAGCGCCGAAGAGGCTGCAACGATTTTTCTAAACTGAAACGCGTAGATTGCTCATCTGACCCTCCTATCCCCATCCCATCTAGGAGTTTCATATTCGACATGGCAGGACTCGTGTAATACGAGTCTTGTCGTAGTGGTAGAGGGACGTCATTGCGTGCCCATGAAGGAACGATTTCTACACCGGAATCTAGGCGGAGGACGGGCATCTCTCCGCGTTTAATGGTTTCTGCGAATTCGGAGGAGGGTGCGACATGTTTTCTGCGTCGACGGTAGAGGATGAGTCCGAGGACGAGCAATACTAGGATGACGACTCCACCGATAACGCCGCCTGCTATGGCGCCGGTATTGCCATTTGTGGAGGAAATTGTTAACGAGCTGGTCGTATTTCCCGATGATGTTGATGCTGCCGCAGCTGATGATGATGATAATGATGATGTATTTTGTTCAGCGGAAGATTGGGGTGATGTCACCACGGCTGTGGGGGTTGTGGAAGTTGATATTATAGGAGAGGTCCCGGGGATGTTGGTTGTAGAAGAAATTGCGGTTATAGAAGAGGCCCCACCGGTGTCGGGTGGGGAAGAGTCTGAAGAGGTCCCACCGGCGTCAGATGCAGAAGAGGACCCAACGGTGTCGGGTGTAGTAGAGGATCCGGTGGTAGTGGGTGATGGAGAAGAGGCGGGAGTACTAGTGCTGGCAGTCGGAGGGAAAGCGCCTGACCTGGTTTGGTTTGGTCTGCCCATCTTTCACTGCAGAGTCGACGACGAGAAGTTAATAGCGCGCGAGTTGTTATGCACGAATACACTGTTAAAACATATATTAAACACCCATTCAAAGACACCAAGCGAACACTCACAATCAACATAGACCAGCACGAATACAAGTACTGCCCTGCATCCAAAGTCAAGATGCTCAGTACGAACCTCAGTAGACTGGTGGGAGGAAGAAACGAGTAGCACCAGGGCAATCAAAAAAAAAGAAGCAAGAGACAAAAAAGAAAAAAAAGGCGCTCAAGGGGGGAGTAAAAACAACCCGCTTTGACATGTGAGAGTGGGCCAACTCATCACATCAGACGTTTATCTGAGGCTGTACCAGGTTCAGATGCGAGGTGGCCGGCACGCGTGATCAGCTTCGCCTCTGTTACAAACGCTCCAGTACCCAAGCTAAGAATAAGCGAGGTCAACCCGTTGGAGCTCCGCAAGTGAGATCAGCATCAGATTTGCGGTGAGCTGACATATGCTTTCCATCGCTTTCCGTAGCTGTAGTACTATATGTACTAGTAGCCGGACACCTATCGGTATCCGGGCTTTTGCGTCTACCGTCAAAGCATTCAAGATGAGAGTTGTACCTGTTCTCGTCAGCGCAGATAATTATGCATATCTCCTCATCGACGAGCCAACAAGGAAGGCGGCGGTGGTGGATGTATTAGACGTAGAAAAGGTACAGGCTGTAGCGGATAAAGAAGGCGTCAGCATCGTCGCTGGCATCACTACACATCACCATCAAGATCATAGTGGTGGAAACAAGGCATGTTTATTCTTGACATCACTGATGTACTGGCCACTAACGGTTTATACTAGACACTGGTGCGTAACGTGCCCAATATGTACGATTGATGGTTTACCCTCGTTCCACGCAAGGTTTCCACGTATCCTAGTATCCCCGTTTATGGAGGTTTTGATGTGCCTGCTAAAACACACCTCGTCGAGGATGGTGGCGAGTTCACTGTCGGTGATAATATACATGTTCGGTGGGCCCAGTAAACTTCGCCCAATTCCTTTCATAGCTAAATGTCGACAACAGGTGCTTGGCAACCCCATGCCATACCAAGGATTCTATTTGCTTCCATGCAACGGACACATCCATCAAGTCTCAGTCCGGCGGTGTGTTCACTGGTGATACTCTTTTCTTAGGTATGTATGCGCTAGTAGTCCCCTAACTCGTCACATTCTTGACACCACCCCAGGCGGGTGCGGTCGTTTCTTCGAAGGGACGGCAGAGCAAATGCACGCCTCCCTTTCGAAACTAGCAGCGCTTCCAGACGACACGGTCGTATACAACGGTCACGAATATACAGCTGGCAATGTTGCGTTCGCGAAGACTATTGAGCCCGAGAACCCGGCCATTGGCCGGCTTTTCAAGCTCGCACAGGAGAACAAGGTTACCACCGGTCTGTCGACAATCGGTGATGAGAAGGAGTGGAATGTGTTCATGCGTTTGGATAAAGTTGCGATAATGTATGCAGTGTTTGTTGGTCATAGCCATGATGCTGATTTTTGTACAGGCAGGCTACTGGTGCAGAGGGACCTGGTGCAGTTATGAACAAGTTGCGTGAGCTGAAGAACAACTTTAGGGGGTGAGGAAGCACGTTTCTATAGTTTGAGTCGACTGAGGAATAGGGTTAGAGCAAGGCTTTAGTGCGGGTAGTAAGAACAGCAAAGTGTTTATTGATTATCTGGCAGGGAACAAACTCAACAGGTGTATTGATATAACATTGCAAAGCAGTGGGAGTCCATGAGGCATGATTAATGATGGTCTCGTAAACATACATATAATTAACTCATTCCGACGAGTTTGAGCACTGCTGATCGGGCGTATGGAATGTATGATAGGTTATACCAGGTGTAGGCAAGGTATTCGATGACGACAAAAACTGATGAGATCAAAACGTTACGTGGGTCGGCAAGTTCCAGAGTTCTAGGGCTTACTGATGCATAGTACCTGGAGATAAGGATTAGCGTAGTCTAGGTACAGGAAAGGGAGGACGAACCTCGTTCCTAAGTACGAAGGCACCGACGAAGACGAGGCCCACTGAGCCGAGAAATACGATTGTGGCGATAATTCGTACCGGTTTAAACATCTATGGGGAAAGTATTTGAGTTGTGCTAGGTAGAAGACATGGAACGTACAAGCTTAAATTGGGAGGCAAACTAGGAGATGTCAGTGTCAATTATACAATAAGGGGGGGGGGACTGACTCCAATGACGAAACCGGTGCCCACGAGGGACACCATGATACCAATGGTGTACAAAACTTTTGAAAGAGGCTGTCATAGTGGTACTTGGATGAAGAATGAGTGAAACGGACCTGCAAAACTACCGAGCTGACCCAAGAAAAGCAATATGCTGCCTAGTAAACTAAGGGCGAACCCTATGATGAGACTGGGAAAGGTTCAGCTACGGATGGTAAATGGAAAATTAGAGCATGCACCAGCCAACAAAGCCGTATAATCTTTGTGTACGAGTTAAGCCAAGGAACTTGAAGGCAGAGTCGCCCTCGAAAAACTGAGTCTCGGGGATCATGCCACCCGCAGATTCGAGGTTGAACCATCCTTTGGAGGGCATTTTGGATTAGGGTGATGTTGAGGTTGAAGCCAAGGGTTTAGAGGTGTTTGAGGCCCGCGCAGCTTTCCCACGGTTAGGGAACTGGTATTAAGTCACTTAGATACATATGTCCTCCTGTAGACGAGGCTTCATTTTCATTCAGATTGCTCCTCGTGTAGTAAATATTCACTAAATCTAACATCACCCATTGGACCATCAGATGAAGTATATTTTTATTGGTCCTGCGGGGAATGATACGAGAGGAGGCTATACATTGCATTATTACTTACGGAGTTGCTCAGTTGGTGTTTATTTGGATAACGCGCCTCGTGTGTTCAACGAGGCCGACTGAGTTAGTTTTTTGTTCAACGAACGATTCTCTTCTAGCTGGGTTGATAATGGAACAGTCCAATCTTCATGACAAGCTTTTCTCAAGAGGAAGCGCAACTCCTCCTCCTCCTCCTCCAACTTATCTTGATTCATTGTTTCAATCTGCCACATCTCACGGAAATTCAGCCCCTGCTACTCCAAGCATGGATGATACTTCAGCTCCAGCTGTCTCTACATCTCCAGCTGATAGACAGAGCGCTCTCCTTTCCCTGTTATATCCTGCCGCAACTTCAATACCTGCTATCAGACCACTTCAACAGTCTCCTCCTGCTTCTTCTATAAGATCAGGTCAATCACCCTCAAATAACAGTGAAACTCAAGGAAAGATCCTCCTAGAACAGCTCATGGGGTCAGTCAACTTTCATTCTTGCCTCACTTCATACACGAGGCTCTTTTAAAAATCCTTTTATTCCATTTCTTTTCATTCCGCCTCCCATTTCTTCTACCATGACCTCTTGGGATTTCCTTGATACATTTTATGCTGATCTTTATGACAGTACCGCCTCCCGCTCAAATTTTTCAGAGCCTGCTCCACAACCAATGTCGACGTTACCCCCTGCCGCTAGTCCCCAGTTTCAGTCCTCTATGGGACAGTCGTCCATGGCCCAGTCTTCTATCGGAGACACCTATCATCTTAATGAGGGCCCTTACATTCAGCAAGAGCAGCCAAGGGATACAAAACCACCCATCCCCCAGCCTCAACAGCCCCAGCAGCTCACACCCTCTCCCCGCAAGTCCATGTTTGAATTTGTTTCTCCTTTCGATGCTCTTGACTCCACCTCAACCGTAAAGAAGAAACCTGTTATCGCAGGTCCCGCAAGTGCATCCAGCACAAACGAGGACTCCTGGACATCCGCTTCCCTGGGCTCTCTCAATGACCCAAAGCGCAAGTCTGTCGAGAACCTAATGGACCAGTTGACTAGGTCCCAGCAGTCCTACCCCCCTGCACAGCCTCCATCCCCTGCCTATGACCCTTATAGCACTACAGACGAGTATTCCCAGGTTGAATCACAGCCGACCCCTCAGCAGCAACCCCTCCAACCTCGTACCATGCCCCCGCCCCCTCCTCTTCCTCCCAAACCTGGCCGTGTGTCGCCCCCTAGGGGCTCTCCTCCGAAGCCTGCCCCACAGCAGCCGCGTCCACAGCCACGCCCTGTCGAGTCACCTCTTGGTCAGGCTCCCACTCCACCTGCGAGGCGAGACAAGGATGGATCACCCGGTCCTCGCAACACCTGGAAGAACGAATCCAGAGCCAAAGGTACCGCTAAAGGAAAGCCACAGACGAGTCCGAGGCAAGCTTTTCACATTTTCAACATGTGCCTTCACTGATTCCTTTTCTAGCTTGCAACCTCAAACTATCGTATTCGATGTATCACAGCCGCTGGACGATGTGCAGGCTCCTAGGGATGCCGTCAAATCTACTGCAATTGCTCTGGTCAAACAGGACTCTGTATTCTTACCTGGTACGACCATCGGCGCTACCCATTGGATTGCGTATGCCATGACCAAGGGTCGTGTTCGTGTTATCTCGCGGTCGAGTGGTGATCGCACTCTGCTTCAGCTGCCGACAGTCTTTGCACCTTCCACCTCGGTCATTGATATGGCTGTGTATGGTAACAGGCTCGCAGGTGTCACTTCCGATGGCGGATTTGTCGTGTGGGAACTGCCTGAGGTTATCACTGATGATGTACCGTGAGTGTCTCGGTGCCCAACATATTCCTGGTCTAATAATATTTGCAGCGGGCGACTCTTGTTGTGCATCGTCCCCAGCGCTGACGCTGACCCTCTTCACTCCGTAAAATGGCATCCCAAGCAACCCGACACTCTGGCAGTGGCTTCGGAGACCAAAATGTATTTACTTGATCTAGCAGACGCTGCGCGTACTTTTAGAGGAGAGCCTTTGCCACAAGTTGAATTGAACCGTATTTCTCAAGTATTTTCTGTACCATCGGTCAGTCCATCGCTTCACTTTTTGGTGTGTTCTTATCCTTCGTAACAGCGCTTGGTCGCGTTTGATTTCGATGTTCCTCATTTTGCACTGGCTACTATTTCCGAGGACTCCACTCTTACTCTGTGGAACGTCCATGACAAGATGCCTTTCTGGACGCACCGCGTTCGCGGCGACGACGTCCCCTCATCTTTGACATTCATCGACGACGGCATTGTCATAGGGAGGAAGAACGGCACGGTGTTCCAGCTCCTCTCTGTCATCACCAAGAACGTCCTCTCCACATTTAAATTCGTCAACGGAAACAAAGAAGACCCCGACATGTTCGGACACGTCAACTACGACTCCCGAATCCAGACGCTCTGGGTTGCCAACAACCGGCGCGACAGTCTCATCTCCCTGCGCATCGGGTTCGATGTCAGCGCTTCGCCTTCGGGCGAACTCGTCCGTGGCGGGTTCTTCGAGCAAGTCGTCGAGTTCTCCGGGCCGAAACCGACCATCCACTTTGTGATACTCTCAGCAGACGCAGACCCTACAGGTGATGAAGCGCACGCTGCATGCGTCGCTGCTAAGCTCCCCCCGGGAGACCTCGCGCTCGTCGCGTTCTCTGTGCATTCTACCGGTGTTGATCAGGTGCTGATCAGGAAAGAGTGGTATGATACGGCTGTTTTGAACGCCCCTGGAAAGTTCCCACCTTATATGCCTGCGGCCCCCGCAGAAGTAAAGGGTACAGGGCGTCAGATGCCTCCTGCGCCTGTGAACATCGGTGGGCCTGGGCCTGCTCCCGTGCCAGCCATACAGTCCTCTGGATCCGGGTCTGGAAGCATTCTCCCACCTCGTACACTTCGAACTCCTCCTTCTGAAGAACTTGAGGGTGATATCGCGCGCGACGAAGTCCGTACACATGAAGGCAAGGGAAAGAACATCCGAGGGAAGAATGTAGCGTTTAGGGATCGCGAAGCTGCGAATCTGAACTTGAAAGAGACTGAGAAATTAACGAGCTTCAAGGGCGATGCGGGCGCTGGTGCTGACAATGGGATTGCACTAGTCGTCACCAAGGAGATCAAAAAGAGCGAGGAGAGCTTGCATACGCGTATTGGACGGTTAATTGGGAAGGAGATGGATAAACAACGTAAGTGGCTGATGTGTCTTTTGCGGTGTTTTGCTGTTGATCCTGGTTTTGGTTCCCAGACCAACGGATGGAAGAAGCGCGCGTTCAAGAGCAGGCTGAGGATTTCAATCGACAGGAGAAGATTCTGAAGCTAATATCGACGGAGCTTACAAGAAACACGACGAGGGTTGTTGAGATGGCTGTTAAAGCTGAAGTCCAGAACTCAGTCTTACCTGCGCTGGAGCACATCACGAGGACGGAAGTTCGGGCTGCTCTTAATGAGCATGTTGGGAGGGGGTTGACAGAGTTTATCCAGAACGTACGTTGTGCTACTCTCGGTTTTTGACCTGACTCAACTTTTGTTGGATGTGTGCAGAGCCTTCCGAATGAGATCGAGAAACTGCTTTTACGCCCTGATATCTCGAGCCATTTCGCTAGTATCCTCTCGACGAATTTGAACCCTCTGATCGAGCGGTACATCAAGGACGCCGTCACAAAGAACATCATCCCTACGTACTCTCAGCAGACTTCGGCTATGCACCAGGATATCCTTCGGGAGATGAGGGCGGAGATTTTGAATGTAAAGAAGGATTCTATGTCATGGCAGACTGAAGCTGCACGGAGCCAGGAGGTGAGCAGTCTTTCTCTCCAGATTGAGATCGTTCTAATGAATTGGGTAGTCCTTAATCAGGGATCTCGAGCATTCTGTCAGGATGCTGTCCGACCAAGTCAAGTTCTTATCGTTGAATTCAGCTGCCAATCATCGGATAGCAACTGGCAGTTCTCCCGTTCCTAGCGTCTCAAACATGAGTTCTATGAGTCAAGGCATGCACCGCTCCCAGAACCTCCCTCCTGCAACGACGCAGGCTCCAGTATACAGCTCTCAGTCTCTCGGTTCATTCTCCCAACAACCACAGCCATCGCAGATGCACACACACGCTACGTGGTACCCTTCAACGATTGCTGCGCCTCAAGCGTCTCACCCCATCGCGCCTCCTCAACCCCCTCCCCCACCACCGTTGTCCCAGCGATCTCCTCCCGCTCAACATGATGCATGGGAAGATACGTATATGGCGGTTCTGGGTACGCAGGATCCGAAGCAGCTTAGGGAGCTCCTTGCGAGGTCGAGCCCGGAGGTTGTGATGCCTATGGACAGGAAGGGGCCGTTGTCTATGGCTGTTATTTTGTCTATTTTGCATCGGGTGCGTATCCCTCGAAAATTCTTTGTTGATTGGTTTTGATATTTTTTTTTTGATTAGCTGGCTACCATAATTGCGGAGACGCCTCCTGTGGATGAAGCTTTCAAGTCTTCTTTGTGGTGGATGCAACGCACTGCTACTGTTTTGAACATTAATGTATGTCCCCCGTGGATTGTGTGGCTGAGGTACTGACGTTTTTTGTGGACTTCAGGAACCTCTGATCGCACCATACGTTGCGCGGGTAGTCCCGAATGTGAAGGCTACGCTGAATACTACCAAGCAGCGATTGACGATTCTCCCTGGTGGACCTCAGACAATGGATGCGGCGCGGACTATTTCTGAGATTCTGGATATTCTGGGTCGGAAGGGTGTGCCTGCACCGCAGGGGGGTCTTTGATGGTTGATTCTTGTCTCCGAGGGTTGTCCTGAGGACTGCCCTATTCGCATGCAAATAAAAACATGAAAACATACTCCAACGCGATGCACACCACCGTTCCTTTTACTCCGTTTCTTTTCCCTAGTGATGATGAATATTACGAATGCTGTTAGGCTCATGAGATTTTTCTTGCGCATGTTTTTTTTGGTACTGACTGTTTGACTGCTCTCCATGATACTATCATACATACTTTGTGTTTCGTTTGTTGTAGTGCAGATTTGAATCACATGTCATGATAATTCTGTTGAGCTTATGTGAGCGTAGATGGCCAAATATGAAATTCAAAATTCAGACGTAATTAGTCACTCGAACCTAATTTTCAGGACTAGTGCCAATTCGTTCCTTGCTCCGAGAACCCGTGCACATGTCTCGCCAAGGGAATATTTGCCTATCGATCGCGCGGCGCCGTGTTGTATTCGCCTCAGCTATGTGTGGCTATAACCCGTCCCATGACATATCGTGCGCCGCCGTATATTAAGTTTATTCATCTCGGTCATGGCCATGACCAAAAGTAACCCGTGTTATGATCACGATGCGTTTCTTCCTTAGTAGAAGATAGGCCGTCGGAGTCTTCTGCCTGCAGCCCGGTTACGTCTGATTGTACGTACGGGCGCCGCTCTGCTACTGACTATGGTAGACAGCCGCAGGCTTGCGCTGTCAGCAAGACCCCCATCTTAGCAATGGTACCTGCAACTACCAGAATATACTTGATTGCCCTTCATACATCCTTGGCCGGGATGCTGTGGGGGTTGGATACCGGTATGCAGTTTTATTTCGGACCTGGGTTGACGCGCATCTCTAATCAATCATGATGGTCATCTCTTTCAGGTTCAATTGGTCCTATTACCCAGATGGAACAGTTCTCCAGCTCTATCGGTCCATCTCTCCTCAGGCGTCCTCGGGATTTATGTCGCGTGTATCCTTCTCTCCGCTTCCTTGTCTTCGCTATGTAGCGGTTATACAGCTGACTTGCTATCTCGCAAGTATGGGATCCTAACAGGAGGCATCATAGTCCTCCTAGGAACGATCATCTCCGCCTCTGCGAAAACTTTCCCTGTTCTCGTATGCGCACGGCTGATAACGGGAATTGGACAGGGTCAGAGTATCTCCGTCGTTACCATTTACCTCTGCGAGATTTCTCCAGGAGAGATCAGAGGAACGGTTGCGGCGGTGCTACAGTTGCTTATCACTGTCGGGATCGCTTTGGGGTATTTTGTTGCGTATGCCTCTTCGAGAATTGGGGGTGAGTTGGCTTGGAGGACACCGTTTATTTTGGAAGCGAGTATGGCTGCAGTTTTTGTCTCTGGGATGGCTTTCATGCCGTATTCTCCGCGGTGGCTCATCCAGAGGGGGAGGATAGATGAAGCTCGTGCAGTTCTCCAGAAGCTCCGTGCTAGCAGCGAGCTTGTAGAAGACGAGCTGTGTCTTATAAAAGGTAGTCTCGAGGAGCAGAGCCAGGAAGATGCTTCTTATCGTGAGATATTCCAAAAGCGTTATATCAGACGGAGCATTCTCGGTGTGTTTCTGATGTCTTCCCAAATGTTGTGTGGGGTATGTGTTGTCCTGTACGACAGACGATGAGGCCCGAGGAGTCTCGATTGACACCCCTGTCTGTAGATCGATGCGGTCCTTTATTACGCTCCGATCCTGTTCACTCAAGCTGGTTTTACATCAAATCGAGCAGCATTCCTTGCGTCTGGTGTTTCCGGAATAATCAATTTGATATTTACGATACCTGCTCAACTGTGGGTCGACAAGTGGGGGCGAAGATTTCCTCTGATCGGTGGCGGTGTTTCTATTGCTACTTGCTTCATGGCCATCGGTACCTTGTATGCGATCTATGGCGGAAAAGCCGATGGACAGGTGTACTTGACTGGCAAAGGACCGCAATGGGCCGTCATCATACTCATATACATGTTTGTGGTATGTATCGCGCATCTCAAACCACCCATAAAGTACTAAATGAGCTGTACCCCAGGCGAGTTTCTCATGCTCATGGGCTGTGGTAGGCTGATTCAAAGTCATTCACCACGCGCGAGTTAACTCCTCCAGGTTATTAAGATATACGCATGCGAGATAATACCCACACGGCTTCGCGCAAAAGCATGTGCTGTCCAGCAGGTAGGTTACGTACTCTTCTCGCTTGCCCGCACATGATATCTGACGTCTATCAGCTCAGCAATTGGCTCGTGAATTTCACTGTTGCGCTTACTACGCCGCTTTTTCTACGGGCTTCTCCAAGCGGTCCATATTTCCTCTTTGGATCAGCGGCGCTGTTCACCGCGGTCGTCTGCCATTTCTTGATGCCGGAGACTAAAGGGAAGAGCTTGGAAGAGATTGAGGACTTGTTTGAGATGACACCTCAGGTGGTGGGTCACTCTGTATCGATAATGACATGATTGTCTCTGGTTTGTGAATTTCGTTACGCATCTTCGTTCTGTATTTCATATCATTTTGGTAACGCCCAGTATGCCACATACATTTTCTATCAATGGAGCGGGAGATACAAGAGTTCACGGCATATTTGGATCGAGACAGTTGTGAAACTGAAGTAGTCAAGACTGTCGTCCGCTCACCCATTACGCCAAAAAGCAGTGATACTGAAAGTTCATGCGTGCATGCTTCAGTATCTCGAATGCCAAGAATAATGTTGAGCGAGGACTCAGGAGAGTGTAAGCGCAATGTCACGACGTGACCGTACCAGGAAACTGTACTTCGTGGCGGTGCACATGGTGCAGAATTATGTCAAGTACTGCAGTGACAGCAGCCGTACTCTTCGAAAAGTCTTCCAAGCTGTACATGTACATGGCTACATTTTTAGGGTGTGTTTATATCCATGAAATATTTATAGACTTACAGTCTACCATGCACATTCTAGATTGTATATCCTCTGACCCTAGCCCGTCTGCCGAATGATACCTAGCTTTTCGCTGCAACGTCAATTGACATCCCTCTCCGGGCTCCCGAGTCCATCCTCCAGCGTAAACAATTAGTCATGGACAATTGACGGTGCTGCCAGTGTTATGAATCAATAATCCTGGCAGATGTGACCTAGCATGAGGCTACAATACCTAGAACCGGTGGATTCACTGATGTCAGAGGACTGGTGAGGAAGTTATATCGTCTTATATACCATCACATGACAATTTATTTTCGTAGCTAAAATCACATAAGTATTACGACGTCAAGGCTCGCGAACAACGTAACGTACCCCAAAGGACTCAGATCGGTTCCCTGATGTGACGTGTCGCGAAGCAGATAGTTTGCAAGCCTTGCTGTTGCGTTTACCTCCCTCCTCCTAACAATGCCCGTTCTCAATGATACACAAACGGGTGGCGCCATCGGTGTGGTCGACGACTTGCTCACTGGTGTACCCTGTCCGAGTCATAGCCGTGATAACATCGAAAGGAAATTGGTGAGGAAAATTGATTTGCGTATGTCCGTGATATTGCTTTTGTATACCATGAACATGGTGAGTCTGAGGTTTTTGCAAAACTCTACTCGGATACTTGCCGTGCATCTTAGATCGACAGATCAAACGTTAGGTACGTTGATAATCGTCGAACTTGCATTGATCTCATGACATCCATAGCAATGCTCGGCTACAAGGTTTTGAGAAAGACCTGCACCTGCGGGGGCAACAATATGCCACGGTCTTGTCCATCCTATATGTTGGATTCCTTATCATGCAAGTGCCAGGGCGAGTTGTCTACTTTATCGAGGGACAGGTGAACGTGAATTCAATTTAGGAACATGTTTCTGCACTGGCTGGAGAGACCCGCTGTCTTCATTCCGTCTTGTATGATAGCATGGGGTGCAATATCAGTATTGACCGGTCTGTCGACGCTAATCGTTCATGAATATCGCTGCTAATTCTGTATAGGGACCACAACGAAGTACAAATTCTAGTCTCGCATCATTTTAATCTCTGATAGCCAGACCCAAGTTATACCGGAGTTTTGGTCGCACGGTTCTTTCTCGGCTTTGTCGAAGCCCCCTTCCTCCCTGGCGACCTATTTCTTATATCTGGATGGTACAAACGGGACGAGCTCGCCATGAGAACGGCTCTTCTTTTTTCTGGATTTTTATTCAGCTCTGCATTCGGATCGCTTTTTGCATCTGGTATACTTCATGGCATGCAGGGCAAACTTGGTCAAGCTGCATGGAGGCAAGCAACGATAGCCTCTGTCACTCCTAGAACTGAATGGTTTGTAGATGGTTGTTTTACATTGAAGGCGGCGTCACCATCTTTATCGCGATTTGCGCGATATTCATACTCCCTAATTTCCCGCACAACACTAGGTGGCTCACCCCAGAGGAAAGATCACTTGCCATTTCTCGCCTTCTGGAAGATGGCTATGGTAAGGCTGACGGAAGTGGGAAACAGACGACCATACAAGGACTGTGGGATGCTGTATTTGACTGGAAGGTGTGGTGGTTTTCAGTTGCGTTCATGTTCCAGTACATAGCACATTCTTTTATGGGTTACTTCCCGACGCTATGCTCAACACTGGGATACGACACGACTACAACGTTGCTACTCTGCGCTCCCCCGTGGGCGTTCGCGACTATAGTGGCATTTGCTCTTACATGGTCCGTCAACCATTTTTATCGGAAATCGCGTCTCATGGGAATCAGGTACTCTGACAAGAAGCAGAGGCGTTACAAATACTTTGCTGCCTCCAATGCACTCGGTACCCTTGCATTCATCATATCGATCTTTACGATGAACAAAGCTGCGCGCTATATTTCGTTGTAATTAAGCCCCTACTCATGAAGCATTACTTGTTGTACTCAGAGACACACAGGTTCCTGATGGCTCAGCTCATCGCTGGATATCTGGTGCTCTGGGGGTGGGTCAACAACACTTTCGCCAGAGAACCTGCGAAGCGAGCCGTTGCTATTGCTTTGATTAACACAATAGGGCAGATAGGCAATATTGTTGGACCGTCTGTAACATTATCGTCGATTTCTTGCTCTTGCTGATTATGCACAACTGCACTTCTCTAATAGGTACGCATGGCCGTCGAAATGGGGCCCAACATATCGTTATTCCTATGCCGTCAGCATCGCGGCAATTGGGGTTTCCACAACCATGTTCGGTGGGATGCATCTTTATTTGAAGCATCTGAATGAGCAGATTGAGAGGAACGAGAATGTGAAAGGTATTGAAGAGCTTCGGGGCCCGGTCGGTTTTAGATATTTGGTGTAGTTGAGGACAGATCGTTTCTGACCGCGCGTTTTTTGCTCTTTGTCCGCTGAAGCGCGAGGGGGCCTATCTTAGACATTATTTTTTGAAATGTAAAAGTGATTGGATCTAGAAGCTGGACAAGCGGATATAGTCATGCTCAAGCGCTCATGGTGTGCGTTCTAGTGAGTCCCCTGGCCTGGATGAAACATTCATCTGGAAACGTAATTAAGGGGCTTTCGGAACAGTTCCTATGAAAAGTACCACAGTAAGGGTCGGTAACCACGCACCTCATCGGCTGCAGGGGTGAACAAAATCTCGCGATCAACCGACGATCAATAGAAAGTCGTGGCAAATGTGACAGGGTTGATATAGAACACGAAGTCGCGGAGAACATCGATTGACTATGCATGTGGAATGTTGATTTATCGTGGATCTTCCGAACGCACCATCAAATACACGGGAAGTTCTAATATGCATTTCCGTTCGTAGGAGCTTGGCACCAGTGGCAGCGCTCGACTTTGGGAACATCCTGTCCTTCCATCATGTTCAGCTCATGTTAACTCATATTAATCTTGGCTATCGGTGGCAGGCTGGCAGGGGCAGTGCTGGCGTCTACAAAACAGCCTCAAGGACTTGCCCCGGGGGATCCCTTGCGCCTACCGTGGCCTGCCCACAGATGAGCGTCTTAAAGACTCCGCGAGACAAGATCTTCAATGGCATATATAAGGATATATTCGTAAAGCGATAAGGAGAGCTGTACGGTATACCGCCCACAACTCACATGAGTAGGATCCGAGCAGAGGTGACCGCACACCAGGTCAAACAAAGCCTCGTGTCACGAATCACCAACTTGCACGACATTAATTACTACTATGGTCTGCATTTTGAAAATTCCGATTACAGTAAGTTGAAAGGCTGCAATTTTTGCTCATTTAAGTCTAGTAGTATGAGTGGATTCATAACGTGGGCCCGCATACTGAGACTATGCCAATGGCAAAAGACGATCGAATTGCGAGTCTACTAGCTAACATATCGTACTAGCCGTGTCATCCAAACCTTGATCTACACCAAACCAAGTCATCATACATCTTCAATGCACGCAGAACGCATTCCACCCGGGTCGTCGGCGGGTTTTTGTAGACTCGTAACCAGTCTGTACTAAGTCTAGGGTTTGTGCGGCATCCCTACAAAACGAATTGAGACAGGTCGAAACAAGGGTGTGATTCGCTTACGGTTCGGGCACGCAATTGAAAACGTGGAGCGTAAGGAGTCCATTGAAAACGAAGGCCGAACAACCTGTGGCTGTTATGACTTGGACCGGGACATTTCCAGAGCAGAAGCAAGCGATAAAGAGAGCTACACCAAAGAAAATCTCATGCATCATCGACAGGAACACTTCTGCTAACTCACTTACACACAAACAAACAGCAAGCGGCGACTGCCAGACAAATTGAGGGGTGTGCCAACCACAACAACAGGCAGATAATTTGGCATCGTGACATGTCCTGCAGCAAGCGTCAAACCATGCAACACCCCAAATAAAGAGAGCTCACTCTGAGGTGTTCCATGTCTTTATGAACAGTGCTAGTTTGATAGATGACCACGACCGCAGCTCCCGATATTACACTGAGCAATGCAGCACTAAATGCAATCATGGCGAAGACATAGGAGGCTGCAGTGTCAAGAACCATCAAGCTAGTTACAGGAGAGCTCGTCGTCAGGAGCAAAGCAGTAGTTGCGAGTACCAGCCCAGCCTAAATTCCAATTGTTTAATGTTAGTGACAACGACCAGATCGTATCAAACACACAGTGACGTTTGAGTTCTGGAAGCGATTGACCATCACTGAGACATGTTCTTTCCATTCTTCGTTATTTGTGTCTCTCCAGTGTTCGAGGGACGTCCGAGAGACTGCAACAACGCACATGATTTTGAACGCTGACTTCAGAATAGGATGAGTGGGAGGCGCAAAGTTTTTCAGGACTTGAGAGGCTGAGCGACTTGAAGTATCATTAGACATCGTTTCATCAATGGTAGAGCTCATAATGTGAGTGTTCAAGTTGTGGAGTTGAGACGTTATTGAATGGACGTACAGGACAACCCTTATACTTGCACATGTCCGTGGTTCCAGATTCGGGGGCAATGCTTGCAAGAATGCATCGAGAAACCGATCTGCAGGATCAGTGACCATGCTGAGTACATGACAATGTACATGAATGCTGAGCGCTGAGCTCGAATCCACCAATGAGAATCTCGCTTGAGCGCTACTTGGAAGTCTGCGATATCACCGCTTTCATATAAGAATCCACCAAAACTTCCTAAAAAAGCGATCTTGACCCAGGATCATTGTGGCGTCCTTGTCTGTCGAAATTGAGTGGCTGGACAGCAACGTTGTCCTATCCTGTGCACACTGCGAGGAATATCTATTTTACAACGTACTTGCTGTGTAGACAGTTTCGCATGGGCGATCAGGAGGTGGTGTGGCATATGGATACTAGGTTAAGGAGACATGGCAATTTCTTCGAGAAAGCGATGCTGCTACTCCACGGACCGATACGTACAACCCGAAGCATCCAAACCCTGAGTGGTCTATAACAATTATCATGCCCAGTCATCCCTGTCAGAGCCGAAGACATGCACCTATACTGGCATGATGCCTGTCAGCAACTTGTGTGGGTGAGGTTTTTTTGATCATCGACCCGCCTGTAAAGTATAATTAGACTGGCGAATCCAACAAGAGTGCTACAAAGTTACTTTTCGCCCACAACGCTGAAAACGTAGAGCGTAAGGCCTCCGTTTGAAAGGAAGGCCAAACAAGCCAAGGTGGTGATGGTGTTGACAGCACTATTGCCAGACCAAAAGCAAGCGATAAAGATAGCTGTGGACCAAAGCAAACGCCATACTCGTCAGCATATCTAAACAACATCTAGTGCCTCACTCACACACAAACAAACAGCAAGAAGCGATTGACAGACAGACTGAGGGGTATGCCAACCATAGCAGCAGCGCGATGACTTGGTGTCGTGGCATGCGCTGTGCCGTGTGTCAGATTGTGGGTCAGTCCAGACAAACAGACTCACTTTGAGGGTTTCCATGTCTTTGTGAGCGGTGCTAGTTTCATAGATAACAAGCACAGCAGATCCGGATATCACGCTGAGCAATGCGGCACCGAATGAAACCATGGCGAAGATGTACGAGATTGAGAAGTTATAAGCCATCAAATGCTCGATAGGAGGCACGGACGACAGGAATAGAGTAGCAGTTGCGAGTACGAGCCCGGCCTGAAGTCCAGTTTTTGAACACTAGCCATAAACATCGGATCATATCAAACATACAGTGATATTTGTGTTCTGAAATCGATTGACCATTATTGAGACATGGTCCTTCCATTCTTTTTTCTTTGTATCTTCCCAATGGTCGAGAGACTCCCGAGAGACCGCAATAACGCACAAGATTTTGAACGCCAGCCTCAGGATAGAATTATTGGGAGCTTGATAGCCGGTTTCAGGGGAGGAGTTTACAGGCATGGCCGTCGTCGTGGTGGGAATGACTAGAGCTGCTTTTGAAAGCTGGCATCCAGAAGAGGGCACCCATAAGACTATATATTATTAGTATAACGTTTATGCACAGTATACTATTCCACAGACCAGAAGCAAACTTTGCAAGAACGACCCGGATCAGAACACTAGATCACTGCGTGCAGAACTCGTGTTCGGAAAGATCGCGAGAATGGAATGTTGCATATTGGCATGAGGTCTGATTGCCGTGGGGAGACCTAGTTGACTCGTGAATCAAATTCTGATAATAGTTTAGGAGTTGCGCTCAAACCTACGGGCGCCGGTCTTCCTGAGCGCTTACCACCTTGCTTGCAAAGTCACAGCCGGTCAGATAGGATCGTCATCCCCGACTCCCACGAAGTGGGAGAAGGGTTTTGTCAGACGCAAACATGCTCATTTTTCTGTCAATGGACGTGTCGTGGGAATTGATTACGTACATAACTGAGACATTTACGATTCACTGTCTTTGTTCATTTATTTTCACCGCCTTCAGCCTTCTCCGTACTCTCGACCCAATATTGCCTATCGTCTTTTTTTACCTCCGGTGCCCTGTGGTGGGACTCGTACATTGTGATGTTAGCTTAGGCCTGACTGACTGTTATATCCATGAATGGGAGGACTTAGACGAGCCCATGAGAATTCGCATGGAAATTGTGAGAGTACAAGAAACGATCAAGGTATCTTAAGAAGAAAGGGAGAAAGGTTTCGGAAATGTTCGCGCGCTCGCGTGGTTTTCGCGTAGCGCCATGTGGTTTTCGTTTAGATACGCTTAGATACGCTTAGATACGCTTAGATTCGCCTAAGGCCACATGGTTTTCGCTTACCTCGCTTGAACTTCTATTTGGAAACTCGCGTGGTTTTCATGTATATTTCGAGCGGCGACTCAAACAATGTCACCCATTGGGAATGTTGCGCAACAACATTGGTAACTGTATGTGTACATGGCATTAAATAATGTGTTTGAGCAGGGGGACAACAGGATTTGAGTGTTTTGCCTACTGCAATTATTAGTAGTGACTGTATATGTACATAAATGGAACAACATATGATACAATTACATACAGGGAGATAACAAATGTGGTGACAGGAGATAAGATTCAAATAAAAAAAGGAGACAAAGACAATGTAGACTCAAAAACCAGAGAATGTGATGACAGGAAAATGGGGAAATGGGAGAACAGGAGACAGGAGATGGGAGACTGAGAGAACAGAGATGGGAGACGGGAGACGGGAGACGGGAGACGGGAGACGGGAGACAGGAGACAGGAGACGGGAGACAGGAGACAGGAGACAGGAGACAGGAGTAGGAAGTAGGGAGTAGGGAGTAGGGAGTAGGGATTAGCATGGGTATACCCCATGGTAACATTTTTTCCAATCACATATATTACCATTTGAAGGCACATGTACAACTTCAAAATTTTATACTGATCCATCACTCCTATGGTAATCAATTTGGAGGTATATTCCCAGGGGTACAGGGGTCTTCAGATCCAAACCCCTACCCCTACCCTCAAGGGTTTCCCATACCCCTGCTGATCCCTAGATGGGAAGCAGGGAAAAATGGGAAAACAAATACATTCAATGATACTGTTACATATTTTGTATTTTTATATTGGTCAAAATCCTGCTCAAAGAACATAGCACTGACTGATTGTATGTAGTACTATGTACTTTTATGTGGTGTGATAGATTGTACTTTGAGTTTTTTTGAAAAGCTGCTCATAAATATATTTCAAAATCATTCAAAATGCACAATTTATTAGGATGCAGCCTGAGGCCAGGAAGCCAAAGGAGGGCGTAGCCCTCCTTGGCTTCCTGTGACGAAGGAACAACACTCATTTTTCTCCCCTGAAGGAGCGCGTAGCGCTCCTTTGATTTGTGCCGAAGGCACAACGGGCGTGAGCTCGTCTTAAGAAGAAAGGGAGAAAGGTTTCGGAAATGTTCGCGCGCTCGCGTGGTTTGCGCTTACGCTGCGTAGATACGCTTAAAGCCACATGGCTTTCGCTTACCTCGCTTAAACCTGTTTTTGGAATCTCGCGTGGCTTTGTCACGTGTTTTCGAGCGCCGACTGAACTGCCGTTGCCCATTACAGCAGCACACTACGCAGGATTCTCCCTATTGTAATTGTTTAGGGTACATACATACAGTAAATAATAAAACTAAAATGGAACAACAAATACATGTGGTGACAGGAAATGAATGACAAAAGGTTGTGAAAAAATAAATCAAAAGGAAACATTGATAATATAGAAACTCAAATAGAAACTCAAAAACTGGAGAATGGGAGGACAGAAAATTGGGAACAGGAAACAGGGAGAATGGGAAATGGGAGAACAGGAGATGGGAGGATGGGAGGATGGAAAAATGGGATACTGGGATACTGGGAGACGGGAGACAGGAGACGGAAGACGGGAGACAGGAGATGGGAGACGGGAGACGGGAGACGGGAGACGGGAGACGGGAGACGGGAGACGGGAGACGGGAGACGGGAGACGGGAGACGGGATTAGCATGGGTATACCCTGGGGTAGTGATGTCTCAGCTCCAAGCTGCATTTTTCAGAAAATGAGCATAACATGCTGAATAAAATTCCTAAATTCATGAAGATATTTATGGACATAGATTGAGCCAAAAGCCGAGAGGCATCTAAGGGGAATTCGTACTGTGATGCATCATTGTCTTGCTATGACGAAGCTCAGCAAATGGCTTGAATTTTGAGCCATTTGCTGAGCTGCTTCATAGCAAGACAATGATGCATCACAGTACGAATTCCCCTTAGATGCCTCTCGGCTTTTGGCTCAATCTATGTCCATAAATATCTTCATGAATTTAGGAATTTTATTCAGCATGTTATGCTCATTTTCTGAAAAATGCAGCTTGGAGCTGAGACATCACTACCCCCAGGGTATCTGAGGTGACACCCTTACCCTCAGGCTTTGGGTGTGGGTTTTTGAAGGGTACCAGAGATAGATACCGTGGGTATACCCCAGGGTAACACTTTTTCCAATCACATATATATATTACCATTTGAAGGCAAATGTACAACTTCGAAATTTTATATGTATCCATCACCCCTATGGTAATCAATTTGGGGATATATTCCCAGGGGTATAAGGGTCTTCAGATACAAACCCCTACCTCTACCCTCAAGGGTTTCCCATACCCCTGCTGATCCCTAGATGGGAGACAGGAGATGGGAGGCAGGGAAAAATGGGAAAATAAATACATTCAATGATACTGTTACATATTTTGTAATTTTATGTTGTGTAGTAGATTGTATTTTACATTTGTCAACATCCTGCTCAAAGAATGTAGAACTGACTGATCTTATGTACTATGTACTTTTACATGGTGTGGTATATTTTACTTTTAGTTTTTTGTTGAAATGCTCATAAATGTATTTTCAAAATTATTCAAAATGCACAATTTATTAGGATGCAGCCTGAGGCCAGGAAGCCAAAGGAACAATGCTCATCAGGAGCCTTCAGAATTATTAGAATGAAGCTGAGGCCAGGGAGCTTAAAAAGAGCACTTCGCGCTCTTTTTTTGCAACCTGTGCCGAAGGCAGAACGGGTGTGGACTAGTCTTAAGAAGAAAGGGAGAAATGTTTGCGCGCTCGCGTGGTTTGCGCTTACACCGCGTAGATATGCTTAGATACGCTTAGATTCGCTTAAAGCCACATGGTTTTCGCTTACCTCGCTTAAAGCTCTTTTTGGAATCTCGTGTGGGCTCGCTAAAAGTAAGACTAAGACTAAGACTATAAGACTAAGATAATAAGACTAAGTAAGAAGAGTGTAAACGAACAAATTGAGTGAAATTTTTACAAGTCCGAAAACACTGCCAAACACGATATAGTGGACAGTAATCCTCACGCCTACTGCGCCGTGGGAACGCAACAGACAAACAACTCACTTTTCCTACTATATGGGAAAGGCATCGAGAATAGCAAAAGCAATAATAGAAATTTGATTACACTTTTGGTTACACAAATCATTACACGACTTGGCTGCTGCTTTTGAATAGAATTCTCGAGTTAAATTGCCTTTCCCTGCAGCCAAGTGTAATAAAGTGTGATACACTTTTGGTGGGTGTTATTTCTTATCAATGATGATAGAAATGACTTATTGATGAGTTCAGGCAAATTTTGCACTTGCTAAACAACCATTTGAATTTAACAACCATGGATGGACATATACCTATTCTGTGAGTTGCTGATATTATTGCTATGCATAAGGTGCATGATGCTAATGTCTGCACGTGCCATTTAGAAATCAAGATCAAATAACACCTGAACGCGACTGTCACTCACAACGTGAACGCGATAGACTCAATCGACTCCAGATGACATCTCCTACGAGGCGCAATCGTCGCCATGCTGCCCATGATAATCAGAATAGGCCTCCGCCTCCTGTACCCCAGCCTAATTTTGTGCCGGCTAATGAGCCCCAAGCAGGGCCTGTTCCACAACCTTTTGTGGAGCAACCTCCTCCCTACTTTCGATATCAACCGCTACCAGTCGAGCAGTATCCTGGCTTGCCACGAAATGCAATTGCGCAGGTGCAGTGTGCTCATCATCATCCTCCAGTGGATTATAACGCACGCTTGAATGAGCAAATGAATGCAGCTCATAATGATAGACGCCGTTGACGTAATATTCGTCAGCAACAGGACAGAGATGAGATAAGACAGCAGGCGCAGGCAGAACTCATGGCAGCTGGAGTGCAGCCTCCACACATACTTCCAATTCATAATCCACATGTTCAACCTGCTCCTCCTGCTCCTCCTGTGAATGGCCCTATTCATTATGAGGGTGCTGTTGGTCCTCACAACTTTGATGATCCCCTCTGCTACTTTGTGCCTAATCATGCTCCACCTATACCTGCACTACCTGGACCTGATTATCATCAGTTCAATATTCAGTTTCAAGATCATATCAATGCAGTGCAAAGAGAACATGAGCACATTAGAGATGACTTACTTCAAAGGCAAGCACAGGAGGAATTCCGTCGAAATCAAGTGCAGCTACAATTACAGCAACAAGAGGCTGAGAGGGTCCACAGACAGGCTCAATTACAGCAGGAGGAGGCTCTTCACCTGCAGCAGCAAGAAGCTGAAAGGATCCAAAGACAGGCTCTATTGCAGCAGCAGGAGGCTCTTCACCTACAGCAGCAAGAAGCCGAGAGGATTCAAAGATTAGCTCTATGGCAGCAGCAAGAGGCTCTTCACTTGCAGCAACAAGAAGTTGAGAGAATCCAGAGACAGGCTCAATTGCAGCAGCAGGAAGAGGAGCTTCACAACAGACAGAATCAGGATCGTCTTCGAGCAGCTCAACAACAAGAGGACCAGCACAATAGAGAACTGCAGGATGCTCAGCGGGTACATCAACAGGAAGAGGAGGCTCAACGCCGGCGGGAACAAAGGATTCGTGAACAGGATGAGCGTCTTGAAGAGGCTTTCCATGAATATGATGATCCAGCATCTCAGGAGCAGCATGCTGACGATGAAGAACAAATAAGAACCCAGCAGCGTGAGGCAGAGGATGACCAGCATGTCAATCAGGTGGTTCATATTCCTGATGGAGCCCGACCTTACAGTGAACCAATTGACCGCAACACTCTTGGTCCTCTTAATGTAGAGTGTCGTAACTGTCATGCCAAGCACTTTGCATCCGAAAGGCTCTCCAACTCCTCTCTACGTAATCCACACTTCGGTATGTGCTGCTTGCAGGGCCAAGTCAGCCTTCCGCCCTTACCAGAATGGCCACCTGAGCTGCTGGAGGCATATACAGACCGAAGATTTGTCTCCAAGATCAGACAGTACAACAGTTCTCTTGCATTTACATCTGTTGGTGTCGACATCGAGGACCGAGCTCTTCAAGGGTCTGGCCCTAATGCCTTTCGTATTCATGGTGCTCTTCACCATCTCATGGGCAGTCTCATGCCTCCAGAAGGTCTTCAGCCTTCTTACGCTCAACTTTATATATATGACACCGAAGAAGCCACCGATTTTCGCACCAACCGTCCTGGAAATGAAAATCTTGATCGCAACCGTCTCAGAGTCCTTCATGACATGCTGTTCAGACACCACCCTTATGCCCCCCTTTACAAGCAAGCCTATCAAGTCATGCATGAAAACCCGCCAGAGCAGCACACAGAAGTTCACATACGGATTCACTTCCAGCAGGGCACAGATGGTCGAAGGTACAACCTGCCCACTGCCAATGAAATTGCTGCAATCCTTCCTGGAGATGGATCTGAGGAGGTGACTGATGCACGTGATATCATCTTACATCTTCAAGGCGGTGGACTCCAACGTATCAGCCAGCTCAGTCATGCATATGCATGTCTCCATTATGTTCTTCTGTTTCCTAAAGGTGAAGAGGGTTGGCATCTTGACATCCCTATGAACATCAATGAGGGTGGGCGGGCCCGTGCAAAAAAAGTCACTCAGCTCCTGTATTATGCCTATCGAATACATATCCGCCCGAATCACATTGATCCCAGCAATATCTTTCGTGCTGGAAGGCTATTCCAGCAGTACGTGGTGGATGCTTGGGCATCCATCGAGCAGAGTAGACTGAACTGGGTCAGAAATAATCAAAAGCAGCTCAGGGCTGACTGCTACCGAGGGCTGACAGACAACATTCTCAATGATGGTGTGGGCAATTTGGCTCAGACAGGTCATGCCATCATCCTTCCCTCCTCTCATACTGGAGGTCCTCGGTACATGCACCAGCTGCTGCAAGACTCATTAGCAATTTGCCGTGCCTGCAAAAAGCCTGATCTCTTTCTGATCATGACTGCAAATGGGAGTTGGCCTGAGATTACTGAGAATCTCCTCCCAGGTAAGAAATTCATGTTTTTCACTGATTGTTTGTGGCTTGATCGCTGACCATTGCTTATGCAGGTCAAGCCGCTGTGGACCGTCCAGACTTAGTGGCTCACGTATTCTATCAAAAGCAGCAGGCCCTCCTGAAGAAGGTTTGCAAAGGCTACTATGGGAAGGTCGCAGGATTGGTGTACACCATCGAATATTAAAAATGTGGTCTCCCCCACATGCATCTTCTCATCTTCCTGGAACCAGATCACAAGATACGCACCGTAGAGCAGGTCAATTCCTTCATCTCCGCCCAGATCCCTGACAGAAATGTCCATCCACAACTCTATGAGGCTGTGGAAAAATATATGCTCCATGGCCCCTGCTCTCCGCAGCGTTGCTTGGAGAATGGATAGTGCAAGAAACATTATCCAAAGTCTTTCTGTGAAGAGACTGTGATGAAGGAGGATGGCTATCCCGAGTATGCCAGACCCGACAATGGTCGCACCGTCCAGAAGAATGATGTTGTCTTCACCAACAAAGATGTGGTTCCCTACCCTCCCCAACTGCTGGTGGAATTCAACTGCCACATAAATCTGGAAGTCTGCGCTTCTATCAATTCTGTCAAGTACATCCATAAGTATATCTACAAAGGAAATGACCGTGCTACTTTGGAGATGGGAGAACCGGTGGATGAGGTCAAATCATACCTTGACTCCAGGTATATTAGCTCGATTGAGGCTGCATGGCACATCTTAGAAAACGAGATGCATCTTGAGTGGCCCTCTGTTTACCGCTTGCCGGTGTAGGGATTCATTTCTGGTTGGGCTTGTAGAGGCTGTTTTTATGTTGGCACTTTTGTAGCTTACATAATCAAGCAATCTTTTCACCAGTTACCAGTATGAGTCTGAGTGCTCAGCAGTTTTCTATGATATTTCCTCTCCTCTGAGCCTTAAGCCTAGTCCAGAAACCCTTTAGGGTCGAATAGCAGCTAGGTTCTGCAAGACCCAACATATTGTTCAGACTCACCATCTGAATTGTTATACCTTCACCGGTCCACCTCCCAGATGAACATATGGTGTTCTATGACCCTGATGATGATGCCCAGGATGTTCTTGAGCACGCAGCTGCTAAAGAGACTCACCTCACTGGGTGGTTCAAAGCCAATGTCAATGCAAACTTGGTGGCAGCTGGAGCCCATGACTACCTCTATCAGGATTTCCCCTCAAAATTTGTGTGGAAGAAGACAGCATGGAAGATATGTGAACGTGGAATGGCGATTGGAAGGATGTACTCTGCCGCCCCTGGCTCTGGAGAGCGCTTCTACCTGAGATTGCTTTTGACTGTAGTAAAAGGTGAGACATCTATGACAATTTTTATCAATAAAACTCACCATATTTTATTTTTTAAGGAGCCACCTCCTATGAGCACCTACGGACATTTCAAGGGGTTGTGTGCGAGACTTTCAAGGAAGCATGTCGGCGCAGGGGTCTGCTTGAAGACGATAATGAATGGATCCAGTGTTTGCAGGATGCCTCTCATATGAGCACTGGACATGGCATGCGAAATCTCTTTTCCATCATCCTCATACACTGCAATCCTACAAGCCCTGATGACCTTTGGAACCGCTTCAAGAATCATCTGTGTGATGATTTGCGCTACCATCTCTCTCGACCACCATTCAATATACCAGACCCTGCAGAAGAAGAGGTCCACGACTATGGTCTCTATCTCATCGATGGCATCCTTCGCAAAAATGGAAAG
Organism: Suillus fuscotomentosus; assembly: GCF_016647785.1. Taxonomy (NCBI): domain Eukaryota; kingdom Fungi; phylum Basidiomycota; class Agaricomycetes; order Boletales; family Suillaceae; genus Suillus; species Suillus fuscotomentosus. The sequence continues at coordinate 404,587 of NW_024539537.1, forward strand.
TCTTTGCAAGCGATCCCTCAAATGCCCATGTCTCAAATGGCAGAAAGATGGGGTGTAATGGAGGGCAACCAGCTCATTTATGAGCAGCTTCAGTATGACCGGGAGCAGCTTCAGCAGATGGTAGAACCAGGAGTTAATTCTCTCAATGCTGAGCAGAGGGCGGTCTTTGATGCAGTAGTTGATGATGCAATGCAACGTAATGATCAAAGACCTGGACACGCATACTTTGTCCACAGCGCAGGCGGATGTGGAAAGACATATCTCTGCAAGCTCATCGCTTCAAAAATCCGCGCTGAAGGCAAGATCGTCCTATGTGTGGCTTCCTCTGGAATCGCCTCTCTCCTCCTGCCAGGTGGACGCACAGCTCATTCATGATTCAAAATTCCTATTCCCATTAATGAGGACAGCTCCTGCAACATCAAGAAAGGAGATGTCGTCCATGAGCTTCTCAAAGCCACCTCTCTCATCATCTGCGATGAAATCCCCATGCTTCATCATCATATTTTGGAATGCCTCGACCGCACGTTGCGTGACCTTCTGGACGTAGATGCTGATTTTGGAGGAATAACGATACTCTTTGGAGGAGACTTCAGACAGACCCTGCTGGTGGTACCTCATGGATCCAGGGAGCAGATAGTGGGTGCTACCTTTTGCAGATCTCGCATATGGCCAAAGCTTCGCATCTTCCACCTCAAGACAAATATGCGGCTTGGTCAAGATCCCGCCTCTGATGAATTTGCAAAGTGGCTCCTTGAGATTGGTGCTGGCAAGAGCACAGATAGGGATGGAACTGTGACCCTCCCAATCCAAATGCGATGTGCCAACAATGATGTCCAGTCTCTCATCAATGCCCTATACTCTCGAGTTCTGCTCCCTGGGCATCCTCCCCCAGATGATACCTTCTTCCTGGAACGTACCATCCTCTCTGCAAAGAATACAGATGTGGATGAAATCAATACAACTATTCTTGAATCATTCCCCGGAGATAAAGCAGTCTTCACCAGCGCAGACTCAGTTGCTGAGAGGGAATACGACTACATTCCCACAGAGTTCCTTCACACTCTCACCCCGTCAGGCTTCCCTTTGCACAAATTGGAGGTCAAAGCAGGTGTCCCTCTCATGCTTCTGCGCAATTTGAACCCCACTGAAGGCCTCTATAATGGAACTCGCATGATTCTCCTGTCTTGGACCACTCATGTCCTCAGGTGTCATATTCTTATAGATGGAGTTGATGCAGCCCACCAAGAGAATCAGAATACTGTCCTCATCCCCCGCATGACCCTGGATGCCACTTCTGAAGACAACCCCATTCCCCTCAAGCGTCGCCAATTCCCTGTTTGTCTCACATTTGCCATGACAATCAACAAGGCGCAAGGTCAAAGTGTCAAGTGGGTTGGCCTTAATTTGCGGACTCCTGTCTTCAGTCATGGACAGCTCTATGTGGCTTTGTCTCGCTGCACTCACCCAGACAGAGTGTATGCAATATTTCCGGAGCATGAAGAAGGCTCAAACACAACCAATGTAGTATATACAGAAGTGCTTAGAGGACTCACAGATCATATCAATGATTGATGTACTTATATATATATAGAGAACTGACTGATCTTATGTACTATGTACTTTTAGTTTTTTTGCAATGCTGCTCAGAAATGTACCTCTTCTTTGAAATCCACTATGATTGAGGTGTGATCTTATTCAAAATGCACAATTTATTAGGATGCAGCCTTCAGAAGTATTATTAGGATGAAGCTGAGGCCAGGGAGCTTAAAAAGAGCGCGAAGTGCTCTTTTTTTGCGACCTGTGCCGAAGGCAGAATGGGCGTGGACTAGTCTAAGAAGTAAAGTACGACGGTTTCGGGAGGTGTCGTGCGCTCGCGTGGCTTTCGCATAGATACGCTTAGATGCGCTTAGATTCGCTTGCATCGCTTACCTCGCTTAAACCTCTTTTTGGAAATCTCGTGTGGTTTTGTCACGTGTTCTCGAGCGCCGACTCAAATAGCGTCGCCCTTTGGGAACTTAGCACGACCTTGGTAACTGTATATATACACGGCATTAAATAATGAAAAAAGATGTGTTTGAGCAGGGTAAGGCAGATATGTGATTAGATTTGAGTTTTTTCTCTACTGTAATTGTCATGGTAGTATTTGTATACATACAGCAAATAATGGAACAACATACAATACAATTGCAGACAGAGGGAAAACAAATATGAGATAAAAGAGATTGGGAGATGAATGACAGAAGGTTATGAAAAAATAAAAATAAAAAAGGGAGAAAAAGATCACTTAGAGACTCAAAAACAGGAAACTGGGAGGACAGGAAAATGGGAATGGGAAACTGGGAGAATCAGAAAACCAGAGGATGGGAGATGGGAGGAGATGGGAGATGGGAGGAGACGGGAGACGGGAGACGGGAGATGGGAGACAGGAGACAGGAGACAGGAGACAGGAGACAGGAGACAGGAGACAGGAGACAGGAGACAGGAGACAGGAGACAGGAGACAGGAGACAGGAGACAGGAGACAGGAGACAGGAGACAGGAGACAGGAGACAGGAGACAGGAGACAGGAGACAGGAGACAGGAGACAGGAGACAGGAGACAGGAGACAGGAGACAGGAGATGGGAGATGGGAGACGGGAGACGGGATTAGCATGGGTATACCCCAGGGTAACACTTTTTCCAATCACATATATTACCATTTGAAGGCAAATGTACAACTTCAAAATTTTATACTTATCCATCCCTCCTATGGTAATCAATTTGGACATATATTCCCAGGGGTACAGGAGTCTTCAGATCCAAACCCCTACCCCTACCCTCAAGGGTTTCCCATACCCCTGCTGATCCCTAGATGGGAGGCAGGGAAAAATGGGAAAATAAATACATTCAATGATACTGTTACATATTTTGTAATTTTATGTTGTGTAGTAGATTGTATTTTTACATTGGTCAAAATCCTGCTCAAAGAACATGGCACTGACTGATCTTATGTACTATGTACTTTATGTGGTGTGATAGATTGTACTTTGAGTTTTTTTGGAAAGCTGCTCATAAATATATTTTAAAATAATTCAAAATGCACAATTTATTAGGATGCAGCCTGAGGCCAGGAAGCCAAAGGAGGGCGTAGCCCTCCTTGGCCTCCTGTGACGAAGGAACAACACTCATTTTCCTACCCTGAAGGAGCGCTACTCGCTCCTTCGATTTGTGCTGAAGGCACAACAGGCGTGAGCTCGTATAACTATGACACACCGGCGGTTTCAGAGTTTTACTTCAGGCAAGATTTTAATTGAAATGTGAATGATAAATTAGCCATTCGTACCTGTAATTTTATCACTGGGACAATGGCAAATTTTCACACATGGCAAAATGACAAAGCAAAATAACATATTTCGATACCAATTTGAACTCCATTTGAATGTATAAAATATTTGAAGTTTTCTCACTTTCAAAAATGTTAGCTCGAATGTAAGCTTTTACAATCCTATTTATACAAAGATAAATCCAAAATCTCGAAGTGTAGAAAAATGATCTGCAAAATATTATATAGTAACACGCATTTTGCCACTGTGGAAAATTTTGAATTTGCCCGACATTTAAATGGCGTGAGAAAATGAAAAATTCAAGCAATGGGGAATTGTAATGGGCATTCATTGGGCGCTCGCTGAGCATCCATTAAGTATTCGTCGCGCTGAAAGTGGGTCTATGTTTGAATATGTACAAACATACAGGTCGAAGTACAAGTAACCATACAAACTCCCGCTAACCACCTTCTTCCCGTCCCGAGACATAACTGTACGCTTTACTTTCTCCGTCGCTAGTTTCCTGCTCTTTAAGTTAGCATAGTTTATATCATCTAGCAAGATTATTTGAAGCATTGGGCAGGAAGGAGTTGGTGCTCGAACAAACACAATGGAAGTAGCGAGGAGCAAGAGAGCACTTAGGTTAATGGAAAGTGGTAGTAAGATAAATAAAATTCACTTAGCCTGTAGGAACGAATTCAATTCTTGGACGCTGATGAAATCGGGTGTGAGTAGTCACCTTTGGATTTGACCGTGTGACCTCGTGACTTCAAAGACTGTTCGTCGAAATCAAACGCGTTAATCATTGCACACATTAATCTTATCTAACTGGTCTTAGCCAAGCAGTTGATATGACAGAATCTAAATCTGTCTGCGTGGGTTCAAAACCTGCTAAAGATGAAATTGTCAAGTGATTATTAGAGTCAAAATCTGTTTCTCTTGGATAGTGCGGGTTTGAAACCTGCTGATAATAACATTTTTATTTTATGAAAATGCACCTTGACAGTCTGAAACCCATTGAATGCTGCATTTTTTCTATTAGAACATGCCTTGAATATTGAATCACAGACAGTCTCTCGGACACTGATCTTCATCAGTCTTAGTTGAGTTGTCACCAGAGTCAAAATCTGTTTCTATTGCACTGTGCAGGTTTGAAACCTGCCAATAATAACATTTTCTCATGAATAGTTTTCTCAAAAATTCATTTAAAAATGGTCTCAGCCACATCATTGCTATGATAGATTCCAAATGTGTTCTCATCAAAGTCTGCAGGTTTGAGACCTGTCAGATGACACACTTTTTTTTTTTTTTTTTTCATATTGCAACATGCTCAATTAAATATTTGCTCATGGACAGCCTCAGACTTTGATCTTCATAGGTCAAACCAATATAAGTCGTGAGTCTAAGTATCAGAGAAGTGCTCACCTCTACTAGAATTGTGGTGATACTGGAGTAAGTCCAACTATTTATCTATCTACGTAGAAATACAGAAGTATGTAGGCAGAAGTTGTGGCATGATATTAGGTCCAATGTTCTATGTAATAAGATAAGAGGTGCTGCGGACTATGGGAAAACATGTAATAACACCCGTCTATGATGTGAGTAATGTGAGAAATAACAAACTGCGCACCTAGCAGGACTAGCAGGACAGGATGAGACATGGGTAGCATGAGTGTGTGTGATATCTGATTGGCCGATGTGAAACCTGATGTCTGATGTTTGATATTTTCAAGTTTGATGCATATTGAGTTGGATATGATAGAGAGTCAGTGACTCGGACAATGTTCAACAGTTGGTGTGGATCATAAAAAAAGCTGCTGCAAGGCTAGCAGTGGAACATGGTTCCATACACCAGCTTTGAATTTTTTTTTGGTTTCTCTTCCAAGAAAGTCATGATGCCACCAGAAAATTGAGGCCTTCCAATTCATTTTAAGATTCATATGGAAATGTGAAGGTGCGATTTCATAGAATAAAAATAAAAATATTATCATTGGTAGGTTTGAAACCTGCACAGTTCAAGAGAAACAGATTTTGACTCTGGTGACAACTTGACTAAGACCGATGAGGATCAATATTTGAAATGCTGTCTATGAGCAGATATCCAAGACATGTTCTAATACAAAAAATGTGTCACTCAATGGGTTTCAAACCTGTAGACTTCAATGGAAACAGATTTTGAATCTATTGCAGCAATGACATGGCCAACATCAGTTGAGATGAGTTGTTGAGAAAATAATTCATGAGACAATGTCAAGATGTGTTTTCATAGAAAATAAATTTCATCATAGGCAGGTTTCAAACCTGCACATTTCAAGAGAAACAGATTTTGACTCTGGTGATCACTTGATAATTTTATCTTTAGCAGGTTTTGAACCCACACAGACAGATTTAGATTCTGTCATATCAACTGCTTGGCTAAGACCAGTGAAATGCACTTCCAATGGACCCATTCACAAGTGAATCCTAAAGGCAGTTCTTGCAATATCATGAAGGATCACATATGATTGGACTCAAAGAGAATGTTAGAAATTAATGTTAGAGCTGACAAAATGCAGATAAATGTACATCAAGGATCCACTTTCTGAATGGATTCATTAGGAGTGCATCTAACTGGTCTTAGCCAAGCAGTTGATGCGACAGAATCCAAATCTGTCTGTGTGGGTTCAAAACCTGCTAGGGATAAAATTGTCAAGTGATCATCAGAGTCAAAATCTGTTTCTCCTGCACTGCGCAGGTTCAAAACCAGCCAGTGATAACATTTTTATTTTATGAAATCACACCTTGACATCGACTCATGTGTACTTTCACATTGTAGCTTGCGCTCCCAAACACCCGCTTTATATGGTGTTTGTGGATGCACTGTTTTGTGTCCAAGAACATCTCTAGGCTCCATGTGATGTGGCTCCGCATCCTGAGCACAAATGCCTCAAATCATGCTTTGGGGTTGTATAGCTTTCATCCTGCTGCCACTCGGTACAAATCCATTCAGAAGTAAATTCTCAAGGTACATTTATCTGCACTAGGTCCAGATTCATGTGTAGGCTTAGTGACATGTGTGGGCCCATGATGTTTGTGATGCCTTGGTATTAATGACTGGGTCCACGAGTGACAATTAATAGTGGAAGAATCATATGGATCAGCCTAGTAAGTGAAATGTCAGAAATTGATGTCTGAGTCCAGTGTGATGAAGTGGAATTTTATGGCTAGGCTAAAGATGGTGATGTACAAATGTAAGTATCAGACCCAGACATCAAATTCTAACTCATCCAACTAGGTCCAATCCTTGCATTTGTATATCACCACCTTTGGCTCAGCCATTAGATTCCATCTCATTGCACTAGGTGAGTGCATCAATTTCTGACATCACACTTAGGCCCAACTATATAATCCTTCTATTGTTAGTTGTCACTCATGGGCCCAGTCATTAATACAAAGGCATTACAAACATCATGGGCTCACCCATGTCTCTCTTGAGTCAATTAAAGTGCTTAGTGTTAAGCAGTGATTATAGAATAGCAGAATTTAGACTTGGAGTCAGACAATCTGCAAGATGGTGATGTAAATTTGTTAAGAGATAAAGAATACTGCTATGTAAGTAATTCTAAGTGTCATTCTTTGCCAAGTAAATTGTCACCACAGCATTAAAGTCTAAGTAATTCTAAGTGTGCTCACAGGACATGGAAGCAAGTCGGAAGCAAAGCAAGTATGTAAGTAAGGATTCATGACATGAAGATACAATATGTTTGTGAGGTTGGATTAGACAATGGAATCATGTGTGACACGAACCATATGGTGGTAGTGCACTGTAGGAAGCTAAGTTGCAAAAATCAGAAACAGAGGCACACTTCTATTACATTTCCCATAGTATATAAACCCTATAACATCTCTGTATTTCCTCAGTTCAAATATCATCTTAGATTGTGCTCACTCCTGCCTCTGTTTAACTTGAGTTTCTCCTCTTGTTGTTCTCCAAAAGTCTTAGGATTGATTCCAATTGACTATACATCTCTGCCTCCACCTCTGGTGGTCCTCTGCTGTTGGTTTCTACTCCAGACTTCATCCAAGTAGCCTTAACTCTTGTTTCCAAATGTCTGCTGGAATTCTTAGTGGTTTCATGGAAAAAAAAAGTTTCATCATTGGCAGGTTTCAAACCTGCAAAGTCCAAGAGATACAGATTTTGACTCTGATAATCACTGGTGATTTCATCTTTAGCGGGTTTTGAACCCACAAATGCAGATTGGAAACAGATTTGGATTCTGTTGTAGCAACTGTCTGACTAACACCATTTGAATGCATGTTAAAAGAAGACATTCAAAAGTAAATCTGCAAGATAAGTCTACCATTCCCTGTCACTCACAATGTTTTCCCTCAGCTGAACAGATGAATTGAATACAGACTGTGATACAACACTTTCAAAGAGCGAGAGAAGAGCAACATGTAGGCAACTGCATGGGTATACCCCTAGGTATCAGCAGTCAAACCCGTACCCATACCCACAGATATACCTGTACCCCAACTGCGGGTATGGGTTTCACAACAGGTATCTGCAAAACAGACCCGGGGTATGACCCATGGAGGGTATACCTGCAAGGTATCAATGAATTATGTACCTACGAGATAACAAAAGTAGTAGTCAGTCAGTCTGCACTATTGATGCTGTCCCATCCATCATCCATAGCTTCATCATCTCCCATGACGTCTGGAAGCTTTGATACCTTAATCACGTCCTCGGACTCGATGAGGCCCAATTCACTCCATTGGCCAAGACAAAGAAGTGCACGTGATGACTGTGCCAAAAGACAACTTCTGACATGTGTCAGGATGAGGCGGCCATGACTGAATAGTCATTCAACATCCACAGATGTTGCTGTGGCAAAATATAAGCCCACAGCATGTCAAAAAAATTAGTTACATACTGGAGATGGTTAGGTAGTCCATAGCCATGCATGAAAGCCATGGGAAAGACTTCTGACACTCGAGCCACCAACCAATAGGGTCAGTGACACGTTCAACATCCATGCTGAGATATCAGTCGAGCTCAGAGCATTGACTGGCAGGTTTTGGGGGTGCGAGTGCCAGGAGATTGTCAAATATATTATCACTCTAAGAATTATTCAGTACAGATACGAAACAAAATAAAATAAAACTTGCCATCTGCGCATCATTGTTTGACTTGAAGACGTCATTCTCGTACCCAGTGTCAGAGTCATCATTGATTGATGAGTATGAATCTTCAAATTCCTTGCGGACAACTTGCTCCGCGGTTTTGATCCAGCCATCTTCCCATTGCGCAGCCTTAAAGTAGGCTAGTTTGTGCTGTGGATGTAGGACTAGAAGTATACAAATGTTAGTTGATATAAATAAGTAAAGATTCAGAACATACCCGTTGATATGTGATATGTCTGAGATCTGTCTGTGAGCTGGTAATAGTGATTGAGAGTGTTCTTGGCCAGCCGGACTGCTGAGCGAATTGAAGGAAGGTATTTCTTGTTGTAGGAGTATGATATGAGCATCCTGTTGATGTGATTCATTGCTGGAATCACTGTCGTGAGGTTGGGAGTTGCTCATCAAAGATACAAACAATGTGAGCGCAGTTGTGACACACAAGGAATGCACAGACCTCAAGTACATCATACAGCTGTTCTAGTATTACCCACTCGTGATCCTCCAACTTGAACTTCTGCAAGCCCAAGTCCCACCATTGGGTGACAGCATCTATGGCTTCTCGATGTCCAACAGCGTAACTCAGCATATCAAAGGTCGAAATCCATTGAGTCGCCACATCTCGCAGCATGAGCATTTGCAACTGTGCCAAGTCTTGCAGGATGCTGTGCCATGCTGGAAGGATGATGGTGGTCGAGTGGATGATTTTGTATGTGAGCTTTCGCAACTGGGATATGGATTAGGATCAATGGTGAGTTTTATTAGTTTGATTGAACTTACTTTGGCAAGTGCTAATTTTACTGGTCGAACATCTTTCTCTAGTGTTATTCGTTCTTCTGCATCCAACACCTCGACCTCATCAATCAATCGCTCATCGTTATCTTCCTCACACCTGATTTCCGCATCTTCCTCAATATTGGCACTCAAGTCTTGAAGCTCAAGGTCGACATCTTGTTTCTTCACATCGAACTCTCAGATCAGTGATTTTCGCCATGAGATTTACGGTGTGGAGGAAACACCTCGTGTGAGTTGCTGCTCTGCCAAATTCAGGTACCTTACTACTGAGTTCATGGATCATTGTGTCATTGTTGGACACATTATCACAAGTCACGCTCAGGATCTGCGCATGACACATTTAGCTGCAGGTATGTTTTTTTTTGGTTTAAAATTTACCTTTTCTGATACGTCAAATTTGTCTAGCATCTTTGCAAATGTCTCTGCAAGCTCTTCGCCGGTGTGGGACTGTTGTCTCATCAGTTGATAAGTATGTGCTCCCTTTATAAATTTTACCTTTGCAACTTCAATCACATCTAACAGAATACTCAGTGGCTCCCCTTTATACTCGAAGTGCACCAAAAACACGACCAGCGCGCGATGGTTGGGCAATGTCCAACCATCCATAGTGAAATTAATCTTGCCTTTGTATTCCTGGTACATTTTGAATACTTAATTGTTTTCTGATAAAAAAAACCACTGATGCGCAACATCCTAGTCACCCATTTTCGAGTCTGTGGAAAGATGAGTCGCACATCGCAAGAAACTGTGGACAGGGAAGGTATGTAGTATTTGGGTCTCCCTGTTATCATCAGCGACTGAAAAGCATGGTCCTTGACTATATCGAATGGACGTAGGCTCTCGGCCACCCAACGAACAATTTCCGCCCTGAATGCGTTGTTAGACTTGGACTCCCAGGACCATACTAGGACCATACCTCGTTTTGGTGCGAGTGTGTTGACAGTGCGAGTACATTATTTTTCCTTTGCCTTTCTGTTCAAAGGATGCAGTAATGGATCCATTTCGCAGAATACTTCCTATGATCTTGTGGCGCACTTTGTTTGCATCCTTCGCACTATCTGCAGCTTTCAAGACTTCGTCTCCCCAGCACAAGTGCACATGCTTCTGCATGTTACCTGTGGATCGTGCATCGCCCTTATTGAGGAACCATCGTACTTTGACCTTGCAACCCCTTGCTTGGCACTTGAACTCATGCGCACAATGGTCACCAATCTCAATGATGTGCGGTGTGGGATCGAAAATGTGTAAACAGATGAGTTCCATTCTTTCATTAGCTGCTCTGTATAATCAATTAATCTGATATTGATGTATAGGTTGCTGGACTCACTCAGCTCATCTTCAGGATCCTCGTCAGCATCATCAACCTCATCACCATTTGCGGGCTCATTATTGTCCAGGTCGATATATTCATGCAATGCCTCCTCCTCCTCCTCTGTGTGCACAATGGCATGCCTACTCACAACTGGCGGTGGAGTTGGTGATGGTGATAATATCCTATCTTTGTCTGTGGAAGTGTTATTGGCCAGAGTCATGCTCCCCGCTGGTACATTTATTTTGGCCTTTTTGGGTAGCAGTGGATTAACATTGTCTCCACCACCATCAGGTTTACGCTTCTTTGAAGAAGCTTTATCTTCCAATGCGGCTTTAGCTTTATCGGTCATCTTGATGACACATTTTGCTGGAGCTGTGAGGGCTTCGTTGAGTCGCATGGTGGGCAGTGGTTGGGCGATGAAAATTTTCAAGGCCGGAGCCATCACGCCGGTAATGTATTATAGCACTATATCATTGATTGTTTAAAGTTTGACTGTTTGTAACTGTACAGTACTGCTGTTTGTAGCGAGTTTGATATGATAGTATTTGTTGCAAGGCACTCTGTTTTGATCGAAACATGGCGCAAGGGTATGGGTACGGGTAATGCAATACCAAACCCGTACCCATACCACACAGGTACCCATACCCCGCACCCGCATGGGCATACCCATACCCGTGCAGTTCCCTAGCGACATGATGATGAAAGGTCTCAAATACAGTACACTTCAACCTTATACATAAGTGAATGGTGGCCAGATAGCTCTTTTGAATCTTTTCCTTGAATCCCAGCCTTTACAGATGTGTATTCTTCCTCATTCCCCAGGTCATTAGGATCAAACTTGAAAGTTTGATGTGTAATCTGCTCTTCTTCTTCAACCAAGTCAAGACCTTTGAAGACATCTGTCTGTGTTCATGATTGGCCCAAGGACTGTGTTCAGATGCACATTCAGTTTTGATCAGCACTACAATCACACCGCTGGCATCACTTTTCTGACTCTCTTAAGCAGTGAGTGCTTTTGGACAGCATGAATTTTTCTCAGAGCGCATCAACAAAGCCTTGTGGATCAAAGATGGAAAATACATTTGTATCGAGTGGCAGCGGGATGAAAGCTATACAACCCCAAAGCATGATTTGAGGTATTTGCGCTCAGGATGCGGAGTCACATCACATGGAGCCTAGAGATGTTCTTGGACACAAAACAGTGCATCCACAAACACCATATAAAGCGGGTGTTTGGGAGCGCAAGCTACAATGTGAAAGCACACATGAGTCAATGTCAAGGTGTGATTTCATAAAATAAAAATGTTATCATTGGCAGGTTTTGAACCTGCGCAGTCCAAGAGAAACAGATTTTGACTCTGATGATCACTCGACAATTTCATCTTTAGAAGGTTTTGAACCCACACAGACAGATTTGGATTCTGTCGCATCAACTGCTTGGCTAAGACCAGTTAGATGCACTCCTAATGAATCCATTCAGAAGGTGGATTCTTGATGTACATTTATCTGCATTTTGTCAGCTCTAACATTAATTTCTAACATTCTCTTTGAGTCCAATCATATGTGATCCTTCATGATATTGCAAGAACTGCCTTTAGGATTCACTTGTGAATGGGTCCATTGGAAGTGCATCTCACTGGTCTTAGCCAAGCAGTTGATATGACAGAATCTAAATTTGTCTGTGTGGGTTCAAAACCTGCTAAAAATAAAATTATCAAGTGATCAACAGAGTCAAAATCTGTTTCTCCTGAAATGTGCAGGTTTGAAACCTGCCTATGATGAAATTTATTTTCTATGAAAACACATCTTGACATTGTCTCATGAATTATTTTCTCAACAACTCATCTCAACTGATGTTGGCCATGTCATTGCTGCAATAGATTCAAAATCTGTTTCCATTGAAGTCTACAGGTTTGAAACCCATTGAGTGAAACATTTTTTGTATTAAAACATGTCTTGGATATCTGCTCATAGACAGCATTTCAAATGTTGATCTTCATCGGTCTTAGTCAAGTTGTCACCAGAGTCAAAATCTGTTTCTCTTGAACTGTGCAGGTTTGAAACCTACCAATGATAATATTTTTATTTTTATTCTATGAAATTGCACCTTCACATTTCCATATGAATCTTAAAATGAATTGGAAGGCCTCAATTTTCTGGTGGCATCACGACTTTCTTGGAAGAGAAACCAAAAAAAAATTCAAAGCTGGTGTATGGAACCATGTTCCACTGCTAGCCTTGCAGCAGCTTGTTTTATGATCCACGCCAACTGTTGAACATTGACCGAGTCACTGACTCTCTATGATATCCAACTCAATATGCATCAAACTTGAAAATATCAAACATCAGACATCAGGTTTCACATCGGCCAATCAGATATCACACACACTTATGCTACCCATGTCTCATCCTGTCCTGCTAGTCCTGCTAGGTGCGCAGTTTGTTATTTCTCACATTACTCACATCATAGACGGGTGTTATTACATGTTTTCCCATAGTCCGCAGCACCTCTTATCTTATTACATAGAACATTGGACCTAATATCATGCCACAACTTTTGCCTACATACTTCTGTATTTCTACGTAGATAGATAAATAATTGGACTTACTCCAGTATCACCACGATTCCAGTAGAGGTGAGCACTTCTCTGATACTTAGACTCACGACTTATATTGGTTTGACCAATGAAGATCAAAGTCTGAGGCTGTCCATGAGCAAATATTTAATTGAGTATGTTGCAATATGAAACAAAAAAAAAAAAAGTGTGTCATCTGACAGGTCTCAAACCTGCAGACTTTGATGAGAACACATTTGGAATCTATCATAGCAATGATGTGGCTGAGACTATTTTTAAATGAATTTTTGAGAAAACTATTCATGAGAAAATGTTATTATTGGCAGGTTTCAAACCTGCACAGTGCAAGAGAAACAGATTTTGACTCTGGTGACAACTCAACTAAGACTGATGAAGATCAGTGTCCAAGAGACTGTCTATGATTCAATATTCAAGGCATGTTCTAATAGAAAAAATGCAGCATTCAATGGGTTTCAGACTGTCAAGGTGCATTTTCATAAAATAAAAATGTTATCATCAGCAGGTTTCAAACCCGCGCTATCCAAGAGAAACAGATTTTGACTCTGACGATCACTTGACAATTTCATCTTTAGCGAGTTTTGAACCCACGCAGACAGATTTAGATTCTGTTGTATCAGCAGCTTGGCTAAGACCAGTTAGATTCACTTCCAATGAACCCATTCAAAAGTGAGTACTCAAGGTACATTTATCTGCATTTTATCAGCTCTTTCAATAGCATGGTCGGTGTTGATTTTTTATCCTACTCTTATTGCAAAAGACACAGACTTCCTGCTGGGGCTCTTGACTTCAAGACAAGACCTGTTTATCTAACAATTTCCCTGAAAAAGTGCTGATGGAAGACCACCATGGTGGCTCCATGAGTGAAAACTGACAATGAAAGGATCACACAGTGTATTTTTGACGCAGAGTTCAATATATGACCAAAGTCTTGATGCAAACTCAGAAGGATAAGTACAATAACAATATAATTATTTCTAAAGGTCTTGACTTTGTTGAAGAAGAAAAAGAGCAGATTACACATCAAACTTTCAAGTTTGATCCTAATAACCTGGGGAATTAGGAAAAATACAAATCCATCAAGGCTGAGATTCTTTATTGTGCTTGTTCAAGTGATTGCCAGAGTCAAAATATATTTCTCTTGAACTAAGCAGGTTTGTAATCTGTATAATGATGTGCCTTTTGCATCAACTCATGATTCATCACATTCCACCATGCAAATATTCAAGACATGTTCTTAGAGAAAAAATGCGACATTCGACAAGTTTCAAACTTGTTGCACTCTGATGGAACAATGGTGCGTTTTCATAGAAAACAAAATTTATCACTGGCAGGTTTCAAACCTGCGCAGTCCAAGAGAAACAGATTTTGACTCTAATGATCACTTGGCAAATTCATCTTTAGCAGGTTTTGAACCCACGCAGACAGATTTAGATTCTGTTGTATCAACTGCTTGGCTAAGACCAGTTAGATGCGCTCCCGATGAACCCATTCAGAAGCGACTTACATACTTTTGCCTATTTGCTGCGCTTCCGACTTGCTTTTGCGCACTGAGAACGCACTTAGAATTACTTACATAGCACCATGTATCTTTTGACTCTGAACAACTTTCCACCACCATCTTGCATATTGTGGGACTCAAAGTCCAAAATACGCTATAACTGCTATTTGACACTGAGCACTTGAAAGCATCTAAGCGCAGAATGTCGCACTATTGTCTAAATACTTCTGCTTTATCTCAGAACTTCCTCATGTCATTAGAATCAAACTGGAAAGTTTGATGTGTAATCTGCTCTTTTTCTTCAACCAAGTCGAGACCTTTGGAGAGAATCAAATTGTTCTTGTACTTATCGTTCTGACTTTGCATCAAGACTTTGGTCATACATTGAACTTTTGTGCCTTGAGGGTTTACTTCTGAATGAGTTCATTGGAAGGGCATCTCACTGGTCTTAGCCAAGCAGTCAATACAACAGAATCTAAATCTGTCTGTGTGGGTTCAAAACCTACCAAATATTAAATAGCCAAGTGATCGCCAGAGTCAAAATCTGCTTCTCTTAGACTGTGCAGGTTTAAAACCTGCCAAGGATAATTTTCATTTTCTATAAAAATTCACCTTGATATATGCTCATGGTCGGTTTGCTTAAAAGCTCATCAGAGTTGTGTTTAGCCAAGTGGTCGTCATAACAGAATCAAAATCTGTTTCCATTGGAGTGCAACAGGTTTGAAACCTGTTGAATGTCGCATTTTTTTCTATTAGAACATGTCTTGAATATTTGCTCATAGACAGCATCTCAGACACTGATCTATATGTTTTTTTTTTTCCTGTTAGAACACACCTCGAAATAGACTCATGTGTACTTTCCTGAGAGCACCATCTCACCGGTGGTGTGATTTCATAAAATAAAAATGTTGTCATTGGCAGGTTTCAAACCTGCGCAGTCCAAGAGAAACAGATTTTGACTCTGATAATCACTCGCAATTTCATCTTTAGCAGGTTTTGAACCCATGCAGACAGATTTGGACTCTGTTGTATCAACTGCTTGGCTAAGACCAGTTAGATGCACTACCGATGAGCCCATTCAGAAGCAAATCCTCAAGATACATTTATCTGCATTTTGTCAGTTCTAATATTAATTTGCAACATCCCCCTTGAGTCCAATCATATGTGATCCTTCCATTGTTGATTGTCACTCATGACCCAGCTGTTAATATCCCAAGACATCACAAACATCATTGGCCCACCATGATGGTCTGTCATCAGCACTTTTTCAGAGCAATTGCTAGATAAACAGGTCTTGAAGTCAAGAACCCCAGAAGAAGTCTGATGTCCTTTGCAATAAGAGTGAAATAAAAGAATAAATCATGGAGACCATACTATTGAAAGAACTGCCTTGTGGGTTCACTTTTGATTGGGTTCATTGCGAGTGCATTCAACCGGTCTTAGCCAAGCAGTCAATACGACAGAATATAAATCTGCCTGCGTGGGTTCAAAACCTGCTAAAGATGAAATTGTCAAGTGATCACCAGAGTCAAAATCTGTTTCTCTTGGAATGTGCAGGTTTGAAACCTGCAGGTGATAAAATTCATTTTCTATGAAAATGCACCTTGAAATTTGCTCATGGTCGGTTTGCCATCAAGATGATCAAAGTCATGTTTAGTCATGTGGCTGTCATAACAGAGTCAAAATCTGTTTCTATTGAAGTTTGCAGGTTTGAAACCTGTAGAGTGACACATTTTTTTGTATTAGAACATGTCTTGAATATCTGCTCACAGATAGCATCTCAAACATTGATCTTCATTAGTCTTAGTCGAGTTGTCACCAGAGTCAAAATCTCTTTCTCTCAAACTGTAACTGTGTAGGTTTGAAACCTACCAATGATAATATTTTTATTTTTATTCTATGAAATCACAGTATAGCAAGCAAAAACTGATGATCTCAAGCTTGATTGACATTGCTGTTGGTTTCATGCATCCTTTTTTGCTAAAAAAAAACTCACCAGAGTTGAATGCGAGTATTTTTGACACAGAGTTCAATATATGACCAAGGTCTTGATGCAAACTTGGAAGGATAAGTATAAGAACACTCTAATTCTTTCTATAGGTCTTGACTTGGTTGAAGAAGAAGAAGAGCAGATTACACATCAAACTTTCAATTTTGATCCTAATGACCTGGAGAATGAGAAAAAATACAAATTCATCAAGGCTGATATTGTGCCTTGAGGATTCACTTTTGAATGGGTTCATTGCAAGTGCATACAACTAGTCTTGGCTAAGCAGTTAATATGACAGAATCTGAATCTGTCTGCGTGGGTTCAAAACCTGCTAAAGATGAAATTGTTAAGTGATCACCAGAGTCAAAATCTGTGTCTCTTGGACTGTGCAGGTTTGAAACCTGTCAATGATAAATTTTATTTTCTATAAAAACACACCTGGTTTTCTGAGAAACTCATCTTAAATGATCTTAGCCATGTCATTGCCATGACTCTGGTCTGCGCGCTTTTTGAACTCTACACACTCTGAAGGTCTGTATTTTTCAATCCTAAATCCCTCTGAGTATTAGCTGCTTCTTTTGAACTCATAGTTGCTGCATCAAAATCAGCCAATATTTCTATATCTATTTCTCTTAAACCGAGCAGGCTTAAAACCTGTATAATAACATGGTTTTTCTTTTGCCATTAAAACTTGCCTTGAATGCAAGCTCATGAGTCATTCCATCTCATCATTTTGTGTGGTGGTCAAATGCAGATAAATGTGTCTTGAGGGTTCACTTCTGATTGTGTTCATTGGAAGTGCATCTCACTGGTCTTAGCCAAGCAGTCGATATGACAGAATCTAAATCTGTCTGTGTGGGTTCAAAACCTACCAAAGATTGAATTTCCAAGTGATCGCCAGAGTCAAAATCTGTTTCTCTTTGAACTGTGCAGGTTTGAAACCTGCTGATGATAATATTTTTATCCTATGAAATCACACCTTGACAGTCCCTTGTAAACAGTTTTGTCAAAAACTCATCTTAAATGTTCTCAGCCATGTTATTGCCATAATAGATTCAAAATCTGATTATCCTGGACTAAGCAGGTTCGAAACTCATATAATTGCATTTTTTGTTGTTCATTGAAATATACCTCAAACATTCGCTCATTATAAACAGTCTTGGCCAAGTGGTTGTTACAACAGAATTAAAGTCTGTTTCTCTTGGACTGTGCATGCTTGAAAATATGCTGAGTGATACATGTTTTTGACCTGCTCAGTCCAGGAAAATCAGATTTTGACTTTGATAACTCCCGAACTAGGACTGATTGCCAACCTGTAGGCTTTGATTGAAACATATTTTGAATCTATTGTGGCAATGATATGGAAAAGAGCATTTATGATGGGTTTTGAAGAAAACTATCCATGAGGAAATATCAGGGTTTAATTTCATAGAATAAAAATATCATCATCAGCAGGTTTCAAATCTGCAAAGTTCAAGAGACACATATTTTAACTCTGGCGACAACTTGACTAAGACCAATGAAGATCAATGTCTGAGATACTGTCTATGAGCAAACATTCAAGGCACGTTCTCATAGAAAAAATGTGACATTCAACAGGTTTGAAACCTGTTGCATTTCAATAGAAACAGATTTTGATAAAGACATCAGGCTTCTCCTGGGCCTCTGCTTCAAGACCTGTTTATCCAGCAATTGCTCAAAAAAAGTGCTGATGGCAGACCATCACAGTGGGCCGATGATGTTTGTGATGTCTTGGGATTAACAACCAGATCATGAGTGACAACTGACAATGGAAGAATCGCATATGGTCGGGCTCAAGGGAAATGTTAGAACTGACAAAATGCAGGATAAGTGTATCTTGACTAATTTACCGCTAGCTTTGTTAGCGTCATGGATCGGTTTCTTGGCGAGCCTGCAGCCTATGGTCAGTGGCAAAAGACCTCAATACGAAGTACAAGCATCTACTGGTAAAAAGGCCCTGTCACGTTCAGCTAAGAGTGAGAACTATATCATTCTCTGTCTTTTTGCGTTCATGGGTCCACTAGGTACGGCCTCCAGAGGCATTTGAGGAAGAGGCCGAGTTTCTGGAGTTATTAGCAAAGTCCTTTGCAAATGCTCATGATCTTCGGTTCAAGATCACTTTCGCTGACGCATTGACTCGACTCTTGCGCCAAATTGGAAAGGTATTTCCTATTCCCTGGCTAGTGCTGATGTAGGCTGACATGACCTCAAGACAGCACAGGCCAAAGTCATTCATATAGATACGGTCGAGGGTGCCCGTGCGCTGTCTTGTTACTTAAGGGTCTTATATAAAAGTTGTGTATAATGACAACACAATTATACACGGTGAAGACTTCTTGCCAGTCCTTAAGTCCACGGTCTCCGACTTTTCTACTTCGTGGGAGGTAACGTGGTGAGTTCTTGGGAGGATTTAGTTTGTTGTCCTCTTCTTGTGTAGTCTTATACGAAGTGTTGTGGAAAGTTCTGTGTTCTGGATAAATTCGTTAGGTTTGTTTCAGCCTAGTAGGTCGTGTTTCAACCTATGAAAGTCTGTTTCAACTTTGTCGTCCTTAGATATGTGTCTCACTTTCCGTTGAAAGAGAGAGTCTTTTGTATACACGTAAAGCTTAGAATGAGAGCTGTTCAATGGTTATATAGTCAACCCCTGTAAGGTAGTATATAACTTAGAGTAGATAATGATATCTTAGATTACCTCAAGGCACTTATATTGGCCTGCACTTTTAGTCTTAGTGGTCTCACACGGTTTGAGATAAGAGTCAAGTGGGAGGATTGTATTTCATGGGTGAAAATGGGGTCCTTTTATACCTTTTGGGAACCCCCTTACTAAGCATGATTAATCAGATGGATTGGTAAGAATGTGGCTTACAAACCAGGTGATGAATCAGCTTATTACTAAGTACATTACAAATACAGTGTAATCTTACAAAGAAATTAGAAACCATGACAAACCATGACTAAACATGTTGAGTCATGTTAAATGTTGTTACAAAGCATGGCCAATCATGACTAAACATGCTGAGTCAGCTTAAATAATGTTACAAACCAGAATATTTCCCAGTCACATGATGTGATGACAAATAAAAGCTGGTGGCTGAAAGAAGCCAAATACAAATAAACAGTCAGAAATAAATAGAGATACAAAACTTGGTGGCTGAAAGAAGCCAAATAAAAATAAACAATGAGAAATAAACAGAAGGTCACATGCTTGATACAAATACAAGGTAAAATAAGCCTGTAAAGTGAGAAATAAAATACAAGACAATGAAATAAAGCAAAAATAGAGAGGTAACTTAGTGACAAAGGGCTAGACAGTCTCTCATATCTTCCTTATCACTCTATATATATATCTGACATGGTATGAATCACATACCATGCATGACATCCACCCCGGACAAAAAATCGCAACTGTCCCCAGTTGAAGGGTATGTCATGACATTTTGTTAATTGTGATGTTGTTAACTCCTCCATCTGTTTTCTGGGTTGACAAGATGGTGACATTCATCTAGGAGTCTGAAAATTTCGAAGTATACTGCACATGTAGGACATATTTGTGATAATGCTTCCTGGTAATTATGATCCCAGAAGTATATCATTTGATTGTAATGGGTTCTGATATCTTGAAAAATAAAGTCTTCGTGAAGTTTATTGCAATCCTCTAACAAGATGTCAAATAAACTTGCAATGTTTTGTTGAATTCGCTTCTCTATAGTGGAGTCTTTTCCATTCATGATGTGATGTGTTTTGTTATTTGTCCTCTGAGAGGAAAGAAGTATCTGAATCTGATCCTGATGAATTTTCCTCATAGTATTGATCATTGTCAAGAGTATCTGCAATTGTTTGCAGAGTAGGATCGTTTTGGCTTATATATGGAATTAGTCTAAAGGAGGCTACACCATGTCTAGACAGAGTTCCATTCATTTCTTTTAGAATGTAGGATCCACCTTTGGTTTGTCTCTCAACAACAAAGGGTCCTAAGTATCGTGGTTTTGTTTTGCGATTCAGTTCTTTCTCAACTTGAGTATTTCGGACTAGCACAAGATCACCTGGTGCAAATGATTTTCTGTGCATCCTCAGATGATATTTCTGTTCAAACTGAAGCTTGGACTTAAATCTGGCCTTCTTTAATGTTTTAGCGGCACGTCTCAAGTCTTCAGGACGTCTTTCGATTTGGCGTATTCGTAATGTGAGGAAATCAACAGGATTCATATTCTCGTGAAATCCATCAACAAGGAATGTTGCTTCACTAAGGTCAAAAGGTAGAACAGGATGGACTCCATGTAATAGGTAGAAAGGTGAGAATCCAGTTGCACGGCTTGTGGTAATGTTTTTGGCAAAGAGTGCCTGAGGAACCTTCTCAGGCCATCGTGAGATGTGCTTTTCACAACTTTTTACTATTGCTTCTCTGATATTAAAGTGTCCACATTCAACTACCCCATTTGCTTGTGAGTTGTAGGGCGAGATTTGAATCTGTGGAATGTCCACTTGTTGAAGTAAATTTTGGAATGCTCCCTTAACTTCGGAGCCATTATCGGTAACTATCTGTCCTATTGCTCCATATCGGCAATACAAGTCTTCCCAGAAAAACTTGGCCATAGCTTTGGCAGAGGCAGATCGTAATGCTCTTCCTTCTACATATCGTGAAAGATCATCTCGAGCTAACACTAGATGCTTCATACCATTCCCGGCAGGCATCTTGAGTATGTCAATGTAGATCTTTGTGAAGATTGTGGCAGGTGTAGAGACTGTGATAGGTATGTGCATTTTCTTGGTGCTTCGAATCTGACAATCATGACAAGATTGTACATGGTGCTTAACATCGGTATACATATGTGGCCAGAAGAATCTGTATCGAATAGTCTCAAAGGTAGACTGTACTCCTTTGTGACCTAAATCTTCATGTGCTCCTGTCAGTATAGACAGTCGTTTATCGGGGTCAAAAATAACAAGTAAAGGGGGTCTATCTGGTAGACGCTTGTACATCTTTCCCTTTTGTACGAAGAATCGAGTTGTACGCTTGACAAATTTCTTGCGTTTAGCAGTACTTTCAAAACTTGGTGCTTCAAGTGTGGTAAGGAACTTGAAAATATCTGTCAAAGTCTGCTCTTGATCAGCAGCTGACAAGAATACAGATGGTAGGTTATTGGGATTATATGGATGTGCAGTGAAATTTGAGATTGATGTGAATAGGGCTATTTCGTCTAACCAAGAGTCATCTTCAGGGATAATCTCTTCGTCTGAAGCTAGAGGGCGTCGAGATAAGCCATCAGGCCCTCTGAAACTTGTTGCTGGTACATGGTGAAGTGTGAAATCAAATAGGAGAATTCCTTGAATCCATCTATTGATTGTAGCATTTGGTTGTAGGTCGGGCTCATTAAGCATGCCTTTAATATATTTTGCGTCAACTTCAACATGGAGGTTCTGAACTCCAATGATGTGAAGTCTGTAATGTCGAAGTGCTCTGAACAGTCCATACAATTCTAACTTGGGCTGAGAGTATCGTGACTCTGCATCCCCCATAGGTAAAGAACCATATCGTGCTGGTCGTCGTCGTCCTTCATCATCTATTTGTGAAAGGATGATTCCTACAGCTATGAAGCTGGAATCGACTGATAAATATACGGGATTTGAGGAAGTATAGTCAATGCTTCTCATTGCTGGTGCTGAACATATACGTTCCTTCAAAGTTTCGAAAGAAATATCTTGCTTCTCTCCCCAAATAAAAGGGGCATCTTTTTTCCAAAGTTGGGTGATAGGTTTTGCTAGTTCAGAAAATCCTAGTATCCAAATACGAACTGTCCCACAAAGTCCCATAAATCCTCGGGCTTCTTTAACCGTAGTGGGGATTGGCCAGTTAAGAATTTTTGACACTTTCTCAGTATCAGGTAGTCTACCTTCTGGAGTACAGCGCTGTCCTACGATAAGGACGTCTGGAAGGCAACACTGAATTTTTGTAGCAGAGAATGTTGCACCTACGTCTTTTATACGGTGCATGATACGGTGAACATCATTTGCATGTTCCCAAATAAATCATCTAATCCCTGGGTTTTCTTCTAAGACCTCGGGATTACCTTCATTGTCAGGATAGATAGTCTTTGGACTTTTGACTGGAAGGTCATCTATGAAAACATTGGCTACATGTGGGATTTCATCCTGCAGTACAAAGCTGGTACATTTCTGAAATTCTGCAGGTGCATTTGTGTAGCCCATTGGTAAGGCTGTTAAGTGTAGCAGACCTAATGGTGTTAGGAAAGCTGTAAGATCTCTGCTTTCTGGGTGCATTTTACGTGCATCAAATCCCCAGAATAAATCGAATACGGTGTAACACTGAGCTCCTGCAAATGACTCTACAAAGTCATCAACTATAGGAATGAGACCAGCATCTCGAATAGAAATTTTGTTGAGAGGTTGAAGATCATGGACTGGTCTTAGTTTTCCATTCTTCTTGAGTACACAGAACCAGCGTGAACGGTACACAGATTGGCTTGGTTCATATACCCCTGTGTTAATCTTGGATTTGAGTAGTTCAATAACTTTCTGATGTATCCCAGGTGGGATAGGAATATTCTTATATTCCCAAGGTACATGAGGTACAGTGGGAATAATGTATGGGGTGAAATATGATTCTTTGAGAGTACCCCTATCAGTTTCTTCAAATGCTAGGGTCTCTTGATTTAAATTCATGATGTGTTGAAAAAGTTTCACTTCTTCAGGTAGTAGAAATCCTTTTGAATTTATCCCAAGGTCAACCATACGTTCATGAGTTAGACGTCCATTAGGAATAAATTCAGGAGGATGTGGAGTTAATGCTATTAAGTTTTGAAGTGGGTTATGAGGAAAATGACGATCTACTCTGGCTCCTTGAGGAAAAGTTCCTGACACGGGCTTGACTTTTTTGTCGACCCTCTTGTACATTGTGAGTACTGGATTTCCCTCAGGATAGTTGATAGAGTCACAGGAAATTAAGATATCAGACTCAGTATCAGAATTGTCATAATATTCTGAGTCTTGAAGTATAGATTCTTCATTTTGATTGGAGTTTGTGGTTTGGTTTTTGGATGTGAGATTATTTCTAAGTCTCTCAAAACAATCTTCTATAGACTCATTTTCAAGTAAATCTGAAGGATACACTAGCATCTCCTTACTTGAATTTTGTTCAATAGGTTTTGAGTGACTTAGACATAAAACTTGATTTTGATGTTGTTGAAACTTAGGTTTTTCAGACAAAAATTTGGACCACCAAAGATTTGAATTACAGAACAGGTAACTCATATCTAAGGCTATCACTTGACTTTTTACACCTTTTTCCTGTATCAATACACTCATACACATAAGTCTGCAATGTAGTTTTTGTGAATAGGCAAGAGCACTAGAGATAATCAAAACAAACAAAGACAAACAAGTGAAACAAGATACTGAGTCGAAAACGGAGATATAAATACATAGGCACTGGTTCGAAGACGCGAGGGTCCATGTTTTTGGGATTATGTGAATTTTCACACGAGGCAATAGAAGTCGAAGGGGAAATAGAAATGATGGACATATACGAAATTTTGAGACTTGAGGATCCAGTAACGAGTTTTTAGATTTTCTATTAGAAAGATTGATAAGTTGAAAAGATAATAATGAAGGATAGAAGTTTACCTCTAGAGTACTAGAGAAAAAACTTCTTAGCCTTAGATTTCGGCTCTTCATCAGGTTCCTCAGCAATATCTGAGAGAACAAACCATTCCTTTGAATAAAAGGGGTCTTCGAACATCTCACTTTGAAAAGGTGATGTTGCTATGATAGTGAGGCCCGAGCGCGTGATCCCAAGGACTAGGTCTCTGTCTGATGCAAGACGAAGGATGTCCTTGACAGTCCCAACATCAAGGAGACGAGATTCAGTAAGGGCACTGACAGTGTCCTCGTCAGGGAAGGGCATAAGGAGGGCATCCAGGATCTTTGAAGCTAGCTCTCCTTCTCCATGAGCTTCGGCAATAGCTGCATATGAGTTCATCCGTTTAGCCTCACTCTCTGAGAAAAAAGGATTGACGTCGTCGTAGCGTCCAGTGTAGACTTTGTTAGTTAGACCTCCCTGAATGTGCAGGGTTTGGTCACATTTGATGGTCCTCGCGTGAGAGGATGCTTCAGCAAGCATGCGAGTCGAAAGGACAGTTTCAATGACATGGATTAAGTGCCGAGTGTGTGCCCTGTGGTCCTTGAGTTCTCGGACTCGTTCGTGCCAAGTCCTCCCAGAACGCAGACCTCCAGTGGGCAGTTTGACAGTTCCAGGGATGATAGGATGTCCAGGGTAGCTTCCGTCTCGGAACGAATGGTAGTTCCAATCATTAGCAATAATCTCGTCTTGACAGAAACAGTAGGACTCAATAGCCTGGACAACATTATGAATATAAACAGAATGATAGTCGTTGTACTTCGCGAACTCAGAGCTTGGATATTCCTCGGCCTCGAGCCTTGTTAAACCTTCGAACGAAACATACTTCCTACCATCAGGTCGACTCGGGCCTCGATAAGGGAAGGTCCCTTCTGTAGGTGTAGGTGCTGTGTCAGGTAAGGCTAACATAGGGATGTCTTCGTCATCCTGCGTGAGGCTCGAATCTCTCAAAGTAGGCTTAGAGGGCAAATTATATTCATATTCACCCTTGAAAGGATGAGACGGCACGAGCGAGGGGACATATTCATCATCCTTAGGTAAGCTCGCGTTAGAATTTGGAGGTGCTACCAGGAATGCGCTAGATGGTAGTGCGGACATCGAGTTTGAATACATAGACTCATCGTCGAACGAAGGACGGACGAGAAAAATGTCGACAGAGTCTTGAGCACCAATAGGAGGAGGTGTGGATGCTGTAGAGGATGGCATGGACGTGTTCTCGTTTGCATTAGCATTGTCTGCTTGATTTAATATATAGTTGAGTGTGTTGTAAAAACTTAGAGTGTGAATGCTCTCACCATTCGGGGCAAGAAGCAAAGGCTCTCCTTCGTCTGGACCAATCACGTGCACGAACTCGTCTTCCCTAGGTTCATCTGGCAGGGAGGCAATAGGTGGAATTAGGCTGTCAGAGAAGCTCTCTGTTTTGTTAGAAGTGCACGGGATTTTGTCAAAACAAAGTTCATTTTTAATCAACGATACATGTATATTTAATTTAGGTATCGTGTTGGGGTTAGAGAGAGAGGGTGGCGCGATGCCCGAAATTGTGGTGCTCGAAGGGTCAATGGTGGAGAGAGATGGTGGCGCGATGCCCGAAGTTGCAATGGGTGAAGGGCCAATGGTGGAGAGAGATGGTGGCGAAGGGCCAATGGTGGAGAGAGATGGTGGCGCGGTGCCCGAAGTTGCGATGGGCAAAGGGCCAATGGTGGAGAGAGATGGTGGTGCGATGCCCAAAGTTGCGATGGGCAAAGGGCCAATGGTGGAGAGAGATGGTGGTGCGATGCCCAAAGTTGCGATGGGCAAAGGGCCAATGGTGGAGAGAGATGGTGGCGAAGGGCCAATGGTGGAGAGAGATGGTGGCGCAATGCCCGAAGTTGCGATGGGCGAAGGGCCAATGGTGGAGAGGAGGGTGCCGGTACCCAAAGTAGCGTTGGGTGGAGGTAGTAGGAGGGTGCCGGTACCCAAAGTAGCGTTGGGTGGAGGTAGTAGGAGGGTGCCGGCCGTGCCCAAGGTAGCGTTGGGTGGAAGGATGGTGCCGGTACCCCAGGAATTTCCCAAGGTAGCGGAAGGTAGAGGTAGAAGGAGGGGGTCCGGATTGGCGTTGGCGTTGGCCAAAAGGTGGGGGTCCGGATTGGCGTTGGCATTGGCCAAAAGGTGGGGGTCCGGATTGGCGTTGGCCAAAGATGATGGTGCCGGATGAAGATGGGTGGCGTTGGCGTAAGTGCTGCGCGTAACGTCAGCGTTGGCGTTGGCCAAAAAGTGACGAGGAGGGGGTGAATGTAAGATAGCGTTTGTTTTAATTAGATTTTGAATAAAACAAGAATTAAAAAAAAAACGTACCCTTCCCTCCAACAAAGTCTCCAGCTCCAGGATCTTCTTCAGGGTCGTCCGGGTCCAGGGAAGATTCGTTCCAGAGGATGGGAGAATAAGAGGGAGAGGGAGGATCATCCTGGTCGTTGCCGGCAGGTGGGGAGAAGGCAGTAGCGTGGAAGGAAAGTGTGAGCGCGTCATTCTCAATGGAAGTGCTGAACCGGAAATTGCCGGGATTCTCAAAAAGGAAATCGGCCAGTTCGGCGCGAGTATTGTCGAACGCGTGTTCCGGCATATTCCAAAAACGCAATAGATTACCAAAAATGGATGTGCGTGTGATTTCTGGATGCCTCGCGCTGGATTGATCAGACACGAGGCCAGTGGGCGCTGGGCATAGCACTGGTTCTGGCACTTCTTTTATACATTTTGAGAAATCTTTTATTTCAATTTTGGCTGACTGATCTCGGCCTTTGCTGATAAATTTCTTACGAATAAAATTCTCGGCACGGAGATCATTTTGTAATTGTTTGGTCACATGATTTTTGAGTTTAGAGTTTCGCGTGCTAAATTCCAAATTCGGTAATTCTTCATTAATTTCGCAAAACATTGTCGTTTCGCCCATATTAGTGACCCAAGTGGACGGTTCAAAGTCCCAATTAGGATCATTTCCGTCCGGAGTGCATAGAAGTTCATAACGGACCTCTAAATCAAGTGGATTTTTGAATAATAACCATGTCCCGTCCTTTCTTTCGTCAATGGAGACATAGTTTCCTCTTTGCCATGGACGACCTAATAATAGACTGAATGGTACGTGATCACCAACAAACAAATTCGCGTGAGTACTAACTCCACAGTCTAGTGGAACATTTTGTACCAATCCGCGTAGTTTGCCTTCACCGCCATTTGCATCGTTCATAGATACTGACTTGGCAATATCTATAGGCCTATTAATAATAGTCTTCCAGACGTGTTTGTTTACAATATTGAGTTGTGAGCCTGTGTCAATTATTGCGTTCATCGCTTGACCGTCACAATGCATGGCTATTTTGATTAATAGCCCACGTGTCTTTGTCCATACCGAATGTGCTTCTATCTTCGAGTCATTAGGTAAGGACTTTGGTTTGATAGCATTAGCGAGGATTCCGCTAAGCTCACGGGAAGTGCCAAGAAGCTCTCCTACCTCAAGTCGGATAGGAGTCCTCAACACTGTTTCAAGAATTTTCTCTGGCTTAATTTTAGCCGCGATGTCAGAGACGCGTTGACGTGTTGTCATATTCTTACGATCAGAGTTTGGGATTGATTTGTAAGGTGTGTCATTGGTCTTTGGGTGTTTCTCATTGACCGTCCTTTCATCCACATCATCCATAATGATGTCTTCACTATCCCACCCATTATCTAGACCTTTTCCTGTCTCTTTCTTATTTGCGGGCTTTGTCTTTGTGGGTGAAACAGGTTGTGTGGACTTAGGTTTGGTATGAGTATCAGCCTTCTTGGCTTGAGTAGTGGGAACTTTATCTTTCCCTTTATCTTTCTCGCTTGGTTTCCTTAGGGTTTTGCTTTGACCTGGAGGGAATACCTCCTGAAACCTTTCGTGTCTTCCTTGTGTGGAGTTTCGTGTGACTCTTTCAACTGGGAATGCATATGTTTCTTCATCTGAATCACTTTCTTCTTCTTCAGTTTCTTCATACTGGTTGATTGAATCATCCGTGTCACTATCTTTGCTATCAGAACTCACATACTCTTCGATGTATGCAGTCCTAGTCTCTTGAATTTTATTTTGCTTATTTGCACTATAGGTTTGTGTGTCTCCGCTATTCACTTTGATAAAGTGAGCTACTGGCACACTGTCCTCTCGCTTTAGTGCTTCGATAATCGTTTCTTCAGGTAGCCGTCTTACAGCTCTTCCATCTGGTTTTCCTATTTGTCCATGGTGTGTACGCTGTAGCTTACCGTCAGCGATTAGCTTATTGATCTGTGGACACATTGGAATACCATGTCCCTTTTCACCACAACCAAAGCATGTTCGTTCATTGAAAGGGGTGTTCGGTGGGTGATAGAACCTAGTACCTGGTTGTGGTCCTCTGAATGTCTGATTGGTGTTACTGTTTTGCCTTGCATTATTTTGTCCATTCTGATTGTTGTAAGGCTTATATTCTCCTTGGGTAGCATTACCTCTTTTCAAAATAGGGGCTGCTATCATTTCTTTGACAGAAGGATCAATTCGTGTTGCCCTGTAGTAGTACAAAGCATAGTCTGGATCATCGAGTGAGATTGCATTGAGTCTCTTGATGAGTCCCTCCATTTCATCCATAGGTTCTGGTGAAGTGATACTAGGACTCTTAGTATCTTTTGAGGAAGTCTTAGTTTTGGCTTCCTTGACATGTCCTTTCACTTTCTTTTGAGCTTTCTTTACTTCTTTCTTATCTTTTGGCTCTGGGGCCTTCTTCTTCTTATGAAAAAACTCGGTCTCAGACTCACTAGACTCTGAGTCGGTATTGGCATCAGAGTTTTCTTCAGTAGAGGAGTCAGTTTCAGACTCAGTCTCTACTTCAGAAACTAATAGGTCTGCATCAAACCGGTCATGGTGTAACAATTTCTCTGCTATTGCGACAACTCGGTCTACTGGGAAGGCTTCAGATAGATCTCTGTCTGGATCCTTGGCCATGAGGCGTGTTTCAATTTTGATACGGAGTTTCTTATAAATTCCCTCCCAGAAGTAACTTGCATATTCTTCACTTGTTAATTTCTTGGCTTGTTCAAGCCATCCTGCAATACGAATAAACCCTCTCACATACTTCTTCCAAGCAGTGAGTGTAGGGATTTTCTTTCCTCGTGTTGTCCTTATGTAGGACAATAAATCTTTGCGTCTATATCGCTTTGTGTCAAGGTCTGCATCATAATACTTCAGAATGTCAGCCTTGAGTTTGCTCCAGTTATTAGATCTGAAGCTCGGTAGTCCCTCTACAAATTCTGTTACATGACGGGACATGTACTGGGTAATAGATTCACATTTCTCCTCATCAGAGGTTACATTGTGATAATCACACAGTTTTTCATAGTGTTTCAGAAAGTCCTTGACTTCTGAAAATCCACCCTTGAATTTGGCAGGTGCTGCCTTAGTTCCAGGGTTAGGCAATGTTAATACAGATCGTGTAGTCATGTTTGACCTTTGTTTGTGTTGCGTTGATATGATTGTTGATGTTGTGATGTGTGTGTGGAGTGATTTATACAAAGTATGGCTTTGTTTACAATTGTTGTGATTTCTTTGTTGTGTTTAAATATGTTTGTTGACGTTTTGTGGTGTGGGTGGAATGAATTATATGAAGTGTGCTTTGTTTACGATTGTTTTGAAATGTTTGGTACAAGAAGAAGGCTCCCTCGCGGTGGGCTCCAGTGATGTCTTGTTACTTAAGGGTCTTATATAAAAGTTGTGTATAATGACAACACAATTATACACGGTGAAGACTTCTTGCCAGTCCTTAAGTCCACGGTCTCCGACTTTTCTACTTCGTGGGAGGTAACGTGGTGAGTTCTTGGGAGGATTTAGTTTGTTGTCCTCTTCTTGTGTAGTCTTATACGAAGTGTTGTGGAAAGTTCTGTGTTCTGGATAAATTCGTTAGGTTTGTTTCAGCCTAGTAGGTCGTGTTTCAACCTATGAAAGTCTGTTTCAACTTTGTCGTCCTTAGATATGTGTCTCACTTTCCGTTGAAAGAGAGAGTCTTTTGTATACACGTAAAGCTTAGAATGAGAGCTGTTCAATGGTTATATAGTCAACCCCTGTAAGGTAGTATATAACTTAGAGTAGATAATGATATCTTAGATTACCTCAAGGCACTTATATTGGCCTGCACTTTTAGTCTTAGTGGTCTCACACGGTTTGAGATAAGAGTCAAGTGGGAGGATTGTATTTCATGGGTGAAAATGGGGTCCTTTTATACCTTTTGGGAACCCCCTTACTAAGCATGATTAATCAGATGGATTGGTAAGAATGTGGCTTACAAACCAGGTGATGAATCAGCTTATTACTAAGTACATTACAAATACAGTGTAATCTTACAAAGAAATTAGAAACCATGACAAACCATGACTAAACATGTTGAGTCATGTTAAATGTTGTTACAAAGCATGGCCAATCATGACTAAACATGCTGAGTCAGCTTAAATAATGTTACAAACCAGAATATTTCCCAGTCACATGATGTGATGACAAATAAAAGCTGGTGGCTGAAAGAAGCCAAATACAAATAAACAGTCAGAAATAAATAGAGATACAAAACTTGGTGGCTGAAAGAAGCCAAATAAAAATAAACAATGAGAAATAAACAGAAGGTCACATGCTTGATACAAATACAAGGTAAAATAAGCCTGTAAAGTGAGAAATAAAATACAAGACAATGAAATAAAGCAAAAATAGAGAGGTAACTTAGTGACAAAGGGCTAGACAGTCTCTCATATCTTCCTTATCACTCTCTATATATATCTGACATGGTATGAATCACATACCATGCATGACAGCGCGTTCCTTGATCCTTCCGAATGGGCTCCTCGATTGTGATGCCCATGAGAACAGCTCGGAACTGGACCGCCTGCAATGGTGGAGGCAGGCCGGGTGAAAGGATGTGCTGCTGACTGAGCATTGCCGATAGTCACCATGACCAAGACAAGAAAATATTGCATTGTGCTTTCCTGAGCTTCATTCAAGCCTCGTTCCAGCAACCGCTGAAAGTTGTGGTGGACTGCCGTGCCATGATTGATGCTGCAGCATCTCGCCACCATCCTTCAATAGTGCACCTTGCCAGACTCTCGACTCTCAGCAGACGATTACCGTCCGGCACCTCTAGGGCGCCAGGTTCTGCTGATAAAGAGAGGTACAACCAAGTTAAAGACGACATGAACTCGATCAATCGATGGTATCTGTGGATCAAGATTCTGTGTCTGATATCCGCAGCAGTGCTCTCGTCCAATCTGGTTGAGAACATTCACGAGCTCCTTCGGATGATGTCAACCACACGCTGCCTTTTCAGGTACCGGACGCCATTCTTAGACATGGAATATGCCCCATTTCGTGATGCTGCTGCAATCAGCATCAGCTCTTCTCTTTTCCTTCCAGCGGGTTCTCGCAGCTTCTGGAGGATTTGAATGACATTTATTTCCTTCCATTCCATGATGACGTCCGGTCGAAATCTGGATCTCTTGCGTCAAGTGGATGTTCACGACGTCAGGCTTGTCTATGCTCAGCTGTTGCTCATATCTACTTCCTCATTGCTCCTCAGCTGCAGCACCATGGATCTCCTGCAAAGCAAGATGCAATTTCATACTATGTGCTCAAATTCATTCGGAACATGGAAACCTCCTTCCTTGTTACTGCAGAGAATCGTGATGACTATGCACTCCAGTGCCTGTGCCTGCGGTTTGATCAAACGGATTTTTGATAGTCTGGCAAACTTCGCTGACTCGGAACGATTCGTTCCATCGTAGTACGCGTATGCGACTCTTTACAGGCTTTTCTGAAGAATGGTGCCAGGGTATTCAGTCCGAATCAGCAAAGCAGCGATACATCCTCATGCAAAGAGCTGTGGCTGCGAATGACCCACAAGCCGAGTCAGACTCTGCTGAACGGCTTTCAACACGAGACTTAACTACTCTCTAATGTGGCTGATCGTTCCGCTCCCAATGGCAAGGGCTTTTATTACATTACTTATCTTCACCGCACTCTCGTCGTTATCGATGCATCATATAATCATTGTAGTCTACATACATTATGGCAGCATTTGCGAATAGAAATTGCAGTCTAACAGCATTCGAAGACCCGGTAAAGATCTGGCAAGCTTGCCACCTGCGCGATGTTGCTGTCCAATGAGAATTTGGGAGCTGCCAGGTACTTGCGCTGAAGGTACAACAATTCAGATGGTGAGTCTGAACAATATGTTGGGTCTTGCAGAACCTAGCTGCTATTCGACCCTAAAGGGTTTCTGGACTAGGCTTAAGGCTCAGAGGAGAGGAAATATCATAGAAAACTGCTGAGCACTCAGACTCATACTGGTAACTGGTGAAAAGATTGCTTGATTATGTAAGCTACAAAAGTGCCAACATAAGGTAAGGTAAAAACAGTCTCTACAAGCCCAGCCAGAAATGAATCCCTACAGCGCATCGCGCGAAATAGGATGATTTGAATATGCCATGCTTCAGATTTCAGCTTTTCTTCTCCATCTTCGTCAGAGGCAGCCGCTGAGACGACGGACAGTGGGGCTAGGGAGTAGAATCACGCTAGCTCGCGCAAAAAAGAACTCAAGCGCTATGGATCGTATTCCTAGAGCACCTGAGACAACTTAATACCTGTGGAATGACAATGTGGCGTTGAACGTACCTGAGATCAAAGACCCACGAGGAACATGGGCAGCTTGTCAAGCTTAGGGGTGTACTCGCGTAATGGGTGCGGAAGCGTCTTAAGATCGCCAGTCTCTGAAATGAAATGTCCAATGAAAAATACTCAAGCAGCATCTCTCGGCGATCCATCAAGGTCTTCACTATTCGCTGTGAAAGAATGTCGAGCAGATCTGGCCAGAGTGCTGATGATTGATCATACATCGATGATCTCGTCGTTGCTCATGCCACTGCGCGCAGCGTATTCCTCCACATCGATTGCAAACTTGACAAGCATTCAAAGAGATGGAGAAGGGTCAAGATTGAGTTGGTTGCAGTCTCCAAATTGCTACAACGCAAGCTGATAAAACATTTCCTCTCTGTGATTACTACATCAACACAAGCCTTCGAAGGAGACCAGTAATGCACGATTGACCATGTGAACGTTCTTGTTGCGTTGAATCAAAGCGAGACGCCTCGAGAGGTCAATCACGCCGACAAAGGCATGTTTCTTGACGATTTCAGTCAAGTCTGGAGGTCCGGACTTTGTGCTGAGAAAGCACCTCGTTCGCTACTGGACAAGATCCAAACATGATTTACCTGGAGATTTGCGCAAACGCTTACCGTGACTTCCCAAAGGTCCCCAACAATCAGCCACAGGTCCCTCCTTCCGTGAGGCTGCAGCGTCCGTCAATGAATGCATTTAGAAATACAGACGTCGAGTGCATGCATATATCCATGTATCTGATACTCGAATACCCACGAGCTTCTGCTGAATGGCATCTGATATTCGCTTGATGATGGCTTCTTCGTTCAATGTCAGATTTTGCAAGATAACGATACGGGAAAAGGCAGAAACCGACGATTTATGAACCACAAGGACACTGTCTTTTTGCCTTGGTAGTTTGCGTCAGTGAAACGAGGGTCTGCCAAACCACACTTCCAGATCTTCCGAATCGTAGAACCTCTGACGAACGACCTGAGACGCATCTGAACAGGATGGGGTTGAGAGTTCAGGACTCAAGGGAACCAGCCTACACGATGCATTGTAGGGCATCATCGACGATAATCGAAACAACATACCTTTTTGCACCCGAAAGACGCTTTGGAATTATGCACATCATAACTTGGTCATTACGTCGAGTGTTCGGGCATATCCTTCAGAGGAGCTTCGGAGAGCAGACGTTAGGGTAGATGTGTTATGAAGGATTTCATCTATCTGCGGTGAATTGAGTGATGAGAGACTGTTTGACTTCTGAGGACATACTATGGTGGTAGTTCCGTTGTTTCCAGCACAAACTTTCAGGTCTGGTGCGTCTCGCTTTTGATGGGACGAGACCGCTGTAGAAACAACAATACAATGAGGAACAAGGATGCTCCTAACTGTATCTATAAAATGTTGTGAGGTCGCGCGTTACCTAGTCTGCTATTCTTGAGGAGACAAGTGCGTTCGACCCTAGGGGAAGCGAGTGCTGCGAAGATCTAGAGGTACGCGCTTCAGCGAAGCGTGAGAAAGCGCAAGTGCGCGCAAGGTACGAAGGCGCGGGAACGCGCGCGCGTATTAGCGCGAAGCGCGGGAAAGCGCGCGCGCGTAAGCGGAAATAAAAGAGACTAAGCTTAAGTGATGATATAAAGCAATATAAGAAAAGATAGATGCAAAGTGTAGACCAATAGACTTCTACTATGTACTGCTAAGTAAATAGTGGGTGATAACTAGTAAGTTCAAGGGAAAAGTAAGGTAAAGTGTAGTATGTACTGCTGGCGCTTATATAGCGCGCCTAAGCGCGGTCATGCGGAGCCGAAGCGCTACCGAGTAGGTATGTAAGGATATATATGAGTGAGAAACTATGATAAAAATAAAGGTGGAACTATGCTAATAAAGGAAATGGAAATATACGTACTAGGAAGCTTGGTGGACAGTGGA
Organism: Suillus fuscotomentosus; assembly: GCF_016647785.1. Taxonomy (NCBI): domain Eukaryota; kingdom Fungi; phylum Basidiomycota; class Agaricomycetes; order Boletales; family Suillaceae; genus Suillus; species Suillus fuscotomentosus. The sequence goes on from NW_024539537.1 coordinate 439,509, forward strand.
TGGATGCATCTGAATGGCTGGCGCTATAGGGCGCGCAAGCGCAGGAACGCACGCGCGCGTATACATTGCGAAGCGCGGGAATGGTGCGCGCATGGCGCGCGTTGCATGGGAAAGCTGCGCGTCATATAGAGATAGCTGTGGGTAGCGCACAGAATGACGCTGCGAGTTTGTGCTGTATACTTCCTAGTGAAACCTGCCATATCACACCATGAGACACACGAGTCTCTACATCTCCCAGGGACTTAAATTCTGAGTGTCCCCACTCAGCGCGCGCGTGGTGAGGATTTTGCGTGAGAGTATGCAAGTGCAATGCTTGTACGATGCTTTGGTTGTTGGGTGATGAATGTGCGAGTGCAGGAATTATCGCGTGATATGCAATGTATGCGAAAGCGCAGGCGCGCGCAAGGTGCAAAGGCGTGGGAAGGTGCGCGCGCATGGTATGCGCGAGGCGCGAGAATGTGCGCGCGCTATGCATGAAGGCGCGGGAATGAAGCATAGCATGGTGGATTGCGAGGGTGACTCTGATGTGAATAATATGCCATGGGTGTGGGGCGATGATGCGAGAGTGATATGGATGTGGCGCGCAAGGTGTGGGCGAGATGCGCGCATATGGCGTAAAGCGCGGGAAAGCGCGCGCGCACAAGGCGCGAGAAAGCGCGTGATTGTCGCATGTGTTGTATGGTGGGTATGATGCAAAGTGGCGCAGTCCAGGAGCGATCCAATCCATGTCCAGACCAAGTCCTGCTAGGCGCGCTAAATATTAGATGCTAAAGGTTTGAACATTGTGAGTAAAACTATATGTGAAAATATGAAGGGAAAATGGTAGACTTTGCGGATGTCCTATCCGACTTGTCTTCTTCGTGCAGCTGTCAACATCTACACCTTCCTATGAGCAAGGCGCGGGAAGCGCGCATGTGTGCGCGCGCGAGGCGTATGGGCGCGTGAATATTGCGCGCGTATGTGCGTGTGAGCGTGGGAAGACTGCGCGCATATGTGCGCGTTCTAAGGTAAAAAGGGGCATGGTGCCGCGTCATGCGTGCAAAGAGAAAATAATACTATTGAGCTAGGCGGGCACGATCTATGGTTGTTTTTCTTCTATGTTCTTCTAGGCAATCCCTATATGCATATATATCAGTGTGTTATTAGTCTTTTGGACAGTGTTATAATGAGAGAAAATGAAATGAAAGAGCGCTGGACGAAACCCAGGGTAAAACAAACAATATCCTATGAAACAGTGTTGGTATATGTTCCTCCTTTGATGCGCGGCTGAGGCGCTTGATCCTCCTCCTTGAGCGCGTGCGAGTGCGCGTGGCTAGCGCGCTTCGCGTCTCTTGCGAGCTAACGCTTGACCCAAGGTAGGGTTGGAATGCGCAAGGCAGTTGGCGCGCTTGGGGGGGCTTGTAACTGGCAGAATGAATTCCTGCACAACGCGCTGCAGGTTGAAGGCGCGCCAATGGGAGGCGCAGCAAGGGGTGTAGAGGCGCCCTACAAGCTGATAGGATGCGCGCGATGTGCGCGCCTTGGCGCAATTTCGCGCGAATTTGATTATATTGGCCGAACACGCGAGGAACGGCCATTTCTCTGCAAATTCATTAGCGAGAGACATGTATAGTGAAGAATTAGGCGCAAATGTTGCGCCAATGGGCTGTAAGGGTGGTATATCAAGGCGCAATAGGCGCATAGGTGAAGGAGAATAGTGCGCATCAAGGCGCGCAGGAACGAAATTGACATGGTAAGCAAAAGTGCGAAGAATGCGAATAAATGTGCGAAGTGCGAAGTTAAAGGTGATGATAGGGGGGTTAGGCGCATATGTATGTGTCAGGCGCGCGCCTATGTCGCGCCTGGATGTCTGATTGGAATATACCTTGTGTTGAATGACAGAAATGAAATTTAAAAGGGGAGAAGCGATAGAAATGCGGTAGCGTGAAAACTCTGCTAAATTTATGAGTGCACGAGGCACGGGAACGCGCGCGCATATTGCGCGATGCGCGTGATCATGGCGCGTGAACAAGGGGTGGTGAGAAGATGAAATTAAAGTGTTTGGAATCATCATATAGCTCCTTAAGAGCTTCAAACGTGAAAAGGACAAAAAGCGCGAAACAAGATGAGGGTAAATATACACTGCCTCTAGGCGCGCGCATTGCGCGTCCTTAGGCGCAATATGGTGCGCCTGAGACGCGCCAGGGTCGCCTGAGACATGCTCTGCTTGATGGTTAGGTGGTGTGATGCATGGATGTTTTACCGGCGCGCGGTAGTCACTAGAAGCAAAGAGCGCGATGTGCGCGTGATCGTTAGTGACAAATGGAATTACCAGAGACAAACTCTGGTTGATGCAAGATGCGACTTGAGCCTCCGGTGTGGCAGAAGGCTCCTCTATAGGCGCGCTAAGGCGCGATAGATATTTAGGGTCATCCCTGACCTCTAATGATGCGAGCAGTGATGGTGATGGTGCGATTGGCGAGGTTTCTTCCTTAAGCGATGCGATAGCGAGGGGCGAGCGTGTTTCTAGCGGTGCATTAGTGTGCAATAGATGTTTAGAGTCATCCCTGACTGCTGGCGAGGTGATAGCAATAGGCGCGCGTGATGCGATAGCGATAGACACGCGCGATGCGATAGCAATAGGCGCGCGTGTTTCAACTGGCGCGTTAGTGTGCAATAGATGATTAGAGTCATCCCTGACTTCTGATGCGATTGATGGTGATGGAGATGATGCGGATTGTGAAGGAGATGATGCTGCTGAGGATGATAGTGAAGAGGCGCCTGCAGCGCGCTTTGCGAGCGCGCGTTCGAGTTCGTGATCTAAAGTAATGCAGTCTGATATAGCTTTGCATGCTGGCGCAGTTGATGCTTGAGGTGCGCGTGAATCGCGCGTAGGCGCGGGAAAGGCGCGCGCGCGAGGCACATGAATAGGAACTGGTGGCTTTCTGTCAAGTACAACATCTGAGGGTGCGCGATAGAAGAGTCCAGCTGTTGCATTAGTGCTAATGGTCGTATCCTGCGTTGCGCGACGCGCGTGGTAGCGATCTTTGTACTTAGCTACCTTAGCTTGCACTGGTGTGCTTGGCGCTACCACAGGTGCGCTAACTGGTGCGCTTACTGGTGCGCTTGGCGCGGGAAAAGCGCGCGCAGGTAATAGGAACTGCGCAGCTGCGAAGATGTCCATGAATGGGTATGGGTCGTATGGATGGTGGTCAGGGAACTTGATCATAAGGCGCAAGCGAATTTGCGCCTGAGCATCGCTAGGGATTCCTTCCATGAATAGGTGGTCGCGTTCGGCCTTTCCAATACGGTCTTCATCCATGAGTGGCTGCATAACCTTCCTGAATGCGCGCAGGTAATTGCTGAGTTCTGTGCAAGAGGTCATTGGTTTGTTAGCGTATTCGCGCGCGATAGCGCGCAAGTCCGCGAGCGCGTAGCGTCTTTTACCATCCCATCCAGGATACATTACCTTCACCTCATCTAAGAAGGCGTCGTAATCGCTTACTTGCGCCTCGGGCATTCCGCCCCATAGTTCTCGATCGTCGCGCTCAAGGTAGCGGATAATACCTTTGATGCGGTCGAGTCCTTGGAGTCCTGCTTCATCAGCAAGCTGCTCATAGGTGTCAATAAACTCGGCGAGGTTGTCTGTAGTGCCATCGAACTTGGGCGCGTTTGCTGTGCCGCGGATGGGCATTCTGAAGGGCATTGAAGCGCGTGAAAGGTGCGCGCGCAAGGCGCACAGGGGTGGGAAAGCGCGAGAATGCGTGACTAGAAATTGGTTAGCTTTTGAATATGCAAAGAGATTGACCTTTATGCGTTAAATAGTGTGAAGTGCGAGAAAGGTGCGCGCGCGAGGCGCACAGGCGTGGGAATATTGCGCGCGCGCAAGGCGCGAGAATGCGTGACTAGAAAATGATTAGCTTTTGAAATGCAAAGATATTGACCTGTATGCGCGAAATGCGCGGAACTAGATCTTGCTGACTGCTCCCCTCGCGGTGGGCTCCAGTTGTAGAAACAACAATACAATGAGGAACAAGGATGCTCCTAACTGTATCTATAAAATGTTGTGAGGTCGCGCGTTACCTAGTCTGCTATTCTTGAGGAGACAAGTGCGTTCGACCCTAGGGGAAGCGAGTGCTGCGAAGATCTAGAGGTACGCGCTTCAGCGAAGCGTGAGAAAGCGCAAGTGCGCGCAAGGTACGAAGGCGCGGGAACGCGCGCGCGTATTAGCGCGAAGCGCGGGAAAGCGCGCGCGCGTAAGCGGAAATAAAAGAGACTAAGCTTAAGTGATGATATAAAGCAATATAAGAAAAGATAGATGCAAAGTGTAGACCAATAGACTTCTACTATGTACTGCTAAGTAAATAGTGGGTGATAACTAGTAAGTTCAAGGGAAAAGTAAGGTAAGTGTAGTATGTACTGCTGGCGCTTATATAGCGCGCCTAAGCGCGGTCATGCGGAGCCGAAGCGCTACCGAGTAGGTATGTAAGGATATATATGAGTGAGAAACTATGATAAAAATAAAGGTGGAACTATGCTAATAAAGGAAATGGAAATATACGTACTAGGAAGCTTGGTGGACAGTGGATGGATGCATCTGAATGGCTGGCGCTATAGGGCGCGCAAGCGCAGGAACGCACGCGCGCGTATACATTGCGAAGCGCGGGAATGGTGCGCGCATGGCGCGCGTTGCATGGGAAAGCTGCGCGTCATATAGAGATAGCTGTGGGTAGCGCACAGAATGACGATGCGAGTTTGTGCTGTATACTTCCTAGTGAAACCTGCCATATCACACCATGAGACACACGAGTCTCTACACCGCCATCAATGTAAGCAGCCCTGTAGGATTCTTGTCAGGTCTTCTCGTTCCGTGCACATTTTATCATATACATACTTCCAAGCGCCATCGCTTAACTTGGTCTTTGCTACCACTGTCAGGTGCGCGACATGGGTTATAAATGCGAGAGCCTCCCCTCGGAACCCATGAGTAGGCCAGCTTGGAGAGGTCAGAAGATATCAAAGCGCTCAGCGAGCAAGGGTAGGTCTTCTTTCTTCAAACAAGCTCAATGGAATGCCTTGATGCGAATGCGAATGTGAGAAAGACGTATGTGAAGGTGAATTTCAATGCTTATATTTGTATCTATACCGTGGTTGACCCAGCGCGTACTTCGCCTGCTGCAATTCGGTTGATAAGAGACTCATGGAGTCTTCTTATTGGTCAAAGGCCGAGTGGTTCCAGAGAAGGAGAGCGACGACCGCTTGCCATGCTCGAGAGGACAAGGCGCTCACCAGACGCATGGTGGGCTACGAAGCTACGGGCACAAGCTCGTTTTGGAACTGGTCAACCATGGCTTCCATGCCCTGATTGAGGATATCGAGGTCTGTCTCATTGGAGAGCTTGAGAAGATCTGCAATAGCAATCATCGAAATCAATGAGTACCTCAGTGGGGTTGGAAACGAGCAGCGCCTTGCATGACCTTGCCTACTTGCAGAGATACGGTGTCCCTGACTAAAGATCCCAAGTTAGTTTGGACACAGTATAAAGGAAGAGGAAAATATCTAACGCACCAGAATCACGGGCAACAACCAGCTCCATGATGGCTAGCACAGCTTGCGCGCGTACCGGGAGTTCGCAACCTTCCAGGGCCAACGCCACAGCGCAGGAGTGATTGTTCAAGTGCTATGAAGGATCGACGTCAGCATGAAAACAACGCTTATAGTAGACATGCCTGCCTCATCAGTAGCTTGTGACATGATACCGATCATCGTAAGGGCGCCGAAGCGCTAGGCCGGTGTGGGATTTCTATTTCATATTCTTGTGAGTCAATGGACATAGTAGATGCGACAGGGACGCATGAGCACAATACAGCGTTGATGAACTGGAGCATCGGAAGGAAGGTCGTTTTTGTGCGATCGCTGGTGAGGGAGAAGTGGTGTCACTCACAGGGGACAAGAAGGTCTCGTGCTCGTCTTTGGCATGTGAGATACTGACGCAAATAACAGGAGAGAGACCAGGTAGACTCACCGACACTAGCACCAACACATTCTACGGGATCTGCCTCCCGCATGGCTTATTTGGACGTGTCGAAAGTGAGCTGGGAAAATGCAAAGTCAGCCACGAGGCTGTCAAGACTCAACATGGGTCTTCAGGAGCATTCACATTGACTTTTGGCTTGATACTGCGAATAGAGGCGTCAGCATGATCCGAGGGATTGAAGGCCGATGTGAACCATTCGGCGAAAAGCTGGAAGATTTGGTATTGGCATTTCTTGCCCAGCCATGCCTGCCCTTAAACGTATGCCAAGCCCGACTTGGTGAAGGTACACCTTGAAGATTTCTGGAGCGAAGATAGGATAGTCATGAAATGCTGTGCAAATACATCGTACACCATACCCGTTCAGCATCGATGATGGGAGTGGAGAGGGATCGCCAAAACTATAATACTATTAGAAATGCACAGAATATTTGAAGAAAATATGCACCGATGGAACAGTCAACCGAGAATTCCATATGCCCACTTCTTGGTCTTCCACCATCCCAATCTTGAAATGGCGAGGACGCGATGTTCGTTCATATGCTGAGGTAGGCATGGTCTGGATCTGCAGTGAGTGGCCGTGCGCTCTGCTATAGCATCATTTTTCATATAAGGAACAAGGACCCAAGGCGCCCAACACATTCACGTTAAAGCATCCGACTGAGCTGCAGCAGGTGGATAAACCATCAGAATGAAGCAACGTGTACTGCTCTGGCCAGACCTTTGGCTAGAATCGGAGACGATCAGCGTTGTGATTCATACGTAAATTCAATACTTGCAGAGGACATTGTAACCACACATTCAAAATGCTGTGCCGAAAAGTTCAGCGTCTATTCGCAGAAGTGTAACTGAGTCATCTCTATTTAGTAACTAAATCACATGCCACAAATGGCTACCAAGGCGCCACTAACTTACCATGGTACTGGTGAAAAAGCTGGATTTTATAACTCATTATTCATTCCATAGGTGCAGACTTGCGGTGACCCCTCCTGGTCGGTGAACCCCATTACAGATGTTCAAGTGCGACCATCGTATGTACAGGACTTACTTGTTCATTCTTTCCCTATCTGCCTAATCATTGGTTGCGGCCTTCAAAGTCCGTGCACACCACCTACGGCTCTTTCAGGCACGTCTTAAATTGCCATCTATGGTCTGAGTCAATGTTGAATGTTCCTCTTGCGCAGGGTTAAGGAGTGCGTTTTGGTGATTTTTTTTTTCCTACTGTATTTTCAGCTTCATGCATCCATCTGTAGCGCAAGTTGGCAACAATGCTGCAGCAGTCGTTCCCAAAACTGACGAGGGCTCGTTACGTGGAGAGGACCACCAGTATTGAATGTTCTCCAGGACTCGACCATTGCGTCGAAGAATGGAAAGGACAAACAGTCTCATTTCTGAGGGCGTGCAGAACGAGTCGCAGGGAACGCGATGACGAGTTGCCCGAAGCAGTGGCTTGGGTATACGACCTGGTGTCTGCATCGACACATGCCACGAGACCGGCCATAACTTGCAGTTGGAACGTGACCTTGCTCGCAAGGTGAATTGGTCGAGCGTTCGAGAGCGTTCGGTCTTCCCGGATACCATACCCTCACTTGGAATAATGTTTGTTGCCCGGGTCCACATCGATTATAGGCGATGACCTCTCCATCATAATCACCACTCACTTATTATTTTACCATCTCACGATGTCATCAATGCCCCAACCATACTGCTATGCCCTTCCATCTTCTTCAACACAATGCCTGTCTCCAAGTCCCAAAGATGAAGTGTCTTGTCGTGTGAGTCAGTAATCATTCGTCGTTTATCGGGGAACACTGCGACTGTGATTATGCCCTCCTCGTGGTCTTCAAAAGTTCGAATGGGTATGGTGCTTGGAATGAGCTGTGACATTTTACTGGAGGTTGATGATGTTGTGCACGGCCGAGGGATTGTGGCGTCTTTCTCTAAGTTACAGAGGTGCGTGTATTGTGCGCTTTTATGTTGCTTCACCACGCTAACCATCCTCGTTTCCATAGACGCCCAAGACATGAGGCAGTTGGCCATCACCATTTCAGCAAGAATGCTCCCAATTGATCATAAGCGACTGCACTGGCTACATGCGTCCGATATCTGTCTTCACGGTTTCAAGCTTTACCGAGACATCAAGCGAGTATCACACCTCTCCAACAAACTTTCAAGCTCAAGTCTTATATCTCATGACCGCTCACCTTGCGGCTCGCTGTAGACTAGTATAAAGTATCTGCGTATCTATGGTGCGTCTTGTAACTTGTTGCAGTCTCACCCTCTAAGGATTTGGAACCAGGGACCCTTAGACTAGATGGGTGACGCGGACAAGATTACTATTACATCCATCAGCGAGGATGAACCGCTCGTGGGCAGAAGGGAGTTGTGGAGCTATTATCGCGAGTTCCGGTCCATATGTATCGACCCTTGTCAAAGCTGAACACCAGCGTGCTATAATGGTGACAATGTGAGTCGGCCAAATATTATCAGGCCCACTTTGCTTATCTATGTTTCACACAACCAGGGTGTTTATTCTCTGGGCTATACACAAACTCTGTTCTAGGGGCTTGCAACAGCAGCGGGATATGATCCTGTCGCAGGCCTCAACTGCTTCTGGGCAATATGTATTTCCCTGGGGTAGCAGCACAAAGTCAGTTTCTAGTGTGGTCCTGATCGCGAATGACATCAGTTTCGCCATAATGTCAGCCATGTTTACTACCATCAGCTCTGTTACTGACCATGACGCGTTCGGATGGTACTTGCTGTCGCGGTGATATGCTGAGCTGCATGATATGGCTGTATGGCGCTTACATGTGCATTTCTGAATGCACGCCAGTTGAGAGAAAAATATGAAAGCAGCGAGATTCCTCCTGAAGTTTATGAGTAGGAAGAATTTACGGAAAAGAATATCAGTAATATCTCTACCATGCATCGTAAGGGTTGTGTCATTGGTCGTCGGAAGCTAACGATCTTTCGATACAAGTTCATAGTATATAACCATCTTATTGCTGAACTTAGCGCTTTTGCTGCTCCTGGTGCTGTAAGTTTGTTGTCGATCAAGTCTTTGAAGTGTTTGTATTGATTGACACGTAGTCTCACCATGTACTGGGCAGTACTACTTGGTATCCGGTAGTATGAGTATATTGTAGCTTGTCTCTAGTAGGCTTCTCCTAAGAACCCAGGTCAGGCAGGCCCTAGTTTGCCTGAAGGTGAACACCACATAAGGATTGGATGGAAGGAGGTGAGTATTTGGCAAAATCTTCCTTAGAAATCGACTCACACGAACATCAGGTCATGGCTGCACTGAAGACATACAAGCATCTTCCCTAGAGCTTTGCATATCTCTTCTCACACACAGATGTACTGTTCGGTTGTCTGCCTCTTGAGCCACACCTGGCACTTTCTTGGACGGGCTGAACACCACCAGAACTCTCGATACCATTTGCCAGAACAGCAAGTTCGATCTCGTTCCTGCAAAATACCCCCTTGGGCTTGTCACAGGCTACTACCTCGACTATGAGTATGAAGAAGATGGTATGTAGCGCTTGTATTTCACGTACTTGTTTATGTGACCATCAACGGTATTGACTCGTGGTGACTAATGTTGTCTTTATTTTGATTTTGCAGTGGGGTATGATTGGAATACGGACAGAAAACTTTGAGTCGGTGTTGCTCAACGTGTTTCTTCGACCCATGATCCCTCTAACATGTACAGTACACGAGGTTCCATATCCTTCTCAGGACGTACAACATTGCGTTCAACATTTTCCAGGTGCCTTACTACGCGTTCTCCAAGACCATGATGGCTGAGCCCGGTTCTGATAACATGGTGTGGATTTTGGCTTTTTCATACTTCCCATCCCATTGCGTCCGGCTTGCGTCGACCAGTTCTTCGGTCTCCTTGGTTTATCCAACTGCGCTTTTTCTATGGTAGGACCCGATGTCATATAGGTCATCATCAACAAGACGGGAAGGGGTTTCCGTCGCGCTGTGTATGGCTACTTCGGTGATCTGGTTTGGCGTTGAGGTGACGAAGGGGCACAGGGATGGGCGGCTGATTAGGGCAGGCGCATACAACAGAACAATCATTCTATGTTATAGTACTCCAGGGTGAGTCAACATCGCGAGATTTCAATTCAGTGCTCTGCTTCTTTTAAGCCGTCCGAACTAAAATAAGACTCTGCGGATTCTCGTCAGTCGTAATGTGAACACATTGACATGATGTCTCCAAGTTCTGGAGTAGCAATGAATCCGTCGTATCTCCAAAAGTTATCTGATACTGACTTGCATTTTTTTTGCAACAACTCCATGAAATGAAGCGGACGTCGCCTATGATAGTAGTGAATGAAAGAAGAGCAAATAGGAAACGCAAAGTATCAAACGTGCGGCGACACAGCATGACGTGATGGACACAACTGCGCCCGAGCCAGCAGTATCTGGTGCTTAATTATTGTAGACTCTTTTTCTCCTATCTATATCAGTACCAATACTGTTTATATAATGGCGCCTACTCGCCCAGTCCCTGACTCCATTTTGCACGATGCTTGAGAGAAACGCGTACACTTCATCCATCTTTGAAAGGAGCTGGCTGATTGAGTCGTCCCGAGTTGCTTGTGGATGTCATTGCAGTCAGCCGTGCATCAGAAACATCAGGTATGGTATAGATAAATACCTTGGACACAACACAACCGGCAGGACGCCCCATGCTGCCTTGGCATATGTATAGATCTTTGCTGCAAGATAATTGATGCAATCGCTGCCTGATGAAATTCCATACCTCTGCTATCGTATCAACGAAGGAATTGAACTCGGAAAGTTTTCTGCGCAATGGGGTGATGTAGTCGACCACAGCTACTGGGTCATTCTGCACCATTGATTCCCGATGCCGCAGCTGGCACGGGCCTGAACGCGAATTTTGAGCCAGAAATGGCCTCTCTAGAATCCCACGAGCTTCATTTGCCTTGTCCAAAATGGGTTTGTCAGTTACCCTGGTTGTGGAGTCCTGATCATAACATATTGTCTATTATGGATAGAAAAAAGAATAACTTTATGGGACGTACCTTCAATTCGGCACCATGGGCTGTCTGACCTTCGTGCATCGACTGGTCTGTTGTGGGAAGCTTGTCGGACTGTTGTTGACCATGTTGATCTGAGGCGGGGTCTTGCATGGAGATTAATGTTCGGAAGCTCATTGACTACCTCTTCTGGTACCATGAGCTGCCCAGAGTCCTGCTTCGGACATTTGTTAAGGATATTGCAATATGCATTCACTGAAGGTGATACCCACCTGTTTTATGTCTGCCAAGGGAGAAACGAGTTGGGAGGGGTTGGGGCGTCTAGCACGTCGAGCAAAAAGATTTTTTGTCTTGCTGCGAAGTGAGGCGAAACATCTTCCGTGGGATTGACCAGGTGGTGGTGGGAGACAAAAGATTGCAGAGATATCAGATTATGTGTGAAGATGAAGCAATAGGAACAAGCGAACCCGGTGGGCTTCTGGATGAGTTTTTCTGAAACACATGAAACACTTCTTGCGGCAGGAGTTATCTTGGGCCATGGCCCATTTCTCAACTTGAATGGGCAATAGGATAACCTACAGGGGCCCACATAAACCTGGGACCAGAGTAGTATTTGTGGGCTGGCTGGTACGTACTCTAGTAGGTTATGAGCGGTACAGTTCCACAAATTCAAGCAAATAAGAAAACGGTTGACACGCCTGTAGGTTCCACATAAACCCTGTGATTAAAGTTGGTTGATAGTCGTGTAACCTGCATCCAGCAATCGGTTATCTGGGCGATGCAAAGCGAAACACGACAAAGACGCACAACTTGAAGTTGTCATCAGATTGGACAAGAGCGATGATATCATCAGTGAATTCATGAGTTCGTGATATGGTAACTGTGATAGTTATAGTAGAAGTTGCTTCTGCCAAATATTGTTATCTATAGCTGATAAATTTGACTTGTCAATACGTACTATTCTCCACAGCCCACCGGGCATCCCAGGACCTCCATCAGTTGACTGCTGTGGAAAAGTAAGCATGAGAGGGAAGTCAACAGAAAGTGGACCATCTATGCGATTATCCTGAATGTTGTTTGTCTCTCACAATGAATTGTTTAAGAGCTGTGCGCTTAAGACCATGTTGTGCATTACATTTACAAACAAGAGTCACCTGAACGTGATATGCATGATAAGCCCAAAGCGCGCAAGCCTAGAATATGAAATCAACAGACAATTTTTTGTATTTCATTCGAAAGGCAAAGAATCCACAAAGACGAAGGACACCTGCATGGAGAGGTTGCCCTGACATGCCTCATAGCATTTAATAAAAGTAAGTCGGGGTCTCAAAGTGAGCCTGAGTGAAAGACGTAAAAGTACCATCTAGAGAAACAGTAATATGCAGAGGTTGCCAAGTAATAGTGACGACGCGGCGGCCCGAGCGACATCTTCAACACATTTGATGGTGGGTTGCGAGAGCAGACTCCAACCACCAGCTGTGGCAAATACAGCAGGATATTCATCCGGGTAGTACAAGGGATCATAGAAGGATGGATAAGATGGTATAGAGACACAAGGATTCGTGGAAGGCCATTTGCACAAAAAGGGCGGCATACTTGAAAGAACGCACAACACTGGTCATGCAAGTCAAAATCCGCAAGATAGAAAGTGAGCGAGGGAGAAAACTCAACTGACGCAGCAAGAACAAGGGCGCTTGTGGCAGGCGAGAGACGAGATATCAAGATAGGTTGGAGACGCTGAGAGTCTTCCACACTTTGGGAAGAATTCATATATTGCGAAGCCACACTGCATGAATGTCACTGCCATTGAGCTTGACATGGTCCGGACAGACAATATGCTACCCCAGGGAAATACATATTGCCCAGAAGCAGTTGAGGCCTGCGACAGGATCATATCCCGCTGCTGTTGCAAGCCCCTAGAACAGAGTTTGTGTATAGCCCAGAGAATAAACACCCTGGTTGTGTGAAACATAGATAAGCAAAGTGGGCCTGATAATATTTGGCCGACTCACATTGTCACCATTATAGCACGCTGGTGTTCAGCTTTGACAAGGGTCGATACATATGGACCGGAACTCGCGATAATAGCTCCACAACTCCCTTCTGCCCACGAGCGGTTCATCCTCGCTGATGGATGTAATAGTAATCTTGTCCGCGTCACCCATCTAGTCTAAGGGTCCCTGGTTCCAAATCCTTAGAGGGTGAGACTGCAACAAGTTACAAGACGCACCATAGATACGCAGATACTTTATACTAGTCTACAGCGAGCCGCAAGGTGAGCGGTCATGAGATATAAGACTTGAGCTTGAAAGTTTGTTGGAGAGGTGTGATACTCGCTTGATGTCTCGGTAAAGCTTGAAACCGTGAAGACAGATATCGGACGCATGTAGCCAGTGCAGTCGCTTATGATCAATTGGGAGCATTCTTGCTGAAATGGTGATGGCCAACTGCCTCATGTCTTGGGCGTCTATGGAAACGAGGATGGTTAGCGTGGTGAAGCAACATAAAAGCGCACAATACACGCACCTCTGTAACTTAGAGAAAGACGCCACAATCCCTCGGCCGTGCACAACATCATCAACCTCCAGTAAAATGTCACAGCTCATTCCAAGCACCATACCCATTCGAACTTTTGAAGACCACGAGGAGGGCATAATCACAGTCGCAGTGTTCCCCGATAAACGACGAATGATTACTGACTCACACGACAAGACACTTCATCTTTGGGACTTGGAGACAGGCATTGTGTTGAAGAAGATGGAAGGGCATAGCAGTATGGTTGGGGCATTGATGACATCGTGAGATGGTAAAATAATAAGTGAGTGGTGATTATGATGGAGAGGTCATCGCCTATAATCGATGTGGACCCGGGCAACAAACATTATTCCAAGTGAGGGTATGGTATCCGGGAAGACCGAACGCTCTCGAACGCTCGACCAATTCACCTTGCGAGCAAGGTCACGTTCCAACTGCAAGTTATGGCCGGTCTCGTGGCATGTGTCGATGCAGACACCAGGTCGTATACCCAAGCCACTGCTTCGGGCAACTCGTCATCGCGTTCCCTGCGACTCGTTCTGCACGCCCTCAGAAATGAGACTGTTTGTCCTTTCCATTCTTCGACGCAATGGTCGAGTCCTGGAGAACATTCAATACTGGTGGTCCTCTCCACGTAACGAGCCCTCGTCAGTTTTGGGAACGACTGCTGCAGCATTGTTGCCAACTTGCGCTACAGATGGATGCATGAAGCTGAAAATACAGTAGGAAAAAAAAAATCACCAAAACGCACTCCTTAACCCTGCGCAAGAGGAACATTCAACATTGACTCAGACCATAGATGGCAATTTAAGACGTGCCTGAAAGAGCCGTAGGTGGTGTGCACGGACTTTGAAGGCCGCAACCAATGATTAGGCAGATAGGGAAAGAATGAACAAGTAAGTCCTGTACATACGATGGTCGCACTTGAACATCTGTAATGGGGTTCACCGACCAGGAGGGGTCACCGCAAGTCTGCACCTATGGAATGAATAATGAGTTATAAAATCCAGCTTTTTCACCAGTACCATGGTAAGTTAGTGGCGCCTTGGTAGCCATTTGTGGCATGTGATTTAGTTACTAAATAGAGATGACTCAGTTACACTTCTGCGAATAGACGCTGAACTTTTCGGCACAGCATTTTGAATGTGTGGTTACAATGTCCTCTGCAAGTATTGAATTTACGTATGAATCACAACGCTGATCGTCTCCGATTCTAGCCAAAGGTCTGGCCAGAGCAGTACACGTTGCTTCATTCTGATGGTTTATCCACCTGCTGCAGCTCAGTCGGATGCTTTAACGTGAATGTGTTGGGCGCCTTGGGTCCTTGTTCCTTATATGAAAAATGATGCTATAGCAGAGCGCACGGCCACTCACTGCAGATCCAGACCATGCCTACCTCAGCATATGAACGAACATCGCGTCCTCGCCATTTCAAGATTGGGATGGTGGAAGACCAAGAAGTGGGCATATGGAATTCTCGGTTGACTGTTCCATCGGTGCATATTTTCTTCAAATATTCTGTGCATTTCTAATAGTATTATAGTTTTGGCGATCCCTCTCCACTCCCATCATCGATGCTGAACGGGTATGGTGTACGATGTATTTGCACAGCATTTCATGACTATCCTATCTTCGCTCCAGAAATCTTCAAGGTGTACCTTCACCAAGTCGGGCTTGGCATACGTTTAAGGGCAGGCATGGCTGGGCAAGAAATGCCAATACCAAATCTTCCAGCTTTTCGCCGAATGGTTCACATCGGCCTTCAATCCCTCGGATCATGCTGACGCCTCTATTCGCAGTATCAAGCCAAAAGTCAATGTGAATGCTCCTGAAGACCCATGTTGAGTCTTGACAGCCTCGTGGCTGACTTTGCATTTTCCCAGCTCACTTTCGACACGTCCAAATAAGCCATGCGGGAGGCAGATCCCGTAGAATGTGTTGGTGCTAGTGTCGGTGAGTCTACCTGGTCTCTCTCCTGTTATTTGCGTCAGTATCTCACATGCCAAAGACGAGCACGAGACCTTCTTGTCCCCTGTGAGTGACACCACTTCTCCCTCACCAGCGATCGCACAAAAACGACCTTCCTTCCGATGCTCCAGTTCATCAACGCTGTATTGTGCTCATGCGTCCCTGTCGCATCTACTATGTCCATTGACTCACAAGAATATGAAATAGAAATCCCACACCGGCCTAGCGCTTCGGCGCCCTTACGATGATCGGTATCATGTCACAAGCTACTGATGAGGCAGGCATGTCTACTATAAGCGTTGTTTTCATGCTGACGTCGATCCTTCATAGCACTTGAACAATCACTCCTGCGCTGTGGCGTTGGCCCTGGAAGGTTGCGAACTCCCGGTACGCGCGCAAGCTGTGCTAGCCATCATGGAGCTGGTTGTTGCCCGTGATTCTGGTGCGTTAGATATTTTCCTCTTCCTTTATACTGTGTCCAAACTAACTTGGGATCTTTAGTCAGGGACACCGTATCTCTGCAAGTAGGCAAGGTCATGCAAGGCGCTGCTCGTTTCCAACCCCACTGAGGTACTCATTGATTTCGATGATTGCTATTGCAGATCTTCTCAAGCTCTCCAATGAGACAGACCTCGATATCCTCAATCAGGGCATGGAAGCCATGGTTGACCAGTTCCAAAACGAGCTTGTGCCCGTAGCTTCGTAGCCCACCATGCGTCTGGTGAGCGCCTTGTCCTCTCGAGCATGGCAAGCGGTCGTCGCTCTCCTTCTCTGGAACCACTCGGCCTTTGACCAATAAGAAGACTCCATGAGTCTCTTATCAACCGAATTGCAGCAGGCGAAGTACGCGCTGGGTCAACCACGGTATAGATACAAATATAAGCATTGAAATTCACCTTCACATACGTCTTTCTCACATTCGCATTCGCATCAAGGCATTCCATTGAGCTTGTTTGAAGAAAGAAGACCTACCCTTGCTCGCTGAGCGCTTTGATATCTTCTGACCTCTCCAAGCT
Source organism: Suillus fuscotomentosus (assembly GCF_016647785.1). Classification (NCBI taxonomy): domain Eukaryota; kingdom Fungi; phylum Basidiomycota; class Agaricomycetes; order Boletales; family Suillaceae; genus Suillus; species Suillus fuscotomentosus. Next base: position 456,056 of record NW_024539537.1, read on the forward strand.
GGCCTACTCATGGGTTCCGAGGGGAGGCTCTCGCATTTATAACCCATGTCGCGCACCTGACAGTGGTAGCAAAGACCAAGTTAAGCGATGGCGCTTGGAAGTATGTATATGATAAAATGTGCACGGAACGAGAAGACCTGACAAGAATCCTACAGGGCTGCTTACATTGATGGCGGTCTCGTCCCATCAAAAGCGAGACGCACCAGACCTGAAAGTTTGTGCTGGAAACAACGGAACTACCACCATAGTATGTCCTCAGAAGTCAAACAGTCTCTCATCACTCAATTCACCGCAGATAGATGAAATCCTTCATAACACATCTACCCTAACGTCTGCTCTCCGAAGCTCCTCTGAAGGATATGCCCGAACACTCGACGTAATGACCAAGTTATGATGTGCATAATTCCAAAGCGTCTTTCGGGTGCAAAAAGGTATGTTGTTTCGATTATCGTCGATGATGCCCTACAATGCATCGTGTAGGCTGGTTCCCTTGAGTCCTGAACTCTCAACCCCATCCTGTTCAGATGCGTCTCAGGTCGTTCGTCAGAGGTTCTACGATTCGGAAGATCTGGAAGTGTGGTTTGGCAGACCCTCGTTTCACTGACGCAAACTACCAAGGCAAAAAGACAGTGTCCTTGTGGTTCATAAATCGTCGGTTTCTGCCTTTTCCCGTATCGTTATCTTGCAAAATCTGACATTGAACGAAGAAGCCATCATCAAGCGAATATCAGATGCCATTCAGCAGAAGCTCGTGGGTATTCGAGTATCAGATACATGGATATATGCATGCACTCGACGTCTGTATTTCTAAATGCATTCATTGACGGACGCTGCAGCCTCACGGAAGGAGGGACCTGTGGCTGATTGTTGGGGACCTTTGGGAAGTCACGGTAAGCGTTTGCGCAAATCTCCAGGTAAATCATGTTTGGATCTTGTCCAGTAGCGAACGAGGTGCTTTCTCAGCACAAAGTCCGGACCTCCAGACTTGACTGAAATCGTCAAGAAACATGCCTTTGTCGGCGTGATTGACCTCTCGAGGCGTCTCGCTTTGATTCAACGCAACAAGAACGTTCACATGGTCAATCGTGCATTACTGGTCTCCTTCGAAGGCTTGTGTTGATGTAGTAATCACAGAGAGGAAATGTTTTATCAGCTTGCGTTGTAGCAATTTGGAGACTGCAACCAACTCAATCTTGACCCTTCTCCATCTCTTTGAATGCTTGTCAAGTTTGCAATCGATGTGGAGGAATACGCTGCGCGCAGTGGCATGAGCAACGACGAGATCATCGATGTATGATCAATCATCAGCACTCTGGCCAGATCTGCTCGACATTCTTTCACAGCGAATAGTGAAGACCTTGATGGATCGCCGAGAGATGCTGCTTGAGTATTTTTCATTGGACATTTCATTTCAGAGACTGGCGATCTTAAGACGCTTCCGCACCCATTACGCGAGTACACCCCTAAGCTTGACAAGCTGCCCATGTTCCTCGTGGGTCTTTGATCTCAGGTACGTTCAACGCCACATTGTCATTCCACAGGTATTAAGTTGTCTCAGGTGCTCTAGGAATACGATCCATAGCGCTTGAGTTCTTTTTTGCGCGAGCTAGCGTGATTCTACTCCCTAGCCCCACTGTCCGTCGTCTCAGCGGCTGCCTCTGACGAAGATGGAGAAGAAAAGCTGAAATCTGAAGCATGGCATATTCAAATCATCCTATTTCGCGCGATGCGCTGTAGGGATTCATTTCTGGCTGGGCTTGTAGAGACTGTTTTTACCTTACCTTATGTTGGCACTTTTGTAGCTTACATAATCAAGCAATCTTTTCACCAGTTACCAGTATGAGTCTGAGTGCTCAGCAGTTTTCTATGATATTTCCTCTCCTCTGAGCCTTAAGCCTAGTCCAGAAACCCTTTAGGGTCGAATAGCAGCTAGGTTCTGCAAGACCCAACATATTGTTCAGACTCACCATCTGAATTGTTGTACCTTCAGCGCAAGTACCTGGCAGCTCCCAAATTCTCATTGGACAGCAACATCGCGCAGGTGGCAAGCTTGCCAGATCTTTACCGGGTCTTCGAATGCTGTTAGACTGCAATTTCTATTCGCAAATGCTGCCATAATGTATGTAGACTACAATGATTATATGATGCATCGATAACGACGAGAGTGCGGTGAAGATAAGTAATGTAATAAAAGCCCTTGCCATTGGGAGCGGAACGATCAGCCACATTAGAGAGTAGTTAAGTCTCGTGTTGAAAGCCGTTCAGCAGAGTCTGACTCGGCTTGTGGGTCATTCGCAGCCACAGCTCTTTGCATGAGGATGTATCGCTGCTTTGCTGATTCGGACTGAATACCCTGGCACCATTCTTCAGAAAAGCCTGTAAAGAGTCGCATACGCGTACTACGATGGAATGAATCATTCCTAAAATTAGCAGTACCAGTGTGCACGTACCTAGGTAATTTAACAGTCAGCCAAAGTCCGCCACTTGGCTGTGTTTTTGCCACCGGATTGCAGATATACCCGCCGTAGTGCCGTACTACACATCAGTGACCTTCTGGAAATAATTTACCTTTGCATATTATGAACCCGCCGTTTGTATTACTTCACCACGTCACGCAGAGTCGCAGCCACACTCCTCTTCAGCACTTCAAAGCTCCAGGTGATGTCGATTGGCAAAGGCTCTCAAATTTGACATTCCCATCCCCGGCCAGAGGACCTTCCTCTGTGAAGTCCCAGGACACAAGAAAGAAGTCATACCAACTTCCCCGGCCAGAGGACCCTCCTCCGCGAAGTCCCAGGACACAAGAAAGAAGTCCTCACTGACTTCCTTGTCAGACTCTACTCTTGTCTATGTAGATCTCCACTTCGCTTACCTTGGGATCAACCCTTTGGTTGACCAGACTGCTGAGAGCATATGCGGTCCAAAGTGGGCTGTCGCACGAGACTAGACAGTCTACAAGGATGCTCCAGCTGCATCTACCACTGGCTCAAAGGTGAACACTGCTCATGGCCCACCCATGGCCTGGCCTGCTCCATTTGGGAGAGATCTCACAAAGGAAGGAGGTGTGCGCTCCGTCGATCATCATTATATTATACTCATTTTACATAACATACATTCAAATACACACATTCAAAATGCTGTGCCTAAAAGTTCAGCCTATTCGCAGAAGTGCAACTGAGTCATCTCTATTTAGTAACTAAATCACAACCCGCAAATGGCTACCAAGGCGCCACTAACTTACCATGTACTGGCGAAAAAGCTGGATTTTATAACTCATTATTCATTCCATAGGTGCAGACTTGTCACTTGCGGTCCTTCCAGTCGGAGAACCCCGTTACAGATGTTCAAGTGCGACCATCGTATGTACAGGACTTACTTGTCCATTCTTTCCCTATACCACTTGGAGAGAATGTTACCCATAGATTTCCAGTCTCGACCGCCCACTGCCTAATCATCGGTTGCGGCCTCGCCGACATATTGTATCTCAGGTGCCAACATCGATACCTTGTCGGCTCATCCGAAGCCGTCCAATCAAGGTAAATCAGAAGCACAAAAAAAGATCAATAGGATGGCATATTGGGACTCCGATGCTTGTTCCGTGAAATTTTGCGATGAGGAAGGGACGTCGTTGGCGGCGTACTTCGCCAAGCAGATTGTGCGTAGATCTGCAAGCCAACGTAGAGTGGGCAAAGTAAGCGTCTTTTTTGTTCGCCAACCCTCGTACTTATACATTTTCATTTAGCAGGCACCAATCTATCGTAGTCGCTCCAATATACCGTCTGTGCTTGATCGTACAGCAGCAGATGTTGAAGCGGCTGCTGCTGGGACAAACAGTCTCATTTCTGAGGGTGTGCGAACGAGTTGCAGGGAAAGCGATGACAAGTTGCCCGAAGCAGTGGCTCATCGCACTCGTGTATCGACGTTGACGCGGACACCATAATGGTACATTCACCTTACTCTGATCTTCTCATTCACTGTAACATCACTCTTTACAGCAAACACTTGAGATGGAGCACGCATCGCTATCTACGTTGACACGGATGTTGTCATGGTACATTCGCCTTACTCTGAGGACGTTATCATGGTATATTCACCTTACTCTGCTCTTCTCATTCAGTTTAATATCATTCATTACAGGAGAACATGTTTATTGAACAAGCGATGTAAAGCGTCATCGACGAAGGCAACCAAATAAACTGTGAGTCCTACATATGACACAGCCAAGGAGAACTAACGTCTAACTGCACAATAGTCCATATTCTCGTCAGTTTTCTAGTCAGTTTACTGCTCTATACCTCTCCCGGCTCGTCTATATGAATATTGTGTACCACACCTCACACCATATCTGCCCAGTTAGTTTCCACTGTTGACATTCACCCCACTCACCACTTCAATCTCAATTTCTTCTTTCCCTCGTGTTAATCTTCCATACCAATATAATCAACTACTTAGTTTGGTGTTAGTTAGTTAACCAAATGTAGCTACCCTCAGCCTGCTTTGAAGACATCTGAAATCTGAGACTTTGAAGACTTTTGGGACATCAAAGACTTTGGCGACGTCTGAAATCTGGGACTAAGACTTGCAAGACTTTAGGGATAGTACGGCTATTCGACACTTCTAAATATAAATGTTTCATTCAATTCGCTGCCTGTCCTTGATCCATCAATCGATCACTTCTCCTATTTCATACAGATTCTTGAATGTGTTGTATTTGCATGGAAAATCTTGTGCAACTTATATGGTCAAAACAGAAATAGGTTTCAAAGTTCAACACTGTTTTCTCTTCTTGGGCTGGTACATATGTTAGAGGGAATTTCAAGGATTAATATGAGCCAGGAATGAAAGAAAATGGCGGTTGGGATGCGGAGATAATGTCAAAATACTGATTTCTTTGCACATTTGGCATATCTCATAACCCCTGCATTCCGGAGAGTTCAAAACCATTACCAATCAATTCATAGGCCTTAAAAACACTGGGGCCATCATTTTTTGTATTGGTCTTGGGTCATAATTCAGCATGGCAAGATATATAAGATAATAGGGAGAAGGAGAACCTTCTGTATCTCCACAACCTGATTTTTCCTGACAAAATGGGCTTTACCATCGTGTTCAGAAACATCAAGAGCCCCCAGGAAAAATACCCTTGAAGTCCTGGCTAGTCATATGAAGCCTAGAAAAATCAATCTTTGAGGGGGGGCATCAGGCAAACACTCACATCACATTCAATATTGATTTTGAACGCTCTCAAACCATCTCCAATACATTTCTATGCTCATTAAACACTAGGTACATCCTTTTGTACATCAGTAATGACATAAAATCATGCCTCTTGGTGGAGTAGGTAGGGGGAGGGGGTACCATGACTCTGAGTAATGATTTTTTCTGACAAAATCAGCATTGCCATCACATTCAGATTGGTCAATAACCTATGTATCAAGTTCTATTTACAACCAGGCAAGTCAAATGGAGCCTCAAAAAATCAATCATTGGGTGAGGCAGCATAACAGAGTGACACTGCTTACATAAGCACAATGTGGTCAACTTGAACTAAAAATTCACTTTCTTACCTGCTCTATGGTGAGGAAGGTTCCAAGAGATACAAGAAAGGTAAAAAAGCTCTGAGGTTAATCCTCCGAGATGTTGTAGCATGTGTCTACCTATCAAAAAGTGTCAACAACAAGTGCAATGGAGCTGCAGGACACAGCCATTATTTTCACCATTGTGCATTCTATGATATTGACATTGTGAACTTGACTGATATCTTCAAGGACCTCAAAGACCTGTCACATCACAGATGGAGAGGTGGAAAGTGAAGATATAATTGGTAAAATCAGATCAAAAATCCACCAGATATGTGTAATAATCATGTCTTTGGTGGGTTTCCCCAGTGTGGTCTAACTATTTAAAGCTTTGGAAAGCTGAGTGCGATTATGATGGATGTTATGTCAATTTTATGCTAGACACTAGACAAATTTTTATAATGCTATGTCATTCTCGAATCAACTCCCTGATGGATGAGCTTGTTTCTTATTTATATGGTCAAAACAGAAATAGGTTTCAAAGTTCAAAACTTTTTTCTCTTCTTGGGCTGGTACATATGTTAGAGGGATTTCCAAGGATCAATAGGAGCCCAGAATAAAAGAAAACGGCGGTTGGGATGTGGAGATAATGTCGAAATACTGACTTTTCATACCTGTGACCAAACTCAATATTCTCGACCTCCAGAGACCCTGGGATCATCACCAATCGATTTCTATGTCTTAAAAACACTGGGACCATGATTTACAGTATCGGTTTTGAGTTAAAACTAACCATAGTAAGATATATGGGGTAGGAGGTGGGAGGAGGACCTTCTATATCTCAACAACCTGATTTTTCCTGACAAAACGGGCTCTACCATCGTGTCCAGGGACATCAAGAGCACTCCGGAAAAATACTTTTAGAGGACAAGCAAGTCATGGGAAGCCTAGAAAATCGATCTTTGAGGGGATATCAGGAAAGCTCACATATTTTATTCAGGATGGCCTCAAATAGCTCTGATACTATTCTCAATCACTTTATATAATTGGAAAACAGTAGGAACATACATTTATATACTGGTATTTACATAATATCATGATATATGAGTTTGGGGGGGAGGGGGACCCTGCATATCTCAACGGCCTGATTTTTCCTGACAAAACTAGCTTTACCATCGTATTCAGTGGCATCAAGAACCCCCAGGAAACATACTTTTGGAGTCCTAGCAAGACATGGGAAGCCTAGAAAAATCGATCTTTGAGGGGGGTATCAGGCAAACTCGCACATCACATTCCATATTGGTTCAGAACACTATGAAACCATCTCAAATCTATACACCCTATGGCTGTATATTATATATATCATCACACATTTTCCTATTGTTTTTGGTATCCTATCTGATGGAATGGATCACTGGGAGTCCATTGCACTATGTTTCAAGGAATTTGGTGGTCAGGAACATGAGTTATGCTCATTTTACTGAGTATCATCTCATGTTACTGTATTACCATATTAAGATAGTGTAACCCAATTGAAACACCTAGCATTCTTCACAAACAACTATATATGCCCTATAGTATTATTCTAACCATGTTTTTGCAACTACCTTTAGGTTAAGCTTGCGTTATGGTATATCAAAGGCCCTCATTTTGCGCAAATATGCACATGTCATATTTGTGTGAAACATATGTAACCTCATTTTGCGCAAATATGAACATGTCATATTTGTGTGAAACATAAGTGACCTCATTTTGCACAAATATGCACATGTCATATTTGTGTAAAACATAAGTGACCTCATTTTGCACAAATATGCACATGTCATATTTTCACAAAAAATATGTAAAGGCCCTCATTTTGCGCAAATATGCACATGCCATATTTGCGTGAAACATATGTAACCACATCTTGCGCAAATCTAAACTTCTCAAATTTGCGTGAAATGTATGTACCCTCATCTTGCGCAAATATAAACTTTTGATATTTGTGGGAAAAGTATATAACCTTGTATTTGCATGAAAAGTATGTACCCTCATCTTGCGCAAATATAAACTTCTCATATTTGCGTGGAATTACCATATAGTGTGGATACAGTCAAAGTGTCAGTCTGATTTGTATGCAAAGTCAGTCAGGTCAGTCTTGACTATACAATATTGTAGACTTCTGCATATAACTATTCATTCAGAGTGTCCGGACTGACCTGACTGACTTTGGTATACATCTGGTATCAGACATATGGTTCTGATTTCCGACACCAAATATGACTGACCTGAGGCCAGTTATATGTCTGATGTCAGACATGTCAGGTCAACATTGCAGACAGTGTGGTTAAAATTGAAGAAAAGAATTCCTGCGTATGGCAAGAGTTGAACTTATGACTTTTTGAGTGTAGGCTAGGTCATGTGACCTATCAATCTGTTTCAACTTTTACACCCCTCTACCCGTCCCCATCCCTGCTCTAGCCTTATATGGGGCATCTCTGCTTCTTTTCTTTCCCATCTGTCCTATTTTTGGTCAGAAATGAAAATTCCTTACCTCACACCTTCTGTTTTTCTTTTCAGAGGTATGTAACCGTCCCTGCTTCCTTTTATTCCCACGGTGCGCAACCATCCCTGTGTCCCTGCTCTCAAAAGGCAACCGTCCCTGCGTCCCTGTTCAAAAAAGGCAATCGTCCCTGCTCTCAAAAGGAAACCATCCCTCGTGTCAAATGCAAGGTAACCATCATTTCAGTTCATATCAATACTGACCAGCAGTGGGACGCTTGACGTCCCTGCTGGCGTTTGCTGAGCCTTCCCTTTCTCTCGCTGGCTTCAGATAGTATCAGTGAATAATGATTTAAACCATCTCATACATGTTTGTCATAGACTACTGTCTATATATCTAAGAGCGGTAAAATGCGAATTCTAAAAGTGTGAAGCTGAAAGGAGGAATCAGAGCTGAAAAGAAAGGCCAAGTGCGAAAATAAAACAAGAAATGAGAGCTGGACAGATGTAAAATAAGAAAATAACATGAGGAATGACCTTAAAAGACAGTAAGACAGGAAAACACAAGAAGGAACGAGAGCGAGAAAGAGCAAGAGAAGCAAAAATGCGAAATATAAAGTGTGAAACTGAAAGGAGGAATGAGAGCCACTGTGAGAGGCAAAAATGCGAAAATAAAGCAAGAAATGAGAACTAGACAGAGGTAAAATGTGAAAATGACAGGAGGAATGATATCAAAAGGACATACAACGCACAAATAAAAGAAGGAATGTCATAGTACATGCCTTGTTGGTTTTCTTATCTTTTTGTTCATGTCGGTTTGGATGGTACGTGTCCTTGTTGATCTGCTTGTCTCGTTTTTGATGTCATTTTTGATAGTACATGTCTTTGTCGGTCAGCTTGTTTCATTTTCTTTGTGTATTTTGGCAGTACGTGTTGATTTTCATTCACCAGTGTCATTTATGTTGTCATTTTTGGTAGTGCATGTCCTTGCTGGTCTGCCAGCCTCATTTTTTGGTGCATTTTGTGTGGTGCCACTCCCTCTAGCCTATAATGGCAGAGTATTTTTGAGCTGTAATGCTTGGGAGAAGGGGCTACTGAGTTGCGCTTCTGCTGTGTTTTGGTTCTGGAGGATATACTACGTAGTGCTTATCCTATCTATATGTTTCTATGACGGGAGGGATGAGAGGAAGAGAGTGGTAAAAATGTGACACTGAAAAAAGCAGTGAAAGCTGGAGAGAAAAGGCAAAAATGCGACAATGACAGGATGAATGTAAGTGAGAGGAAGACAAAAATGCAGAAATAGCAGGAGGAGGAACAATAATGTAATAGTACTTGCAGCCATGTCATTCGTTTTTTTCACAAGTCCCCTCAGTTTTACTACACTCCAAGCTCATGGCAGATGCAGTACAGGCTGTGGAGGTGACTTCCGCTGGCATTGATGATGTTGCTGTCGATGCCTGGCATGGTTTGCGCCAACTACTTTTGCATCACGGAAAGCAATTTCTTATTCAATGCTAAGTACACTAGCTCGGTCACGACTCACAGGGATATGCACATGATGCATGTACTACAAAAACTCATCTGGCATCCATACCAGCGCCGGGTCGGTTATTCCTCAAATCCGGAGTCCACTCGCATTTCAGACATCTCCTAGATAACATGGATCTCGTACCTCCAATTTGATCAAGGTCAGTCAAAACTCAAGTTGGACATCCACATATTACAAAAACTTGTCTGGCATCCCATACCAGCGCCGGGTCGGTTATTCCTCAAATCCGGAGTCCACTCGCATTTCAGACATCTCCTAGATAACATGGATCTCATACCTCCAATTTGATCAAGGTCAGTCAAAACTCAAGTTGGACATCCACATATTACAAAAACTCGTCTGGCATCCATACCAGCGCCGGGTCAGTTATTCCTCAAATACGGAGTCCACTCGCATTTCAGACATCTCCTAGACGACATGGATCTCGTACCTCCAATTTGATATGTCCATTTCCAATAGTTTTTTTTACCTTGCTGATTTTTTACTTTTCTCGAGCAATAAGCAGACATGAAGATTCAGATGAGTTTGCATAGTAGTATCTGCATGTGATCCCGTGTTTTGAACGAGTCAGGGTGCTTGTTATTGAATGAGAAACTACTTTCCTTGAACAAAGAAAGTGGCCTGAAAATAAGCAAGGTAATAAACTACTGGAAATGGACAAATCAAATTGGAGGTACAAGATCCATGGTATCTAGGAGATTCCTGAAATGCGAGTAGACTCCGGATTTGAGGAATAACCGACTTGATGCTGGTATGGATGCCAGATGAGTTTTTGTGATACGTGGATGTCCATCTTGAGTTTTGACTGAGCTTGAACTCATGATGATCCCCCAGTATATAAAGGTCGTCGTATTCGATGGCGACCTCCTCAGTTTCATCACTTGAAGCAACTCCCAACCCTCAAGCTACATAACACATCTTATCATCATGGTTTCTAGCAGCACTTGCGCCATCTTTAACGTGGAGTATTCCAACCAGGTCGTGGACTTGAAAGAGGGCGGACAAGCCGACGGCACTCCTGTCGTGGGCTATGTCTTCAACAGGGTGGGAACGAACCTCCATCAGCGTGTCAGTGTTCATTCCTTGGTTCAGATCATCCAGGCTAACGATCGGGGCAGTGGTATGTTGAAGTCCTCAAGACGGACGCGGAAGGCAACATCACAGTTCATTTGACCAACAACGGAAATGGAAACTACCTGAGGGTTGAGACAGCGCTTCTTGTAAGAGATGATATTTGCTCCTGCGATGTACTGCTGTGACGTGTCTTTGAATTTACAGAACCAAGGTCTTGAAGGCAGTCACTTCTCCATGAAGTGGCTGTTGGTCAAACAAGGTGACTCTGGGAAGTACTTGTGAGTGATGCGGCTGAGAACTGTGGACCATCATTCTACAGGTCACTTACCTATGCACAGCATCAAAGTCCCGGACACAAATTTCACATGCGTCCTTCCAAACAACCACAATTACACCCAGGTACGGTTCCAAGCTCGTTATGCAACGGACAGAATAACTCATGATTTGTATTTGGTAGATCAAGCTTGCTGTCTTGGACGAGAGTGACCCAAAGCAGATGTGGATGTTCCAGGAGGTCTAAGTGAAGTTTTGGGCTGGATTCACCCAAAGAGCTTTACAACAGTCCAGTATCTCCTTTATACACCCTATGGCTGTATATTATATATATTATCACACTTTTTCCTGTTGTTTTTGGTGTCCTATCTGATGAAATGGATCACTGGGATTCCATTGCACTATGTTTTAAAGAATTTGGTGGTCAGGAACATCAGTTATGCTCATTTTATTGAGTATCATCTCATGTTACTGTATTACCATATTAAGATGGTGTAACCCAATTGAAACACCTGGCATTTTTCACAAACAACTGTATGTGCCCTGTAGTGTTCTAAACACATGATTTCCAGCCAATATTACAAAATATTAATATGCTGTATACTAGGGGAGGAGGAGAAGATGGGCTACAACCTTAAAAAAAATTGCTAATGCTCCAAATCTTAGTCCATTGAATTCTATGACCTTAGAAATAATAGGAAGAAGCTTTGCTTGATGGTTGATGATGTTAGAGACTAATGGTAATAGAAAATTGACATCTACGATACTTACCAAGTCTGATACCTCATAAAAAATTCTGAGTAGTTTATAACTTGGTGCATCATCTTCTGTGATCTTGAAAATGATGGAAAGCAGTTGATTTAGATAATTGGTGATGTTGGTGATCACTGGTTTTAGTTGACCCCTTACTAGCATATCCACCATGTCTGGTACCTCATAAAAAATTGCTGGTAGTTTGTAACTAAGTGCATCATCTTCTGTGACCTTAAGAATGATGGGAAGCATGTTGTACAAATGATTGGTGATGTTAGTGATCACTAGGTATAGTTGACCCCTTACTAGCATATCCACCATGTCTAGTACCTCATAAAAATTACTGGCAGTTCATAACTTGGTGTATCATCTTCTGTGACCTTGAAAATAGTAGGAAGCATGTTGCTCAGATGATCAGTAATGCAGGTGATTACTATTTGCAGTTGACCTCTCCTTAGCATACTCACCATATCTAGTATCTCATAAAAAATTACTGGAAGTTTATAACTTGGTGAATTATCTTCTGTAGCCTTAAGAATAGTGGGAAGCAGTTGATTTGAAAGATTGGTGATGTTGGTGATTACTAGTTGTAGCTGACCTTTCACTAGCATATCCACTATATCTAGTACCTCATAAAAATTTTCTAGCAGTTTATAACTTGTTGAATTATCTTTTGTAGGCTTAAGAATGATGGAAAGCATTTTATTCAAATAATTAGTGATGTTGGTGATCATTGGTTGTAGCTGACCTCTCACCATCACATCCACCATCTCTAGTAGTTCATAAAAAATTGCTAGCAGTTTACAACTTGGTGCATCATCTTCTGTGACTTTAAAATGATGGAAAGTATGTTGCTCAGATAATCAGTGATGCAGATGATCACCATTGATACCTCATAAAAAATCCCTAGTAGTTTGCAACCTGGTGCATCATCTTCTGTGACTTTGAAAATAGTGGAAAGCAGATAATTTGGAAGATTGGTGATGTTGGTGATCACTGGTTATAGTTGATTCCCTACTAGCATATTTATCATATCTAGTATTTCATAAAAAATCACTTATGGTACATAACTTGGTACATCATCTTCCATGACCTGAAAAATAGTGGGAAGCATTTTTTTCAAATGATTGGTGATGTTGGTCATCACTGATTGTGGTTGACTCCTTACTAGTATATCCACCATGTCTACCTCATAAAATATTACTTGCAGTTCATAACTTGGTGTATTATTTTCTATGACCTTGAAAGTATTGGGAAGCATGTTGCTCAGATGATCAGTGATGCAGGTAATCACTATTTGCAGTTGACCCCTCACCAGCATACCCACCATATCTAGTACCTCATAAAAAATTCCTGGAAGTTTATAACTTGGTGAATCATCTTCTGTAGCCTTAAAAATAGTGGGAAGCAGTTGATTTGGAAGATTGGTAATATTGGTGATTACTGGCTGTAGTTGATCCCCTACTAGCATATCTATCATATTTAGTATCTTATAAAATATTACTCTCAGTACATAACTTGGTACATCATCTTCTATGACTTGGAAAATAGTGGGAAGCAGTTGATTTAGACGATTGGTAATGTTTGTAATCACTATCTGCAGTTGACCCCTCACTGGCATACTCACTATATCTAGTGTCTTATAAAAAATTCTTAGAATTTTAACACTTAGTGTATCATCTTTTGTGACCTTGAAAATAATGGGAAATAATTGATTTGGAAGATTGATGATATTGATGATCACTAGTTGTAGATGAATGGATAGTCCTTATGAAGAACAAAGGTACCTGCTGAGACTGAAACTCCTGCTCCTATACATTCTATGATTTAAGATAGATGCACTGAGATGTGAAAGAATCAAACTGATTACATATAACAATCAGATTCTGAGCCTTCATAACTGAAGAGACAACTGTTGAAATAGCTTCTAATGAAGTTCCATATGTCAAAGGCACTGTCACTACAAATACTGTAATAAGGACAGAATTTCATAAAATTGGTCTAGTATGAGCAATCAGAATCCTAACTACTGATGTAATTCAACTCCCAAGGTTGATAGACAGATATGATTCATTTCTGGGAATTTGTTATAGTGATTAGTTTACTTTGAACTTGAGCAAAACTCAGTATGATTTTGAGATGATCAAATGCATTGCAAGGCAAACCCTATAACTATAACTAAAACTAAAACTAGCTACAATCATTATCATCCTCTACATTGGTGGTTGATGCAGCCTTTTCACATTAAAGAGAATAATTTGCAATGTACTGATTTCTGTTGACAATTGAAGATTGTAACAGGCAACATCAATTCTTAAAGTATTTAGTTTACAATCATGAACACAAAATACATCAACATAATACTATGAACTGGTGGAAAATCACAAATGCTACAGTAAAACGAATCTGCTCTAAGCTACATAGCTAAAAATCAGGAAAATACCAAGGTGTCAGAGTCAGCAATAATTTGTGGTTATTACCATCATCATCCTCATCATCACCATCACCATCACCTTCTTCTTCCTTTTCTTCCTCATTAAGCATCAGGCTCTTGGGTATCAGCATAGTATTGCTGGCAGGATTATAGGTGGCATCTTGATAGGCAGCAAGAATAATGCTTCCAAAAAACTCTTGCAAGTCTAGGGCCAAGGATACTTGGAAGAGATCTTGAATTCCAGTTCTCTCCAAAGCAGATGTATCCAGATTCAGCAGGATAGATGTAGGAATTCCTTCCTGAGCTCTGGAATGTGCAGCTTGGGTGATTTGTTTTGTGATACCAGGAAGGTTGGAGTGAGGAATAGGATGAACACCCACAGCTAACACTACATCCACAAGATTCTCATCATGAGCTAGAACTGAATTCAAATTTGGCTGCTCCTCTGAACAAACCACAATATTTGGATATCTAATGTCATGATGTCCAAAACTATGGGTGAATGTTGGACAGTCAGTGCATATAGGAAGTTCATCTGAGAGAGACTGATCCAAAAATATGGCTGATGGTGTCACATTGTCACAAGAAGTGCAAGACATTTGGTCCAGATGTCCTAGCAATGGGATGCATCTTGGACAATCAGGTGTCCCTATCTGAAATGAGTTGGGAACTCCAAAGGACAGCAGTCCAGTGGTTTTTTCCATGGCATCAATATTTTGAGTGTAGACCCTCAAAATATTGCCACGGCGGTCCAAAGAGTGAATAGCCTGATAAAGTAGGTTTTTGATAGGTGCTCTCTTTAGATGGTGCATCATAGTCTGGAACACTAATAATGACTTGATGGGTTCCTGCAAAGAAAGTAATATATAAGATGTTCTCAAAGACATCTAGAACCTTTATATTATGCACCTGTCATATTATGGGAAGCAGTAATTCAAAAGAATGAACTGGAAATTCAGATGCAGCAGGAACAGATACCCCTGGACCTATAGAGAGTGTGCAATGAAGTAGAGTTTCTTAAGCATAAAACTTTTAAAAGATGAACTTGATCATACCACAAATGACAATCAGATTTTTAGCATGTAAGATGATATCCAACACCTTCTGAACCTCTTTACCTCCAGAAGTTTTTGAGACAAAATTGTTTTGGGCGATATTAATAATAGATGAAGAAGATTGAGCATGATCAACTGATGAAGGTGGAACACATTGTTTTCTAAAACGGCGCTGCTGCATGACTGGGCTAAAGCTCCTGGATCAGCATATTCATCCAGAATTACTACAGTTGAGCTGTCAGAATTACCTGACTTTCATGATAGTCTTTAATGCAGATGCTTTTGTGATTTCCAAGTTGTATCGGTGTACATGTGAGAAATTCAGATTTGAGAGTCCATCCATGGCCATCATGATAAATAGACCACAAGACCAGCTATCTTTTTGTTTTTGATCATCTGGTGAAGTATGATGAACAATCTTCCAGTCTTTGAATCTGTGTTTAAGTGATTTGATCTCTGGATATGTTTCATATTTCAGCCAATGCTCTAGGCCAGCAGCAGCATGCTGCAAATTCTGATAGCAAAATTATGATATCAGATACCTAGATATTATAGGTGGATTAAAAATTCTACTGACTTTTTGAGCCCAAGTAGGATGGATTTCCAAGCTATCAAAGAAACCTATTTCATGAGCTGACCAGTCCACCCAACCCAGGACCCAGTGAGAGGGACTGCCTTCACATAGAGGAAAAGCCCAACATCTGGAGTCAAGCATTTTTTTTTGGTTATCTAAGTCCAAGAAGTTGAAACAAGATCTAGTTTAATATAAATATCTGCTTAAAAAAACATACTGACCACAGAAATAATGTTTTCTAGAGTTGTTCCACATGAAGTTTTTCCATGTATCAAGTGGGGGACCAGTGAACTGATCAAGATATATCCAGCTGTAGTCAAAATGCTGTGCTGTTCAATAGATACCAGATTGGCATATGCATTCATGACTGTTCTATTAATCTTCTGGTGTTGATTTTGCAGGCAATCAAGGTCTTCATCTATGAGCTCAATGCCTCCTATATAGCGTGATGATAATCGGAGTGGTCTGTTTAATGCTATGCTGGATGCTTGTGGGAAGGGAAGTATCACATCTTCTGTTTTTGTTTCTTGCTTGATCCCATCCTGGTTCAGAGAAGATGAAAAAGCTAGTGGATCAATATCTGGCATGATTGAGGAAGCCTTGAAAATAACAAAGTGGACTGAGATAAATAATGTATGGCTACATGCAACCCACGGTTTAATAAAATCTAGTATATCTGCTGACTAAGAATCCAAGTTTGGACATCTGCAAATCTGGACATGAGGTCTGAGGCTCTGAACATAATATGGTAGTGTCTTATCATATAAATGAAAGAAGCTCTAGTGGATGATTGGTTATGATATGAATCTCTGGTTCCAAGTTAGTGTTTGACTATGATACATACTTAGCCTATCATATTGTAAAACATGGCCAATGCTTTAAAACTTAGTCGATGATCTTTAGAATAGCAATGATAACTTTATTTGAATGTCTGCTAATGTGTGAAATCTCTGCTCTATACCCTTATCACCGAAGAAGGTTCTGGCAGGCTTGGTGCTTTTGCTGTACTGGCCACAACATCTTCAACCATCTCTGAGCCTGTCCTACTTCTATGGAAGAAACTACCTTCTGTGGAACCTCTCATTGATCTCCTTCCAAATGATCTTATTCAACGCCATAGGAATTCAAATGGAGCATGGAAGTTGGTAAGCCACCTAATACATTTTGTGAAGCTATCAGAGACTTATGCCTTATACTTGATATAGAGATTTCATAAGACTCCAAAGCAATCTGATTTAAAAAGATTTCATCTATATGCACAAAGGGTCAGAGCCATCTGTGCTGACAAAAAAGCACTGAGGTCTCAATACAAACATGTTTTTCAAACTATGTTGACCCTGCATGGATCTGCTGGCTTCCTTTTGCCACATCTTAATTATGTGGAATTGAAAGATAGAAATGACTGTTTAATCCAATACCTGGACAAGTTTCTGCTTCCAGGACTGCAGACTCTTATACTATCACCTCATATGCTCTTATCTCCTGATGTGCAACACCTGCTGCCTCATCTGCATACCTTGGTCTACATCTTTGACTCATGTCATACAACCACCATCTTAAACTCTCTTGTCAGTTGTACCTCTATGCACTGCCTCACCTTATCCTACACCCAACCCATGGTCATAACATCCTTGGCATGTCTTCACCAGCTTACTAGCCTGACTCTTGTCATCATTCCTGGATTATCAATCATGAAGGAGAGCAATACTATTCCTGACCATCATATTCAGACCCAGGTTCTAAATATCCATGTAGAACCCAATCCACATACAGAATCTATCTCTGTAAATACTGGGTTTCCAGCTCTCCTATCCCTCTTGTCCAATCATCTCATCACTTGCCAAGGTCTCAGCATCAACATTCACCAAGAATATTGCTCAGCAGATGTCATTCTGCATTTCTTTAATACTCTCACATCACTTGCACCAATCAATGATGATGATGATGATGAATTCCTAGCTTAGGAGAATCTGGCAGCTTTCAGATTACAGATGCCATGGGACAAGAATTTTTTTGTATTGGATGAAGAAAGTATTTAGATTCCAAGAAATAGATTAGCTGCTTTGCACAGACTGGTCTATTTGACTGCTCTGGAGCTGGAGGACTTGGGAACTTGTAGAATTGATGATGATGCCTTGAGGAATTTGGCCCTCAGCTTGCCTTATCTTCAATGTCTCTTGTTAGGCACAAGATAACTTTGGGAGGAACCTCTAAGAGCCACTCTATGGGGAATATCACTTGTTCTGCACTACTGCCTTCATCTAGAGACACTTGGTCTGCTGTTTTACTGCAGCTTAGGACACCACAAGATTGAATATGGTGATACCAATAACCTGATCACTACATTGCAGGTTGGATTCTCACCTTCTCACAGTTCTTTTACTGTGGCAGCATTCCTTGCTCATTCATTGCCTAATCTTGATTCAATCATGGTGGAGCCTGAAGAATCTCACAGAAAATATGGCCATAGCAGAACTGATATGATTCTGCCTGACCGTGACATTAGGATTCAAGAATGGAGCAGAATTTTAGACTTAACTACAGAGTTTGCAGATATCTGATTAGAACTATGCCATCAATTAGTCATATTTTACTGTATATAATATCATGAAAACTAACCAGTGGCTATTTTTTTTATTAAGCCTTTGAAGTCATTGTGGATTATATTTTGACTTTGTATTTATTTCATGATTAACCATCTACATAAGGGAAGTGTTAGTCATTCTACAGATTCTACAATTTTTTAGCTTGTTTGCTTAATTCTTCTGTTCCCTACTATAACTTGATGGCTGTCTAACATCATTTCCATCTCCAACACTTTGACAAGTGGTGGCATGATTCAAGTCCTACTCATTTAAACTTATCTGTCATTTCTAGTTATCATCTTGGAAAATTCATACCAAACACCAGAACTTATGAGCTATTCCACAGACATGAACTTATTGTCATGATCCCTGCTTATTACAAGAATGGCCTCAGATTTCTCAATCACATCATCATTTGTCTGCAAGAACTGCTGCAGCACCTAGGGCCTTCATCTCATTGGGACATCTTACAGCTCAAATATGAGGCTTTTGGAAGGGAACTCTTGGTGCTCAGCAAAATAAGGAAGGAGTTCATTCAGGAGGTCCAGAATGAATTTAGGTTTCACCAGCCTGGAGTAAAGAATATGCAGTGGATGTCACCTGTTTTGAACTCTTTTCTGGCCTACATGTATTACTGTGGATCTGTAAATCCTCAACACAAACCTCATATGATGAATGTGCACCTGGATGATCCTCAGACATACAGTAAGTTTGTATTTTTTTTATGAATTAGAGAGAAGACTAATCTACCTCTAAAAGATTGGCATAGTTGGGCAAATAATCAAGAGATTCCTGGATTATGGGGAAGACTTCCAGAGCATCCTGCAGAATACCAGACTGCCATATTTGAAGCCATAAATGCCAAGATTGCACTGGAGCCTAACACGGAGTCTTCTGGGTCTTGCTCTGAAATGTGGTGCAAAGGCATCATTAATATGATGGTTCAGATTAAACAGAAAATCCAAGATAGAAGTTCTGCAGTAAGCATTTGTTTTATTTATACTATAACCACTTATTGAGTTTTTTTAGGATAAGTCTGTACTGGAGGTGCTTGAGTAAGTTATCATTGAAATCATTGATCCAAACCTAAAAAAACTAATCTTGTAATTCTAATCATTCAGATCATCTGTAGATATTGTTAAGAATAATGGATGTGAGAAGCCAGTGAAGAAGGGAAGAGGCCGTCCAAAAGGAGTGCTCAATAGCACTATCATGGAACTTCAATCACTACCTAAATCTCCTATGAAACTCCGTAGCAAAAATTCAGCTAGATCATCATTTTTGTCACAAAATGATGATGCAATTTCAGAGAGATCCCTTCCTGAAGTTGTTCAAGGTCAGTTAATATTCTCTGATACAAACATAACTATTATTAATTTGATCTAAATAGAGGACATGAGAGATGATATTTCAAGAACAGAGACTATTCAATCAGACATGTCTTCAGCTTTCAAAAGAGCTGAAACTTTGAATCAGAGGTTAGCAATTTTGAGTAATTTTCATAACAGAGTTCTGACAATATTCTAAATATATAGGACACTCAAGTCAGATCAACTATCATTGAATCAGGTGCTTATTTTTTATATATTCAAGTTGTGATACATCTTATCTTGTTAATCATATTGGCTGATCATTGATATGATAATTTTAGCAAACAGATTTGAGGGCAGCATCTAACTCTTCAAAGACAAGACCTATAGAGAATGATGTACCTGCTCTGGATCTATCCAAATTATTCTGCAAAAAGTTCCATCCAAAATTTGGAAAATCATTATTACTATCAACAGTAAGTAACTATTTTGAAGAACAAGTATTATACTCAAAACTCATTAAGGGATTGCAGTCTACTAGAGGACTTAGTGATTTATCCCAAGAAGAGCAGATGCAATCAAAAATTGCAGAGACTGCTGTGGCACCAGTTCATATGATGAAGTTATAATTCAATAGCTTCAGATTTGATGATGAACCATCATCTTTTTCTGATTATACAAAGCCTTGGGATTATTCTTTAGATACCTGCATGGTACCCAATAAAGAGTCAGAATCTTCATTATATGATGAGGTCATAGACCAAGCTATGGACATCAACGTCATATTTCAAAACACCTCAACATCTAATTCTAGGGATATCTCTTTAGAGATATCAGAGGATGTTATATTTTCTTCACCAATAGTCAGTCTAAACTGTTCAGAAGAATTTGATCAAACTACATCTGTTTCACCTGTTTCTTCATCTTTATCTAAAGATGATTTACCGATACAAGTTGACTCTTCTCTTTCCTTGCCTGTGATGGAGGATAAGGAATCACTCTTTATTCCTTCTTCATCTTTGTCTAGCCAGGAAGAATCTGCTCAAACATCATTGATCACCAGCAAAACATCCAAGGGCACTCTAATTTTCACCAAAAGCCTTGATGAGAAATTTGTCTATGATTCAGTCACCTTTGTACCCAATGCACTCAAATCCCAAGGCAAAACAAAAGCAAAAAGCAAAGGAAAAGGAAAATCCAAGGATCTGTCTGAATTTATCCAGTCTTCTCAAAGGAATCATGAAATACCAGTGAGTTTCTTCTTCTGTTTGATATCAACAACAACAAATGCAGCCAAAGTCTATATCTCAGATTCAGACCAGAAAAGAGAAGGAAAAGAGAAAGATGGTGATCTCAGATGAATCATCCACAGCTGATCCTAGTCCTAGCATCAAGTCTATGACCACCTTGACACTGCCTGCAAACATATCAAAGGTGGCTAAAGCATGTCAAAAAGCACAAGCTTTATCTGAGTCTAAGAGTTTGATGTGGAATGAGAAGATAAGTTCTTAATTGAGAGCATCACCTCAGACTAAGAGCATATCACTATAGTTTCTTAAATTCTTTTCATGTCTTGGACATGAATGGACTCAGTCAGATGAACTACAAAACAATATCAAGCAGCAAATTAGGAAGGCAATGACAGCCAAGGATGTCCAAGTATGTCATATTTGCATAATAATACTTGATTGCATTAAGCTTTCTGCAGAAGCAAATCAAGACTGATATGGATATCATAGTCCGATATGTCTACTGGATGAAAACCCAGAAAGATACAGTCAAGCTTTCTAAAGAACCTAAAATTGGGTTCAAAGTACTATTTGTACTCTTAGAAATGAAGTCTTAGTGTAATAAGTTAGTTAGTATTTTTTAACTTCATGGCTCTATGAAAATCTCTAAGTTTTTAACACTCATACTCAAATAGTGCTGGCAAAAAGTGCAGTCTGTCAGAATCAGGGTATCAGCAGAAGGCTAACTAGTGAGTACTAGAACCATATTAAACCCCTCTAGCAGATGTAGGTAAGTCAAAATATTTTTATTGACTTTATAAAAAAGCACTATTTTGTATTTTATGATTTATAACCAGAATGTTAAACAAGTGGGACATTGATAATAGATGGTGATAGCCAACTGTTTTGTAGGAATGATCCATCTAGTATCAATCTGATCCAAATGTATAATCCAGTCATGAGGCAAAGGATGACCTTTAATGATCAACTGGCTGTACCATCTCCTGATCTGACACATAGCCCATCCATTTCCAGATACTCCAGCTGTAATTCCTCTTTCAATTGGACAGCAGAAAAGTGCTTTGAATAGTTCATCAGTGAAGTCAGGATGGACTTGAGTAGAAGGAAGTCTGGATCTGATAGACTCTGGTGGTGAAAGGACTTGAAGACATCTTGTATGATACCACCTGTTGCAATTCAAGCAAAATCTTTGAGTCTCTTTGTTAGGACTAAAAGGCTTGTTGCAGATTGAGATGCATGACAGGCTAATTAGATTATCCTAGAACAACCAGATGCAGATAAATGAGATTAATATATCTGAAGGAGACTTGGGGATGATGATAGACCTGTAGTTTAGGAGGCAAGGAGGATGCATACCAACAGGTGTATAGAGCATCAGGACTCCAAGGTCTTTGAGATCCTGACTTCTCATTAAACTTGACCACCTTGATGGTGTCTTAAAGTGCAAAATAAATAAATATATGAGATTAACTAATTAAAAGAAGGAGAACATTCTGACCAGCTAATATTGAGGCTTCAGACCATTGGGTGAGATCTGATTGCAAAAGCTCATTGGTTCTCATGTCAAAGAATCTGGAATCAGACTGAGAAGCTGATTTAAAAGACTGTTCTTGAAGATCTTTGGACCAATACCAGCGTATTTTGACCCAAAAAGGCTGCAAAAAAAAAATAACACATTTACACATAAAATGAGTGCATATTTTGAAAAAACACACTTGCAAAGCTTTTGGACGTTTGTCCACACAGAGACACTCAATGATTCCATACCATAAATCATTGTCATCCACTTCTCTTTGTCCTTTTTTGGGAGCATATACTGACACACTGGAGTCAATAAAAATCAGCTCAATAAGACTGATTATTGTTTCAAAAAAAACATACCTTTGTCCAACCTTATACTCAATTTTTGACACCACTCCTTCATCTGATACAATAGAATACACTAGATGATTTGCTTTGGCTCAGAGCAAAATATTTAAAGAACACAAACAGACTCACCAATTGCTCTTGTGGTAGGCAATTCATTGAATTTCTTTTGTGTCATGCCTTTGGGTAGTGTTGATATATTAAAATCTTCTGAATTTGGAGTCAGACTGTAAGAGTATCTAGCATGCACTGTTTTAGAATATGCAAATAGAAACAAATTGCTTATAGAATCTTATACAAGTCATATTCAAATCAATCAAATTCTAAACATTCCACTTTATTCCTTGTTTAATCCATCTGCCTCAATTCTACACCAAGTTGCAGACTAGCTCAAATTCTTACTGGGTAGGATTTTGTTTAACATGCTAAGAATTAATTTATCAATCTTAACAGCTGTCATGCCTAAATCCTCATCATCTTCAATGCAGCATAATTCCAGATGGCTGGATATGCAGCTATCCTCTGATTCTGATCCCCAACAAACCTCTGATAAAAGAAATTCCACTTCCACTTCATGCATACATGAAAACCAACCAACAGCATTATGTGAAGATAATGTGAACTTTCAAATCTTCCAGATTAGCCAATCTTCTGCATCAAATTCAGAGGACCTACCTCAAAGCTCATGGCTTCAGTTGCAGCTATCATCAGAGGACAGCTCAGAAATGCTATCTGACATAGGCCATAACAAAGGAGACCCTGTCAGATCAGCTTCCAAAAGATGTTTGAATGATGTTGATAGTTCTGATTCTGAAGCCAGTCAGCATCATCATCTGATATATGATGATTTATCAGATATTTTGGAGGAATATATTCAAAGACATAGATCATTGTCTGAGATGGAAGATTTACTGTCACAATCAGATGATGATGGTCCATTTGATGACTATCAACCTGGAAGTGCAGAAGAATGTAGTCCTATATGGATGAGATCTTTCCATGCTGATGATTCAGCTGCAATTTCAGAGGTTCCAGATGATGTTGAATCACCAGGTGAATGATATTAAAAAATATTAAGCTGGATTCCTCTCTAACTAGATGAAACAGTGAATGTCAACCCCATGTTGAATCTGACACGTCCCACCATATGGCTTTCTGCTCTGGAACAGCTTCATACATTGAATCCTCAAATGCATATTGGAAATGCAGTTCTTAATTTTTTTCTCATGACCAAGTGGTATCCCAAGCATGGCCAAGGTCCTCTGAAATATGCTGATATGGTGGCTGTGGCTCCTCTACTGGTCAACAATATGGAGAGAATGCCAAACTTAAAGGAGATCCAAACTTTTCAACATAGACACTTCTTGCCTTCTTCTCAAGAACATCCTTCAAGTCAAGTTGGTTTCATCTTGACCATATCTCAACATCACTGGGTGGCCATCTTTGACTATAGCCGCCAAACTGCCTACATTCTAGGACACCACATCACTTCCATGACACCATCTGCAATCAATTCACACAGCAACTGGGAGAAATTGTATGGTCCATCATATTGGAAAAATTTGGCTATGCTGCATGGCTGGCCTCATGGAGATGTTGCTGCTGTTCTTGTTCATGAATACTCCAGATTCTATCTGCAGCATGCACAGAACTGTGATTGTGGTGCAATCTCATGTGCTATATTAGAGCATTTTCTGGAGGAAGGACTCAGCTATCATCTTGATGGAAGTTTGTAGCTACCAGTTATACCATGTGGACACACCATCTGTCTTAGAATCTTGGAAATGGTAAAACTCAGCTGCAGACGCCAGTGGAGCCATTATCTCTATCTTGGAACCAGTCTTCCAAATGATTGGGACCATATAGATCATATCTCTCCAGAAGTCTTGGCAACCAGATTACAACAACCCCAGCAGATGGCCCATGGTCACCAGGCTATTGTCACTCAACTTGCTACTATGCTATATAACTGCCCCAACTGTAGACCAAAACTAGTTCAAACTCAAGCTCTAGCAACCATCACATTAGATGATCCAACACCAGAGGATCCTGATCCTGAAGATAATAATCCTATCATACATCTGATCCTGAGCAGCCAGATGATACAAAATCTGAAGCAGCTTTTGGATTTTCACTCCTTGACCAACGGCACTCACTTTCGCGATACTACCACTATGCCATTCAAATGGCAGCCTTTTGATGGAACATTTGATTAATATTTGGGTGGACCTACTCTAGAGTCCATGCAGCCTATCATGGATGCTGGAGAAATATGGTCTTCATCAAGAAGTGCATGGATTAGTGGATTAGGATCTGCAATGCTTTTCAAAGACTATGGCTACAGAATTCTGCCTAGCTTCTCTCAGATGTTTTGGTTGGGCCCTTCAGTGGATACCTTGGATTACATGATGAGAATTGGGGTATCTGACACATATGATCCCAGCTGGCAAGTTGGTCATTGGAGAGCAAAAGGCCATAGTCTGTCTAGAAGCTCCATGTTTCCTAATGAGAGAAGAATAGTTCCAAGTGGTGTTAGGATCATGGCTGCATCTGAAATGTTGCTAGATGCCCAAAGGCTAGCTTCAGAGAAGAAAGGAGTATATGAGACTCTATTTGTTTATGGAGCTCATCCCATTGGAGGTCAAAGAATCATATTGGACCTAGAGCTGAACATAGATGTTCCTGATGAAATCACTGTTTCAGTGGACATTAATAGCTACATCTGGGTTACTTCAGACTTTTGCCCAGCCCTCAGCGTAGGAATCTACTTAGCACCTGTTATCGATCATCAAGCTCCCATTCACAAGCACAATCATATTTATACAGACATTCTCATTCCTCAAAGTGCTGATGACCAGGGTCCAGATGGTACTGAAAGAAAAGAGTGGTGGACCAAGTCTGTTCCTTTGAGCTCCATACCTCATGTGCCATTTGGAATGTTGAGCACAGCAAATTATGCCTCCAATCTTCTGCTATTCTTTTCCTGAATGATCCACAACCGGACCAACTCATCTCTCAAGGCCACCAGGATTCCTCTTGATGTTATTGATTTATTTTGGAATGAGGTGGTCCTGCCTTCTATATCTCAGAAGGCACCAAATTCTTCTCTGCCCTATGTAAATACTACTGTGCATGAGATCAGATATAAATCAAGAAAATGTGGATCTAGTCAGCCTGGAAGCCAAAGACCCAAGGCTACTCCTGTCTCCAAGGTGGCATTCGAAAGGATTCAAAGAAGCATGAGAACTAGAGTCAAAGATCAAGCAATGTTGGCACCATATGGATCCTTCTTCTTTGTCTTAGAAGGCAAAGGCATCAAACTATGGACCAAGGATGGCCAGGATGGCAGATATGACTCTCTATATGAAGCTTTGAAAAAAAACTTCACAAACTTGGACTGGGATTACATGATGGATAGAAATCATGGAGAACTATACTTGGATGTAGGGATCAGCTTCAATCCCACTGGTCAGTTTGTGGGTCTTTGGAGGCTTGATACTTTGAAGGCTTCTTTTCAGAAAAGAGGCTTTAGAAAAAATATCACTCACCACACCAACACTTTGGGAAGATATGGAGGAATTCAGGCAGAAATGCTCTTGGCCAATGCAAGATCTAGCCAAACCTGCTTTCAATCAGCTTACCAGCTGTACTATGAGGCTATTAGACCTAATAACAATCGACCCAAGTGCATTTCTGATAGGGATGGCTATCATCTTACAGATGGATACCTTAAAGAATGCCAATGGATGCATGAAATCTACAGTGGAGGTGCTTCTTAAAGAGCTTATGGATGTAGAGATGAGTATAGAATGAGTGGACAGGCTGCTTTGAAGGTGCTTCCCTATTTAAAAGAGCAGGTAGGTATTTAGTCATCAACTTCATGCTTTATCTTACTCATGTACAATTATAATGATCAGGCTGAAGCTTTTCTGAAATCTCAACCTATTCTTTGGATCCCTTCTCATATTTGGTTTGGCCTCATGGATGCTAGACTTGAAGGCTTGAGATATGCTCAAAAATCTCTAAAAACACACAAACCCCTCAACTATGGCATTCAAACCAGCATCTTGTGTCATCTCCTGAGGTCTCTGACTTCCACTCCTATTGTGATGGATGCCCATCTGAGGCAGGCCCTCCAAAGTCTAGATGTTGAAAGAATTTGTGACCATAATGGCATGCTCTTTCTTTATAATATAGAAGACAAGATCATCAAAGAAGACAGTGCTCAGATTCATAAAATCATGGGTGCCAATGTCAAAAGCCATCCCAAATCCTTTGCTTTACAAAATCCTACAACAATCTCTGATGAGTGGCCTATTAGTCTACAACCTAGCTGGAAGAATGTGGTGCAGATGATTGAAGAACATCCTCAACTTCTAATAAGGCCTTGGATTTATAATCCAATTTGGTATTCAGGAGATATGGATATTGGCATGCTATTCATTCAGTTCACCAGGGAGTTTTGGTTGCAGCTAGGTGGAGTACAGACCACCAATGAATTTATGGATGTTATCACTATCAATCCCAGGATCTGTGATAATCTCCAGGAAGCCATGACCTGCTGGTCCTTGGACAGGGTAAATCAATTGATTATTTCCATCAAATTTCAGGCCTGCAGTGCTGGACTAGAGGGAGACAAACCTGGCCGTCCTCATCTGTCATTTGTCCAGAGAAGGACTATATTTTTCCCAGATAAAAACTCCACCCCACCCCAGTCATCAAAGTGGAAGATTTATTGGACAGAGGGATATATTGCACACTATCATAAGATGTGCTCTGAACTGCCAGAAACCCAGTTGCAGCATCTTCATGACAGACTGGATATATTATTTGCCAATCTTCAATGTCTTCCAGATGCCAAC
Source organism: Suillus fuscotomentosus (assembly GCF_016647785.1). NCBI lineage: Eukaryota > Fungi > Basidiomycota > Agaricomycetes > Boletales > Suillaceae > Suillus > Suillus fuscotomentosus. Next base: position 483,644 of record NW_024539537.1, read on the forward strand.
AAACCCACTGCAAAAAGTCCTGGCTCTACTTGGACTCTGGCATCTGGTGAGGACAGCATCAAGATAGTGACCAACCCAGGTTTCTACAGAATACAAAAAATTGGAGGAAGAAAGAGGACTGTCAAAAGGCCAGCTGTGATCAGAAGACCTCAAGATTTCCGTCTTACCATCATGACCTTGCAAGAGCGGAATCCCAGGAGAGATAAACTAAAACAAAGAAAGATCCAAGTAGACCGCCATTCTACAAAGTCCAAAAGAACTAGAAAGCCACCAACTAGACACACCAAGGTATAATTAAATCACATAACTTCACAGATCACTTATCTTGTTCACTATTAGAATACTGATTCTAATCAGAACTGGTCTTCATCACATCACACAACAGCTTCTGTGACAAGTGTCAAGAATAAATCCAACAAAAAACTCAAAGTAGAGCTGGAATATCATTCAGACACCAATGCCTCTGAAATAAATTCACTGCTTGGCCAGAAGGATATTGATGCTGCAGATGATAATCAATCTGAAATGGATTCATTATTTAACTATGATGGAAGTGGAGAGGAAGCTGATAAAAAGGCAGATGACTCTGATGTTAGCATCTATTCAACATAATAATGTATATGCCTCCAGATTTATTCATGTACTAGTATTTCAAATTTTTGAAAAATTATCTCAGACAGTATGCTCTTGGACATAAAAAAACTAAGCAAGATCTAGATCTCAGGTATGTAAAATGGATGATCTACATCTAGAAAAATATAATTCTTGCCTTTCAAGAAGAATATGGCTTCAGATGGAAGATCTTGCACCAAGATAGATATAGTTGTGGAGTCTTTAGAGCAAATAGCATCATCTATGGATTGGTCAAACTGATGGCTGAAGGATCTTATTAAATGTTGAGCAAAAATCTGCAGATCACCTGACATCCAAGTATCAAAAATATCATTCCATTTTGATGAGAGTGGTTTCTGATCTAGATAGATGGATCTGTATCCACCTCTGGACTCCTGAGAGACTACTTGAGCAAACTTGTGTACTGCAGCAATGATACCTGGAATCTTGAGGCTGGTGCCAGCAACCAGTAAAACATCTGGTTTTACTTTTCTAGAGTCACCATTTGCATCCCTCATGATGGCTTGTGCCAGATGATCTGCAGCTGGATGTGGCTGATCATAGAGGACTATTGTTGGAATTAATATTCCTGATGCACGGGGACGCTTGTGGATGATTCTTCTCTCATGTTCAATCTGCTCACAGGCTGGACATAGTGGTAAGCAGCCAGTGACCAGAGTTGAAACATGTAAGTGCAATGGTGACTGGTAGCAGCACTTGATACATGCCAGTGTCTCTAATGTACCATGCAAGGGAATGCATCTGGGCATATCTTGAGGACTGTGCATCTCAGGCATTCCAAATGATAGGCCTGCCTTTGATTCCAGAAGGTCTATGTTTTGTATGTAGACCCGGAGCAGACCACCTTTTTTGTCCAACATTTTGAGAGCCAGATGAAAAGGAGTTGGAGATGCTTGAGAACATTCTTGATGCATTTTTGCTAATATTTTGCATAAAGAAGATGCCTTTGTGGTTGTCTGAGTCAAATGTTATGAAATCAATAGTTAGATGACAATGATGAGTGAACTACAGAAAAGGCACCTTCCAAACATTTGCATCCAGCAAATCCTTACTCAGTACTCCAGTGGTAAACAGCCCTTGTGAAGAACAGAAATCAGGAATTCCTGCTGATACTGAAACTCCTGCTCCTGCATTCCTTGTAATTCAGGACAGATTCTTCAATATATATACATGTGAGAGACCTACCACATATAACGATCAGATTCCTAGCTTCTAAGATTGAGGAAATGACTGCTGAAATAGCTTCTGATGAAGTTTTATAATCCAAAGGAATTTGCACTACCATGGTATATCTGAACTTCTAGCACTGTAATGAGAACAGGCTTAAAAAAATTGATATAGCTCAAGCAATGCAAGCCACAATAATCAACAAAATCACCTGACTCTCACAGTTAATAGATAGATATAATATATTTCTTATGAATCATCATTTGCTGTAAAAGTTGGTTTAATTTGGACTTAGGCTAAATTGGGCTTGATTTAAACAGAATATTTTGATTCTAGAATATCCAGACATCCAGCCCATGCTGACTTAGCATTATGTGCAGTTCCTACATATCTGATATGACAGTGATGTGTTAAATGATAACCAAAATAGGTAAGCATGTGCATGCAGTCACTGCATGCATTGCCAAAACCTTTATGCTTCCTGTTGCACACAGCACACTCAATTATTTTTGTAATTCTTTCACTATATCACTTAATGTCATTAAATGTTATATATTTCATATTTTTAAACCTCTTAAGTGTTCATAATTGAATGAATACTACAATGGGTCCTCCACCTCATCCCTTGAGCCTCAATCCATTCTAAAAAGGCTCCTGGGATTCAACAATGTACTAGGAGAGAGTGTTACTTATGCCAGCTGGGTACCAGTAGTAGCCATGGTTACAGTGGTGCAATGAGTCATGTGGTAGTATGTTGTGACCATAAGATGTGCATTACACATGCAAGTGGATCAGATGGGTTGGATGAGTCAGATGGATATTCCAGCATCATGATGTCCTCAATTTGAAGATGACTGAATTTTCTAACTTACACCTCAGAACTTGATCCAGTTGCAATCATTTTAATTGCAATAGGTATGAGCTCCAACAAATACAGCACAATGATCGAGATTAATACTCAAGAGAAAGGTGAAGAAATTGTGAGATTTCTCGACAATATGCTAGAATTACCCGTGAAAATACACGTCTAGAAATTGTATAGGGAAATACAGACTTTACACGGATTCTCATAGGAATATGCGGAGCAATTCACGAACACTTCCTTTAAAATACCTGTTCGAGGCACATGTTGGGATCTTCTTTGAAAGCTGTTGCTTCACGACAAGATTGATAAATGCTCAATGCTGAATGTCTCTTCTCATTCCCGGGTTCAAGAAGGTGATACATTGGATGGCCCAGACATGGCGCGCAACATAATATAAGTGCTACAGCAGGGAACAGAAGCCATTATCATTCCGAGTTGTTCGTCTTCTCTACACCATGGATTTGAGCTACAGCGATTTCCAGTTTCCTTCTGGTTTCCCGTAACCAGGCAGTTTCTCAGCAGCCCCTTACGACGGAAACATAGGAGCGATTCCACCATTGTATCAGCCCCGAGGCTTGCCGTCAGCTGCAGAAAAGTCGGGAGAGAGTGCAAAGCTATTGAAGACCGCAGTAGTCTCAGCGTTGGAAGCAGTTAAACAGCGAGTGACCGAGCTAGAGAAACAACTCGCTCAGTGCCTGAGCCAACACGATCTTTTAGAGGTTGTTGCTCACCAGAACATCACGATCCAATCCATACACAACTCGTGCGAGAAGCGCCTCGATGACATGCAACAAGATTTTGAAATGAAGTTGGCGAAACGCGTTGCAGACGGTCGAAAAAGGACATGGGGATGGGGAATCCAGTGATGAAGACAACGAAGAAGATGAGGATGAAGCAAGGATGGAGGCGATCCTGCATCAGCAGGTGAGATCGTGCTACAGAGTGCTACGGAGCGCTTCATAGCACTCTGTAATCATGTGTAATGAATTACGTTTCCCTGATGTGGAAGCGAAGCGTGATCCTGGGCTGCTGGTGAGTATATAACTATGATTTCAAAAATAATGCTCATGTGTTTGAACACATGCCGTTATACGTCATGTGTTTTCACATATGCTTGGTACTGTGAAATTAACTGCGAAAGATCTGCCTTGGTGGCAAAAAGATGGTGAACAGTGGCCTGTGGATAGTGCGACTAGTGAAAAGCTCTTCCGATTCCGCTGGGGGGAAAGTCATACTCACGAAGATAACTATCGAGGTCTCCAGACGATCTTCAGATACATTTGTGCGAAGGGCGCCGAGTTTAGTCCTGCATCTGCAAAGGCATTGCGTGCAATTAGCGACGAAGAATTGCTTGATCGTGTGCAGACCAAATACCAAGATTTGCAGAAAGCGTTATGGGCAGCCAAGCTGCTGTTATCATCTCGCATAACCACCACAACAGAGGCTTCCGAAAACCAAGGCACATTACGGGATGCGAAACTGTCAAAGGGCGTGCGTCAGAGTCGACAACAAGGTGTAAGTACTTACTAGCAGTGACAATGTTACCTATGACAGTGGCTGAGGGTCCACAGAAATGCGAGGTTCGCGAACAGAAATTCGCCGCATTATCTGATGATTCAGAGTTCAAGACTGATGCCTTCAAGACTGCCCTTATCCCCCAGCTCATGTCAGAAGACGACGATGAGACAAATGAAGAAGGACATCTCACCAGAAGATACATCTCTTGTCCTTGGGTCTGGGCCAGTGAGCAGGTAAGCAATGATTGGGTGGTGGGATTCCAAGTGCTGACTCACCTTGTATAACAGAGAAACCAATTTATTGCTGCTGTCGATGCTCAACAGGACCCTCATCCACCGAAACATTACACTATTCGGGTGCGAGGCAAGACACTCGATGTCACTATTCTGGAGATTCAGAAGGTTGAACATCATGCGAGGAGGTGGATGGTATCGCAGGAGTGGCTTGCACAGCCAGAGAATCAAAAGTATGATGTGCCGGCGTTTGTTGTCAACAATGGGAAAGCATGAGGCAATCCGAAGGACCCTGAAGAAACCATATCCGTCCAGAAGCGTGTCAAGATCCAAAAGAAAGAGGTTGCTGCGCGTAGGAGAGTGAAATTGGTAGACAAAGGGAATACGAAGCCGGGGAAGGGCAAGAAAAAAGCAGGATCGAAAAAGGACAAGGGGAAAGCGAGAGCGATTGATGTTGATGAGGAGCCAACTCAGCCAAAGAACACGGTGCCTGCACAGCCTGTCGCAAGCACATCAATTGCAAATCAGATGGTTGACAACAGTGTTGATAGCGACTTTGAAGATTAATCAGAAGGTGCGCACCTTGTATATCCAGTCTCGTGGCATTGAGCTCAATCGTCGTCATCATCAAAGAAATCCTCGGGCTCCGTTCCTGACTAAAGGACAAAAAATGTCAGTTGTCTCCGAGTCAATACCATAATTAACTGAATCTTGTACATGGTCAAATGATACCGAAATCCAAAGATGTTTCTTGACAATGTTAGAGTGTACTGGAATAAGTGCGAGTGGGCTTGTGATGCGGGAGACTGGGATTATTTCATATGGGTGGTAGTCGTTCGCATATGAGGTATGGATGCCAAGAGTACTTTCACTACCATTCAAGTTAATGTTAAATCTGGTGAGAAACGAGGTCCAGACTCACTAAAGTGCCCAGGGCATCAGCGGAATATTTTCATCGGATTTGAGACGTCGGACAAGGGCACAAACATGAGGTACGTTGTCTTGAATGCCAACAGCAAGGAGTGTGGTTATCTCAGCGGGAAGACGGGATCTACCACAGGAAATGAAACCATATGCGTCTGTCTGTGTTCGTCTGTTGGTCATGCAACCATACCTAATACCATCCTTTCGGATATATGTGAGGGCACGGGCAACCTTCAATGCAAAGAAGACTGTGTCATCGTCAAGCGAGAAGTCGTCGACGATGTTAAGATCGGGCCAGAGAACTCGGCAGTACGATATAAGCAGTGGATAAAGGACACCTTCAGGTCCAAATGTTCGAAGATTGATGAACTTTGCTTGGTGAAGTGGAAGTCGGACATTATCTGAGGAGTTGGTTAATAGACTCGGAGTCAAAGCATAGAATAGAACATACCTTGAGCAGCTTCACTCTGATACACAGCAATATCTGACATCATACTCCCTCATTACTGGGCTTGACTCTTGAGAATCTCGTTGAGTGTCTCTCGTTCTATCGCGTGAGTGTCGGGTGGAAGCGAGAGAGTATACTTGTATATTAAGTGGGTCTGAACCCAATGACGCATCAGTGTCAACTCCATTCGGCCACCATCATGTCCATTGTGATTGACACGTTCCAGCATCCCATTGAAGCGCTCGAACGCGAACAACCACCATAAATACACAGGTCCGTAAGCCTTGATCATGTCCGCGATATGCATTGATGCATGGTGATTGATCATGAGATGGATGTTGAGCTCGAGGCAACGAAGGCAGTACTGGGACAAAAAAGACTGTCCAATGTGTGCTTGGGACATCGATATTGATCGAGTTGCAAGAAGACGGACAGCTGCACATAGAAGTAACACGGCATCATAGATGCACCGGCAGTTGCGTGAAAATTCCAGTGCTTGAGTATTGGGTGGCTGAGGGGGCTCCATGTCCGGAATATCGTCGTTCTCATCCTTCCAGGACCACCATAGTAGCACGGGTGTGATTGTCAGTAGTCTTCTGCACTCGTCTGCTTTCTTTAGCGATTGGTTCTCACCGAGCTGCCAAAAAATGTACTTAGTGCCAATCCAATTTGAGGAACGTAAACCAACATACATTCTTGGGAAGACGTGTGATATGACTCGGCCATTTAACACTGTTGATAAGGTTCTCGAAGCGCTGCTTCGGCAAGTTTCTGCCTCCAGCACCGGAGAACATATAACCTCCAAATAAAACACGCATGAATAGATGAGCAATGATGCCTAGTATCTTCATCAGCTTTGCTCGTCAACAAGTTAACATCACGTACCCAGAAATATGCAATGCATGAAGTCGAGTGCGGTCTTCTTTGAGGGAAACCAGCCAGCGATGAGGTTAAGTGTGCTCCAGCGAACTCCGTGATCATCGAGAATAGCCTTCCGCCGGATAGGATTGGCATGTCATGAATAGAATGATTGTCGGAGAAGATGATCATTATCTGTCGCTGTCCAGCCTGCAATGACATTCAATACCTGTGAATCCCGCATGAAAAAGGTACTACTGTAGTCATAGCCTTCCCGTGTGTTGATTTTTGTGATGTCGGTATCACAATAGAGACACGGGTGCATGTCATGTGAGTGGCCTGCTGTTCCCAACAACTTGTGGGCAGCTGGCATGTCACAATCAAGGATCTGATTGTCTGCGTAGATGTTAGCTGGTTCATCCTCGTCGATAATGTCCATTTTGATGCCTGGAGTTATATGGCTGATAATAAATAAATAAATAAGCGAAATCTATCGAAGTTACTGTTTTGAAGGAGCATCATCTCCTTCGTTGATGGTTCAAGGCAGTGATTGATCTGCTGGACGTTAGGCTCTTTCGGTCCTGGTAAAACAGCAGCACAGATGACGTTTATCTGAAGGAAGCACTGGTCCCGAGGCAGATCATTGATTGCAAAGTATATTGCTCCGATTGAATGTGGTCGGTTCTCGAGGATTCCCATCCTGATGATGAACATATTAGCCGAGTATATGCCCATAGTGATGCGGTAAAGACACCATGCTCACCGAACATTTGCCAAGTGTCCGGGTAGCGCGGCATGCAGTTCAGCATTAAGCCGATGATTGGCTGACTGCGCAAGGAGCTTCAAGTTCGGTCTCTTGAACCACTCAAACATTATTTCCTCTTAGGTAAATCCCAGTGTATCGCCCAGGGTCTTTCAACAAAACGGACAAAACAGCAATCAGAGCACAACATGTGATGTATATTGATGCCAGCAACTTTTGTTCATTCAGCAAGATAGACGGTTCCTGACTGTGTATCAATAGAGACGATTGGCTAGCATGGTTTTAGTTATGTCGGCACTAACATTTTCATTATGACAGTGTCTCCAGCGCCCCGTTTCTGAGCTATCTTTCCCAAAGAGCCCATCAGGTCATCAACCTTGGGATCCAGCGAGGGACCCATGAAGTTCGATAATACAGGTTCATCATCCTAAAAGCGCGTGAATGACGTGTGCCCGACGAATTCGAAAAGAAAGTAAATACCAGCGTTTCACGAAGGAACACATTCATTTTTGCCTCCGCAAGAGTAGTAAACCAAATGAAAACTGCACGCAGAGCATAATCGGATGACATCTTAGGCCCCGATGACACATCATCATCTTCCTCCATGATCGAGGGCCCATCACTACTGAACGTCTGAGTACCAAATGTGTCAGGCATACGGGAAACAGGAGAAGGAGAAGACGAGTAAGAGAAGCCGTGACCATGATCACTCCCTGTGTCCGAGTCGTGGAATATAGACCCGGATTGAGAATGATGATATCTTGCAGTGAAAATGCCCTCTTGCCCTTGATGGAGCACGGGGGACGTGATTCGCTAGATTCACTTTTGAATGGATTCATTGGGAGTACATCTAACTGGTCTTAGCCAAGCAGTTAATACAACAGTGTCAAAATCTGTCTGTGTAGGTTCAAAACCTGTCAAAGATGAAATTGCAAGTGATCATCAGAGTCAAAATCTGTTTCTCTTGGAATGTGCAGGTTTGAAACCTGCCAATGATGATATTCATTTCTTTTTAATGCAACCCCACCCTATCTCATACCAAGCACTGCATTTTTGTGTGTGCCCTACATTACACATCCATCTATTGTCCAATCTGATAATGCTGGTATATTTTCATCATTTCATTTTTATGTCATGCTGAATGATACTCCCAGCTACAGACCACAATGTATAGATGCAAGAGAAGCATTCTCGCTACATTCTGCTGCAAACATAGTACAAAGCAGTCACACCTGGGCTGCATCGAAAAAGATAAAACAAACATGAATGATATCACTTTGATCAATACTCTGAAATGTCTAACTGTCCCTATTCGCGTGCACTTGGGTCTCTGAGAATCTATACGCTGCAAAATATTTTGCAAGCAGGTTTTGAATCTGCATAATTTGAAAGAAACAGATTTTGACTCTGTTGCAACATCCACTTGGCTAAGACCAGTGATATGAAATGTCAAGGTGCAATTTCATGGAATAAAAATGTTTTCATTGGCAGGTTTTAAACCAACACATTCCAAGAGAAACAGATTTTGACTCTGGTGATCACTTGGCAATTTGATCTTTGGTAGGTTTCGAACCCACAGAGACAGATTTAGATTCTGTTGTATCAACTGCTCAACTAAGACCAATGAGATACACTTCTAATGAATTCATTTAGAAGTGAATTCTCAAGTCGCATTCATCTACATTTTGTCAGTTCTTTCAATAGCATGGTCACTGTTGATTCTTTTATCCTTGATGCAAACTTGGAATGATAAGCACAAGAGCAATTTAATTCTCTTCAAAGCTCTTGACTTGGTTGAAGAAGAAGAGCAGATTACACATCAAACTTTCAAGTTTGATCCTGATGACCTAGGGAATGAGAAAGAATACACATCCGTCAAGGCTCATATTCAAGAAAAAGATTCAAAAGAGCCATCTGACAACTATTCGCTCATGTACAAGGTTGAGACCTGTTCATTCGTCATCATGTTGCTCTCCTCTTGCTTTTTGAAAGTGCTGTATTGCAGTCTATATTTAATTCATTCATTCAGCTGAGGGAAAACATTACGAGTGACAGGGAATGGTAGACTTGCCTTGCAGATTCACTTCTGAATGTTTTCTTTAAAAATGCTTCTAACTGTTCTTAGCAAAGCAGTTAAATACGACAGAATCCAAATCTGTCTGCGTGGGTTCAAAACCTGCTAAAGATGAAATTGTCGAGTGATCATCAGAGTCAAAATCTGTTTATCTTGGACTGTGTAGGATAAAAACCTGCCAATGATAAATTTCATTTTTTATGAAACCACACCTTTACATATGCTCATGGTCGGTTTGCTTACAAGCTTGTCAGAGTTGTGTTCAGTCAAATGGTTATCCTGACAGAATCAAAATCTGTTTCTATTGGTGTGAAACAGGTTTGAAACCTGTTGAATGTTGCATTTTTTCCACAAGAACATCTCTTGAATATCTGATAATTTTATCAACCCCCTTGAGGGACATAAAATCTTTTATAACCAATCTAATAACCCACAACTCCCTGTCTCAATTCAGCTTGCAATTTTCCTCAATGGCATCAGGTACTATGGCAATGCTGCAACAATAGAGGACTTGGCAGATTTTGCAGGAGTATCTATTGGAATGATCTACAATTGCATTAAACAAGTTGTGATCTCTATCTTGAAGCATCATGACGACATAATTCACTTTGATTCACTTGATCAGGAGGATCTTGAGGAATAAAAAAGATCGCTCATTGATGGTGTGCTTACATTTTTTGAGGTTGTTATTTTACCTCACAATCTCTGTCTTGTCGGTTATGTGATTGGTGTACCCAGAAGCCTTCATGATTCAAACATTTTTTGTCACACAAGGGTTGCACAGTATCCAGACAATTTTTTGGGTGCAGGTCAGTGGTTATGGACAGACTCTGCATGTGCAGCACAAACATGGTCTGTCCCACCATTCAAACAGCCACTAGAAGGGAAAGGGGTTGACCAGAGATCATATACACTGATAGTGTGGTGTAGGAAGCTTATATTTAAAAACATGAACTGGAGCCAAAGTGCTTGCAAAGAGAGTAGGTAAAATATGTAATAAGAGTTCATGACACACAAATGATCACATCATTAAAGTCCAAAGCATAATATGGTCTGATTTGAAAATAAAGTGACAGAAACATACCAGTGAGGTTGAATTGGACACATTGATGGAATTATGTGCAACATAGGGCACTTTGGGGGTAGGAAACTATACAGATATCCAGTCTGACTTTTCTTCTTAGTTCTTCTGTTAACTTCTTGATTACTATATTCCAATAGCTACTATCTATGGCTCATAATGATAAACCATACAGTGGTAGTGCACTGTAGAAAGCTAAGTTACAAAATCCAGAAACAGAGGTACACACGCCTCACTAAACATGATCCCACAAGGCAGAGCCAAAGTGCTTGTGAAGGGAGTATATAAATATATGTAACTTGGTGGGAAATGACATGTATGGAGACCACCATATCATGAATGCATGAATTCACTGAATGCTGAGCTCTGATATTTTTGTAATCACATTAGGAAATGTCAGTGTATAATTGCATAGAATAAAAATATTACCACTGGCAGGTTTGAAACCTGCAAAGTGCAAGAGAAACAGATTTTGACTCTGGCGACAACTTGACCAAGGCTGGTGAAGATCAATGTTTGAGATACTGTCTATCAGCAGATATTCAAGACATGTTCTTAAGGAAAAAATGCGACATTCAACAGGTTTCAAACCTGTTGCACTCCAATAGAAACAGATTGTTATTCTGTCAGGATGACCATGAGCATATGTTAAGGTGTGGTTTCATTAAAAAAATGAATTTCATCATTGGTAGATTTCAAACCTGCAATGTCCAAAAGAAACAGATTTTGACTCTGATAATCACTGGGAATTGCATCTTTAGCAGGTTTTGAACCCACACATGCAGATTTGAAACAGATTTGGATTCTGTTGTAGCAACTGTCTGACTAACACCATTTGGACACATGTTTAAAAAAAACATTCAAACGTGAATCTGCAAGTCTACTGTTCCCTGTCACTCACAATGTTTTCCCTCAGCTAAACAGATGAATTGAATACAGACTGCGATACAACACTTTCAAAAAGCGAGAGAAGAGCGACATGATGATGAAAGGGTCTCAAACACAGTGCACCTCAACCTTATATGTAAGTGAATAGTTGTCAGATGGCTCTTGTGAATCTTTTCCTTGACAGATGTGTATTTTTCCTCATTTCCCAGGTCATCAGGATCAAACTTGAAAGTTTGATGTGTAATCTGCTCTTCTTCTTCAACCAAGTCAAGACCTTTGAAGAAAGCTGTCTGTGTTCAGATGCACATTCAGTTTTGGTCACCAGGAGAGCAACATGATGACGAATGAACAGGTCTCAACCTTGTACATGAGCGAATAGTTGTCAGATGGCTCTTTTGAATCTTTTTCTTGAATATGAGCCTTGACGGATGTGTATTCTTTCTCATTCCCTAGGTCATCAGGATCAAACTTGAAAGTTTGATGTGTAATCTGCTCTTCTTCTTCAACCAAGTCAAGAGCTTTGAAGAGAATTAAATTGCTCTTGTGCTTATCATTCCAAGTTTGCATCAAGGATAAAAGAATCAACAGTGACCATGCTATTGAAAGAACTGACAAAATGTAGATGAATGCGACTTGAGAATTCACTTCTAAATGAATTCATTAGAAGTGTATCTCATTGGTCTTAGTTGAGCAGTTGATACAACAGAATCTAAATCTGTCTCTGTGGGTTCGAAACCTACCAAAGATCAAATTGCCAAGTGATCACCAGAGTCAAAATCTGTTTCTCTTGGAATGTGTTGGTTTAAAACCTGCCAATGAAAACATTTTTATTCCATGAAATTGCACCTTGACATTTCATATCACTGGTCTTAGCCAAGTGGATGTTGCAACAGAGTCAAAATCTGTTTCTTTCAAATTATGCAGATTCAAAACCTGCTTGCAAAATATTTTGCAGCGTATAGATTCTCAGAGACCCAAGTGCACGCGAATAGGGACAGTTAGACATTTCAGAGTATTGATCAAAGTGATATCATTCATGTTTGTTTTATCTTTTTCGATGCAGCCCAGGTGTGACTGCTTTGTACTATGTTTGCAGCAGAATGTAGCGAGAATGCTTCTCTTGCATCTATACATTGTGGTCTGTAGCTGGGAGTATCATTCAGCATGACATAAAAATGAAATGATGAAAATATACCAGCATTATCAGATTGGACAATAGATGGATGTGTAATGTAGGGCACACACAAAAATGCAGTGCTTGGTATGAGATAGGGTGGGGTTGCATTAAAAAGAAATGAATATCATCATTGGCAGGTTTCAAACCTGCACATTCCAAGAGAAACAGATTTTGACTCTGATGATCACTTGCAATTTCATCTTTGACAGGTTTTGAACCTACACAGACAGATTTTGACACTGTTGTATTAACTGCTTGGCTAAGACCAGTTAGATGTACTCCCAATGAATCCATTCAAAAGTGAATCCTCAAGATACACTTATCCTGCATTTTGTCAGTTCTAACATTTCCCTTGAGCCCGACCATATGTGATTCTTCCATTGTCAGTTGTCACTCATGATCTGGTTGTTAATCCCAAGACATCACAAACATCATCGGCCCACTGTGATGGTCTGCCATCAGCACTTTTTTTGAGCAATTGCTGGATAAACAGGTCTTGAAGCAGAGGCCCAGGAGAAGCCTGATGTCTTTATCAAAATCTGTTTCTATTGAAATGCAGCAGGTTTCAAACCTGTTGAATGTCACATTTTTTCTATGAGAACGTGCCTTGAATGTTTGCTCATAGACAGTATCTCAGACATTGATCTTCATTGGTCTTAGTCAAGTTGTTGCCAGAGTTAAAATATGTGTCTCTTGAACTTTGCAGATTTGAAACCTACTGATGATGATATTTTTATTCTATGAAATTAAACCCTGATATTTCCTCATGGATAGTTTTCTTCAAAACCCATCATAAATGCTCTTTTCCATATCATTGCCACAATAGATTCAAATTATGTTTCAATCAAAGCCTACAGGTTGGCAATCAGTCCTAGTTTGGGAGTTATAAAAGTCAAAATCTGATTTTCCTGAACTGAGCAGGTCAAAAACATGTATCACTCAGCATATTTCAAGCATGCACAGTCCAAGAGAAACAGACTTTAATTCTGTTGTAACAACCACTTGGCCAAGACTGTTTATAATGAGCTTTTGAGACAACCATCCATGAGCGAATGTTTGAGGTATATTTCAATGAACAACAAAAAATGCAATTATATGGGTTTCAAACCTGCTTAGTCCAGGATAATCAGATTTTGAATCTATTATGGCAATAACATGGCTGAGAACATTTAAGATGAGTTTTTGACAAAACTCTTTACAAGGGACTGTCAAGGTGTGATTTCATAGGATAAAAATATTATCATCAGCAGGTTTCAAACCTGCACAGTTCAAAGAGAAACAGATTTTGACTCTGGCGATCACTTGGGAATTCAATCTTTGGTAGGTTTTGAACCCACACAGACAGATTTAGATTCTGTCATATCGACTGCTTGGCTAAGACCAGTGAGATGCACTTCCAATGAACACAATCAGAAGTGAACCCTCAAGGCACATTTATCTGCATTTGACCACCACACAAAATGATGAGATGGAATGACTCATGAGCTTGCATTCAAGGCAAGTTTTAATGGCAAAAGAAAAACCATGTTATTATACAGGTTTTAAGCCTGCTCAGTTTAAGAGAAATAGATATAGAAATATTGGCTGATTTTGATGCAGCAACTATGAGTTCAAAAGAAGCAGCTAATACTCAGAGGGATTTAGGATTGAAAAATACAGACCTTCAGAGTGTGTAGAGTTCAAAAAGCACGCAGACCAGAGTCATGGCAATGACATGGCTAAGATCATTTAAGATGAGTTTCTCAGAAAACCAGGTGTGTTTTTATAGAAAATAAAATTTATCATTGACAGGTTTCAAACCTACACAGTCCAAGAGACACAGATTTTGACTCTGGTGATCACTTAACAATTTCATCTTTAGCAGATTTTGAACCCACGCAGACAGATTCAGATTCTGTCATATTAACTGCTTAGCCAAGACTAGTTGAATGCACTTGCAATGAACCCATTCAAAAGTAAATGATCAAAATTGAAAGTTTGATGTGTAATCTGCTCTTCTTCTTCTTCAACCAAGTCAAGACCTATAGAAAGAATTAGAGTGTTCTTATACTTATCCTTCCAAGTTTGCATCAAGACTTTGGTCATATATTGAACTCTGTGTCAAAAATACTTGCATTCAACTCTGGTGAGTTTTTTTTTAGCAAAAAAGGATGCATGAAACCAACAGCAATGTCAATCAAGCTTGAGATCATCAGTTTTTGCTTGCTATACTGTGATTTCATAGAATAAAAATAAAAATAAAAATATTATCATTGGTAGGTTTCAAACCTAGATAGTTACAGTTTGAGAGAAGCAGATTTTGACTCTGGTGACAACTCAACTAAGACTAATGAAGATCAATGTTTGAGATGCTGTCTGTGAGCAGATATTCAAGACATGTTCTAATACAAAAAATGTGTCACTCTGCAGGTTTCAAACCTGCAAACTTCAATAGAAACAGATTTTGACTCTGTTATGACAGCCACATGACTAAACATGACTTTGATCATCTTGATGGCAAACCGACCATGAGCAAATTTCAAGGTGCATTTTCATAGAAAATAAAAGGAATTTGATCACTGGCAGGTTTCAAACCTGCACATTCCAAGAGAAACAGATTTTGACTCTGGTGATCACTTGACAATTTCATCTTTAGCAGGTTTTGAACCCACGCAGACAGATTTATATGATGTCGTATTGACTGCTTGACTAAGACCAGTTGAATGCACTTGCAATGAACTCAATCAAAAGTGAATCCACAAGGCAGTTCTTTCAATAGTATGGTCTCTATGATTTATTCTTTTATTTCACTCTTATTTCAAAAGACATCAGACTTCTTCTGGGGCTCTTGACTTCAAGACCTGTTTATCTAGCAATTGCTCTGAAAAAGTGCTGATGACAGACCATCATGGTGGGCCAATGATGTTTGTGATGTCTTGGGATATTAACAGCTGGATCATGAGTGACAACCAACAATGGAAGGATCACATATGGTTGGACTCAAGGGGGATGTTGGAAATTAATATTAGAACTGACAAAATGCAGATAAATGTACCTTGAGGATTTGCTTCTGAATGGGCTCATCAGTAGTGCATCTAACTGGTCTTAGCCAAGCAGTTGATACAACAGAGTCCAAATCTTTCTGCGTGGGTTCAAAACCTGCTAAAGATGAAATTGCGAGTGATTATCAGAGTCAAAATCTGTTTCTCTTGGACTGCGCAGGTTTGAAACCTGCCAATGATGACATTTTTATTTTATGAAATCACACCACCAGTGAGATGGTGCTCTCAGGAAAGTACACATGAGTCCATTTCGAGGTGTGTTCTAACAGGAAAAAAAACATATAGATCAGTGTCTGAGATGCTGTCAATGAGCAAATATTCAAGACATGTTCTAATAGAAAAAAATGCGACATTCAATAGGTTTCAAACCTGTTGCACTCCAATGGAAACAGATTTTGATTCTGTTATGACGACCACTTGGCTAAACACAACTCTGATGAGCTTTTAAGCAAACTGACCATGAGCATATATCAAGATGAATTTTTATAGAAAATGAAAATTATCCTTGGCAGGTTTTAAACCTGCGCAGTCTAAGAGAAACAGATTTTGACTCTGGCGATCACTTGGCTATTTAATATTTTGTAGGTTTTGAACCCACACAGACAAATTTAGATTCTGTTGTATTGACTGCTTGGCTAAGACCAGTGAGATGCCCTTCCAATGAACTCATTCAGAAGTAAACCCTCAAGGCACAAAAGTTCAATGTATGACCAAAGTCTTGATGCAAAGTCGGAATGATGAGTACAAGAACAATTTGATTCTCTCCAAAGTCTTGACTTGGTTGAAGAAAAAAAGCAGATTACACATCAAACTTTCCAGTTTGATTCTAATGACCTGAGGAAGTTCTGAGATAAAGCAGAAGTATTTAGACAATAGTGCGACATTCTGCGCTTAGATGCTTTCAAGTGCTCAGTGTCAAATAGCAGTTATAGCGTATTTTGGATTTTGAGTCCCACAATATGCAAGATGGTGGTGGAAAGTTGTTCAGAGTCAAAAGATACATGGTGCTATGTAAGTAATTCTAAGTGTGTTCTCAGTGCGCAAAAGCAAGTTGGAAGCGCAGCAAATAGGCAAAAGTATGTAAGTTGCTTCTGAATGGGTTCATCGGGAGTGCATCTAACTGGTCTTAGCCAAGCAGTCGATACAACAGAATATAAATCTGTATGCGTGGGTTCAAAACCTGCTAAAGATGAATTTGCCAAGTGATCATTAGAGTTAAAATCTGTTTCTCTTGGACTGCGCAGGTTTGAAACCTGCCAGTAGTAAATTTTGTTTTCTATGAAAATGCACCTTGAAAGATTTGCTCATGGTCGGTTTGCTTGCAAGCTGATCACAGCTGTGTTTAGCTAAGTGGCTGTCATAACAGAATCAAAATATGTTTCCATCAGAGTGCAACAAGTTTGAAACTTGTCGAATGTCGCATTTTTTCTCTAAGAACATGTCTTGAATATTTGCATGGTGGAATGTGATGAATCATGAGTTGATGCAAAAGGCACATCATTATACAGATTACAAACCTGCTTAGTTCAAGAGAAATATATTTTGACTCTGGCAATCACTTGAATAAGCACAATAAAGAATCTCAGCCTTGATGGATTTGTATTTTTCCTAATTCCCCAGGTTATTAGGATCAAACTTGAAAGTTTGATGTGTAATCTGCTCTTTTTCTTCTTCAACAAAGTCAAGACCTTTAGAAATAATTATATTGTTATTGTACTTATCCTTCTGAGTTTGCATCAAGACTTTGGTCATATATTGAACTCTGCGTCAAAAATACACTGTGTGATCCTTTCATTGTCAGTTTTCACTCATGGAGCCACCATGGTGGTCTTCCATCAGCACTTTTTCAGGGAAATTGTTAGATAAACAGGTCTTGAAGTCAAGAGCCCCAGCAGGAAGTCTGTGTCTTTTGCAATAAGAGTAGGATAAAAAATCAACACCGACCATGCTATTGAAAGAGCTGATAAAATGCTGATAAATGTACCTTAAGTACTCACTTTTGAATGGGTTCATTGGAAGTGAATCTAACTGGTCTTAGCCAAGCAGTTGATATGACAGAATCTAAATCTGTCTGCGTGGGTTCAAAACCTGCTAAAGATGAAATTGTCAAGTGATTATTAGAGTCAAAATCTGTTTCTCTTGGATAGTGTGGGTTTGAAACCTGCTGATAATAACATTTTTATTTTATGAAAATGCACCTTGACAGTCTGAAACCCATTGAATGCTGCATTTTTTCTATTAGAACATGCCTTGAATATTGAATCACAGACAGTCTCTCGGACACTGATCTTCATCAGTCTTAGTTGAGTTGTCACCAGAGTCAAAATCTGTTTCTATTGCACTGTGCAGGTTTGAAACCTGCCAATAATAACATTTTCTCATGAATAGTTTTCTCAAAAATTCATTTAAAAATGGTCTCAGCCACATCATTGCTATGATAGATTCCAAATGTGTTCTCATCAAAGTCTGCAGGTTTGAGACCTGTCAGATGACACACTTTTTTTTTTTTTTTTTTTTTCATATTGCAACATGCTCAATTAAATATTTGCTCATGGACAGCCTCAGACTTTGATCTTCATAGGTCAAACCAATATAAGTCGTGAGTCTAAGTATCAGAGAAGTGCTCACCTCTACTAGAATTGTGGTGATACTGGAGTAAGTCCAACTATTTATCTATCTACGTAGAAATACAGAAGTATGTAGGCAGAAGTTGTGGCATGATATTAGGTCCAATGTTCTATGTAATAAGATAAGAGGTGCTGCGGACTATGGGAAAACATGTAATAACACCCGTCTATGATGTGAGTAATGTGAGAAATAACAAACTGCGCACCTAGCAGGACTAGCAGGACAGGATGAGACATGGGTAGCATGAGTGTGTGTGATATCTGATTGGCCGATGTGAAACCTGATGTCTGATGTTTGATATTTTCAAGTTTGATGCATATTGAGTTGGATATGATAGAGAGTCAGTGACTCGGACAATGTTCAACAGTTGGTGTGGATCATAAAAAAAGCTGCTGCAAGGCTAGCAGTGGAACATGGTTCCATACACCAGCTTTGAATTTTTTTTTGGTTTCTCTTCCAAGAAAGTCGTGATGCCACCAGAAAATTGAGGCCTTCCAATTTATTTTAAGATTCATATGGAAATGTGAAGGTGCGATTTCATAGAATAAAAATAAAAATATTATCATTGGTAGGTTTGAAACCTGCACAGTTCAAGAGAAACAGATTTTGACTCTGGTGACAACTTGACTAAGACCGATGAGGATCAATATTTGAAATGCTGTCTATGAGCAGATATCCAAGACATGTTCTAATACAAAAAATGTGTCACTCAATGGGTTTCAAACCTGTAGACTTCAATGGAAACAGATTTTGAATCTATTGCAGCAATGACATGGCCAACATCAGTTGAGATGAGTTGTTGAGAAAATAATTCATGAGACAATGTCAAGATGTGTTTTCATAGAAAATAAATTTCATCATAGGCAGGTTTCAAACCTGCACATTTCAAGAGAAACAGATTTTGACTCTGGTGATCACTTGATAATTTTATCTTTAGCAGGTTTTGAACCCACACAGACAGATTTAGATTCTGGACTCAAAGAGAATGTTAGAAATTAATGTTAGAGCTGACAAAATGCAGATAAATGTACATCAAGGATCCACTTTCTGAATGGATTCATTAGGAGTGCATCTAACTGGTCTTAGCCAAGCAGTTGATGCAACAGAATCCAAATCTGTCTGTGTGGGTTCAAAACCTGCTAGAGATAAAATTGTCAAGTGATCATCAGAGTCAAAATCTGTTTCTCCTGCACTGCGCAGGTTCAAAACCAGCCAGTGATAACATTTTTATTTTATGAAATCACACCTTGACATCGACTCATGTGTACTTTCACATTGTAGCTTGCGCTCCCAAACATCCGCTTTATATGGTGTTTGTGGATGCACTGTTTTGTGTCCAAGAACATCTCTAGGCTCCATGTGATGTGGCTCCGCATCCTGAGCACAAATGCCTCAAATCATGCTTTGGGGTTGTATAGCTTTCATCCTGCTGCCACTCGGTACAAATCCATTCAGAAGTAAATTCTCAAGGTACATTTATCTGCACTAGGTCCAGATTCATGTGTAGGCTTAGTGACATGTGTGGGCCCATGATGTTTGTGATGCCTTGGTATTAATGACTGGGTCCACGAGTGACAATTAATAGTGGAAGAATCATATGGATCAGCCTAGTAAGTGAAATGTCAGAAATTGATGTCTGAGTCCAGTGTGATGAAGTGGAATTTTATGGCTAGGCTAAAGATGGTGATGTACAAATGTAAGTATCAGACCCAGACATCAAATTCTAACTCATCCAACTAGGTCCAATCCTTGCATTTGTATATCACCACCTTTGGCTCAGCCATTAGATTCCATCTCATTGCACTAGGTGAGTGCATCAATTTCTGACATCACACTTAGGCCCAACTATATAATCTTTCTATTGTTAGTTGTCACTCATGGGCCCAGTCATTAATACAAAGGCATTACAAACATCATGGGCTCACCCATGTCTCTCTTGAGTCAATTAAAGTGCTTAGTGTTAAGCAGTGATTATAGAATAGCAGAATTTAGACTTGGAGTCAGACTTGCTTGGCACTTGAACTCATGCGCACAATGATCACCAATCTCAATGATGTGCGGTGTGGGATCGAAAACGTGTAAACAGATGAGTTCTGTTCTTTCATTAGCCGCTCTGTATAATCAATTAATCTGATATTGATGTGTAGGTTGCTGGACTCACTCAGCTCATCTTCAGGATCCTCATCAGCATCATCAACCTCATCACCATTTGCGGGCTCATTATTGTCCAGGTCGATATATTCATGCAATGCTTCCTCCTCCTCTGTGTGCACAATGGCAATAAAATTCCACTTCATCACACTGGACTCAGACATCAATTTCTGACATTTCACTTACTAGGCTGATCCATATGATTCTTCCACTATTAATTGTCACTCGTGGACCCAGTCATTAATACCAAGGCATCACAAACATCATGGGCCCACACATGTCACTAAGCCTACACATGAATCTGGACCTAGTGCAGATAAATGTACCTTGAGAATTTACTTCTGAATGGATTTGTACCGAGTGGCAGCAGGATGAAAGCTATACAACCCCAAAGCATGATTTGAGGCATTTGTGCTCAGGATGCGGAGCCACATCACATGGAGCCTAGAGATGTTCTTGGACACAAAACAGTGCATCCACAAACACCATATAAAGCGGATGTTTGGGAGCGCAAGCTACAATGTGAAAGTACACATGAGTCGATGTCAAGGTGTGATTTCATAAAATAAAAATGTTATCACTGGCTGGTTTTGAACCTGCGCAGTGCAGGAGAAACAGATTTTGACTCTGATGATCACTTGACAATTTTATCTCTAGCAGGTTTTGAACCCACACAGACAGATTTGGATTCTGTTGCATCAACTGCTTGGCTAAGACCAGTTAGATGCACTCCTAATGAATCCATTCAGAAAGTGGATCCTTGATGTACATTTATCTGCATTTTGTCAGCTCTAACATTAATTTCTAACATTCTCTTTGAGTCCAGAATCTAAATCTGTCTGTGTGGGTTCAAAACCTGCTAAAGATAAAATTATCAAGTGATCACCAGAGTCAAAATCTGTTTCTCTTGAAATGTGCAGGTTTGAAACCTGCCTATGATGAAATTTATTTTCTATGAAAACACATCTTGACATTGTCTCATGAATTATTTTCTCAACAACTCATCTCAACTGATGTTGGCCATGTCATTGCTGCAATAGATTCAAAATCTGTTTCCATTGAAGTCTACAGGTTTGAAACCCATTGAGTGACACATTTTTTGTATTAGAACATGTCTTGGATATCTGCTCATAGACAGCATTTCAAATATTGATCCTCATCGGTCTTAGTCAAGTTGTCACCAGAGTCAAAATCTGTTTCTCTTGAACTGTGCAGGTTTCAAACCTACCAATGATAATATTTTTATTTTTATTCTATGAAATCGCACCTTCACATTTCCATATGAATCTTAAAATAAATTGGAAGGCCTCAATTTTCTGGTGGCATCACGACTTTCTTGGAAGAGAAACCAAAAAAAAATTCAAAGCTGGTGTATGGAACCATGTTCCACTGCTAGCCTTGCAGCAGCTTTTTTTATGATCCACACCAACTGTTGAACATTGTCCGAGTCACTGACTCTCTATCATATCCAACTCAATATGCATCAAACTTGAAAATATCAAACATCAGACATCAGGTTTCACATCGGCCAATCAGATATCACACACACTCATGCTACCCATGTCTCATCCTGTCCTGCTAGTCCTGCTAGGTGCGCAGTTTGTTATTTCTCACATTACTCACATCATAGACGGGTGTTATTACATGTTTTCCCATAGTCCGCAGCACCTCTTATCTTATTACATAGAACATTGGACCTAATATCATGCCACAACTTCTGCCTACATACTTCTGTATTTCTACGTAGATAGATAAATAGTTGGACTTACTCCAGTATCACCACAATTCTAGTAGAGGTGAGCACTTCTCTGATACTTAGACTCACGACTTATATTGGTTTGACCTATGAAGATCAAAGTCTGAGGCTGTCCATGAGCAAATATTTAATTGAGCATGTTGCAATATGAAAAAAAAAAAAAAAAAAAAAGTGTGTCATCTGACAGGTCTCAAACCTGCAGACTTTGATGAGAACACATTTGGAATCTATCATAGCAATGATGTGGCTGAGACCATTTTTAAATGAATTTTTGAGAAAACTATTCATGAGAAAATGTTATTATTGGCAGGTTTCAAACCTGCACAGTGCAATAGAAACAGATTTTGACTCTGGTGACAACTCAACTAAGACTGATGAAGATCAGTGTCCGAGAGACTGTCTGTGATTCAATATTCAAGGCATGTTCTAATAGAAAAAATGCAGCATTCAATGGGTTTCAGACTGTCAAGGTGCATTTTCATAAAATAAAAATGTTATTATCAGCAGGTTTCAAACCCACACTATCCAAGAGAAACAGATTTTGACTCTAATAATCACTTGACAATTTCATCTTTAGCAGGTTTTGAACCCACGCAGACAGATTTAGATTCTGTCATATCAACTGCTTGGCTAAGACCAGTTAGATTCACTTCCAATGAACCCATTCAAAAGTGAGTACTTAAGGTACATTTATCAGCATTTTATCAGCTCTTTCAATAGCATGGTCGGTGTTGATTTTTTATCCTACTCTTATTGCAAAAGACACAGACTTCCTGCTGGGGCTCTTGACTTCAAGACCTGTTTATCTAACAATTTCCCTGAAAAAGTGCTGATGGAAGACCACCATGGTGGCTCCATGAGTGAAAACTGACAATGAAAGGATCACACAGTGTATTTTTGACGCAGAGTTCAATATATGACCAAAGTCTTGATGCAAACTCAGAAGGATAAGTACAATAACAATATAATTATTTCTAAAGGGTACTGACTGCAGCTGTTATTTATGTAGTTGGAAATTCGCCCTTTTCCTTGCAATTGATGCAAACTTTCATTTGGCAAGGAAAAATGTTTCTTCAGATGTAGTTGACCCTGGACTGAGTCAGGGCTGGTCATCTTTTGTTGAAGATCGTGAATTCAAGTCATTTCTGAATGACTCAGGAACACTGCCTCAAGAGGTGATTGTCTTTCTTCTCAATTTGCCAACACTGATGTAACATTCTATTTGAACAGAAAAGCATGTGCACAAGTCGCAGCGCTGTGAATCTTGCAGATACAAAAAATGCATGTGGCTTGGCAACGACAGGTGTGGGTACAGTAGATTGCGCTCGTCAAAATCTTAAATGACCATGTGCGGTTGGTGACCTCCAGAAGGGTGAACAGTATGTGACCCTTTCCAATGACAATCATCAAGCTGATAATATATGTAGATATGTTAATATGAACTACCTTCTCTTCTCGATGTTGCAACACACCCACGACATTGTAGTTCTCAATATACATATGACATTGCTTGTCAATGGAGCAAGCATATCTGGAAATGCATGTCAAGCTATCCCTCTGCCATTCATTTCGACTGCACTCACAAGAATGTTGTATTCCTCATCCCGAAGTTCCACCTCCCTGCATATATCGCTGCTTGCCAGATCGGATTCTCATATAACTTAGTGAAGGGTGTCAGCCAAACAGATGGTGAAGCTCCCGAGCAGGGTTGGGCTAACATCAATCCAGTGGCCACGAGCACATGCAAGATGAGGCCAGGATCATGGTGAGACACCTTGGACAATCATTTTGGGGATTTCAATTGGAAGAAAGTATCAAATTTTGGTAAGCTCTCATTTAGCTTTCTTGTACTTTGCTATGTATCTAATGTTTCATCAAGGTATCAGCCTTTTGTGCAAGATAAAGATCGCTATCCCAGAATGTGATCTCCACGTACGAGATTTTGAATATTTCAATCAAATGCTATTGCATGAGTGACTAAATGAAGTCAATGCATGGAAGTTGTTGATTGAAAGATGGGAAGAAGATAGATCACAGCCCAATCCTTTCGAGATAACGAGCAAACATACACCCTGTTGTTTTGTCCTCGCATCTTGAAATAGACTTAGATGTTTCTTTTTTTTTAGCAATGTCACAAGCTGCTGTGTGCCTCAGTCTTTCACAGAAAGAAGCCAGTGATTTAGAACACTGTCAATGATTCACTTCACTCGGATATCTCTCCAAGTATATTGATTTCCTCCAGCATGGACTATGAGGATCAACAGTGAGTGGTGTCCCATTTTTTCCATTTACACAATGCTGAGCGACTATGATGCAGATGTCGTCTTCAGCATGACCATAGTGCCCTCAGTGTTCATGCAACCAACCTGCAGCTCACGAAGTTCCAGGAACATAGCAATGCATTGCAGCACAAGATTGCTCAATAGTGTATGATCCAGCTACTGTACTTCCCCTCAGTAGCTCATCTTCAAGCCTCCGACATCGAGTCTAGCATAGATTCTACCCAGGAGGAGAAACCCACCAATATTAAGCTGTGGTTGCCATCACAGATCAGGCATGAGACACTGCTTCCATGCAATGACAGTTTCTCCAAACACGAGTGGGATTTATGGCATGCTCAGGCCTTTGATGCCCTCAATGATCTCTGCTGGCACCTCCGCCTTCGAACACATCGATACAAGTTCAAGGACACTCAAATTCGCAGTCAGCAGGCAAATACACATGCAGGCATCATCATCAAGAACACCGAAATTAATGTATCCATGGCTGCTGAGCGCTATTGCAGAGCCTGGAACACATTAAGTGCTCTTGCACCTTCCCTAGCCAGGGACACGTGGACAACAGAGCTGCCAAAGTTAGAGGAAGGGGATATCCGAGGGATGGGAGACAGCACATTTGGAGAGTCAAGCGGGAACTGCACCTTGTCGTGGATATGGAAAGCGCGAGGTGTAGCTACTGTAGGGATGGAGGGTGGGGCAGTTCTCTCAGAAGGTGAGTGACCACCGTGTGTCAATACTTTGGCTAATGTTTTGTTAGCTTTGCGAGTCGAATGGTGTAGATCAAGGGCCTGTGCCAACCAGTATTTTCCAGCATGGCTACCAGTTCCTCCTCGTTGCACGTTGTGGGCAACACATTAGTTCGACCTGTCACTTTGGTTGTTTTGGATCAAGAACTTCCCGACGATGGAAGGTCCGTCGTGTCGACCCGCGTTCTACACCAGTATTTTGAGTATTTTGGGATCACACAAGCGTTTTTGCAGTTTGTGGAGCAGTTTCCATCTGGCATAGTGCTGCTGAAGTCCGGTTTGGTCGGGTTCATCACCTCATATTTGCGAACCCCAAACTTGACCAGTGGTCAGGTTCAGGCAAGATGGCCGAACCTTGAACCGGACACCTTTGAACGTGTTTGCAAGAGTTCAGAACAGGTTCAGAACAGGTTCGAACCCTCGAACCATTGTTTCAATTACTAGAAAATGACAACATTGTACTGTAAAAATAGCTACCAAATTTACTCATTGTGCACAACGACATGGTTATCATAAGGAGGTGAAGATGCGGCCTGGACAGTTGCAGAGATATGGCCTTGACGGTATGCACTTTTGAGTAACTGAAGAGCTTCGAACATTGCTGGTTGCAAACAGCTACGACGTGCCGTGCCAGGTAATGCCACCACTTGAAAATGTGCACTCAGATGCAACAGCCAAACCTTGAATAGCGAGGTAGTCCTTGGCGATGCGAGAAATGGTTGGGTACTGGATAGAATGGTGCTGGAAAATATTAGTATGCAAGTAACAACAATTAAACAATGATACGTACCCCCCACCAGCCCACTACGTTGTCAACATCCTCGAGTGGTGCATCTAGGTAGTCCTCAAGCTCTTGACGAGGCCTTCATGTGGCTGTGTCATTGATGACATGTGTTTTGACAGAGCCGTGCACATCCAACTATGGCCGTATGAGCCTTGGCGAGCAAGTGCAGGTGGCTCAGTGACAGGCGGCTCTGCAGGAGCCTGCGAGGAATGATATCTATCAAACTATGTATGTAATGTTAGTATACAATTGACAATGAGTGATGATGAGGGACATACAACTCTCTCTCGGGATCGCATCCCCATTTCGAAAAAACAATGGGCCCATTTGTCTTTGGCATATGCGACCTTGTAGTTGGGGTCGAGCACTACACCAAAATGGTCAATATCATTTGAAGGCATTAAAATAAATATAAGACATACCAAAGCAAATAAAATACATGTCCGTGTCGTCGGTCTTACCATACCACTTGCTGAGATTACTAATGCCAGCTTCAATGGCTGTCGAGAAGTGGCTGAATTTTGTCGAGTCGGCCATGTTCTGCAATGTCTCTTGAAGACACTCGAGCACCGGAATAGTTTGCCATACAGTTGGCTCACGAGTTGCCGAGAAACTCTGCTGAGCATCTGCAGGTTCCTTGGTGTGCAGCATATGAGCATAATTACATGTAAAAGATAGAGGAAAATGACAAACCTGAAGGACTTCACGCATCAAGTCCAACTCCGTCCATTCTTGCACCGAAAGCCTGAAATCAGCATATAATTTCTCCTTCAACTTCGGGACCTCGTCGCTGTCATCAGCGAGCTGAATGAACTGGTTCACTCCCTGATGAATCAGGTCTGAATCAGTGACATATTCATGTAGTTAGTAGCAGACGACTTACTTTGCACAACTGAAAGACACGCTCCAACATATTGAACAGTGATGCCCAACGTGTGTGGACCCATCTCAACAGCTCCAATGGAGGCTCATTGACCTCTGCACAACACTTTTGAAGAAAGATGTGAGCTTGAGGAGATTTCCGTACCTAAACACAGTCAGTATATAATAGTAGACAGATTAATTAGAAGCTTACCTGTGCAATGAATGTGAGTGCCTTGCCAATGGTGTCACCGACTTCAAACTCGACACTTTCCTCGTCTTCGTCTTCTTCCGCCTCTGCTTGAGCTGCCTTCTTGTGCAATACACTCGCTGGTGTAGGAGCCACCTCCTCGACAAAGTGTTTTGCTGCTAAATGGAGTGCGTGCTCCATGCAACTGAAATACTTGTCAGTAATCTCAACGGAAGTATCTAATAGACAGACTTACCGCACACGATGCTCAATTGGATTCCAATTCTCACCAGACAGGTCGATAGAGTCAGCGACGGTCTCGATGGCCATATCGTTGTTAGTGGCATTGTCAGCTGTAAACCACCCGAGCTTTGTGTGGATCCCATATTTGTCAATATTCTCAATTAGAATCTGGCCGATGTTTGTGCCGCTGTGATTGCCGTGAATGGGCGTGGATGCAAGCTGCTCGGTTGTTAAGGTCGTACTCTTGTAGGGTCGGATCCGAAGGACTTCGGCCTCAGCTCGTACACTGTGCCCCTTTCCCAAGTACTGTCCCTTATTTCAAAGTACTAACGATAACGCGTCCGAAGGTCCTGGACGGGTCTCGTAGTATATCCGGATGTCTTCCGGATATCAGAAACGCATATAAGGCTAATCCGGACGTATCCGAACTAGAAACTAACAGAGTAAAGACTACCCGAAGGTAGAGCCGAGGATATAGACTATCGGAATCTATCCGAAGTCTCAGAGGGTGACAAGAGTAAGAAGGACTCAAGTCCGGAGGACAGAAAGAGGACAAACTAAGATGATATTCGAACTGAGGTACTACAGGACATATACACGAGTTTATATACTATGAGGATAACAGAAGTATCAGTAAGCAAAGGTCTGAGGCTATGTATGAAGCATGTGCAAAGGTTATCAAACGCAAGTCGGAAATGAGACATAGGTTAACGGATCAGTAAGCATACCGGTAATAAGTATAACCGAAACACCGGGAAGAGGAAATACTGAATAGGCTGTGTTTAACGTTATATGAACAGGAAATGAATTAGAAAGCTTATCATAAATCGGATCGGAAGCGGATCTATACATCGGACCGGATCAGATCTCAGGGTCCGAAGTCCGGAAGAGAAGCGTGAATATATGGGATATGACATCGGTCTTGAGTTCCCATTCTTGAGGCTTGTCAGCTGGGGAATCTATATAATGCGCAAAAAGGGACAGGAAAGGGTGACCAGGCAAAGACATCCACGAGTCGAATGTCATTGAGATTCTGCTATCAACAAGCTTGAGCTTCTCTTTCACGCGCTCAACCGCCAGAGTTGCGCAGTTTGAGTATCTTGTCCCAAGTTTTTGTGCGGTGGGGGATATCTCGGTCTGAAAGTGATGGCCGGAGATACTGAAGAAGGCGGCGGAACAGACCCTTGTCTACAAGTTGAAAGGCCTGCATGTATAAGTGTCTTAAAATGATATTAAGAATGAGAGTCGCTCACCTCAGTCCTCGGCAACAATCAGTTCAACGATGTAGTCCATAAGTCCAGATTTCGTGAATAGTGGTATCTTGGGAGGGAGAGATGCGTCCAAGGTTGCCTGACTGGTTGTAAAGGTCAATGAAAGGAGAAGAAAACAACAAGAAAAATAACATATGCCATATCAGTCATCTTGCAGTTTGGAGGTATTGCACGTTCGTGCATCGCAAAACCACGTTGTTTGCAGTGGTCCCGATAAACTGGGAAGTGGCACTTGGGATTCCGTGCAATGTGCGTGCGTCGAGTCGAGATACTGCCTTTAAAGAAGCACTGGTGTAGAACGACATTGTTGGCCTTGCACACCTCACACCACCACCCGTTTTCAAGCTCCTGGGTGTGGGGATTAAGATGGCCTTTCTCGAAAGTGAAGACTGTCGTTAAGTCAGCGCTGCGCTCATCCTTCTTGAGAGATCTGCAGACTTCACGATCCTGGTCGCCAAGGTTCTTCGTCCATTGGTAAGCCTCTTCTTTCTCAGCATTCTCAGCATCCTCTTCCTCATCATCTGTAACATCTTCGAGGGCGGGTGCATCTTCATTGTCGTTGTAGTTGTCCTCTTGGCTAACGAACACTCATTTGGGTGCAGGGACACCTTGGGGAGGTTCTGGAGCCAACCGTTTGGCTGAGGTACTGCTGGCAACCAGAGTCTCGCATATCTTCTCTGTGGGTTTGATGGTACGACCAGAACAACAGACAAATGAGTTGAGAGTGCCATTGTTGGCAGGAGCAGGGGGAGGAACCATTGGGGTATCGTCTTCAGCATCATTGTACCACTGAATTTCACTGGCATCTTTCAATGAACCGTCAGCGCAACATGCAGAGGACTCGGACATAGCAGCAGGAGGCATAAATGTCCCTAGGTACCAAGTGAATATATTTAAAACTAGTTTTAAAACTGTTGCGCACCATGAACCACCAAAACGAGAACCCATGGCAGATGGCAAGTATGGTGAATCACAACAGTAGGTATGTTCTGAAATAAATTGCATTATAAGTTAATTGGGACAGACAGTAGAATTGCTGCGAACTCACTGGCACCTGAATGAGTTGCTGCATTACCGATGTAGAAACAACAATACTGAGAGGAACAAATGATGCTCCTGACTGTATCTAAAAAAATGTTGTAGGTCGTGCATTTGCCTAGTCTGCGTTACTTGAGGAGACAAGCACGTTTGACCCTAAAGGGAAGCAAGTGCAGCGAAGATCTAGAGGTATGCGCTGAAGCAAGGCGTGTGAAGGCGCAGGTGCGGGAACACGCGCGAAGCGCGGGAAAGCATGCGCGCGTATGTGGAAACAATAGAGAGACTAGACTCAAGTGATGATATAATGCAAGATAGAGATGTGAGAATGCGAGATGTAAAGGAATAGATTTCTACTATATTCTGCTAAGTAGTAAGTGAGTAGTAAGTAGTCAGTTGAAGGAAAAGTAAGTGGTAAAAATGGAAAGTGAGTAGTACTATGTACTGCTGGCGCTTATATAGCGCACCTAAGCGCTGTAATGCGGAGCCGAAGTGCTACCGAGTAGGTATGTAAAGATATATATGAGTGAGAATCCATGATAAAAATAAAGGTGGAACAATATGCTAATAAAGGAAATGGAAATATATGCACTAGGGAGCTTGGTGGACAGTGGATGGATGCTTCTGGATGGCTGGTGCTATAGGGTGCTCAAGCGCGGGAATGCGCGCGCGCATATAGATCGCGAAGTGCGGGAAGGTGCGCGCGCATATAGATCGCGAAGCGCGCGTTGCACGGGAAAGCTGCGCCTCGTATAGGGATAGCTGTGGGTAGCGCACGGAGTGACACTACAAGTTCGTGCTATGTACTCCTTGGTGGAAACTGCCATATCATGCCATGAGAGGCATGATTCTCTACACCGAAGTCACCGAGAGATCGCCTTGCCTACTAGAACGCAGGAGAAGTAGGAGAAGACAGTGAACAGAAGGGCAAGGACAATACTTAAACTTAAACAGAAGCCTCACCAAAAACATGAGGCTTCAACTTCGAAAAGTCAGCAGGTTCGAACCAGTCCGGATTTATCGACGACACACCGAACCCCAAACCTACCAAGGGGTTCAGTCCGACAGAAAGTCTGGACCTGTGACCGAACCATGGGTCTGGTCCGCAAAGGTTTGGGTTTGAACCTAGGTTCTGGACTGAACTGCGGCAGCACTAATCTGGCAGTCTCTTGCCTGTGACTGCTCCTAGCCTAGCTCATATCATTGAGCATTTCTCCATGTTCACTCGCGCACAGTACCTGTGGGCCGAAGAAGTGGAACTCCTGCTTGAAGAGATGCGGCATGTCAGTGCTTTTCTTGCATGGTGGGACAAGCAGGCCACACAAAGGGTAGGCCTAGATGATACTTCATTGGAAGGCATCCAAGGCTATGCCAAATGCTAAGTGGCCCAGTGCAGGTCGATGAGAGATGTATTCCTCACCAAGTGGAGTATTGTACCCACCCTCCTTCATCCCGAAGCAACTGCAGCTCCCATTTAGTACTGTCGGTACATTTTGACATACCTTCTCTTCATGCCAAATATAGACTTTTTGACATCTTTACTCGCATGATCAACACAGTATTCTCAAGAAGCTACAACCCAGGCCCTGGGCCCTGGTATGCTCAGATCTTGTGATCAATATATATATAAGTGGACAGCAAGTACTATAGTCAGATCTCGCGATCAAGATGTATATAAGCGGACAGCAAGTACTATGGATAGTGAAGGATATTGTCAGGGATCCATGACAAGGAAGGATAACTAGTTGTCTCTAATGAGACTTAGTTGTCCATAATACTGCCAGGAGCAGGTTGTTTGCAAGGAGCGTGTTGAACAAGCACATTCAAGTTCTCAAATCTCGTTAAGTGGGCCAGGAGCAAGAGAAGAAGGCCTATTTTGTTCGTTCTTTTGTTCTTATATATCCTTGATAGAATATCTCCAAATGTATATTTGCGACAGTGGCAGAGGTCTTGTGAGTTGATGAAATCAGTTTTTTCTCGTACCTTGTTTGCACCACGGCTTGGCAACCGAATGGTGGCAGAGCAGTAACAGGTCACCACACACTCCATGAGACTTTCTGCAGACTTGAGTGTTACCTCATTTTGGAACCGATCGAGGCTCCGAGTTGGGACAGGGCACCCGATACTTCAACATGAACCCTTAATTCGGACTGGCTATGTATATGAACAACATCTACAACTTTAGCCGCTCAATGAGCTGGTCATTGAACACTTGGTTTGGGATAGTTCAGGGCTTGGTTACGGCCTCAAGTTTTTTTGGAAAGTATGGACTAGCCGAGGCATATCACGATCCAAAGAACAATTCACCATCCATTAAGATGAGATAGTGGATTATCGAGTTATCAAGACCCAGATCAGTCATGAGATAGGATCATATCACTGATAACATTGAAAATCGAAAACTAGGTAAAGCTAGACATAATCTGCATGTAGCATGTGGTACCACTCTTTGTCGGAGAATGCATTGAGATAGAAGTCATTGTAGAGTTCAAGAGATGTTGTGGAGGTGACAGTGCAATCCAATGTTACCCCATAGACTGGTATGAGTTCTACAGCATGAGTGACATCGATAAGGCATACAATCCTCCCAACCCGCATGCGAGAACCATCAGGAGCAGTATAAAATGAACGACGAACTCGGTACATGGCAATATGTGGCTCAGCTTCAGGGGGCGCAGCTATCTCAAATAGCTCAACATACAAAAAAGGGCCCATCAGCTCGGCTGGCAGCTGTGAGCCTCGTGGTGAGAGTGTGAAAACCATTTGGACTTGAGCAATGTATGGCGCTGAAGGCATATCAGTCACCAAAATTGAGCAGAACTTGAGAACATACGATACTGCGGATCAAGGCCTGGAGGTTGAAGGAGGACAATATCGCAATTTCCGTAAGGATAGGAAGGAGACGGCGGATAGGCCTGAACCTGCTGGCTTGGCATGATGTTACTTGGACGGAGTCAAGAGTGGAGCTGTAGCCTGAATTTAAACCAAACTTTGAGCAGGCGACCACGAAAGTGTGAGTTAGGACCGGCGACAGCTTCAAGAAATTGTGCGAGCATTTGTTGAAAATGAGGGAGATGATACTGATTAGCCAGAGTGATGGCAGTCTTATCAGCAAGATCAAGAGCAATCGTAACGTGAAAAGCTGCATTGGCTTCATCGGAAAGAATCCCCTTGAGAAAATGATTGTGGACAGGTCAAATGGCCTGAAAACGATGCATCTCCTGTGGTGTGATGCACGCTATCCGACTGAACGTTGGATCTGTATCCACAACTTCATTGAACTCTTCATCCATGATGTTAACGAGAGAGATCCCCTGTTCACGGAGGAGAGTGTACAGATCAAACTGTCGCATCATGTCCTCACGATTAACAACATTGACAACCTGCTGAGTAAATGTGCCCCTTTGGTGACTTGTCCGAGCGAAAGGTGTCTTGCAGTGCGTGATCAACAGCCGTTCGCTGGCATCTGCTGAATGTTGGATGATGGCGCCAGATTTACGGATAGAACGCGCAAAGGAATTAAACAGCTCGAGTTTCGGAATCTGGAAATGACCTATTGGGCCGGAGGCTCCTGTGTGAGCCTCTGCCTCTAAGATGAAGTGTTTATGAGCATGGAACTCATTGAGGGAGGCAACCATGCTGCCAATGGAAGAGTTGGTAAAGGTAGGGGCCTGTGCTTTATATATGAAGTCTACAAGTGCACGGACTGCACGGACAAATCCAGGGGAGGTCACGCCCACGATGGTGGGGACCAGTCTTCGCTGTATATCACGATGTTCGCGTCCAGTCATCTGATTAACGTGAGAGATACCATCGGCAAAATGACGCATGCCAATGTGTTTATGCTGGCTGCGGAATCGAGCATCCAGCTCATTAGCACCTATCACCTCCTTGCACCACTTCAATACGTGATCAAAGAAAAACTTGTGGCACATGTGGAGTAGCTCGGGGATGAGGAAGATTGCAGGGTCAGCAAACCTCCAGTCACGCCAATATGGGAGTTGGATGCCACTGAGTGAACGTTGCTTTGCCTGCTCCAGAAATTCCCGAACCTTCCAGGGATCTACGATGTTGCAGAGCGCGACCAGCCCATCTACTGTAGATTGGCCATTCCGGGGGGGGGGTGCGCAATTCCATCACCAAACTGTGCTTGCACGGCTAGGGTTACAGGTGAGACATTTTTTGGAACACATGCAATCATAAGTTGCTCAGGAAGATCGGTGATGTGGGCAATGAGTGGTGTGAATGTGTAATGCCGGCAACCCATTGGGTCTGTCATGAATTCGCCCACCTGAGCTGCGACCTTTAGGTTTTGGAGGACCATATCCATACACCGATGCCAGAGGCACACTTCCAATACTCCTGAAAAATCATGGTTTACAATATATTCTGGGGTCAGAATGTATGTGATGCAGGCCCATGCGTGTGTGGTTGCCTTCATGCGAATTTCGGAGTGAATATTCCTGATTGTCAGAAACGTTGGGTGCATCTCGAGTGATCCTGTGTGTCACGTTACTGGGGTCTTGTCGGATGCAAGAATAATGGGCACTATAGATGCGCCAGTAGGTAATTGACTCTAAAAACAAATTTGCTTAGTGAACTGCATTTACTTTGGAAGCTCAGAAGGAACCAGCCTGAATTTCGAATGCGTGTTCACATGACATCCACTCTCCATATTCCCGCTCACCGTTGTCTTGTATTTCATATGGATCATATTCCATGTGGTTGGCGAAAATCGGATTGCCAAAAATGTGGTGCGCAACTTCTAGGGCATCTCGCCAAATGAGATTCACAGGATGGGTAGTTGTATATCCATCAGTCTCAATGGGCGCGCACTTCCACTTAGGTGTCACCAGTAATGCCTCCATGAAGGTGAAGATTTGCTTGGCATTCTTGAAAGACAATGGCTGTCTTGCCTCTGAACCCACCTGGAAAAGCATGATTAGCCTGGTTAATATAAATTGACTCTAACGAACCCAGAGTAGCTTCAGAAACCGAGTGATCTGCCCTTGATTCAAGTTCTCACAAAGAAATTTTGCAAGCTCCCACTCGGCTCTATCTGAAAATGGGTAATATACATTGTGTTCCCGCATATCCTTGAAATCGTCTTGCTTCATTCGTTCAAAAGTATTTGGCTGGCCAAGATCGTAAATATAACCTGATGTAGGATGGAATCGTGCTTGTCGTGGCTGGTCCTCTGATCTTTGGGGAATACGGAATGCAAGTGGAGGGGGAATCAGTCGCTGAGAACATCCTGAATAGAGGTCCTTGTAGTTAGAGTATCAAAAATCAAGAGTTAAATCGGCTATTCACACCTGGATCATCAGACAGATGGGCACATATATCCTCTGCGGTGTCAAAAACATTGGAACAGATGGGGCATTTGACTGATTTGTTGCAACTGTGTACTTGTCAGTCAGACTGATTCCGTAGTGAGCAGCACTTACGCAAGTCCATTGAACCAACTAGGCTCATCAGGAGAATTCTGTGTGTTCATAGTGGTAATGCTGATACTGTTGCTGATGTGGCCTGACCGTAGAGGGCATTTACAAATCCTTCAGACTTTCTAAGTCTTTCAAGCTCTGCCAGCACTCGTGACCGTTCATGCTCACCATTGTTGCTTGTAGCCAAACCAGTAGTCAGATATCCATGGGAGGATCTGCCAGAACTGATTCAACTCGTTCCTCCAGTCCTGCCAGCTCTCAGACCTGTGTAGAACTGTCGTCCTCAATCCACAAGGACAAAGCCAAATTTGACAACAATATGCTGGCAGAAGACTTCTCCAGCCCTCCCAATGTACATACCATTTTACCTGGAGAGGAGATTTTACCAGAGACACCTTCCCCAGAGACGAAGACTAGATCCCCATTATCATCCCCTGTCAAAGCCAGTCTTCATCCCATTCTGTCATCTCCCACCAGAGTGCCACACACCCCTTCTTGGGGGACAAGAACTAGATCCCCTGTTACATCTCCTGTTAAATTCAGATTTGAGCCATATTTGAAAGCCAGAGCAACAGCAGCCACTATGGCTCAATTTGCCATGAGATCTCTCCGGGGCCAGATGGCCAGGGAGCTGAATCCTAAAGCTGCTTTGATGGCAAGTCACCTCATACACAGCGTCAATTAAATGTTTATTAATTTGAGTGACAGGCCAAGGACATTTTTACTCGTGGTCTCACAGACTTGCCAGACGATATGCTACGTGAAGGTGCAATGGCACAGTATGCCACTTGCGAGCTAGCTAAACATGAGGTTGCTACAGCAACTTGGGCAGTTGAAGAAAATAGCCGCTGGAGACACTTCCTTGAGTGTTCACTTGAGCACTTGAAGACACAACATCATTACTCCCAGGCAGATCTTGAGATGTGGCAACAGGTGTGCACTGCTCGTGGGTTGAAAGATCTTCATGAAGATATCGCCTTCCATGAGTATACAGCTACTCAAAATACTCTGACATTGGCATTCCTCCAAGAGCAAGCTCATCAATTGAAGGAATATGTTGAGGAACGCGGGATCGATGAAGAGGTCTTGGATGGCAGTGACTACGTACCAAGCGAATGTGGCAGTCCTACAGGTCATGATAGCAATGGCGGTGTATTTTTGGAAGCTTGAATATAGTGAGCATGATTTATCGCGCATTGTTTTACTTATTTTCCAGAAAATGTTGGATTACATATGATTTCTGCAATCTGATGCAGTTTACGTGTTTTGTACGTCTTACATGTACTGAATTGGTGTTATCATGAATTTGTCTTCAATCAGTTGTTCTATTTGACCATGTGCTGATCACAATACATTTGCGCCGGCATGCTATTGGTGAGTACCTTTTAGTCAAGATGCATGTGGCTAATTCTTGAACTTAATCGTTATATCAGCGCACTTTAGTCTACAACCCATCATGTCACCGAAATCCCATCACAAGAAACCACAACGAAAAAACCCCAAAACACCAGGGTACAAGTCTCTTGCAGCTTCATACAAGTACTGAACCATCGCGGATGACAGGAATTGCGGAAACCCGCAAAAGGAAGCAACGAAAATCCATGTTTGAATCCTGACGACAGTCAGGTGGGACGCGCGACAGAACAAACAGAACACTGGGAACACGATACATTACTGATCATGCAAGATGAAGAGCTTTTGTACTCGGACAACACCAGTGACTCAGAATCGGAACACAGGCAGCCCCAAGACGTCCACCACCACCAGCACCCACACTACCAGCATCCACCTCTGCTCCCACAGCATGAGCAGATGCGCCACGTATCTTCCCAACAACATATGTCTCCTGCACAGCCTCATTTCCAGTACCACGAGCCTCAAACACTCCAAGCCCCATTCCATCTACGTCCTGATCCTGTCCCGCAGCTCCAGCTCCAGCAGAACAGTAGGACAGTGCGGACTCTTCCAACATGAAGACCCGGGCCAATCGTACCATGCATCATTCCAGCAACATCCGGCTCCTGCCCCCCAGTTCTAGCACCAGCAGTATCCAGGGCAGGGCAGAGCCTTCAAATGCGAAGAGCCCCCAGACCGTATATCCCACACCCCATTCCAGCAACATCCGGCTCCTGACCCCCAGTTCCAGTACCAGCAGTATCCAGGGCAGGGCAGAGCCTTTGAATGCGAAGAGCCCCAAGACCGGATATCCCACACCCCATTCCAGCAACATCCGGCTCCTGACCCCCAGTTCCAGCACCAGCAGTATCCAGGGCAGGGCGGAGCCTTTGAACGCGAAGAGCCCCAAGACCGGATATCTCACACCCCATTCCAGCAACATCCGGCTCCTGACCCCCAGTTCCAGCACCTGCAGTATCCAGGGCAGGGCAGAGCCTTTGAACGCGAAGAGCCCTCAGACTGGATATCCCACACTGCATTCCAACAACACTCTGATACTGCCCCACAGCACCGGCACCAGCACCAGCAGCACCCTGAGCAGGGTAGACTCTTCGTCGATATCAACACGCCACTTCCTCCCACTGTGCGTGGTGCAGAGCGCCTCGGCAGACACCTGCGGGACACACAGGCATGACCAATTCGCGCTGCACCATATGCCCTCCCAGGGCTACGCAAAGTGACAGTCTTTGGGCCCCATCGTCAGGGTGAACATTACCAGTGGCCAGTGGCAAAATACGGGGGTGGTCCATGTGCGTTCAAACGCACCTCCACCTTATCACTCACCTTATTCCAGACAATCAGGCTGGAAGTAGCAAGGATGTCGCTCCAAAATGTCCCATGGCAAAAGACCTGCCCTCACTACCTTTGCCTCCTCAGAACACTTCAGTTGCTGGTTCAACAGCGCCACATTCCTCTCCCACTCACAGTTCGGATACTGTTCCTGTCCCCCATCAGCAGCAACACCCCATTCCCGTACCAGCCGATCATGTAGAGGAGATTCACGCCAGAGCGAGGTCAAAAATGCGATGCGCAGTACTGACATTGAATGGGATGCCGTCAAACAACGAGAACACCAAAATGGCGCATGATGCGATATCGCAAGCCATCACAAGCCATGCGGGTATTCCCCCAGGCAAATATTATCTTCCTGAGCAGGAGAAGTTCGTTGCTTCACTCACCAAGATCACCAACACCATTCGCACTACATTCAAACAAGTTGCATGTGTAATCATGCAACACAAATATCATCTCAAGCTTGATGTTCGTGATCCATCATCAGAGATCACACACAAGCTACAAACAGTGCCTGCGCTCCTCTCACATCTACAATGTTTGTTCAAAATGGAACAAATGGTACATCATTTTGTATTTATGGTACACTATACTAACAATTAACTAGACAATCGACGGTACTTTACAATCTGTCGCTGTACTCGAGCATGAGGCACTTGTTTTGATTGTCATGGAGGTCTTGTGGACCAACGGGTTCTACAAAGATATCGATTTCAAAGATCCTCAAGCGCTCAATGGAGTCATCGCTCTCGGCGGTGCGGCACTGTGCTCAGCAATCAAGGAGTACGAGACCAGGGTATTGAAATGCATTGACTTTTCTACAGCAAAGTTGGGGGACTCCTATCGCAGCATCCGCAGATATATTTCAAGCAAAATTTACTCTCGCCCTGAGCTTGCAGCGCATTTCAAGACACTGAAGACCAGGATGAGGGAACGCGGAGAGGAGAGGTTAGGGTTGTGAACATGTATACTGCATGCTATAGAAATGATCAATGTGTACTACTACATCTCAAATCACGATAATGCGACGATCAGGCTGATCATCTTTTGATCTTTATCTTGTCTGACACAATCTATCAATCTGCGCAGCATCGGAATTCTGTAGGTCTTTACCGCGATCTCCACCAATCGGCAAGCTCCATCACTGAGCCGTAAGGATTCGTAAGGCATCAAACTTCTTACACTAGTAAGCGAGAAATGGGTTGTTTTGCAGATGAACGTGTGTGAGTGATCATGATCACTGACAATCGTTATACCCGTACCCTTTTCGGGTCCGAGAATAATCCTACTATGATGAAGCACTCGTCCTGACCAGTTGGCAAGCAAAATCTCCTAGGACTTCGACTCCATCTGCATCGTGACACACATATAACTCACGCACTAGTAATGCCTTTCATAACATTCAAGCGAGCGCTTCTCGCAGGAAAGGACTCGATCTTGATTCTTCGAGCTTCCGTGGCCAGTAATGCGTGTTCATGGACTCATCCGAGTCCATAAAAAGAAACGCTCGAGAAGACCAACTTGCGTAAATTTGAGCGCTACGTAACCCAGCTGGGCCTAAACCTTGATCAGAGTTTGAATTCACTGGCTATCCAGCAGGCCAGGCTAAGTACCTCATGACATTCCGTTCCCACACGTGACGATCTTTCTGAACACGAGTTATGTGAGTATTTTGCACGCAGTGATTTGGCAGTGTTCTGATGCCGTTCTCGTCAAGTTTGATTCTCTAACGAATCGAACGATTGAATTTCGTCCCGTGGAGTGGTGCATCGTGTATCCACGTTATAGATAGTCAGTCTTCTTATTGCCCTCCAGTCCCACTTCAAGCGCCCAGAAGTTGCATCCCCGCTATGACGTCCGAGTCTGTAAACTCTCAAGTCCCCGAAAACTGTCGAGCTCCCAATAATCCTATCTTGAGGTTGGCGTTCAAAATCTTGTGCATTGTTGCAGTCTGTCGGGAGTCTCTCGACCATTGGAAAGATACAAAGAACAAAGAATGGAAGGACCATGTCTCAATAATGGTCAATCGATTCCAGAACTCGAACATCACTGTATGTTTGATATAACCCGATCCTTATGGCTAACGTTCTATGGCTGGACTTCAGGCCGGGCTCGTACTTGCAACTGCTACTCTATTCCTG
The DNA here is from genome assembly GCF_016647785.1 of Suillus fuscotomentosus. Taxonomy (NCBI): domain Eukaryota; kingdom Fungi; phylum Basidiomycota; class Agaricomycetes; order Boletales; family Suillaceae; genus Suillus; species Suillus fuscotomentosus. The sequence goes on from NW_024539537.1 coordinate 523,591, forward strand.
TCGTCTGTGCCTCCTATCGAGCATTTGATGGCTTATAACTCCTCAATCTCGTACATCTTCGCCATGGTTTCATTTGGTGCCGCATTGCTCAGCGTAATATCCGGATCTGCTGTGCTTGTTATCTATGAAACCAGTACCGCTCACAAAGACATGGAAACCCTCAAAGTGAGTCCGTTTGTCTGCGTTGGCTCACGATCTGACACGCGGTACAGTGCATGCCACGACACCAAGTCATCGCGCTGCTGCTATGGTTGGCATACCCCTCATTCTGTCTGTCTGTTGCTACTTGCTTTCTGTTTGTGTGTGAGTGAGGCACTAGATGTTGTTCAGATCTGCTGACGAGTATGGCGTTTGCTTTGAGGCAGCTATCTTTATCGCCTGCTTCTGGTCTGACAATAGTGTTGTCAACATCATAACTACCTTGAGCTGCGTGGCCTTCTTTGCACATGGAGTCCTTTCTTTCTACGTTGTCAGCGTTGTGGGCAGACAGTAAGCTAGTAGCACTCTTGTTGGATCTGTATTAAAAATGTCTTCCAGGCCGATCGATAAAAATACCTCCCCCGTACAAGTTGCTGACAGGCATCATGCTAGTGTAGGAGCTGCATGTCTTCAAATTGACGATGCTGCTGATGACTAGGCGTAATAATTGTTATGGACCACTCAGGGTTCGGGTGCTTCGGGTTGCACATATCGGTCAGTGGAGTAGCAGCGGAACTTTCGCCAAGAACTTGTCATATCTCCTTAGCCTAGTATCACATCTGATACATGGATTTGTCACACCGCCTCGTGATCGCCGATGCAGACGGTCCACGCAGTAAAGCGCCTTAGAGAATAGAAGCCCAAGTGTTGCAACTTGAAAACGTGATATGTATATTTATGTAAAGAGAACAAGAGGGGTGAGTGCGGATCCGCGGAGGGCGTAACACTGGTGACTGCGGATTTAAAGGAAATTGGTATCATAGCTGAACGAGATGGTGAAGGGGATAGAAGTGCTGATCAATCACTTAGTCTCACAACACCGGAACGATTGTGGACATATTCCCTCATCCCGACGAGCCTTTTCATTGCATCGAAGCAACATACTTCATATTTCCCCTATTATTTTTATACTCGTCTGAGTCAAATCAAACTGGTCCAGCTTTCGGACTTGAAGTTTATAATCCCAGTGGAACACACACCCAAGTCTTTGAACCAACGTGCACGATGGATATAAAAATATGTCACGCACTATCCTGCGCAGACAACAACCCATCACGGCAGCATATGCATCCTCTGATGTCGAGATCAAGGACAAACAATACAGGCAGTCTGTTAAACCCGAGTTTCTCGCAAACAAAAATCGCTTTGAACAGTCTAGTCGTCGCGAGTCTCGAAGTTCTGAACGGGATACAACTTGACATTACGGCCGCGGCCCACAATCGTCGTAGGGCATTCGGGAGAACTCGCAATGAGGGCGGGTTGCGAGTTTTGTGGTAAAACACGCAGATAAAAAGAAAGAGACGCTGCGTCTAAGAACAATAATCATTCAAAGACAAAATGCAGCCAAGTGTAAGCGTTGTCACTAAAAAGATCATTGGGCACACTTACTGTCAGCGCCTAACGCCTCCCGCGACGTCTCTCTCGACAATCATAGGGTTCAGTAAAATCTAGCGTTATCTCAGGTAACGGTGCGAATGCAGGTATCCAAGGTGTTGTTGATGAGAACTGGGGTGTCGCCACAGATGGCTATGCGTACCATCGCAAACCGCAAAACCACATCCCTTAAAGGCGGTTCACTTACAGGGAATACGTATGGAAGCCCAATGGATGCAAGGCTAAGCCTGAGGCCTAGCGATCAAAACAGTTACGACATATTGAAGACACCGAGAGGCGGAGATGAAGATGGAACGCAATTGATCAGCGCGAACAACAAATAGATTAACCAGAAAACCAAGCAAAATAAACTACTGATCGAGGTCCCTCTCTGAAAACAATAAGCACCTTGTTGCACATCGGTACAGAGAACTTACTTAAATCCTGATATCTGAAGTACCGATTAGGGTCCAAGTCTGCCAACCGAGAAAGTAACTCTCTGCACTCCTGTTTCAGGGTTTGGGAATCTTGAGCGTGATTTTGAAGTAAAAGTCGCTTATAGTGGACCAATGACTCCATGCACCCTGTAAAAAGAGTTGAGAAGTTGCGAGATTAACAAACATGACCGCTTGCATTTGCTATCAGGTTGCTCTTGAAGCAATTCGAAGATGAGTTGTATCTCGCGTTCCAATTGTGCTTTGTTTTCCCCTGCTCAATGCACCAAGTCAATCCACGTTGAATTGCATATGAAACAGTCTGTTGTCGAACCGGAACCAATGAGCCATCTATGGTATATCCACGCGCTTTGATCTTCCGGGTCGGTGTATAATGCGTTGCTTACAAACTCGAACTCTGTTAAAGAAAAGAAAAAAGCTCGGAGAAGTTAATCCGATTGAAAAAGGCACGTACCGTCGTCTCTCGACTGGATAGGATCCAGCTGACCACTTTCCCAAAGTCCGACCAAGGTCTTAGACCTTTGATGCCATGCACTGAAATTGGAGAAATTTGCTCCAATTTTGCGAGAAGTGTAAACCAACTCTGAGGTCTCAGGCCTTCGTGTGGGCATGTTTGCGAGGACATATCTGCGATAATTCCAAGCGTGGACTAGAGAGGGTGGGTATCAAACATGTGCGGTTGCAGCGGTGAGATGACTCACAGTTCCTTGCATCTGCGTCCAGCATCCGCTCCGCTACAAAGAGTTCCTTATCCCAATTTGCCTGTCTCCATTCCATAGACGGTACCTCGTTGCGTTCTGGCCCGTCTGGGACATTCTCGAGACACCAGCGACGGTGATTCCATATCCAGTAGACTTTCGGATTTGCTTTCAGAGCTGTAGTAGTCATGGAAAGCTCGTTGGAGAGAAGGTTATTTATTTGCTCCGGAGTACTGCGAGAGCGCCAATTTTGAGGAAATTTCGCGTCATGTTCGTACATGCGCACCTCTGAGGAAATATACCGTTGAGTAAGATATTTCGACGATAATTCCACACGGTGTAGAATTCAGGGTTGATCTGGAGCAAACGCTGCGTCAGTTCAAAAGCATCATTGCTCCAGTCCTGTTTCTTCTTCTACACAGATTTCAATCAGAAATATGACGGTACCCAAGTGAGAGCGATTCGTACTCGAGATAACACATCGTCTGTTAAAGCGAGGTACTCATCGATCTTGGACTTTTCTCGCTGTCTCTTTTCAGCAAGAGCCTCTGGAGTCTGTTTATGACGTTTGACGTTATGCTGTTTTATGCTTATTTAAATTGTGCGCAGAACGATCTGAACGTAATTCTTACCATAGCAGTTGGTTAGTGAGCAGGGAGAGTTTGATTATCAATATTTACTAGATCTTGAGAAAAATAAATAAATAAACACTCTTTCTAACTCTGGCGGCGCTGTGCTCTCGTTCAAAACTCAGTACCAGGATCTCAAAATGCCTTCGGTTGCAGAGAAGTCGACTTCAGTGGACTTACTGGCATCTCAATTTCCTGTGACACTTCCAATCCCGACACCTACAACCTATTCAAACTTGTTGTCTATCAAGGATGTTCAGCGCGAGGAAGACCTTCTCCGAAACCCATCCTCTTTTCGTGCATGGTGGACCGCTATACATACGACGAAAGAGGCGTATAGCACGCAACTAAAGGCAGAACGACGCGTAAACGTGCCCGATGAAATTGCGACACTCCTCGGTCCACTCGCGACTCCACTGGCTAGACATTCGTTGCAGTGTCTAGCTTACCTTTACGAAGCAGCTATTGTTCAGTTTCCTGGCTCGTTCAAACTATGGAAGTCGTACCTCCAGATGAGAATGTCCTATGTTCTCGGCAGACAGGTGATCAAGAAAAGGGCTGGCGGAAGGAAGAAATTACCGGAAATGAAAGATGCCTTAGAGGAGGAGAAGGAGGACCTAGAGTCATGGGAGGATGGCCTTAACGGAGTCGTAGGTTGGGGGGAATGGAGATCGCTGATTGCTACATATGAAAGGGCCCTCATGTGGTTACCCAAAGTACGCTTTATTGCCAAAACCGCTGTGTTTGTACTAACTGCAGAATCATTTCAGCTACCCAGATTATGGCTAATGTACACATCCATCTTCTTCCACCCTATGTGCCCATCTCTCATCTCACACACGCATGCTCGTCGGACATTTGACCGAGCTTTGCGTACTCTACCGCCTTCACTACATTCCCGAATATGGGTTCGATATCTACTCTGGGCCGAAACAAAGGGCGGATCTACCACAGTGTCCGTCTACCGGCGTTACCTTACTGTTGATCCAAGTGTTACCGAACACTACACCTCCATTCTCCTCTCTCCTGTAGACTCTGTACCACGGCCTCTCGAAGCTGCCAAGCTCTTGCTCTCACTGGCAAGAAAAGCATCACGAGGGGAGTATGTCAGTCCCGAAGGGAAGAGCTCGTATCAGCTTCTTGGAGATTTCCTTGATATTGTCGAGCGATTTTCTGATGAAGTTGGGTTTGACGTGGAAGCCACAATCGAGTCCAATGATGTATATGCGAAAGCCGACGCGGAATCTTCGCAAACGGATGTGCAGCTCGTACGTATGGATGGACCCCCTGTTCCGGTTGGAACCGATGGAGCATACGATGAAGACGAAGATCCTCTCAGCCCACGGAAGCTCAATATAGAACGCATTGTCCACAAGGACGGCCTTGAAGTTTATAAAGACCAAGCTGGCCGTCTCTGGACTGGGCTCGCGACCTACTGGATCAAACGTGGCGAGTTTGATCGGGCGATAAGCACCTTTGAAGCAGGCATCGCAACGGTATTGACGATCAGGGATTTCACGCAGATTTTTGATGCATATGCAGAGTTTTGCGAGTCATTAATCAATGCAATGATGGAAAGTCTCGAGAGTCCAGAAGAAGATGACGACGAAGACACGAAGGAAACTGAGCGAGAGATGGACATTAAGATGAAGGAGTTCGAAGCTCTTATCGACAGAAGACCGTTTTTGGTCAACGATGTTCTACTCCGAAGAAATCCAAACGACGTCCAGGAGTGGGAAAAAAGAGTTGCTCTTTGGGGCGAAGATGATGAAAAGGTATGCATCAATCTGAAGGCTGAAATTGGTTCATCTGACGCGTGCTCAGGTGGCCGACACGTACACCAAAGCATTGGAGACTATCAACCCCCGCAAGGCTACTGCCAACCTCCATAGACTTTACGTTAACTTCGCCAAGTTCTACGAGGAAGGTGGATCCTCAGGTTCGGCGGAGCCTGACTTGGATAGCGCCCGTAAAATTCTCGAGAAAGCCACCAAAATAAATTTCAAAGCGGTCGAGGACCTCGCGGACATTTGGTGTGAATGGTCAGAGATGGAGCTTCGACACGAGTGAGGACCATCATTTAGGCTTTTATTTGAATTACTGACTGTCTGCCCTCAGAAACTATGACGAGGCTGTCAGAGTTATGCAACGCGCGGCTGCCATTCCTAAAAACACCAAAATCAATTATCATGACCATGTGAGCCCGTTTTAGTGGACTACTTGTCAAATTTGCTGATTTCCGACAGTCACTACCCGTCCAAGCCAGATTATTCAAATCCTTGAAGCTCTGGTCATTCTACGTTGACCTTGAGGAGTCAATAGGGACTGTTGAATCGACGAAGGTTGTCTATGACAAGATTATGGATCTGAAGATTGCCAATGCTCAAGTTATCATCAACTACGCTGCTTTCCTTGAAGAAAATCAATATTGGGAGGACAGCTTCAAGGTGCGGCTCATCTGATCACTGTCGTTTTGGCTAATTCTTCAACGTGCTCACAACCAGGTGTACGAGCGCGGCACAGAGGTCTTCACTTTCCCCATATCATTTGAAATATGGAATATTTATTTGGCGAAGTTCGTGAAGCGATATGTACGTGCTTTTGTGCTTAACTGTTATCTGTCCCGTCTTGTTAATACTTTTCAGGGAGGATCTAAGTTGGAGCGGGCTCGTGACCTGTTTGAACAAGCACTAGAAAAATGTCCACCGAAGTCATGCAAGCCCCTGTTCCTGATGTATGGTCAATTGGAAGAGGATTATGGTCTAGCAAAGCGGGCCATGTCTATTTATGAGCGTGCAACTCAGGTTGTCGCTGATGAGAACAAATTTGAGGTACGCACCCAGTTGCATTCCATAAGGACCTTCGTTGACATCATGGTAACAGATGTACACTATATACATCGCGAAGGCCACAGCTAATTATGGCCTACCAGCCACCCGCCCAATCTTCGAGCGCGCACTCGAGGTCCTTCCTGACAAGCAAACTGCTGAAATGTGTCTACGTTTCGCAGCATTGGAACGCAAACTTGGCGAAATCGACCGGGCTCGCGCCATTTATGCACATGCTTCCCAATTCTGCGACCCACGCGTCAATCCCAAGTTCTGGCAGGAGTGGAACAGTTTCGAAATCGAGACGGGTTCGGAAGATACATTCCGGGAAATGCTTCGTATCAAGCGGAGTGTCCAAGCCCAGTTCAATACCGAAGCATCATATCTCGCTGCCCAGACGTTGTCGGCGCAACAAAATGGTACCTCAGAGCAGTCATCCGCTGCACAGCCAGCAGACCCGATGGCTGCTGCAGAACAGCAAGCAAAAGGTCCCGCATTCGTTGCAGCCAAAAAGACAGCTCTTCCAGGACCAGATGAGGACCAAACCTCGTCTGTGGCAGACTTGGCGCCACGACAGGCGGATAATGCTGATGAGATCCATATTTCCGATGAGGAAGACTCATAAACGGTGATATATTATTGTTATATTACATTGGGAGTGTTGTTACTTTTTTCAGTTGTCTGTATTATCTTGTGTCCCATTTTTCAACCTCTGCTTCACAAAGGTCCTCCCATTTTGCGTCCCAACCGTCATCTCTTAGGAAAGGCTGCTCGACCCATTGATTGATAGCCTTCCGAGAATCTTCGAATGACACAGTATGACTGCGCAAGGTGTCAACTAGTTCCTTATGAAGTGTGAGAGACCGATAATAAGGAGTTGTCAGTTCAGACAAAGACAGCACTGCAAACTTCGTTAGAAAGTCACAGCAAGAGCGATCTTAGCCTACCAAATTTCTCGATGGGCCATGAAACCCATAGAGGTTCCTCGTGGCACCATTGAAAGCCCTTCAACCTCTCTGCTTCGAACATCAGCGCCTCCATGTTATCGAGCACAGTGCTCATTCTCCGCAATAGCTTCGACTAATAAGTGTTTCGTTATTACTGAATCACAAGACAGGTACCATCTTACGAGTTTCATGGGAACAGAATCAAGTAGAGTGATAGATTCATCCATCACGTCGAGCTTTGGACTAATCATGAGCGACCCAGGCTGTGTATCGGCAGGGACCATGGCAAGTGCATTACTGAAGGGCTTCATAATTACCAACCGCGAAGGATGAGAGATGAAGCACACACTCCAATTCGGTGCGGGAATCAACTAGAGTTCGCGCACTTTTCAAGCCGTCGAGGAGGACGATACCATCCCATGTATTTGCGATCGAGCGCAACTCGTACAGCAACGTTTTAAATTTTCGATGAATAGTCGCATCGGATGCCCTGGATGGCGATGCTGGCGCGACCGATTTCTTTACTTGTGATACAGGAGATGATGTTGGCGTAGAAGGGCCATGAAATGATGCTAGGCGCTTGCTCATGAATGCAGGATGTGTTTATTTCAGAAGCCTTTACCTAATACCAAATAGTCATTCCACTGAATCGACGCGAATGGCTTACATCGACGATGTCTGAAATCACCGCGGATCACTCATATTTGTTGAGATCAGCAGCTGAACTTGAACTGACAGAAGTTCGTCCTTCAAATCGCTTTAGCTGTTCGTCGCTCAGATCGATGGCAGGCTCGCAGACAAAAGGCGGAGAAAACAAAATCTCTTGGGTCTCCAATTCAGCTTACCGGCAACGCAATCGACATTCAAATTCGTGGCAACTACGCTTGGATTGCTGAGAGTGCGCATGTGGCCAAGAAAATAGATTTAGAGGTACGTTTCGACCATCTGCATCACTCGACTTGCGAGGTCACGGCGCATTTTGTAGACAGGAAGGACTTTACAGGTATACAGAGGTCATCACGCGCCGGTGACCTGTCTCGCCTTTTATGACAGGATCCCGAATTCGGGTGATGAAAAGCTTCTGATAACTGGGTCTTGGGACAAGGCAAGGGATAATATATACAGCCACTGAAGTGATGTTAACGGAGTCCTTCTGCTAGACCATCAAAATATGGGACACTAATGTATGTACCCGAACGCATTTCATGTCCGTGTATATACTGAATGCAGGTCGTCGCTTGCAGACAAAGGGCCTAATCTCCACGACGGCTGCTCACGATGATTTTGTCAAAACTCTACTTGTCGTGCCATCTGTGAAGCTCTTGGTCAGCAGTAGCTCTGATAAGATTGTCAAATTCTGGTAAAAACGAATTCCTCTCATACTGGTAGTCCTAACATCTGCGCTTAGGGATCTAACCGACATTCTTGAGAAGCCTCCACAGCCTGCCGGGTCAGTCTCGGCTCATAGTCGCCCAGTAGAATGCATTGCTGGAATTGCCAATGCCGATGGTTCCGTGACCCTCTTTACCGCTGACACCATGGGAGTATTGAAGGTGTGGAAGCTGGAAAGAGAGGGCGGGCCGCGGCCTCGGTGGCGAAGCACTCTTCAGGACACTCTCAACCACCACCGAACGCGCATCACTGAAATCATTTATGATACAGGTTACATCTGGACAGGTAATAACGATCGCTCACCATGGCATGCTATTGTTTAGCTCACTCCTTGCCTCAGCGTCATCGGATGAAACAGTACAAGTCGTTCCTTACCAACCAGAATCCTCAGACCAAAAACCCATTCCACCCCTCACGCACCCTTTGCCTGTGCGAGCGATTCTTCCACTGGCACTCTCCGATCTTGAAGAGCCGTATATCGTGACTGGATACGGGGATGTTATTCGCTTGTATGATGTCTCGACACCATCCGAGCCTGAGGTTCTAGGGGAGATCGACGCACATTGGCATGATGTCACTGCGCTGAGATTATGGATTCAGAAAAGTCGCACAGACGACGGAAGAACACGCATAGAACCATGGATTATCAGTACCAGTCTGGATGGCACCATTCGCAGATGGCGATTCAGTGGTGAGTCCATACTGTGGGTATTGAGATACATTCAAATAATTCCTGTAGAACTCCATGATTCGAAGCCAGATAACCCTGCTGGACAGTCGAAAGCTACAATTATTGCTCCCACTCCCCAACCCAGTGGTAATGCTAAGGATCAAGTTGAGATCACGGAAGAGGAAGAGAGAGAACTCGCAGAACTCATGGAGGAAGACTGAGATACTTCAAGAATGATCGATCTGATCTGCGACTGTTAGGTAGGAATCGGGTAATGCTTCTCCCACCCTGGATAAAAGGGGTCCTCGTTCAATGTCCTCTCCTGCCAATCTTTTGGGACCCATCCCTTGTCCTCTTGCTCCTTTGCCCACTCTCGTAATGCAGGTATAACTTTGTGCTCGACGGACCATGTTCCTTTGTACTCCATGATCGGCTTCTTGCCTTCGAGCAAAATCTTCAAAAGCAACTTTGGAATGAATGGTTCCTCGCGGAAATCTGTCACCGGCGTGAATAAGGCCTTGAAGTTGAACACGATGGCGCGGGAATTTGGCAGGCGGCGTAATGTTTGCCAATCGACTCGCATGTGAATGTCGGTGAGAGGGAGGTCTGGATTCTGATGGTGACGATGACTCCACTCTGGTTCATCCGTCTGGAGATAGAGAGGCTCCCCGACTTCAAGGCCCCACGACGCTCGCTGAATGGGCTTGTCGCAAGGCATCTTAGAAAAGTACCTGTAAATTCATTGCGGTGTTCTTATGAGTGAGCCTGACATATTTACTACATTACTTACCTGTCCATTGAGAACGCCATCTTCTCCTTATAATCGGGAACTGGGCCATGAATTTCATGCAATGGTTTGCCCATCTTCTGACCAATATTCCAGCCAACTGCTGATGTAGAGACGGCAGCTCGTAGGATGTAGAGCCCAGTATCGGGGTCTTCCTGGGTGATGAGGAAGTCCTCCGGGACATTCTCAAGTAAGAAAACCAGTGGATGCACCGTTGAAATGTCAGCCGTCGAGCCGAGGATGTGGTTGCGGAACGTCAAAGTCCACTCATCAAACTCAAACTGTTGGGGGTACCTCATGCAGAGGTACTGGATAACCATTTGCATCAACTCCTTTGAAGCTGCTTCGCTACCGGGCAGCTCATCTATGATGCATTTGCCATGGAGGGCATAGATTTGTCGCCGTTGCTTAATGCGATCGCGATATGTGCTCTCTAGCTCCAGCCAATAGTCTGGTTCCAACTTCTTGAGGGCTACAAAAGATATAGATAAGCGAAGCATAATAACGGCGATACAGCCCTCATACACATGTTCTGGTGGTATTCCCATCTGAAAGGCCGGTATGGACGAGGACGAGCGTGAGCAACGTTAAAATCGTGTACTGGCTTTGGATGAGGGAAGCCTGTCAACCGAGCAAAGTCTGGTAGTCCTCTGCCAGCCACGAGGGCTACTTTCTGTCCCAGGAACTTCCAAAAGTTGCGTAGATAAACACCTTTGCCGTAACATACGACAGCAAGAGCAACTGTGATAACTGCGATTCCTGTAACGTTCGGTGTGCTTATCATGACTGTGGGACACTTAGTAGAGTAGTGATCTGAATTAACACATATGAGGGTGAGTAGACATATACTTTATACCCATATGTGCCAATTGGTGATAAGACGGCACGGGATCAAAATTTCCGCTACGGTAGTAGTGGGTTTTTCCGTACCATGGCCGTAGGGCGTGACACGGGTAGGGTTTGCCCGGGTACCCGCCCGGGCAACACCCACGGGTGACTTGTGGGTCGGGTGGTACGGGTCGTGGGTACCCATTGTGGCTCACCCGCGACGGGTACGGGTAGAGGTCCTGCAAAAATTGGCTACCCGTGGGTACCCACGGGTAGGAGACTTAACTTAGTGGCAGTGTTCCTTTGACCATGATCTGTTGTTAATAACTTGTTATCGATGGATTATCTCTACACGACGCCAACCGCAATGTCTTAGATTCATTATGATTAGTGCTGCCGTGGTCCGCTTCGGTCCGGTTCAGAGGGCCTTGGACGAGAACCCAGAACCGAACCATCAAGAACAGTTCTTAAGGGTCCGGTTCGGTTTTTTTGCGGTCCGAACGCGAACCGAACCGTATATTTTTCAAAGTGCCAAAAAAAAACATTCACAATACATCTACATGACATTGGGTAGCTAGTCTAACTACATTCCAGCCGCATGCCCCTCTGCCTCTACTGCTGCTGACATATGTCCATTCTTATAGGCTGCCTTCATCAATTGTAGTGCGGAGAATGTGGATGGTGCGAGTGCGTTGCAGCGCAGAGTCGATGTGATCCCCGCACTGGAGAAAGCGCGTTCAGATGAAACTGCACTGCCTTGAATGGGCAGGTAATCACGCACAACACGAGCTAGCATTGGATACTGCAGCGAATGTAACTGATCAAGAATGTAAGTGGGGAACCAATGAATTCAAGGGCTGACTTACACCCCACCACACCACAACATCGTCTGTCTCCTCCAATGGTGAAGTAAGGTAGGAGGAGAGCTCTTGATGAGGATCCCGCGTGCGATAGTCTGTGGCTTGACGTTCCATGATAGCGTCACGCATCCAGGAATCAGCTGTAACGAATTGAAGCTTTTCTCGTTAACGTGGCCATTGGCTCATTGGCATGTGGTCCTGGGGCCGGAGGCGCTTGATAATATTTATCAAACTAAGCATCCATCTAAAGTTAGAGACCGGCAGGATACTTAAGGTTGAATAGTACTTACCACCGCTTGAAGACGAGCTTTCCCTGTTCGCAACCTTCGTCATTGTGAGAGTGCGCTCCTCAGGATTCACCAAACTGAATAATGCGCACAATGGAAAACATCTTGGTGGTGCATTGTTTAAGGTGTTGGACCGTGTCAGGCATCACGCACAAGGTATCTTGATTTGTATTTCAATCACTTCACTTCATACTCATACATTCCATAGCTTGGCCATGTCACATGTGATAATGCTGCCAACAATGGCACGATGCTTGATGAGTTTGCACGGCTTTATCATCAGCGGCACCAAAAGAAGTTCCCAGTGGCGTGAAAGAAGGATAAAGTAAGTTCATTTACAACATATACTTTGTATCTAACAGTATCACAGTAGTTGTCTGGCACATGTCGTCAATCTGGGAACACAGACTTTAATTGCTACATACAGTAAATCTCCACACTACTCGCCACATGATCCCAAGGCACACGAACCGGACACTTCGAATAAAGGCGAGTGTGATGAGATAGGACTCGTCCATACCATTTGTGTCAAGGTAAGTCTATCTGATGTCTTCAATGCACTGAATTAACTCACACTGGCAATTTTTAAAGGAACGCTCATCAGCGAAATGGAAGGAGCTATACAAACGTGTTCAAGAAAAGGCCAATGTACCCCCAACCCAGCTTCTACTCGATATGAAGGTTCGTTGGTCGTCAACCTATGTTATGCTCAATCGTGCCGAGAGTAGCAAAGTGCATGTTGATCTTTTCGTATACGAGATGGGGTTACAGGAGTGGGATCTTACGAGGCGTGCTAAGATTGATTATTTAAGACTGACAAGTACAGAGTGGCTTCGTGTCGGCCAATTTGCCGACTTACTTTCAGTGCGTGTATGATTTATTTCGTCCATTTTTGCCTAACATTTTCTTGCAAGTATGCGGACATTGCCCAGCAGGCATTCTCATCGGATGCAGGAACTACACTACACCTAGTGGTTCCTGCGCTCGAGACACTCTACAAAGCATGGTCCTCTCGTGCGAGACTGGCTTAAGTATGCTCGATTTGAACTTGCACTGGATGCTGCTGCCAACAAGATTGACGAGTATTATGAGAAGACAACGAAGACTCCTGCATATATTATGGCTATGAGTTCGTCCATCTATTTATTGCATACACTGTGAATCGTGGTTGCTAACTTTGACATACAAGTACTCGATCCAACAGGCAAAATGGCTTACTTCAAGAAAAACTGGCCCGAAGATCTTCAGGAAGATGTCCTTGCCTGTGCGGAACTGAGTGGTAGGTCAAATGATGCTTCATATATCTTTTCATATCTGACAGATTTAAAAGTTTGAAGCTCGCTACCTCGAAATGGGTACAACTGCATCAGCGCAAGAATCTCGCGTCAAACAAGGAAAAGCAAGTTGTCTCAAGAAACTCATTCGCGAAACGCAAAGCTCGGACTGAAGACGAAGACGTTCCAACAATAGCGCCGTCAACTTGGGCTAAACCATGGCAGGCCGATTTCATGAACTATATCGACACATTCGAGGCACCACCTTTGCCTGGCATGAGCACGATCCAATGGTGGGGTGTACGTTCATTTTTTTTACTATTTGTTTCATATTCCTCACCTTCGAACAAGATTAATGGTCAAAGATACGGGCCAGTATGGTCCTCAATTGCGTGTGACTATCTATCTATTATGGCATCATCTGTTTCCAGCGAGCGTGCATTTTCTCAAGGTGGAATAACTATCAGCAAACGACACAACCGGCTCAAAGGGGATGTCGTCGAGGCCCTTCAATGTGTCAAATGTGCTATCCGCCATGATCTTCTGTTCCGCGAACCAGGGCCGTCATCTGTTGTGGAGGAGGAACTTCAAGTTGACGAGTTCGAAATTGAGGGTGGATTGGGGGAGAAGAGTGAAGACGTGGAGAAGGCTGAAGATGAGGGCTGGGATGGTCTATTGCTTGATGATGATGGTGACTCGGATTTCGAATCCAATAGTACTGACATCGAAACCTAGTACATATGTTTGTAGTATATTTCTTGCACCAATATTTCACATTTCATGTACTCAGGCCATGGCTCGAGCCGAAGCCAGGCCGAAGCCAGCCGTCAATCATGGCTTTGGCCTGGCCTGAATATTCTACGGGCCAGAGCCTTGCAAGGCCAGGCCAAAGCCACGGCTTTCAAGCCAAGCCGGGCCGGAACAACACTAGTCATAGTCCATCGCTGTTCAACATATGCTAACTTGTAGTTGGGGTCAAGCACTGTAACAAAATGAGACATGGACTCTGTTGAAGTACACAAGCTGAATATGCTTACAAAGCATAGGTAGCGGACTTCTACTGAGTTTCGGAGAAAACATATGATATGTATTGTACTTAGGAGATTTCTGAAAAATCTATCCTACTTGCACTCCTATTATCAGCCATCTATGAATATTCATTCTAAGCCTTCGTCCCAAGAGACTCGAGCAAAAAAAATGATACTTACCTAGACAGATAAAGTAGACGTCTGAGTCACTAGTACTTCTCAACATTCTTGAGACCCTTCCTAATGGCATCTGCGATTATTGCACTATTCTGGATTTCCTGCCATCGTCCCCCATGCACTAGCGAGACACTCTAAAGTAGGTATGGTCTGCCAGGCTGTTGGGTACGTGACCGAAGAGAACGATTGTTGCGCGGTCGCAGGTTCCTATAACAATCAGTAAATAAAATGAAAATGGATATACAAATAACTACCTTGAGGACATCATGCACTAGCCGTATCTTTCTCCAGTCGGCTCTATCAAGCTTGAAGTCACTATATGACTTGTTGCATAGCTTGGGGACTTCGTGGCTCTCATCGGCAAGAAGAGTGAAGTGGTTGACAGCAAGTTGTTCGGTTAAGCTGGTGATGTCAGTGTCCTTATCATGATCAATAGCGTGACAGATCTTGCATAGTAAGGTTGCCTGTGGGGTGGGTGCGACTCCATCAATGAAATGTCATGCAGCAAGATTCAAAATGTGTTCTTGACAGTGGATGCGGCGGGGACCTGGAAGCCAGTGGGTACCATCCTCGTCTATGGCCTTCGCTACTTCACTCATAGCAGTATTGTTATTTGAGGCATTGTCCGACGTCATCCATCCAACCTATGTGAGAGGAGTCAATCCACAGCTGAAGCCAGACTCCAGAAAACACACCTTATTGCGAATAGCATACCTGTCTATCGTCATAACAAGTATATTGCTAATATTGTGGCCACTGTGATTGCCTTCTATACGCATGAAATCAAGCTGCTCATTTTTGAGCTCCCACTGCAGCGGTTTGTTGGGAGGGCTCCAAATGTAATGCCCAGTAACTGAAAAAAGGTTCACCGATGATCGAGGTCCACGAGTCAAACATCATGGAGACTGCACTGTCAATATGCTAATGAAATGTTTTAAGACTGGTGCCACAATATAAGTAGGTCAAGACTCACCACTAGATGATCCTTGATATTTTCGACCATGGTCATTGCTTGAGACTTAATGGTATCCTGTTAACTTGGTGCGATGTGGGATGTCTTTTTCAGTCAGGGATGGACGTGCATACTGCAATAAACGTCGAAATGCTGGCTTATCAATTAATTGTATTGCCTGGCATGATGTAAATAAATTTCAAATGAATATAAACATAAAAAATCGACGTACCTCATCTTCCGTGACAATGAGTTCCATGATATATTCGAGTAGCCCTTCCTTGGTGAATGCGGGTGGTTTGCAAACAAGCTTGCCATCGAGAGTCATCTGCATTTGCATTTGCATTATGGTGACATCTTCTCTGGGTGGAATTGCACAAGAGTGCATTGTGATGCCTGCAGCATCACAACGCTCCTTGTAGACTTGAAAATGGGACTTTTTGTGATGGACAATGTGTGTGTGCAGTGTCGAAGTGCCTCCGCGAAACGTGTGCTTCTGTACTGGTTGACCAGCATCCCTTGTTTGAAAGTTATCGAAAGAAATATTGAAAAAAATATGGACAACTTACTTGCACAGGATACAGACCCACCCATCAGGTAAGTGGGTAAATATAGTCCTAACATCCGCCGTACATTCACTTTTTGAAAGCTAAATACAGGCGTTAGTCAAGACTCAAGGAAGACAATAAAATGAGGTACGTACAGTCAAAGTGGTGCCCCCATTCTTGGACTTAGCTTCATCGGCTTCATCATTGTCCTCTGGTTGGGGGATCAGCTCGTCAGCAGATGACTCTCCTAGATCAGGCATAGAAGGTATATCTTCATCTTCCAAGTCAAGAGGAGATAAGATTTGCATGGCGACTGCGACTTTCTTAGGTGCTGGATGGTCCATAGCGCTTGATAAAGCACGCTTCCTTGTGCCCGAAGATGAAGACAGCCCACAGGCATTGTCAGCATCACGAATACGAGCTGATGGTTTTGACGGCCAGCCAGAGTGCTGAGAACCAGCTGTGACTGTTGCCAGGGTGTGTCCAGCCTTGAGCAGAATGGAAAAGGCATCTTTTGTGGATGTAGTTGAAGATGATGGCTGGGCGGAAGGTGGGACCTGGGGCAGTGGTACTTCATCATCAGGATCATTGAAGAAGGTGATATCGGAAGCATCCTTGAGGGAGCCATCAGCATTAAGAGCACAGCAGTCTTCAGATATCGTCAGGCAAATAACTCACAATTTCGTTGTCGGCACCTTGTTTTATGCATGGAGCAAACCCAAACATCCCAGAGCAACGATATCCAAGGAGATCCGTTAGAGTTAACAGCCGGTGGAGGATCATGATGGTCCAGGAAGCATATAGACTGGAACAAGTAGATATCTGTGATATAGTTAAACATATGTCAGTCAGTGAGAGTCTTGAGAGTTGATTGATTAGTACTCACCTTCAAAAAGGCTAAAGGTAGCCTAATTAACCAATAGTGCAAATCCAGAAGACGACACTTTGATGTCGACATAGAGACCGACATTGTCCTAGTTGAAGTCAAAATCAAAGTTGAAGTCGAAGTCATGTCGAAGTTGAAGTTGACAATGGGTTCGGGGTTCGGAAATGGTTCAGGAAGGCTGAACCAGAACTGGACCATTTGGGAAGATCTAGAACCGGGAACCGTTTTCCGGTCTGGTTCTGGCTGGCACTGAGAACCATGGACCGAACCATGGAGAACCGGACCAAAAGTCCGGTTCGAACCATGGTTCTGGACCAGACCGCGGCAGCACTAATTATGATTATCAGGGTACAACTCATAAGTCCAGAGTCTCGACTCGGAGACTTGCAAACCTTGCAAGTTGCAACTAGTGATGTGCCTGGCCTGGCCTGGCCTGAAAGCCCAGGGCTTGGGCCTGGCTTTAGATGGCTTGGGCTTCGTCAAAACCCAGGCCAGGCCCTTCCAGAGGGCCTGGGATTGGCCTGGGCCTAGGCCAGGGCCTTTGAGATCAAAATGTGCACAATGATATATTTTACTATTCAAGTCAATTGTACATTTAAATATCAATATCAGAGTCCTCTGACTGCAAGGTACTACTGCCCTCATCACCACCCTCACAAAACTCGGCCTCCAACTCAACTTCTAGGACAGAGGTGGGAGCAGGCTCACGAAAAACCAAATCCCGCTGATACATGAAGCGAAGGACTTGAAGTGCCTCCACCACATCAGCCTTCAAGTGATTACATCGTTTCGTAATAGTCATCCCACCTATCATCAGCAAACTACTAATTTGGCAACAGATCTCACACTAATAACAAGCACACACAGATCCCAGCTACAAGGTCCACAGACATCACAAGCATTACAGAATAGCAATAGACATTTTAACAATTCGAATTGTAGCAAGGCAGGAGTAATAAAAAATCACAACAGTATATACTAGTATGCAGTACATAAATCAAGTACTACATACTATGTACGAGGCATGTATCAATAATCATCAAAACAACTTCGATATACTAGTAGTACGGTATTGTTAAACTAATGGCGCACTGTATCACCTTGAGAACTCAAACCAACGAATGTTGCAATACCACTTTTTTTCCTCTCTACATGAATGCACCCTACATTGAGGTTGGCCATTAACAGATGCATATTTGCGACTTCAACGCGACGGCGGTGGAGGTCCATAAGCACCATATGGTGCTCTAAGATGTAATTGGCCAGGGCTTTTTGAGCCTGACAAACCTTGCGTCTCGTTCTAGCTGCCTCAAGGGCCAGGTCGGAGTAGTCTTCCTCTTGTTCTGCTTGGTAGTAGAGTGAGGTGCAATCAAATTCCTGTTGACGGCAAATAAGAAGTGCAGAGGAACTCAGAACGCTGCATAACTCACAAGGTGCACCCCTCCTGGAAAGCCGTCCTCTTCTTTAATTAAGCACACCGATTGGGATGATGAATGATTTGATTGTCCAAATTGTCGGTTGTGACGACAAGTGCATGGGCAGCAGTGGTGCCTTGGAAAGTGATTCAGATTGGAATATAATGAGCATGCTGATCGAGAAGAAGGTGTAGAATGGTGAGAACTTGAAAGAGAAGAGTTTCTAGAAGGAGAAGAGGTTGTACAATAACAAGCAGGAGACAAGGCTAGAGGCTCCATATGATGATTGATGAACATTAGCTAATAACTTGAGTGTGTGAGGGAATTAGACTAGCGTGTGATAAACATAATAAACATACCAATGTCAATACCATCATGTCCAAAATGTGGAAAAATCTTCACGAAGGAGTCCAGTGTGACTCGCCACCTTAGCCAGCCCCGAACCTCATGCCATAGTTCTATTTGTGATATGGTCGACATTTCGCAGTTCATAGAGTTGGTTGAACCACACTGGCAATCCCAAGATTCTCCTTTGCCTCAGTTTCCTTCCAAAGACTACCATGACAGGGTTTCATATCCTGATGCTGGAGATGGAATGAGTGTTGACATTGGTGGAGACCACTTTGATGTAGCGGGAGAGGAATTTCAAAGTGCAGAGGAATGGTATGAAGGCACAGGGACTTGTTACTCTCAGGACGGCACAACCTTTCTGGATCTATTCGACACCAATGAGTATGCGAACTGCAGGAAAGATAATCTTTTTTACCCTTTTGCATCGAGGAATGAGTGGGAAGTCGCTGATTTTCTTCTTCGGTCCTTGCTCAGCATGGCAGCAATCAATGAATTTTTGGCACTCTCAATGGTATGTGATCTTCTGCGCTGGCACATAGTCCTTCCGATTAAAGCCTCTCCTCCTTTCTCTTCCTCACCCTCTTATTGACAATTGCCTTTACAGATTCGGGAACTAAACCTATCTTCCAAGAATGCTAAAGAATTACAAAGCTGTGCTGAGATGCTCCCCAAGGGACCGAGCTGGAAGTGCCAAATCGTTACCTCGCTTCACAACACAAAACACCCGATCCGACTATTCTGGAGGAATCCTGTCGAATGCTTAGAGAGTCTGTTCAGTAACCCCCTCTTCCATGACAAGCTCGACTTTGTCCCTCATCGCGTTTACACTGCTGCAGGGTGGCTTCTGCGTGTATATTCAGAGTGGCTGATGGGTGATTCTGCTTGGGACATCCAGGTACGTGCATCTGAAACTCTATAATTTACACCATCTCATCCTAGACTGTGCAGAGCCAACTGCCTAGAGGTGCTACAATCCTTGGGACAGTACTATCTTCCGACAAAACAAATGCCACTACTATGACTGGTGCCAGGGTCGCTCATCCACTTCTTCTAGGCCTTGCCAATATCCGCATGCGCACCCGCACCAAACTCTCGTCTAGGGCATTTCTACTTATGGCTCTCCTCCCCATCCCACAGTATTTGCACCCAAATCAATGGATGTGGGGTGTGCTCAAAGATTGCCTTATACACGAATGTCTTGCCATTGTTTTACGACCGTTGATGATAGCACCCAAGATTGGGATCATGATGTCAGATCTGGTAGGCAATGTTCGTCATTGTTATACGCCTCTTGCAGCCTATATTGTTGATACCCCTGAGGCATGTATGCTTGCATGCATGCGTGGCAAAACTTCTCCATTCACAATGGCGTCCTATCTCGAGTTTGGGGATGACTTTTGTCATCCTGAGCGTATGCGCTCTATCACACTTGACCAGCTTGCGAGCATCAAGGTCGACCCCAATAACCTCGAAGCTTTTTTTGAAGTGTGCACCGAATACCGGCTAAACAGTGTTCATGCGCCTTTCTGGATGTTCTGGCCGCATGCCAATCCCTCCATCTTTTTAACGTTAGAACTCCTGCATCACTGGCATAAAGAATTCTGGGATCATGATCTTCATTGGTGTCTTGCAGCTATTGGAGCGCTGGAACTTAATTTTAGGTTCTCGATTTTGCAGCCAATCACAGGGTACCGCCATTTCCCTGGTGGAATCTCAAATCTCAAGCAAGTCACGGGGAGAGTTCACCATGATGTTCAGTGCTACATCGTTGGTCTGATTGCAGGTGCGGCCCCTCATCGTTTTGTAATCGCGATCCATGCCCTTATGGATGTCCAATACATGGCGCAATCCCCTTCCCCCGACGATAACCTATTGACGTCTATCGACCAATCGCTCTTGACATTTCACCAAAACAAAGCTGTCATCATGACATTGGGCGTGCGGATGGGTGCGAAGAAACCGATCGACAATTGGTTCATACCTAAATTGGAGCTGATGCAGAGCATTACCACTAGTACACACAAAGTCGGTGCTCTCATTCAATGGTCTGCAGATGCCACTGAACACGCTCACATATCCAAAATCAAGGACCCCGCACGACACACCAACAATAACGACTACAATCTGCAAATATGTCGTCATTTAGATTGATTGGAGAAGCTACGGTGGTTTACCATTGCCATGACGTCAAAAAGTCACATTGTCGATCATGTTGTTGAAACATCACCTGAGGATGAGGGGGATGAGGAAGAGGGTAATGCGCATGATGATGATGAACCAACTGATCTGCGAACTGTGCTCTTGGAGGAGCTCAATTCCACATGCCTTACTACCAACTATTTCAACAAGGCCAGGGAAATAGCTACTGCGTTGCACCAAGCCAGCACTTACCTGGGCCTGCCTCAGACATTTACCGCCAGTAACGTTGCTATCCATCTGAACTACAATCCCACCCGCACTGGAATGAAACTTGATGACATTGCCGACACTTTCAACATACCAGACCTCTGCCATGCTCTTTCGGACTTCTTGCAACGTGATGCAAGGAACCAAAACCTAATTCATGGAGTTGGAGTTCCAAGAAGATCTCTTATCGACCGTCCTCCAACTCTTCCCTTTGATTGTGCTCAAGTATGGCACACAGTTCGCTTACAACAGGTTTCATATCATGATTCGAGCACTGCCTTACCGGCGCAAACCTTGCATGCCTCTCCTTCATCCTCTGAGTGGTTGAAAGGCCGACGGGATGCCGTCCTTGTCAATATTTATGGACAGTATGAATGGCCCCAGTCTGGATTAAAGGGTAAGCCCATTTCTATTCATCAAGTTGGCTTATGTGTATTGGCCCCCTCAGGACACACTGTCTGTGAATTGCAGGTTATCATGCACCCAATGCCTCGATGAGGTTCTCGTATTGGATGGCAAGATCAGTACATATGTTATGTCCACAACATGAAGATTGGTGCGGTTGATCCTGTTACTGGGATGCACATTTTGAAGTGTGCTAGGCATGCCAATGGTACTCCAGTGGGTGACATAGTTCCCCTCCAGCAAGTTCGTTCGTTTATCAATCTCATTCCTCAATTTGGGGCAGTAGCGGACACACGGTTGACGAAAACGACTTCATCACATTATTCTTCATCTTTTTTTTCAACAAGTATTTTGAAAAGCAGATCTATGATACTCTTTACTACACTTCGCAAGGATAGACAGTACATACCAGTATACGTTGAATCAATACACATCGTGATATTGAAGGAGAATCAACACCACACAACAAACACCGCACAATGGCCAATGTAAGCCAACTTGAGTTCTGGTTGATGCCATGGCAACAAAATGCTGGAAAACACCACAGTCTCATCCCTCGTTGACATTGACCGGCTTCTCTGTGATAGAATCACCTCTATTGGCGTCCCTGTTGGTGGATTGCCGTGCACCTTGGACACCATCAAACCCCTCCTCAAGTGTGAGTTGGAATTCTGTGTCATTCATGAAGGTGTTGGCAATGCAGTTGGATTGCATTTCGAGCCCTCCATTTTCAACCAAATCGTTCCTCGAACCAATATTAAGGCAGGGAGCCTCAAACTAATCAAGTACAATAGACTTGATGGACCACCTGCATACTCTAGCGAGGGATGGACATTCAATCGCAGCAAACGAGTCAAACAGAGTGAAGACTTTGATTCAGATACCGACATACTGCAGGACAATGAAGGCTCAGACACAGAGATCAACAGGGACATAGACTCGGAGGATGATGAAGACTCAGGTGCAGATGATGGCAGTGGCGCGAAGCTCAATTATGAGGGTTCACTCAGATCGGCGATCCTCAGAGGAGATCAACTAGTTGAACTTGAAGAGAGTTGGGATGGCCTTGAATTTAAAAATGGGTCAAAGAAAAGACAACGACGGGTGGTGCACACCACTGAGACAGACCTGCAGTGTCTCTTTTATACTATACAGTATCACTTGTGCAACACGCTGAAGGACAACATCCCCTACACATTTGCGATGGGTGCCTGGTACTGGACTGCAGAGTTCTCTACCACTGCCATTCCAGATGAATTCAATGCACAGAAGCCTGATTTATCCCTGTTCGACTTCGCACTCCTGAAGGAACAGAAATCATGGGCAAATGTCCTGACCTTCGTGGAGCATACCTCTTCTGATCTTTCTAAGAATCGAGACTTACCAATATATTGGGGGGTAGCAATCAAAACATATCTAATCATGCGAGAGCAACCATGGCGTCAATTCGTACTTGCCTACTCAATCAGCGTGAATATGCTCCATGCACATTATTTCGACTGCTCTGGCATCATCATATTCCTTCCTTTCTATATCCACAAGTGCCCCAGCTCTATACACCTCTGTGATGCATTAGCTGCCCTCACACTTCCAGATAGGCACCACCTGGGCCTTGATCCCACTTGTTAAGGTCGTACTCTTGTAGGATCAGATCTGAAGGACTTCGGCCTCAGCTCGTACGCTGTGCCCCTTTCCCAAGTACTGTCCCTTATTTCAAAGTACTAACGATAACGCGTCCGAAGGTCCGGACGGGTCTCGTAGTATATCCGGATGTCTTCCGGATATCGGAAACGTATATAAGACTAATCCGGATGTATCCGAACTAGAAACTAACAGAGTAAGACTACCCGAAGGTAGAGCCGAGGATATAGACTATCGGAATCTATCTGAAGTCTCAGAGGGTGACAAGAGTAAGAAGGACTCAAGTCCGGAGGACAGAAAGAGGACAAACTAAGATGATATTCGAACTGAGGTACTACAGGACATATACACGAGTTTATATACTATGAGGATAACGGAAGTATCAGTAAGCAAAGGTCCGAGGCTATGTATGAAGCATGTGCAAAGGTTATCAAACGCGAGTCGGAAATGAGACATAGGTTAACGGATCAGTAATCATACCGGTAATAAGTATAACCGAAACACCGGGAAGAGGAAATACCGAATAGGCTGTGTTTAACGTTATATGAACAGGAAATGAATTAGAAAGCTTATCGTAAATCAGATCGGAAGCGGATCTATACATCGGATTGGATCGGATCTCAGGGTCCGAAGTCCGGAAGAGAAGCGTGAATATATGGGATATGACAGTATCCCCCCCTTAGGGCCGATCCCTAGAGGCACAAGAACCATTGGTCCGGACCAGATGAGATTATCGCGAGATGATGGAGAAGTTAATGGGAGAAGCGTCTGAGTTCAGAATCGGACAGGTATACTCAAGGACGGACGTCCCAGGATGATTCTTCCTTTCCCACTTTTTACTCTCTATAACGCTCTATCGAAAATGTCTGGCAACACCTCCGGATCTCAGAAGACTGCTGAGCAGAAACTGCTGGAACTTCAACAGCAACTAGTGGACGCTGAAGCTGTGGCTCGGAAGGAGGAGGAGGAGATTCGGAAGCGTCAGGAGGAGGAGCGGAAGCGTGAAGAGGAACGGAAGATTCAGGAGGATCTTAAGAGGATTCAAGAGTCCGAAATTCGGGTGGAGGCAGAAAACAAACGGCGCAGGGAGATAGTAGAGGAAATGGTGAGTTTTGGATGGTTATGATGGTTTTGCCTGACGGATGAAAAGTCTCGTGCCATTTCCGCTGACAAGGACAGATCCTGCAAGCGTTGCAGTGACAGAGGCCGGACTTGCCTTTGGACGGATGCGGAGAGCAATGCTCTGGTGAGTTAATCCGCGTTTTTTCGGATCCGAGTGTTTTGACGTCCGGATAGGTCAAGTCTTGCGATATCTGCTGGAAGGACAAGGCTACGTGCCCCGGACGACCCGGAACTGTCAAGGTGCCCAAGGGCAAGAAGAGGAAGCATGCTGCCGGATCTCCATCTCCGAAGGGTAAAGGTAAGAAACGTCAGAAGAGTCCGACTCCTGAAGATCCAGAGAAGATGGAGATGGAATACGATGATCAGGCTTGGGTGGCCGCAGCCAACAGTATAGTGGTGGAGCTGGCTAGGACTAACACTCTTTTGGAGAGAAGTATTCAGGCGGCGGAAGGCAGCAGGGCTGCAGCGGACCGGATGAGCTCCGGAATTGAGCTGTTCCTTCAGCAACAAAGGGAATTTCAAGCCATGTTGTTCGGACATATTCGGAAGGGATTTCGGACGTTCCGGGTCCAGAGGAGGAAGATGAGGTGATGGAAAAGGCGTCCGGAAGTGATGCAGGCGGATCCGGAGAGGCGGATGGGTCTATGGAGATGTAGGAATTTCTGGTCCGTTTCTGTTTCTTCCCTAAATGTACTTGTATTTCGTATGCACACTATGTACTTCAAAGTTGAATAGGACCGGGTTTGTTCGGATATGCAGCGTGGAAGTCCGAAACTAGTTCGGATGTGTTTCCGAGCTCCGTTGCAAGCAACCATGAAGTCTCCTCGTCCGTTCCTTCATATCCGGACCATCGGACGAGGTATAGGAGTTGACATTGTCTTCTCCAACGGTCTAATTTTGAGTCCAAGACTTCGGATATCTCATATTCAGGTTCTCCGTCGACTTCGACCGGAGGCGGAGGCGATTGGATACGATTAGGAATGGTATTGAGTGTGGCTGGTTCTAATTGTGAGACATGGAAAACTGGGTGTACGGAGCGCATGGAATCCGGAAGTCGGATGGTGAAAGAATGCGTGCCCGGACGAGCTATGATTTCGAATGGACCTAAGTTCTTTTCCGAGAGTTTCTTGGATGGACGGGTGGATCGGAAGTATTTTGCTTTGACGAAGACCGGATCTCCGATTTTCATATCCGGAGCGGGTTTCCGTTTGGCGTCCGCAGGTCCTTGATATCTTTCTTGTGTGTGGGCCATTTCTTCTCGGAGGAACTGATGGAGTTCGTCAAGGTCTATTGCATAGTCTTGTGCGCGGGCGGATGAGAGGTCACGTTCCGGATGAACGGATAGGTTCGGATGATATCCCTTATTGGCAAAGAAGGGAGATACTCTGGTAGTAGCACTCGGAGCGTTGTTATAAGCGAATTCTGCCAAGGGAAGTAGTTCCAACCAGTTATCCTGCTGATAGTTGCAGTATATCCGGAGGTATTGTTCAAGGGTTTGGTTCGCTCGTTCGGTTTGTCCGTCTCCTTCTGGATGATATCCGGACGTGAAGTGGAGGACCATATCTAATGCTTTTCCTAAGGACCGGAAGAAATGCGATACGAATTCTGTTCCTCGGTCCGAAGTGACATGGGATGGAACTCCGTGCTTGGAAAACACATGGAGGACGAATAGACAAGCGAGATCCGGAGAGGTAATGGTGTCGTGGGTAGGGATGAATATAGCTTGTTTGGATAGACAGTCGATTACGACGAGGATGGCTGTAAAGCCGGATGAGTCCGGAAGATGCTCGATGAAATCCATGGATATAGAATTCCAAGGCTTTTCCGGTATGGGAAGCTGCTTAAGCAATCTGTAGGGTTTGTGTCTCAGAACCTTAGCTCGGCCGCAGGAAGTGCAGGACTTGACATAGTCCTTGACATAGGTGCGGATTCCTGGCCAAGTGTACTCGCATCGGATAAGGTCTAACGTCCGATTCTGTCCGAAGTGTCCGGACAACGGATGATCATGAGTATTCTGGAGGACGCGAAGACAGAGGTTATTAGATTCTGGAACATATATACGGTTGTCGCAGCGGAGGAAACCACTATCATCTACCGTCCATCTCGGACCCGAAGGTTCCGGAAGATGTTCGGATGCGATAGGGTCGGTGGGAAGTGCGGTCAGGATGTCTTTCCGGAGCTGGTCGATATCAATCAGAACGGCTGCCCTAAGAACCGGAGTTACTAGAGTTGAAGCTCGAAGGGACAAAGCTAACTGTTCCGAAGTGAATACCGGACGGAAATTATGAGGATTGACTCGAGCGTAGTCCTTATCCCCCTCTTTGGGGTAGACGTCCCAGCGTCTAGTAAGGGAATCCGGTTTAGCTCTGAGCTTTCCGGGACGGAAACGGATGACGAGGTTAAACTGATGGAGGAATTCCGACCAGCGGGCCTGACGGCGAGAGAGGAGTTTTGTGGTAGAGAAATACTCAAGGTTCTTATGGTCCGTGACAACGTCTATCGGCTCGGCAGAGCCTTCAAGGTAATGTCGCCACGTTTGAAAAGCTTCATGGATGGCTAGAAGTTCCTTATCGTGAGTGTCGTAGTTGAGTTCCAGAGCAGTAAGCATCCAAGAATAAAATGCTACCGGACGAAGCTCTGAGTCCGGACATACTATGGAAAGTATTCCGGCTATAGCGTAGTCAGAGGCGTCGGTTTCTACGACTATCGGAACATTCGGAATCCAGTGTGTAAGCACCGGAGCGGACGTGAAAGCTTTCTTGAGTGTTTCAAAGGACTTCCGACAATCATCGGAAAAATCCCAAGTAACCCCCTTGCGGGTAAGACAGGTGAGCGGAACTACGATGTCCAAGTAATTGAAAATGAATCGACGATAGAAATTTGCGAATCCGAGGAAGGATTGAATATCCTTAACTTTCCGAGGTTCCGGCCAATCAATGATGGACTGGATCTTCTCGGACGACATGGTCAAGCCATCCGGAGATAGGATGTAACCAAGGTATTCAATGGATGTGGTATGGAATGCACATTTTTCGGGTTTAGCATAGAGTCGATGTTTTCGGAGACGGAGAAGGACTTCTCGGACATGTTCCTTATGGGATGCAAGGTCTTGGGAATAGATGAGGATGTCGTCCAGATATACGATAACGCATACATCCAGCATATCAGCAAACACGCTATTGACAAAGCGTTGGAATGCAGCCGGAGCGTTAGTGAGACCTTCCGGCATCACCAACCATTCATACGAGCCATAACGCGTTCGGAACGCGGTCTTCCATTCGTCTCCGTCCGCTATCCGGACGAGATGGTAAGCGGATCGGAGGTCGATTTTGGTATAGACTTTAGCGCGGCTCAGAGAGTCTAGGAGGTCGGTAATGAGAGGTAATGGATATCGGTCTTTCTTGGTAATCTGGTTAAGTCCATGGAAATCTACACAGAGGCGAAGGGAGCCATCCTTTTTCTTGACAAACAGGACAGGAGCTCCGTGAGAAGAGGATGAGGAACGGAGGAGTCCGGAGGAAATGTTTTCATCAAGAAACTTCCGGAGGGCTGCAAGCTCAACTGCAGATAGAGAATAAATGGTTCCGAGGGCCGGACTAGTTCCTTCCTCTAACTCGATTTTGAGATCATAGGGACGATGAGGAGGAAGTTGGCTAGCTTTGCCCTTATCGAACACATCTGAGAATTCGTGATATTCCGGAGGAATTCCGGACAGGTCCGGAAGATTGGACGAAAGGGAAGCGGACCAGAGGTCTACACCGGTCGGACGAAGGTAGATGCTGAACTGTTCCGATCCTTCCAATTTGCAGGCCCGGCAAAAGGCTACTGCATTGATCAAGGAAATGTTGGGGATGGTTTTATCAGCAGAGGTTCCGGATGTAGTCGGAGGAGGTAAATCTTCCATCGGAGGATGAGGATCCAGAGACGGAAGCGACGTTGGAGGTGTCGAAGGCATTCCATGAGAAGTCGTTCGGAAATCGATGCTGCCCGAAACCCAGTCAATCAACGGATTGTGTAGGGTGAGCCAGCTATGTATATCCAAGAACGATAAAACAAGAAGAATCCAACGGAGTAACGTAAAACGTATCGGAGGTAACTACACTGGACGGAAAACGGATAGGCAAATCTATAGCTTCGGAAATCATATTATTACAAGTACCATCAAACAAACAGAGAGAAAGCAGAGATATCGGATATGTAGGAATTTTATTTTTTCGGACGAAATCTGAGTCTATAAAACAGTGAGAGGAACCACAATCAATTAGTGAAGGAAAATCAGAAATATCAGGAAAAGTAGGAATAGAAACGCATGGACAAAGAGAGTTCAGATCGGAAAGAGAAACAGCATTGAGACGTAGCTCCGTTGCATGGGTAGAGTCAACGCAACCCTCATCCCGTGCGGAGTCAGGAGGGTTGCGGACTATTTTTTTGCTTCATCTGAAGCCTCCGGTTTGTCTTCCAGAGTTACTACTGCAGCATGGCCTTTGGCAGCGCACGAAGTAGACTTGGTGCATTCCCGAGCTGAATGGCCGGGTCCGCCGCAGAATAGACAGAGTTTATTATCCATCCGTCTCTTACGTTCTTCGGACGTGAGCTTTCCATCCTTTCCTAACTTGGAGGTAAGGTCCGGAGGTTTAGAAATGGAAGATGATGCGGAAGTAGCGGGTTTGTCGGATTTGTACCTCGAAGGTCCGGACGAGTTGGAACTCGTCCGATCGGACGTGGTTTGCTTAGGAGGAGTGGAGGTGGTGGGTTTAGTTTCGCAGGCGACTTCTCCCTTCCGTTCCCAGTATCGAGCGTCGATAGTCTGGGCAAGGATCTTGTATTTGGAAAGGGTGGAAGGTTTACCCATGCAACTGATTTCGTCTTTGATACAAGCCAGAAGTCCATTATAGAATTGGCGTCTTAGGGCACCATCACCCCAGCCACGGACTTGTGAAGCAAGATGCTGAAATTCAACAACATATTTATTAATGCGTTGTCCATCACGCATATGAAGTTGCTCCAATTGCATTTCCACGTCTCCGGACGGATCGTGTGGTCCGAAATTGGTTTGGAGTTCAAGCATGAACGCGGAGTAATCATCCATCCAATCCGGATGATCATTGTCCTCGTCAGCTAGGAGATCTGGTTTGAACCACTCGAGTGCCATACCCTTAAGGTAGGATTGGGCGAAGTTGACTTTTGCCCGTCCGGAACGGAAGGCTTTGGGTTTGCTTTGGAAGTGAAGCTCGCATTGGACGAAGAATGCACGAAGCTTCCGAGGCTCAGTGCCATCGAAAGTATCGGGCTCACGGATCTTGACTTTAGAATCTTCGGACGAGGCCGGACGACGATTGTTGCGTGCGAGGTTGTCGATGGCTTGAGAAAGCCGAAGCATGACACGGTCTTGTGGGTTTAACCCGTCAAATTCATCGTCGTTGTCATCCGGTTCATCATCCGGATCACCTCCGAAGTCATCCGGAGGGTTTCCACCGGGAGTATCTTCATCGTCCGGAGGTCCTTCGTCATCCGGATCACCTCCGGCAGGAGTGCGCGTAGGGGTTTCCGGATGCGGACGATTCATGAGTTGCGAAATACTTTGAGCAGGACCGCATGATACACGGCGCTGAGAGAAACTGGTGAAGGCGTTAACTACGGATGTCGGATCGCGTCGGGTGGATGAAAGTCTGACAGCGTGCAAAGCGGCTTGGTTTACTTTAGTAGGAGCCATGATATGAGTAAGTGTACTTGGAAAGGTGTGAGTTCGAATATACTGTTAAGGTCGTGCTCTTGTAGGATCAGATCTGAAGGACTTCGGCCTCAGCTCGTACGCTGTGCCCCTTTCCCAAGTACTGTCCCTTATTTCAAAGTACTAACGATAACGCATCCGAAGGTCCGGACGGGTCTCGTAGTATATCCGGATGTCTTCCGGATATCGGAAACGTATATAAGACTAATCCGGATGTATCCGAACTAGAAACTAACAGAGTAAGACTACCCGAAGGTAGAGCCGAGGATATAGACTATCGGAATCTATCCGAAGTCTCAGAGGGTGACAAGAGTAAGAAGGACTCAAGTCCGGAGGACAGAAAGAGGACAAACTAAGATGATATTCGAACTGAGGTACTACAGGACATATACACGAGTTTATATACTATGAGGATAACGGAAGTATCAGTAAGCAAAGGTCCGAGGCTATGTATGAAGCATGTGCAAAGGTTATCAAACGCGAGTCGGAAATGAGACATAGGTTAACGGATCAGTAATCATACCGGTAATAAGTATAACCGAAACACCGGGAAGAGGAAATACCGAATAGGCTGTGTTTAACGTTATATGAACAGGAAATGAATTAGAAAGCTTATCGTAAATCAGATCGGAAGCGGATCTATACATCGGACCGGATCGGATCTCAGGGTCCGAAGTCCGGAAGAGAAGCGTGAATATATGGGATATGACACCACTATTCACATGTGTCATGTTGCGTGTAATGGCACCCATGACAATCTTGCAGATGGGGCGATAGGCTGGGTGCAAGACAACAAGCACAACATCTATTCAATCATGGCTCTGCTGTGGAAGAGTCATGGATTTTTCTGCAGAGGAACGACCTGCTATCAGGTTAGAAACAAGGAAGGAGTAGAGTATGCTCTAAAAGATTGTTGGGTGGAGGAGTCGAAAAAAATGCACGAACCAACCATCCTGAGGATGCTTAAGGGTACTCCTAATGTCGTCGAATTTATTGACGACTGGGATGTCCATTATGAGGGGCAGCCTGATTGTACAGCGCGTATTCACAAGGAATATAACCAGGATCAACAAGACGACATCTCATTCTGCAATAGATTTCACTGGCGTCTTCTCTTGAGCCCTTGCGGAGAGCCTCTCTCTCAATTCAACTCTAGAATGGAGCTGATCAGGGCTTTTCGTCAATTTGTAATCGGTGAGTCATATCGAATGCGCAGAACATAAATGCGCTCATGATTATTTGTTTTAGCTCACCGTGCAATGATTGAGAGACGAGTCCTACACGGCGTAGGGATTCATTTCTGGCTGGGCTTATAGAGACTGTTTTTACCTTACCTTATGTTGGCACTTTTGTAGCTTACATAAGCAATCAATCTTTTCACCAGTTACCAGTATGAGTCTGAGTGCTCAGTAGTTTTCTATGATATTTCCTCTCCTCTGAGCCTTAAGCCTAGTCCAGAAACCCTTTAGGGTCGAATAGCAGCTAGGTTCTGCAAGACCCAACATATTGTTCAGACTCACCATCTGAATTGTTGTACCTTCAATGGTGACCTCAGTCCCAACAATTTTGTTATCTATAAAGGTACTGGCTGCTTCATAGACCTCGACCATGCTGCAATTTTGGCAGTGAATATGACCAGCACTTATTCACCTGGTACTGTAAGTTTTTTTTCTGAAATTTGCCGTGCGTGCTGTCAATTTTATTGTTACAGGGTACTATGCCATATATCTCCATCTGTATTCTCCAGAGCATGATGAACATGACCTTCTTGGACACCAACACCAACCTGGGCGACATTGATCTGGTGTAGAGACTCATGCCTCTCATTGCGTGATATGGTAGTTTTCACTAGGGAGTACATGGCATGAACTCATAGCACTACTCTGTGTGCTATCCACAGCTATTCCTATATGAGGTGCAGCTTTCCCGCGCAACGCGCGCCATGCGC
The DNA here is from genome assembly GCF_016647785.1 of Suillus fuscotomentosus. Taxonomy (NCBI): domain Eukaryota; kingdom Fungi; phylum Basidiomycota; class Agaricomycetes; order Boletales; family Suillaceae; genus Suillus; species Suillus fuscotomentosus. The sequence continues at coordinate 555,428 of NW_024539537.1, forward strand.
GCACCATTCCCACGCTTCACGATGTATACACGCGCGCGTATTCCCGCGCTTGAGCACCCTATAGCGCCAGCCATCCAGAAGCATCCATCCACTGTCCACCAAGCTCCCTAGTGCGTATATTTCCATTTCTCTCATTTGCATATTGTTCCACCTTATATTTATCATGGACCCTTACTTATATATATCTTTACATACCTACTCGGTAGCGCTTTGGCTCCGCATGACCACGCTTAGGTGTGCTATATAAGCGCCAGCAGTACATACACCAGACTGGACCTTTCACAACTTACTTTCCAACTAACTTTTGACCTTACCTTACTTTTTGACTTGAGAACTACCCACTTACTACCTAGCAGAACATAGTTGAAACCTATTCTTTTACATCTCGCACTCTCACAGCTCTATCTTGCATTATATCATCACTTAAGCTTACTCTCTCTCATTTCTGCATACTTGCGCGCGCTTTCCCGCACTTCGCGCTAATATGCGCGCATGTTCCCACGCCTTGCGCGCACCTGTACTTTCTTGCGCTCCACTTCAGCGCATACTTCTAGATCCTCACTGGACTCGCTTCCCCTTTAGGGTCGAACGCACTCATCTTCTCAAGCATAGCAGACTAGGCAACGCGCGACCTTACAACATTTATAGATACAGTCTGGAGCCTTGTTCATTCCTTGCAGTATTTTTGTTTCTACACCAGGCAATGACGTCGCCCCGGGCAATGATGTTCAACAGCTGATTGAACACAAGCCCTCTGATGACCTGGAGTCATTGTTTTATATATTTTTCGAGTTTGTTGCAAAGTATGGGGGGCCATGCAGTGAATTGTCACCATCCTGGACTCGAGACTCGCTGCCTTGGGCAAGCCCCTATGAGGCCTTGGGCAAGGCCGATCTCAGAGGGCTTCTGGGCACCTGCTGTTTCGCGAAAGTGGGGGTCGTCCTGGACCCAAATTTTATGGTGAAGATGACCTCGGATTACTTCACTGTGTTTAGGCCTCTCGTCCAACAATGGCAGACTCTGGTTTGCCTCGCAAACAAGCCCAACAAGGCAGAGAGAATAGAGACCACTCACGAGAAGGTTCTCGAGATTTTGACCCTGTTTATCAACAGCTATGTTGAAATCGCACCTACTACTAAGCCCTCAGCAGGGTCCGCTTCCATAGGTCATCCTCCAATTCTTGAGGCAGGACCTTCAAAACTTCCACTGCATCGTTCCACCCAGAATCTCAAGAAGTCTCGCTGAGAATATTTTTGTCTGCCGTGTCCCTTGGCCGATTGCATCTTAGAGTACCATATAGTGCTTATGTACCTCCACCGCCATCGTGTTGAAGTCGCAAATATTCATCTATTAACGGCCAACCTCAACGTAGGGTGCATTCATATAGACAACATTCATTGGTTCAAGTTCTTGAGGTGATACTATTAGGTTTTTCAAGTTCAGCTATGTTGTTTTTTTGATGATTATTGACACATGCCTCGCCTATACAGTGGCTCAAAAAAGTGTCCCAATGTTTGTAGCTTTTCACGTAATTGCTATATCATGAGTCAAGACGTGGAAATATGACTAAGCTATAGGAAGATGTCGGAAAGGTCTGCTTCTCAGCTTCATTTCGGTTTCCTATACCGTGGGAAAATAATGACATTATGTGAAGATATGAGTATTTTAATTTGATGACTCATTGGGACACTTTTTTGACTTTGAGTTTAACTAATGTAATCTCTATAATTCTAGTACTGTGTGTGACCTCCTTCTGCCCCAATCACTTCTGCCACTCTTCTAGACATATTGTCTATCAATTTTGGGTATTCCTCTTTGGTGATTCCATCATACTCTGCTGTAACACTGTCTCATAGTTGGAATAACCCCTATGGTGAATCTTGATATGCTATAAGTAATTTCTTGAGTGATTCTCAGAGGTATTCAATAGGGTTGATGTCTTGGGTCTATGTTGAACATGATAGAATAGTAATATTATGGTCTTTAAGTTATTTGGTAGCCAATCTAGAAGGTTGCTCTATAAGACTTAAGATCTCTTAATCACTATATTCTAATTTAAAAGGCTGCTGATGTTAATAAAGTGACTAAATTGATTATTTCCATCATTCCTATGACTATCTCTACTCAAATAGTCAGACAGACTCTCAAGACAGCCCATCTTAAAGCTATAATCAAGAAAAACAGATTCTTCTGTCTCCAACCTATAAAAAGAAAAGACAAGATGCTACTTTCAAGTACAAATATTAGACTGCTGATAGCCGAAAGAGGTTTATCTAGTTAGATATGGTTAAAATCAATAGGATGAGATCATATGGCAAGGAATTTGTATTAAAATAGATAGGACAATCATTAAGATAAAGAAAAGTTAAATACACACCTTAAGTTTCAAGATGAAAACTTGATGGTATAGGACTATATGAGATAAAATGGAATGGGAATTTTCTATGAAGCAAAGGGGAGGATGAATACAGAGTAGTAAATACTCATTTGACAGGAATGTCTGCTAAGAAGCATGCAGGAGTTATAAGTTAATGAAGAAGATACTGTTTTGTGATAAGACAATGACCCTAAGTATACCTCTAAATCAGCCACCAATAGCCTGCAGACCATGATATTACTATTCTATCATGTTCAACATAGACCTAAGACATCAACCCTATTGAATACCTCTGAGAATCACTCAAGAAATTACTTATAGCATATCAAGATTCACCATAGGGGTTATTCCAACTATGAGACAGTGTTACAGCAGAGTATGATGGAATCACCAAAGAGGAATACCCAAAATTGATAGACAATATGTCTAGAAGAGTGGCAGAAGTGATTGGGGCAGAAGGAGGTCACACACAGTACTAGAATTATAGAGATTACATTAGTTAAACTCAAAGTCAAAAAAGTGTCCCAATGAGTCATCAAATTAAAATACTCATATCTTCACATAATGTCATTATTTTCCCACGGTATAGGAAACCGAAATGAAGCTGAGAAGCAGACCTTTCCGACATCTTCCTATAGCTTAGTCATATTTCCACGTCTTGACTCATGATATAGCAATTACGTGAAAAGCTACAAACATTGGGACACTTTTTTGAGCCACTGTATGCAGTACTGGATTTATGTACTATTTTCTTTCCTTGTCTTTTCTAGCCATTCTCTCATCATAATCTTTTGTTGCGCTTTGTAGCTTATATAATCAATGACTACTAAAGCGCTAGATCCAGTATTACATACATATCCGGCTTGCCCGATGCCTCCAAGGAAGAGGGCCAAATATTCCACCTCAGCAGCACCTCCCTCTCAATGAAGCGAGAGAAGCATGCGAGGTGTTGGTGGTCATGCAGTGCAACTGAAAAAGACTGGAGAAACGTTAGCAGCCCCAACAAGGAAAGGATGTGTGGAGCCCACTATTGAAAGGAGCGATTCAGATGCAGAAGAAAATCCTATGGCTCCATCACAGCTTCGAAAAATGAAGAAAAATGTAATTGCTCATTTTTCTAACTGCTGTAAGCTAATGTCATTTCCTAAGCAGCATTCCGTTACAGCCAACAACCAAGTTAGGCCAGGACCTCAGCCCTCTTGCACTTCTCAACCAACCCTTCACACTACTCAGGCTTTGGCGAGGTTTGGGTTCAAGCCGCCCACATCCAGTATTCGGAAGACTGGTGCTACCCATATGAAGGCACGCCAAGTAGCAGACCAAGACATCACAGAAGACAGGGATTTTGAGCGTGATGGGGATTCTGACTTACAGCCTGAGCACGATAGGGATTTTGACTTGCAACACAACAATCAGGGTGAATCCGACAGTGCTAGCGAGAACGGCAACCAGGGTCCAGATGATAATCCCAGGGAAGATGAAGACAGTCAAATGCAAGTGTTCTACTTCTCTACCTTCATCGTCCTTCATTCATTCCTGTCGCAGGGACCAGAATCAATCCACATGTCAGCAAAGGAACCAAGTGGATGGTTTTGACAACGATCTCGAAGGTGGAATGCATGATTTTGATCAAGGTATCGACGACAAGCCCAATGATGCAGCTCGACAGACATCACAGGAAGGTGTATAAATTTTTCATAATGTTTGCCTAGTCACATTTTTTTAGGATGTTGTTGATGTCCTCGAGCTTCATCAGGCAAAGAATGGATGGCACAAGGCTCCTTCGCAGGCTTCCCTCTTGAGAACAAAATATAGTCAATGTCCCCACCGCTCGAAGTCACCTGGTTGACCCTCACCTTGACGCGCTTCTCCTGCTCGAGTGCAGCATAGGTACTCACCCCCGCATCACTCACGTACTTCTTCCACTCATTCAAGGTCTTGTAGGCATACAAGATCTCCACGTCGGCACACAAGATCTCCACGTTCATGCTCTCCATCAGCTCATTAACACAGACATTGACTGTCTGTGTGCGCTTCTTCCTCCCACATACAGTCTCCTCTTCAGCGTTCTCCATCTCAGCCAACCCAGTCCTCAAATCACATACAGCCCTCCTCCCAGGGACACTCTTCGTTGCAGTCCTTTCCCAAGGACACTTCTCCATCTGATCGCGCAACATCACCCACTCTTCGTGGTCGCTCTTCTAGTACCACACCTGAGCCAGATTCATGCAGCAGCAAGACCATCAGGGAACGAAAGATCAAACCAACTCAAGAGGACCCCGCAAAGCTCGGCTTCTATCCACCTTCCTGGCAAGCATTTTTGCAGGCAGCAAAGGTGGAAATGTGTCTCCAAGCTGTCCTAACACATCCTATTCCATAACACGGAGACACTCTACAACTTGCACAAGAAGTCTTGGATGCTGAACTCTGGAGGTTTCACAAGAAGAAGATCAAAATGGATAAAGTAAGTGTTTATTGCGCCACCAGACCTGAATCTCATCGTTTACAAGGTTATTTCCTGCAGTACAAAGCACAAATGTCCCGAATGGTAAGTATGTTGTTAATTGACGACCAGTGCGCTTACTTTTTCATATTCATCATCAGCTCTGCAACGACTTGTATACATTCCATACAGAACTGAAGAAAGTGATTATACCCATCGCGAAATTGGTGTACGACATCTTCCCGAAGGGCACAGTCACATGCAAGGAGGACATACATAAACATGTCATTGCAGCTGCCACTGAGCTCCTTAAGACCGGCGATTATCTTCATATTCCCAACTCGTCTAATGTATGTGATCACTACTCGCAATGCGACCACTCACTGTTTATTTCTCTAGGGCAAATGGAAAAATTTTGTGTCACAAGCTCTCATGGATGGTTGCCTGGCATTTTACTATAGCAGTAGCAAGAAGGCACTGAAGAACACGGACAAATTTCACTGCACAATCCCTCAGAATGGGTTTATTCTTGTTGCCGCTGTGGTGCGCCATGATTTATTTTTATTTTTTGTCGCTAATCAGTTAATAGATGAAGGGCGTCCTCTCTGGATTTTCCGAACCTGGTACTGACAAATTACCCGACCTCTCTGCTGATAAATGTAGGAGCGATTTCAACTCGTTGCGGAGGTCTGTGGACAAGCTGATGAATATTCCCGAACATCATAAAGAGCTCGAAGATATGCTGGCGCAGTGGGCCACGATTGGGATGGGCGAGTTTGTTCATGGTGATGCAAGTGCAGGCAGTGATTTGGAGGACATCAATATCATTTTATGATCTGGTACTAGTAGTACTACTCATGTTTTATGATCTACAACAATCACCACAGTTTATGCTTCCTTGTATGGTGCCCTACAGCCTGCATGATGTGTTTCATCTGCAAAATATGTCTTATCTGCACAGTGTGTTCTGTTTGTCTATATTGTAACACCTGTATGGCTTTTATGGCTTGTAACTCTTGTAATGCTTGTATCACTTGTAACACTTGTAACACTTGTAACTCTTGTAACTCTTGTAACTCTTGTGATACCTTGTGATACCTTGTGACAAGACTGTAAAGAGGGGACTTCCTTGTGTGCCTGTGAAGTCTGTACAGTCTTGTACAGTCTTGTACAACCTTGTACAGGTACCCCCTAGTTTGCTGATGATTACTCCCACCTTTCTAATATAGTAAAGCGGTACATAAGACATCTACTCACCCTTATATTAAGCTAAAACTCGTTATTTGTGAGGACCGGCGGTCCAGACCAGCAATTTAAGGTAACTTATATAATTCCAAGTGACCCAGCCGCAGGAAAGCTGATGCAAGCACCATATTTGGTAATAGCATGTCACTCAGTGCTGTTGCTCACTGTCACCCATGACGAGCTCAATAATACACTTTATATTCCTACTTTTTGGCCATTTTCTTGATTATTACTGCAATATCATCAGCAACATGGCAGGCAACGTGGCGCCTTGACGGCTTCCCAACATAATCATGTGTCACACGCCACCAGTCACCATCAAGACTTGCCTTCAACCACCACCGTCCTTCAAGATCCTCTGCTTCTGATGACGAAAAGCAGCTTCAGCACACCCAGTATCTCACAAGCATCACGAGTGTCCGTCGGAGGGAGGAGAAATAGGGTGGTCCGCAACCAGGACTGTGCCAAATGAGCCTTAGCGGCATCCACAGAACATGCAGCCCAGCTGCGAAGTAAGCTTTCTCTATTCATTTTTATTGCTACTATCTACCAATATCTACAGAGATGAATCTGCACCAGAGAGAACAATTTCTTCAGGCTGAACACAGTGTCACTGCACTCATTCCTGACTTCAACGACGACGGGATCAACAATGATACAGATTTTTCAACTATCATCCCCCCCCATTGGCAAGGAAGGTTTTGCAGTCAGCCATGGTGGTGGGGAAATGGAGCTTTACAAGGAGCTGGGCCATGTTTTATCATGCCAATGGTGCATAATTACATGTCATTTTTTCTACTACCTGCCATTGACAGAACTGTCCAGAATTTGCATTGATGATCGTGACCGTCATGACCATACAGCCAGGCTTGCATGTGCATGGGCAGACCAATACAAAGCCCTTGTTGATGCATATCTCAAGTTCTGTCACCAAAATCCTTTGTTAGCTAACCTCAACACAAGCACCGCAGTCTTAGAAGACACCTTTTCTATAAACATTGTTGACATCTTTGGTGAGTGAACTTGATCTTCACTGCATGTATGTATCTAATATTCTCTTAGAACGACAGCAGGGTGTATTCAGTCACTGCTCGCCACACATTCATGTGTCTCTCATGACACATGGGTGCATCAGTTCATCACCATTACAGCCCACTGTTGCCATTACCATACGAACACTCGAAGCTTATTGTCAGATGCATCGTGTGTGCCCAAGGCTCAGTATACACGCTGTAGAGACTAATATCTCTGTGGCCTTGCAGGGGTCTAAAATCCCATTCTTACTACCACTTCCTCACATAGCGCGACTCATACCTCACGCAGCGCGCCCCCGCGCTTTGTCGGCCGCTCGCAAGCGCCAGCGCTCCGGTCGCTTCTTAGTCGCGCATCGGCGCGCACATCCTTGGTTCCGTCGCACGTCCTCCGTCCATCCATTCCATGTCCGTTCGGTTCGTCGGTGCGTATTCCGATTCTATTTTCATTGATTTAACATATCTCCGGCGCTTATGGTCATATTTCGTATGTTTCCGTTATGAACCCTTATTACATATTATCTCGCGTCCGCTTCGCTTCTCGGCTCGCTTTAGCGCTTGACAGCGCTTATCATTACTTAGTATATATAGACGTACATAAACTGTGTAAGGGTATCTTTTCCTGCCCACACGTCGTTGGACTATAAGTCTAAAGTTATCCTCTAAAAACTAGAAAGGGTATCAAAGTACAATACGAGCGCCGTCGCCGTACTCTACTAGAAACTCTGTCAAATTAGTATTCTGACTCATTAAGAGTCGCTGCGCTCTATCACCCCCGCGCGCATCGCTTCTGCTTAAAGCGCGCGCTTCCGTATAAGTCGCGCGCCGATATCTGTCGTCGGCTGCTATCGCTCATCGGCGCCTCACGTCGCTTTCGTTCGCTCGCGCTTCGCTCATTGTCGTGCGCCTAACCAGGCTTGACCAAGCGCCCGGTTCAGTGTTTCCCTCCGTTTATACACCTAGAGGAACCTTCTCAGTAGCAATCCCCTTGGGCCGACGTATATCTCGCTCACCGAGGACTACTTGAGTTATCTCACACCACCTATTTTCACCCACTTCCCATTCCTCTTCTACAACGCAGAGGCCAAAAAGTTATTTCATTTGCATGATGTGAGTACATAATTAATTTAGTATGTTGAAAATGATGGAAATGAGTATTCTCAGGTTCGTTATGGTCGATATTTAGCTGAACAATTTCGCATTGCATATGACGTGTATCTGGAAATTTCTCACAAGTCCTTGGACTTACTGGTCCCAACTGGCGTGCATGCAATTCGTGTCCCTGTTGCCACTACAAGGTCCAGGACGAACCTGAACTTAGGTTTCCCTTTGAGATCGCACTGGATGGTAATAACTTGGTGAAGTTTGTAGACCCTGCATTACGTGGAGGAAGAGAGCACCTTGACCCTCGCAATGGGCAATCAGACATATGGATCGATGAAGGATACATTGACCGATTCAAAGATGAGGTCAAGAATGCTTGACACCGCCGCCAACCAAACACTTCGACCCCTGCCAACACTGTGGATCCTGATGATCCCTGGATATATTGTGAGAATGAAGCTGAAGACTCAAATGAATCAGTTAATGTTTGTGTTGATCAATGGCGTAATGCAGCACCCGAGGCTCGCAAGCGAATGTTCTCTGTTTTCCGGAAGTCTGGCATTTTTGTTGCCATGTGCCGTCATGGATTCCTTTTGTCCATATGCGACATGGTCCGCAGTGGCGAGCTGTAAGTTATAGTCTAGCTTGTTATGTCTACTGACTGTCTTGCAGGATGAAATATCCACTGGCGATAATCAACAAGTTGATTGATATTTTGCTGAGCCGTTCCTCTACAGCTATGACATCAAATATGCATTCCATTCCATCCTTCAATGTTCTTTCCTAGGACCTGCTGTATGAGATCTTGGTATTGAGGGTGTCGTGCCTGGATTCCATAGACATGCCCATAACTGCCTTTGTCAAGTTCAACATCACTCTAAGTTCACGCTCAGTGCTGGCAAGGAGGACTTTGAGACTTGTGAATGGACATTCTCAGAGTCAAATGCCCTAGCGCCCGAAATTCGGAATTCAACAGAGTTTCACAGGCATCAAGTGCTTGATGAACATTTCCGATTTGCTGATCAAGACAAATATGCTGCTCTCAGTAAGTTTATCGCTCCTGTCACCTGATATATACTAATGATAATTAGGCACTTTCATTTATCGCAATTACGTGCAGGCATTAGAATGTATCCAAGCGGATAGTGAATTCCTCCTTCTATTTGATCTCACCCCTGAACATTTTGAATCAGATCTGAATGATGAGCATGATTATCTTCAAAAGGCTAATCAACGGCAACCTGGAGACAGTGTGGAGGTTGAGTATACAAAAGCACTTAATGAGCTTGATGTGGCATGGTAAGACTAATTGTACTGTAAATCTCATAATTGACTTTTTTTAGATCTCAGTGGGAGACCGCTCAACACAAGTTCAATCACCTTGACTTGCATACCATACCTGATGGATTCACAAACAATGATATCGCCAACATCTGTCGTCGCCGCACCACAACTCAGAGCAAGATGGAGATGAAAAGTCAAGTAGTCGACGATTTTGAAACTCGGATGGGGATTGAGGAGAGATGGACGATGACTCACCCTGAACGTGTGAAAGCACAATGACATATTGCTAATGTGCAGTATCATAAAGCCGTTGATGATGTGGAGCGTCTTGTGGTAATGTGGCTGCGTGAACTTATGAAACTTCAGATGAGCAGCTTAGGTAGGCTCTGAATATTATTGGATTATACTCTGACATATGTTCTTCAGGTTATAAGCTACGCACACAGATTGCAAAAGCACTGAAGACCCGTGCGACTGCCATCCGGAATGCTCTAAACCACTACAACAAGTATGCAGGTCAACTTGACCCTCCACGACCACCAATTACATGGGAGCAGGTAGTTGAATTCTCACAGCTTGCTGAATTTGATCTTCTTCAAGACACGGACAATCAGTTGCTACATAAACATTGGGCAATTCCTCGTAATTGTCAGGCCTCTGCGAAATACTTCGACCTGCAATGATCCAAGGAGGAAATTGTGCACTGCAATGTTGAGATCGCACGACTTTGCACAAAGATTCGACATGACACCATACATTTTCCAGCAGTAATTGCTTAACTTCATACATCTAATCCCCCTCTCGCAATGGAAGTTCAGCGCTGCTGGCATCATCTCCACTCCATGAATGCTTTTCACTTGTCCCGCATTGCACAGATCGAGGCACTCCCAGGATATTCTGGCAGCAGAGCTGCAGGAATGCGACTTGGACATCTCCCTAGAATCCTCCAGGTATATCCCTCGCACCCTCGCAGAATCCTCCAGGTATCTCCTGCACATAGCCGGCACCCTGCTATAGGGTGATGTCAGTGAAGGAGATGTAGATGATGATGTGTACGATGATCCTGATGGCGAGCAGCAGACTATGATGGAAGACTTTTTTGACCAGCTTCATGATGATGGTCCAATAGGCACAGCTGATATATAGTTTAGCTTACAGTTACATTGTATGTCAAGGTAGAATGTTGTGTGCATTTCTGACTTAATCGTGATGTTACAAAGTTTTTGAATTGGCCGTCACCACTGTCAAATTTCTGAGTGCAACATGACTGTCGAGATAACTATGTACTTGCAGAACTCTGCATACTAGATCTAAAAGACTGATGTGGCAAAGGTGAAATGTAAGAGACAGGAACTCCGACTGGAACTGAAATTGAGTGTAATTGCTTATTGCCATATTTGACAGACACTTGATCACTGCATCATTTTACATCCAATCATGAACTGGTCAATGAGTCCCTTCAATCAGCCGCCCATGATGAATGGTATCAGCACTCTACTTGAAAAACTCTCTCGCCCTCTAGAACTTGCTAGAATTACAGACATATCAGATCGCTGGCTCTCAGCAATAATTGCCATGTCGGCACATGGAGCTCACAGTGACAATGACCATCTTAGTTCAGACCAAGGCTTCCACCCTTTAACGAAAAAGCACTATCTTGGCAACACTTTCGAAGGCATGTCAAGTGAAAATAAACAAGCAGCCTCATGAGAGAGAGCTAATCATCTGCTCCGAGTGCGAAAACTAATATATGACCTGGTATGTCACCTCTCCATTTACCTGTTCATTATTCAACAACATGTTTTCAGTGCGCTGTTCTTGACCACCTGTCTGGTGGTGTTACACTCTGCATACACCACCCGGGTGCAACCGCACCATTAACAGACCTGCAACCTCAAGATCTTTCTGCATCACTTTATCTCAATCCAAAGCTCCTTGCTGAGCCCTTACGGTGCAATCAACCCATTGCAGAGATCACACAGATGTTTATCGAGAGGTGCGCTCTACCAGTCACACAGTCATTCCGGGAAGCCTGTCTTGTGCACGGATGGAGGCAGGAGCCCAGGTGCAGCTCACCAGATGTAGACTATAATGCCCTCCCTCTCATTCCATTACCTTCCAGCGGCTCTCACTCATCTGATTTCAACATCCTTGGATGGCCTGTAGGCTCCCTTGATTGAGCCATCTCCACTCAAAGAACTATCAACTTGATGGTGCCATTCTTGCCCAATGATTCCGCAACTCCATCAATTCAGTGGACACGTCGGGAGATATCATTATCTATGTATGTGCACTCAATCAATTCCGAGAGATCACACTTTTGATATTGTAAGTGAGCTCACATTCAAATTTTTGTGACTAATATTGCTTTGTAGGATGACCGGCTCCAGCACCTCACACTTGGAGACAATTCGCCACCCTATTTGCTTTCTCCATTGGCTATGCGAGTCAACCCTGATTCCCCTTTCGAACATTACGCTAAACCAATTGTTACTCCACCTCATTCAACTACGCCTATTGTTACTTCAGCTCGTTCAACATCCAAAATACCATCAAAGCTGCCATCAACTCCCTCGTCAACAAGACACTCAGTGCCACTTGTATCCTTGCCGCACTCAGCACCACTTACCTTTTCACCACGCTCAGCACCACTTACCTCCTCGCCACACTCAGCACTTGCCTCTTCATCACATTCACTGGCAGGGTCTATACCGGCACCATCTAGTAGCATGTCTCCTCCTGCATCATTTTCACCATCATATTCAATTCCAGGGAAACCTCTTCTGCCATTCGGTCCAACAACTCACACCACACTAGAGAATTTAGGTTATAACGACACCCTTCACAATGTCTGCCGTGAGGTGTTCAATTCATGTGTTCCTGATAGGTGGGCTTCTGAACTAGCCAAGAGGGGTAGTATTAGCTCTGAGTCCGATGTCCATCAAATCTCGGTTGCAATGTGGGAGGACTGGAAGGCATTAGGTGACACTAACGGAAAGTAATCGGTTCACTGTGATTTTTTTTGTTTGCATTGTAATACTTATCTGACGGAAATGAATGTTATTTCTAACATCGCTTCACCTCTTTTGCTATGGTTCGAGCAGTATTTCTGAGTAGCAGACGCCGCATCATAGGTCACACCTATACACGCAAGAAGGGCCCGAAGCTGTCTCGAGAAGCAAGACAAGCTTTGACAGCCCGACAGCATGAAAAGCGGGCAGATGAGGATGCTGCTGTGGATGACTTACTGACATATATTGATGAATAGGCTACAGTTTGTCGACATTACCTGGAAAAGTTTTACATTGGCTCAGTCTTACAGAGAAAGCGGCACAACAAGACAAGTGCCTGGTCTGCATTTCTGCATTTCAAAAGCGAAAAATTCAATTCAGGTATGTGATCTAACACTATAGAATGGACTTGTCTGATTCATTGCCAATAGATAAAGAGATAGGCCGATGAGCCAATCTTCATGCCATTGCTAAGGAGACAAAAGAATATCACAAGCTTATGGTCCAATAGTGCACAGAAATGGTGGAGGAATTCGAAAAAATCAAGACTTCTGGAATGAGCAAACTGGTCAACATAACTGCTCATACTCGTCTCGCAGAGGTAAACAGTAGCTTTGCAGCCATGGTCAGCAAAGTGAGTCTTAATTGTTCTTCATTTGTGATTTTAAATCTGACTTGTCTCTTGGCACAGGCTGAAGCGCTGAAGGAACGTGTAGGGACAGAATCGTTAATTGTCACAGTGTGAAGTTCACCAAACCTCAACATGTTACTGAAAGTGCACCTGACAAGTAATGTGGTGTCTCAATTTGTTCGTACACTTCTGCGGGAGGATCCAATGAAACTTGGTATCAAGATGGAGTCCACCGTGCTAGCTGGGCTTGCGCCACAAAATGGTAAGTTTTTTTTTGGTTCATTGCATACTTTCTCATTATTAATACTGTTTCTCTCTCTTCCTTTCCAGTTCTATCTATGAGTTACACAGACCGCAAGTTAGCTGCCAAGCAAGGGATACGAAGTGGTCTAAATGAGAGTCTAGGTATAAATTTTTGTCGTCTTGATTTATAGTCTGCTAATCTATTTAAATAGTCAAGGTTACTGAGAACCCAAACACAACGCTAGAATTTATCCGCTATGAACGCATGGTTCAGGAGCATCTAGCAAAGTTGGTTGGGTGGTGTCACAATGAATGGGGTAACCCCAGCAATCTGAAAGGTGGAGTTGACACGCTAGAGGCTCTTGCATGGGCAGTTTCAGATGAGAAGTGCAAGTTCGTTCGAATTACAAGACAGGAAGCTGATGAACGCATCAAACACATCAAGGCAGGTGAGATATTGACTCCAAACAAAGTAGATCAAGAACCAGAGGAGAGCCCTGTCATCCCTGTTGACAGCAACACTTATACTAACCAGATAGATCATCTTCCTACATCCATGTCATCATCTTCTCCCACATCACCAGAACATGCCATGCCACTCACACCCGCTCAAAATGTTGCCTCAGGTCCAGCCCCTCGTACTACTAGTGAGATCACCAATGATCTCATTGATCCTGCACTTCGAGGTGGTTGTGTTATCTCTGTACATTATTACTACTGACTTTCTGCTATTTTTTAGCCTCCCCTTCTATCCCAAATGTCTCCATATCATCACCTCCACTTGCTACAGAAACTTCATCATCTCATGGGTCGCACACAGAGTCTCTTCTACCCAACACTCAGCCACCAAACGGAAATCCATTCTTATTAACTCCCTCAGCATCCAACTCAACACTTTTGCAATCCAATGTTCTCGCAATTTTGACGAACCACAAGCGAGGTGCCCAACATGTTGCAGATGGACTCAGAGTGCCGTCGAAGCGGAGGAGGAAACTAACTGAAAAGGCAGCACTTTATGTAGCTTCAAGGAAGTCGAAGAAGTCGAAGAGAGATAGAAAGAGCACTGCTGTTGTAGAATCAGATGAGGAGAACAGGTGGGAGGATGTCAACAATGCTAGCACATATTAGTAGACTTATTAAGCATGTTGCTGCAAAGTTTTGGCACATTATGTACACCTATACAGTGTTTTGATGTGTTATATTGAAGAGTAGAATGGTTATATAAAAAGATGCACCTAAAATTGAGCAAAATTGAGGTAATTATCGAGCTCGTCATGTGTGTCGATGAGCAGAGCATTGAGTGCAACAGCGGTAGCGTGCTATTACCGAATACGGTGCTTGTGTCAGCTTTCCTGCGGCTGGGTCACTTGGAATTATATAAGTTACCTTAAATTGCTGGTCTGGACCGCCGGTCCTCACAAATAATGAGTTTTAGCTTAATATAAGGGTGAGTAGACATCTTATGTACCACTTTACTATATTAGAAAGGTGGGAGTAATAGGTGAGTCATCCCAGCAGCTGAAAAAGCATGTTCACTAGACACTGAAGAAGCCATGATACAGAGATAGTCATGAGCCAATGAGGCCCAGACAGGATAGCATTGAGCATTAATCTACAAATCCAGGTCAATAAGTTATCTTATTTAATGGTTTGGCACATACCC
This sequence comes from Suillus fuscotomentosus, assembly GCF_016647785.1. Lineage (NCBI taxonomy): Eukaryota > Fungi > Basidiomycota > Agaricomycetes > Boletales > Suillaceae > Suillus > Suillus fuscotomentosus. The sequence continues at coordinate 570,460 of NW_024539537.1, forward strand.
CCCACCACTGGATGATGGACATCTCTTTAGGCACAGTTTTGATCGTGTTCACATAGAGGTTAAATTCCCTCATCCATGGTTCCTTTGGATCAATAGGTACCTCAGCCTCGATCTCACTGCCACTGTCCTCATCACTCAATAACTTGCGAAGGACACTGGCCCACTTTGCTGATCCCCTCCTCCTGGGTGATGAAGGAGCATTATTCTTACCATATGTCTGGATATACCTTTCCTTAAACTCCGAGTAACATGTCAGAGTAGAAAAAAAATAAGATGAAATGAACTTACAATTTTGTTTGTCACTTCAAGAACCTCCTTGTGCAAATTCTTGCCCCAGAAACGCTTGAAATGGCTATCTTTGTGATTGGGATCAAGTACTTCACACGGGTGAGCAGAAAAGCAAAGACAATGACATAAGAAATTGACGTACACATGCTAATAATATAGGCATCACATTCTGCAGACTTCTCGTAGTACTCTTGGATCTTCTCAGTAGCAGCTGTTAATGCAGTGTGAAAGGGAGCATATTTTGAGCTATTCGAGCGAGAGGTCCAGGCCTTATGAAGACCCTCGAGAGCAGGAAGGGCAAAATGAAGGGCAGGTCCAGTATCAGATGAGAAGGCTTGTTGGGTATTATCAGCATGCTGTTCAGGACAATCAGTGATGACCATCAATCATAATGAAAAGACAAACTGCAAGTAAGTTTACAAATAATTTAACACGATCCCATTCATCAGACTTGAGCTTGAGTGCATCTGTCATATCCCGCGTTCCAGACCTGGACTTATCAACACACATCATTTCCAGACATCCGGATCTGGCTGACTTCTATTCTATGTCTGGATCTGACCCGCGTCTAACTTCCATGCCTTATCCCTTTGTATGTTCCTACTCCAGTTAGACTATATCATTTTCCGTACCTCATTTCATGTCTGCCCTTTATTTTCCGATAGACTAGCATTTGACTTTTCTATATGCTCCATCCACAGCTTTGTATAGCTTCGGACTTCACATCTCAGTAGTATATGAACCCTGTAGAATCTATGTACATCCTTAGTTGGAATATTATCTTAGACTCTGCTCATTCCTTCCTCCATCCGACTTGAGTTCTCTCTCGTCGTCCTCCGCTCATCTTAGGATTGAATCCTATAGACTTGACACCTCCGCCTCTACCTCTGGTAGTCCTCCGCTGTTTCCTTTCTAGTTTGGACTTCGTCCGGATTAGTCTTATCTCTTGTTCCTGAACGTCCGCCGGAAATCCCGCGCATCGGACATTGGACTCCGGACATCGTCCGGTAACCTTCGGACATTGTTCGACAGCCTTTGGAAGTTAGGGGCACATACTCGGGTAAGGGGCGCAGCGCACAAGCTGAAGCCAAGCCCTTCGGATTTGACCCTTGAGCACATTCTTAACAGCATCAATCTTCGCCCGTTTTGTAAGGTTGGTCTCCTTCTTGCCGAGTTCATAAACGAAGGTGTCAACAAACTTTAATCCTTCAGTACTAACTCAAAACACGCAGTGGAAATAAGTACTTACTTGTTTTTTCTTCTCAGCTTGATCAAGCATCACATAGGTAGACAACCAACGAATAGGCATATCAAGAAGAAGCTGGACTGAGGTAACACCCTCATTACGATTCTGAATATATTTGAAAGTTGCTTTCAAGAAGCAGACGAGCACTCCTAGAAATCTGTTAGCAGCCATCCTCACATAGATAACAGATGGTATATTACCTTGACAGTGATTGCACAAACAAGGCCTACCTCATCCCGATGGCCATTTTCCGTATGAATGGCAAGTTCAGTGTGCGCAGGATCATAATAGGCAGCTTTGCTATATGTCGAGATTAGAGCATGAGTGGCAAGATGTATCACATGTGCAAGACACCTGTGAAGAGCTAAATTACTGCCTAGGATGTACAAAGAACAGCGTACCTGATACGATGTTTCTTCAGTGCAAAAGTCTTGCCGCTACGAGCCTCGATTCGAGGTGCAAACTCATCAAGCATGGTATTGTTATTTGAAGTGTTGTCACATGTGATATAACTGATCTATTATCATGTAAACAACTGGCAGTCATACTACGATACGAGATGACGAACCTTGTGGGCAATTCCCACTTGATCAACAATTTTGAACAGTGCCTGGCCAAGTCGTGTCCCATTGTGTGCATTATTGAGGAGCGTGAACCCGATCACAGTGCTCTGAATTTCCCAAACCCCAACAGACAGTTCTTCAATCCAGTGGCCAGTGACAGCAAAGTATGCCTTGACATTTGCTGCCTGCCAAGCATCGCACATTAGATTGACAGCACCTGCTGCGGCCTTACTCTGCTCAAAGGCATCAGAAACAAGTGAGAGTAAAGCCATTCCAAACTTACATTAAGTTGTTCCTTTAATCTCGTCATCTGCTGCTTGAAGATCGAAATAATTTTGGATCGTGTTGCCTTTCTATTTGGCATGAGGACACCCATTGTGGCCCAGGAAGCAGTGTCAATCATTTTCTTAAAGCTCGGATGATCAACTGCTTGAATCAGCTGAGAAGGATATCAGTATCTTGTTACATCACACTGAATATACATACCTGGTTAGTAGATGCCAACCACTCGATTGCGGCTTCACAAAAAAGCTTGTCAGAATATGGGAGAACATGTTTGCCTGGTTGAACCTCATGAAGATGAGGATCAAGACTGCCCTGCTGTGCACTCGTGACTGCGGCTGCATTTTTTCATTCTTTCACATCTAGAGCCAGCATAGATTCGAATTTGTTAGCCTTGCACCATTTACGATATGTGTCCTACAGTGCCACAGTGCATAAGTCAAGGGCCGAGGGATGAGAGATAACTTACCAAGTGTCTGTATGCAACATGGTGTCGACACATCGATGTGTTGCTCACAATTTGATGCAGGAAGCCTTTCTTGCTGTGATCCCATGAGTGTCATTGGAAATTGAATACAATTGTTCACTTACTGGCATGATTTACAGTCTCTGACATTATGAGTCTTGCCATCCTTCGACTTTGCAGCATATGGTGCTCAAAAGAAGGCACTTATGTCCATAGTCTTGTCCTCCTGGTGTGCCTTCATGATTGGGCTGATGTCTTGGACATCAATATCTTCTAATAATCCATTGCCGTCCATGGCATCTGATTGAGCGTGTCCTAGTATACAATCAAGATTAGTGTATATTTATATTACTCATTGTGAATACCAGACGTACCTCTCGTTGCGTTGCTCGTGTCTGAGACTGTGGTGCAGGTGTCATTGATACACTCGAGGCCTTCGCTATCGAGTGTTCCTTCGAAAGTGTGTCAGCATTAACAGATGAAACATCAAAGGTTTAAACTTACCTGAATGCATTTCCACAGGCACTGTAGATTGAGTATCTGTCAAGCACATTAGAGTGCAAGTAGTAGCATTAAATAAAATACCTGTACACCGAGTTTAAAAAAATCACATACCTGTGAGCACATCCAAAGACATGTCAGCACAAGTGTTTGCCTTCAAAATTCAAAGACTGTAATCAGCATGAGATGAACGATGAAAAAGATGCTTACTTTCATGGGGCCCGTCCTCCATAACACCCTCGTCAGGCACACATTTGTCTGCCAAAAGACTGCCTATAAAATTGGCTGCTCGTTTGCTGCTCAATTGTGCAGACTTTTGAGTGATGGCAGGTGGAGGAGGTTTGTTCCTGTGAATGGAAAGCTCCGGAGTTGCATCATTATTGGTGTCCGTGAGCCATGAGGACAGTGTGACAGTTCGGCATGGTCGAGACACAATGTGCGCTGATGTGGACTCGTCATCAGACACCACGACAGGCATCATTACGAAAGTGAGTGTGGAGCCAATCAAGTTACGGTACATACTTGCCTTATCGAGAAACTTTAGAACTGTATAGTTTTACCATTTTGGATTTGCTGCTGGACCTTCCACCAAGGACAAGCCAGGGCCCAGGCCCAAGGCTTGGGCCTTGTCAAATATCAGGCCAGGCCCTGGAAAGCCTGCCCATGGGCCTGGCCTCAGGGCTTGAGGGCCTCAGGCCCAGCCCTGCACATCACTAGTTGCAACCCTTCCCATGTCCGAGTCGGACGCCTCTCCCAGTACACCAACAAGCAATTTCAAACATGATGCATCACCGGCCAAGAACACACGTAGCCATAAGCGCACAGTGGTGTCTTCAACTCCCATGTTAGAGTCTCCCACCAAAAAATGACGAACCAAAGCTGATGTCATGGATCTTGATGTCTGGGACAAAACTGATGACGAGATTATAAGTATGTCTCCCTCTTCATTTAATTTCACTAACAAATTCACTAGCCTTTCAGCTGCATCTAAAGCTAGATGGAATTCTGCTGCATATGATCACTTCAAGATAACCTTACATCGTTGTTTGAAAGTTGATGGCAGCTGTGACTATCTTGAGTTCAAATTTACGTGCCACACTGACCCTGTCAACCATAAGCCGCATCACCGAAAATGCATGCAAACCGGACAAGGGATGAAAAACCTCAATCGGGGCATCACAGAATGTATTCAGCGTCGTGGTGTCTCGACTGAAGGTCTGAACGTGAAGGGCGCCCAGCAAACCCTTAGTGGCTCAATTTCAAAGTATACACCTGAGGCCCATCGTGCCCTCATTGTGATGCACTGCGCTGTCAACAGGCGTCCATTTAGATCTGTCGCTGATCCTCTGTACATCGAGAAAGTTAGACTATTGCGCCCTGACATGATTGTACCATCTCCACGCACAGTGTCCCGCGACATCAACAAAATTTATCGTGAAGGATCTAAGAATGTCAAGGAGTATTTTTCGGTATGAAACCACCATCAAACTTATTGGAGTTCATACTGATACTTTTTAAGAAACACACTAGCTCGATCCATCTTGTCACTGATGGCTGGACTGCACCATTCGTGTACTCATACCTTGGCATCATAGTTGTGTGGCTCACTCAATGCTGAATCTGGCGTGCGACACTTGAATTTATCCATCTGAAGGAGAGCCACATGGGAGAGTATCTCGCAAAGATGATCGCTGATTGCCTTGATTGGTACAGGCTTCAAGACAAGGTGAGGCACAGTTATTCAGCATTGTATTGGTGGTCTGATGTTTGCTACAGTTTCACACAATAAACATGGATAACGCTAGCAACTGTGACACCACCACTGATCATCTGCAGAGGCTCATTCCCAACTTCTGGGGACAGGCCTCTCATTTGTGATGTTTCCCTCATACCGTCAATCTCATTGCAAAGGTACATTTATCATCTTGGTAGCTGAGTTGAAGTTAATCAACGTACTTAGGCATTCATATCATTCTTTTTTTGCCACCCGAAATGAAAAAAACAAGTCAAGATAGCCAAGCGAAGTTGAAAACATCATACCAATGATGATTCCAACAGTACTGATAATGGAGCTCACGAGCATATTGTTACCCTTGAACCTGGTGACGAGAACACCGTACTCACTCGCTTAGAGCAGGAACTCCTGGACAACGAAACAACTGGCCTCAATGTAAGCACTGAAGAAGATGCTAACTCGTCTGGCAACTCCCATGAGGTTGATGAAGTGAAGGAAGCTCATAACCGTGAAGTTGTAAAATCGGTTCATGATCAAGCTACCGAAACAGCCAAGAAGGTGAACATCATAATGTCGAAGTCACAGGAACTCAAAGCTCTCGGGTTGTTTCCCAAGGTGATCCAATGTCTTTATTCTATCATTGAAATATTTATATTATTCTAGGTGGCTGGTCTAGCCCGTAAAGTGCATGATAGCACAACTTTGCAGGAGAAGTTTGAGAAGACTGTTATATATAAACGTGGTGAAGACAGTCAAAAACGGCGCCTCAATCAATGTGTTCCTACCTGCTGGAACTCTGATTTTGCGTGTCTCCACACACATCTCCAATTCAAGGAGGAGGTCCAGTTATTCACAACACAGATCAATTTACTAGACTATGCTCTTACATCTGCACAATGGAAACTAGCTGATCACTTGGTGCCCGTCCTTGAGGTGTGTTTCCCATTGATTTGTTAATGATAACGCTTACTGATTTTATTCAAGATTTTCAATGAGGTCACAAACTTATTCTCGAAGGCTAATGTGCCATTGATTTATGAAGTCATCCCCATGCTCAAACATCTCGAGCACGCCCTCGATCAGATCTACAATGCAAAGGACGAGCCCCCCGTAATTTGGATTGCTGCACAAGCAGCTCTGCAAGTTGTAGGCAAGTACTATGCACTCACTGATGACAATGAAGTGTGTCACATTGCAATTAGTGAGTCTCCATCTCCGTCACATCATTCTGTCCTCATCTATAATATTATGATATAGTAATGTGCCCAGAAAAAAAGCTCAAATGGTTCAAAAAAAACCTGGACTGGCATGAGAGGGACCACATGGAAGCCAAGCGGATTGTTCAGCAACGCTGGGATGAGTCTTACGCAACACTTCCTTTGTCACTTCCTTCAACCACGACACATCATGTTCCAGTGAGTGCTATATTTTCTTCATGTGAGTCCTACTAACAACAATTTTTGTCACAGCTCAAGTGTTCATCTAGTAAATGGGCTATCTATAGTGACAATGAAGATGAGGATGTCACTTCCGTCCATCCTGACTCAATGGATGCATACCTCAACACCCCATGTATTTCAAGAACCGAGATTCTGGCTGCAGGGGGTCTTCTTTGCTACTGGGAGAATGCTCGTGCCACTCATCCATGACTCACACAAATGGCACTTGATTTTTTGTCTGCTCCAGGTATTTTCCTTGCTTGCTGATTGATGAAATCTGACAGAGACCAATTAGCTTCCTCTGTTGATGCTGAGTGGGCTTTTTCAGGTGGCCGTCTTCAGGTCAACCACCTTCAGCATGGTGTGAGTTTCGCAAACCTTCAAAGCTCAGATGGCTGTGGGATCATGGTACAACACACCTCTCATGAATGATCTCGGTGCTGTCACATCAATCATGCGAACGAAGATGGTCAAGGGTAAAGGCAAGGCCTCAGGAAAGGGAAAGAGCAATGATATTGTTATTGACTTGGACTAAGCTTCGTACATAGTGTTTTCGCTCCTCAGCACATGTACATACCAGTATCGCAAAATATGTCTACTCACCCTGCGGGTGACCCGTACCACCTGCGGGTTGGGTCGTGGGTTGACTCGTACCTGCGATGCTCTTACCCGTGTGGGTATGGGTAGGCCTCTAAAATTTTTGGTACCGACGAGTTGGGTGTGGGTATGACCCAGGTCGACCCATTGTAGAAACAACAATACAGCGAGGTGCGAACGAGGCTCCTGACTGTATCTATAAATGTTGTAAGGTCGCGCATTGCCTAGTCTGCTATACTTGAGATGACAAGTGCATTTGACCCTAAAGGGGAAGTGAGTACAGTGAGGATCTAGAAGTATGCGCTGAAAGTGCTACTGGTCGGCCAATGTGAAGTGCAAGAAAGCGCAGGTGCGCACAAGGCACGGGAACGCGCACGCATATTGCACTGAAGCGCGGGAGAGTAAGTATAAGCTTGCTTAAGTGATGATATGATGTAAGACAAGAGATGTGAGATGCGAGGTGTAGAGTTCTACTGCAACTTTCTAGGTATTAAGTGGTAGGTAAAGTGAGAGGTGAAGTAGGTAAGGGGAAAAAGTGAAGTGGGTAATAGTATGTAATGCTGGCGCTTATATATGGCGCCTAAGCGCTGTCATGCGGAGCCGAAGCGCTACCGAGTAAGTATGTAAAGATATATATGAGTAAGGGTCCATGATAAAAATAAAGGTGGAACGATATGCTAATAAGAGAAATGGAAATATACGCACTAGAGGGCTTGGTGGACAGTGGATGGATGCTTCTGGATGGCTGGCACTATAGGGCACTCAAGTGTGGGAAAGTGTGCATGCATATACATCGCAAAGTGCGGGAAGTGTGCGCAGGAAAGCTGCGCCTCATATAGGGATAGCTGCAGGTAGCACACAGAGTGATGCTACAAGTTTGTGCAATGTACTCCCTAGTGAAAACTGCCATATCACACCATGAGAGGCATGATTCTCTACACCATGTCACGCCCTACATGGCTGTGAGGACGGATAATTCTAATGAGAAACCCCCCATGGGAAAGAAACCCCGACATCAACAGGAACATTGAGTAGAAACCTCTGCTTACCTAATGAAGACCACTGTTTGTCTCCACCTGTGCGCACCGGTACTCAATGTTCAATGTCATCAGCCTCAATCATCAAGCTGATAGGTATGTCTTAGATTTAAAAAAAAATTCTATTTACCATTTGTAACTACAAACTAGGTATCGAGTTTCATCATTGGATTGTGAGTCTGTCGATCCTTGTTTGAGTAGGGATGGATGGGGGTAAACCCAGGGTACCATGAGCCCAACCCACACCCCTACCCCTGGACCAAGGGTAGGGGTATACCCTGGGATATTATAAGGGTACAAGGATATCATAAGGGTACAGGGGTATTGTCACCATCTAGGCTAGAAGAGACATAGATTTAACTTATATCTTACTCAAATAATTAAAAACTCACAATATAAGATCACAATAAGCCCAATAACCATTGTACTGTTGACAACTTCAAAATTTTATACTTATCCATCACTCCCAGTGGCCCTATGATAATCAATTTAGGGATATATTATGCCTAGGCCCAGGGGTACCATCAATTATTCAGAGGTACAGGGGTCTCAAGATCCAAACCCACACCCCTACCCTCAAGTACCCTTACCCCTTACCCTCCAAGGGTCACTCATACCCTCATCCATCCCTAGGTATGCTTATGTTCTTTGCAGAGGATATCAAAGCTTAGAAGGAGGAGCAAGCAGCACACTACAAGGCTCATCCGTACAAAGACCCCAAACACACAGTGTTGTGGCAGAAGATTCAGGAGTATTGGGATGGTTCACTTGCTGGTGCAACCGAGGACTTGATGTCGTGATCTGCTAGTTCTCTGATGCTGCGCATTCATGATGATTTTTCAAAAGCGGTGAGTCTCGCATTAATAGGACATTGATGGAGAGACTAAGTATTACACAGGCTGGTTACTGGTACCGCACCCATGGTATTCATATTTCTGGTGTTGCAATATTTCCTGGTCATGAGGATGCTGGCCGCCAAGCATCAGGGTTTTTCTCTTGGTCTGATATCATGAAGGACATCATCAATGCACAACAACTTGACATCAGTCGTATCTTGGACAAGCTCACAACCATTCTCAAGTGTGTTTTCTGACAATACTACTTGATATTGCTCACTTCATTATAGGTACAAAGACTTAGAGGCTGTGCAAGGAGAAGTTTAGTTTTCTCCCTCACTCTACCACTGGCCCAAATGGCACACTTTTGTGCAACAGCAAGTCCACTAGGGACAGGAATAGAAAAGTTGCACCAATGACCATCAATGAGAAGTTTGGTATGTTTTATTTTATTTTATTGTGTCACTAATTTACTGATGCCGTTGTAGAGACTGATATCTCTGTGGGCTTGCAGGGATGTAAAATCCCAACATCTCAATCACTTCCTAATATAGCACAACTCATATCTCACCCAGTGCACTCGAGCACTTCATCGGCTGCTCGCACAGCATGAGCGCTTCGGTCGCGCATCCTTGGTTCAGTCGCTTGTCCTCCATCTATTCATTCCATGTCTGTTCGGTTCGTCAGTGCATATTCCTATCATATTTCCATTTATTCTGACATATCTCTGGCGCTTATGGCCATATTCTGTATGTTTTTGTCATGGACCCTTATATTACATATTATCTCATATCCGCTTCACTTCTCGGTTCGCTTTAGCGCTTGACAGCACTTAAATTACTTAGTATATATACTCGTGCCTAAACTGTATAATGATTATCTTTCTGCCCGCACATCATTGGACTCTAAGTCTAAGTTCTCCCTCATACCTATCAACCAACCTTAAGTATCTAAGTATAATATGAGTGCCCACCGCCATACATTACTAGAAACTCTGTCAATTTGTTTTCCGACTCATTAAGAGTTGCTCCGCTCCACCACCCACACAGCGTGCTTCCGTTATAGTCGCTCATCGTCGCCCGTCGTCGCTCATTAGCGCTTCACATCGCTTTCGCTTGCTCGTGCTTCGCTCATCGTTGCATGCCTTACCAGGCTTGACCAAGCGCCCGGTCCAGTGTTTCCCTCCACATATAAACTAGAGGAACCTTCTCAGTAGCAATCCACTTGGGTTGACACACTATCTCGCTCATTGAGGACTACTTGAGTACATCTCATACCACCCTATTATCTACACTACCAGTTCCTCTTCTACACCATGTCTCATTGGTAGCTGAAGCTGGCCATCCGCTCAAAACCTCCAGCAACAGGTGGTTGGACATGCTCAATACTCTTTATGTTGAGCAGCTGTTCATCCTTAAATGACCCACCAGTGTACCGCCCCCCGGCCCTGATTTTAATCTCAAAGCATTGTCAGCAAGCCAGTTGCATGCACTGGTAGTTCCTTACCTGAGGATACATCTTGGGGCAATGTATGAGGTTGACCTAGGTCAAGATGATGAGGACGACAATAGTGAGGCAGAAACCGCAAAGACAGAGAAGCATAGGGGTAGATCAAAGAAGTTGAACGACAACAGAAGGACAAAGGGTACAATAGTAGAGGAGCCGGACATTGTGTTGTCCATTAGAGAATGGTCTGAGTGTATGTTTTTTAGTTGTCTCTTTTATGCACGCACTAATGATACTACAGATGATGTTGAACATTTAGAGTCTCAGTCTCCCTCAATGTATTCAATCCCCCTGGTCATCGACATGAATGGCGAGGTCCTCCATGAGCTTTGGGACTCAGTCAAGTTTTTCAAGGACTTCTTCCTCCCAGATCAAGCTGATATAGAAAGCATTAATGGACTTTGCCATCACTATTTGGTCTTTCCCCTCAGGATCTGGTCCTTCCCGATTAGTTTCAAATATCGCAATGGTCTTTCCCCCTTGTGATCTGGTCTTTCCCATTGTAATGTGGTCTTTCCTGATGGCAGTTAAAAATACCAGTGGTCTCTCCCATCATAAACTGGTTGTTCCCCAAGCGATATGATCTTTCCCATTCATTAGGAAATCAACTTGGAATTGATATGACCAGGTAGAGCTGACAAATAAAACCCATCATGATACATCCAGATTTAGAATTATACATTATTATCTTTGCACAACAAGTTGATGAAAGATCATATGACTATGTCAAAGACATGTCATTTTGTCGCACATCTTATAATTATGCAACAAGTTCATGAAAAAATATATAACTATGCCAAGGACACATCACTTTGAAGGGCACCTTGTAGGTACACAACAAGCTTATGACCAAATATATGACTATGCCAAGAACATGTAATTTTGATGCACATCTTACAAGTATGCAACAAGTTTATGAAGGAATATATGACTATGCCAGAGAAATGTCATGCTGAGGTCCATCTCACAAGTATCCAACAAGTTTGTGAAAAGAATATATAACTCTGCCAAGGATACATCATTTTGAAGGGCACCTTACAAATATACAACAAGTTTATGAAGGAATATATGACTATGCTAGAGATATGTCATGCTGAGTTACATCTTACAATTATGCAACAAGTTTGTGAAGGAATATATGATTATGCCAGGGATATGTCATTCTGAGGTACATCTTACAAATATGCAACAAGTTTATGAATGAATATATGACTATGCCAGAGATATGTCATTCTGAGGTATATCTTACAATTATGCAACAAGTTTGTGAAGGAATATATGACTATGCCAGGGATACATCATTTTGAAAGGCACTCTACAAATATGCAACAAGTTTATGAATGAACGTATGACTATGCCAGATATCCACTTTGGTCACCCCATTTCAAGTACCTCTTAGGTTATATTATACCTATAAGGGTTTTCACCTAAGGGGTGCTTTTTAGATGGTCTGGCCGATGTTTGTTGGTCTTTCCTCAAGTGCATAGGGTCTAAAATAAAATATGTTGGGGATGGTCCAACAATCAAAATAATTTTTGTGTGGAAAAGACCACCAGCCAACATTGGACCATACATACATGGGATTTTCCCATGGTGGAGGGGTGTTAGGGGTCCTCTTACCACCTAATTTTCTGTGCCAAAAAATGAAAATTTTGGGCGCATTCTTGGCACCTAATGTGCAAGCTAATGGGTCACATAATGACTGTAGTTACTATTAGATATGTCTATGAAATAGGATTAGAAAACACAAAATGATCATTCATTCACTGCCCCCCCCCCTCAGCCCAGGATCTCTCCCTTCTAAAAATGATAATTTATTCATGCCCCCCCTCAGCCCGGGATCTCTCCCCTCTGAAAATGATCACACATCTACCTCACACCAATATGTCTATAAAATCACCTACACCTACAGAATCATCACTTGGGGATCACACTATTCAGATATTGATCTGCCAATGCTGGTCTCAGCTACTTGCCTACGCCTACAGAGTCATCACTTGGGGATGTTAAGACCATGCACAAAGGGTAGGACTGATTCTGAGGGGCTTGGCTTCAGCTCGTGCGCTGCGCCCCTTACCCGAGTATGTGCCCTTAATTTCAGATTGGTGTCCGAGGAAAGTCCGAAGACGTCCGAAGGACATCCGAAGGCGCGGGAAACTTTGGAAGGACTTTCTGGACGGGTGCAAGTAACTTCCGGATGAGTGCGGGAAAGTTCCGGAGGAACTTCCGGAAATTACGATGAGGTTTCGTCCTGATACGGATATGTATAATGGCTACTTGGGACTTGTCCTGAGTAGAAGTAAACAGAGGAAAGGCTGCAAGGACAAAGTCCGAAGCAGAATAGGTCCGGAGGACCGCGGGAAAGATCCGGATGAACTTCCGGAAACTACGGAGGATCAGATGAGCGGATGAGCGGAGTATCGGATAAGCAGAGCTCCGGCCTAGGGAGTTTCTCCCTAGGCCTGAGATTGATAACAACTAAGTTGGAAGACTAGAACTGATATGAGGACTTAGAGTGAAGACTAGTGTGAGGACTAATATGATATTCAGACTGAGGTACTACAAGACATATACACAAGTTTATATACTAAGAGAAATAACGGAAGGATCAATAAGCAGAGTCCGAGGCTATGTATGAAGCATATGCAAAGGTTGACAAATGCGAGTCGGAAATGAACATAGGTTAATGGATCAGTAAGCATACCGGTAATAGATATAACTGAGGTACCGGTAACAAGGAATACCGGATAGGCTGTGTTAACATTATATGCACAGGAAATGAATTATGAAGCTTATTGTATATCAGATAGGAAATGGATCTATACATCGGATCGGACCGGATCGGATATGGTCCGGATGAGATGCGTGGATATATAGGATGTGGCATTAGGGCAACGGGACAAGGATGAATGATGCAGGCTAGCTGCGAAGGATAAGGGATCTGGATGTGGACATGCGGATGTGGATGTGCAGAGGTGCAGGGATCCGGATGGGTACTGGAGACATGGATAGGACATCCGAAGGTCCGGATGAGGCGTGGGAATATTATCGGATGTAGGTCCGGAATACAGGATATGACAGGGGATCACACTATTCAGATATTGACCCACCAATGCCTGGTCTCAGCTACTCGCCTATGCCTACAGAGTCATCACTTGGGGATCACACTATTCAGATATTGATTCACCAATGCCTGGTCTCAGCTACTCGCCTATGCACACAGAGTCATCACTCAGGGATCGCACTATTCAGATATTGACCTACCAATGCCTGGTCTCAGCTACTTGCCTACGCCTACAGAGTCATCACTCGGGGAGAGGGAAGGACCACAGTAGATGGGAAAGGTCTGTAATCAATTATGGGATGGACCATGGAGGAAGGGAAAGGCCCGTAATCAATTAAGGGAAGGACCATGGAGGATGGGATAGCCCCGCAATCAATTATGGGATGAACCACAGTGGATGGGACAGGCCTGCAATCACTTTTGGGAAGGACCACAGTGGATGGGAAAGGCCCATAATCAATCAAGGGAAGGACCATGGAGGAAGGTAAAAGCCCATACTCAATTAAGGGAAGGACCACGGAGGATGGGATAGCCCCGCAATCAATTATGGGATGGACCACAGTGGATGGGACAGGCCCACAGTCACTTTTGGGAAGGACCATAGTGGATGGGAGAGGCCCATAATCAATTAAGGGAAGGACCATGGAGGATGGGATAACCCCGTAATCAATGGTGGGAAGGACCACGGGGGATGGAATCAATTAAGGGAAGGACCATGGTGGATGGGATAGGCCCGTAATCAATTATGGGAAGAACCATGGTGGATGGGATAGCCCCACAATTAATTATGGGACAGACCATGGAGGATGGACTCAATTAAGGGAAGGACCATGGAGGATGGGATAGCCCCACAATCAATTATGGGAAGGACCATGGGGGATGGGATACACCCATAATCAATTAAGGGAAGGACCATGGGCAATGGGAAAGGCCCATAATTAATTAAGGGAAGGATGCACATGGTCTCCATATGCAGCTATGCCACTAATCATTGTCACCCTTGTCCTTAGGTATATCTACCAGTCAATACTATGCTTTCTTGTTCCAATATTCATGCTTAACCCCAATTTTCCTTATCCTTTGACTCACAGTATTAGTTGTTTAAATAAATGATCAAAATAAATGATTAATTGTGACATTTGTAGTGACAAGTGTTAAATGTAAATGTAAATAGGGGATATTATATGCGGCGCCGTTTTTTAGGTGTCGATTTGGTAGGTGATGAAGGCATAAAACTATCCTCAATGTCAATGTCATCAATAAAGTCCTCATCCTGATACCTGTACTCATCAGCTAATGCAACCTCCTCAATCGCATCCATAAGTTCATCATCTCCAACCTCAGAATATGCCAGATCACCATCCTCATCACTCTCATCCACCACTCCAACACTCTCATCATCATTGTCATCCTGGAAAAATGATGACTGCACCTGGTCTCGAGTGGCTCGAAGCAAATCCTTGTTTGTAGGACCCCAATGCTCGACTGGCCAAGCGCAAGGGATCTCTCGAACCTTGTTCTTCCAGACAACACAGATGGACAGAAGTTCCTCTGCGTGGGCCCTGAGGTGGAATGGCATCACGAGATCATTGGCTGCCGAAAAATTAAATGTCGGTCATGGTATATTCTGACTACACACACCAGGATCTCTCAATGCAGTCTGGACAGCCTCCCACTCTGCTAACATCTATTCCTGCATCACAGACCGCTCTCGCATCAAACAAGTCTCCTCTTCAATGCAACAATCTAATTCAAGCTGTAAACAAATACCAGACCTGGTGGCCTCATCCGATAACCATGCTGGCGGGTGCATGCTGTCATCGTCGAGGCCAATATCTTGCCAGATTTCATCATCCACGTAGAGTAGAAAGATGCCTTCACAAGCAATAGGATGAGGGGGAATAGCAGATGGGGGAGCTCACTGTTGATGTATGAGGGACTGTAGCTGAGTACATAGGCTGTTGTAAGTTGAAACTAGTTTGAGAATTGCAGGTTCTCGCTGTTTGATTGAATACTGGGTGTTCGAGCGAAGCTTGTGTTCTGTTGAACAACGCATGAGACATGCTAAAAAGTAAGGCAAAAAAGAGTAGTAATGTACCATTTACTGTTGCTCAATATGACCTCTCTAGCCTCTCCAGTTCAAATTTGCGTTGACGGAGACGGTCCCTAATTTGAGTTTTTACTGTGCGAGCATTCAAGCGGATGGTAAGGTAGATGTCATTCTTCATCATCATAAGATCGGCCTGTCCTTGTGGTCCAAGGGTAGCCTTATGATGTCGAAGGGTATCTGCAATTTTGGCACGTCGTGACCGAGTGTCGGCGAGCTGCAGATTGAACTCCACGACATTAGCAATGGCACCTACATAAAGCTGCATCTCTAGCTCATGGACAGAAATCTCGTGAGCATCCAGGGTCTTCTCCAGCACAAGAATAGTGGTAATGACCTCCGCCGCCTTGTTCTTGGATTGCCCTATAAAATTTAATCAGTAAGATGGCAAGAACACTAGTAAAACTTTTACGTGGGATGGGTCGGGTCTGGTGAGCAATTTGTGCCTTCCATTCAGCATGAAGGATATCCTCGTTGACATCTAAGTCCAGTAAACCATCCAGAGCCACGTTCTTCTTAATTTGGCAATGTAGCCATCGCTGATGGAGTCAATGTCCGTAGCCTTGGATGGATTTTGTGTCCAGGTGGTGAATTTGAACATCAAGGATGAAGAGACGTTGATGGAACTACAGTAGAATTAGAGATAAGATATACACGTGAATATAGACTTACTTACCCCAGAAATGCGTAACGATGGGATGAGTTGCTTGAGAGAACTCCATAATTGTTCGCATCCCTCACCATCAGACAATCCAAAACCCTCGCGCTTCCTCGGATGGTAGATGATCTGACAGGGCCATTGATGGCCATAGGCATGGAATACCGCAACAGCGAAGGATATGCGCGATAGGGTATTGTCATCGAGAAGATTCCATTTTCGGCAGCTTCGTTCAAGTTGACATCCGATGTCATAGAGAAGTCCTACGGTCATCTGAGGGGGTATGTGCTTGAACAACTGGTCCAGGAGAGCGAGCGCATAGTGTTGCTTTTCCCCTGCTGATGTGAGGTTGACAAGCCAGAGGACACGGTCATGTCTGCATAGAAGGGCCATCAGGCCTGTGTCGGTAAAAAAACGAGTACTTGCCCTTTCACGCTTTTTGTCTGCAGCAACGAAGGATTCTCTGCATCCATTCAACACAGACACTGGCACATGCATCCCTTCTTCATAGTGATCCTCCTCCTCTTCCGCTCTCGAGGCTCTCGTTCGCCGTCTTTCTCTGCGACAACTTTTTACAAAATCCTCCATCGCTTTGACATCGTCGTTCAACAGAAAGAATGTTGGAGTCGGATTAGGAGGGTTGATACTGCTAGTATTGCGAGGATTAGTCAATCGCTTTTGAGTAAAGCAGGCATCTATGCAAACAACAACGTCTGGGCTGGTATTGTCAATTAAAAGTGGTACAATGCAAGCTGAGACACAAACTTACATAGAACGAGCATCTGCTCCATGGCAAGCATTTCCTCTGAAACAAAGCAGGCAACGAGAATGAAGGTATTCAGATGGCTGATCGATGAGTGGGATATGTGCCTGACCCCTCCGAACGTCAGCGATGACAGTAGAAATGTGATTGCAAACCAAGATGCTCAGCACTCGGTACCAGTGGAAAGTATTGCTGAAACGACGACGCAAGTTATTCTGATGAAAGACTGAGCATCATTGTACGTGAGAGGATTGGAAAGGCTAACCTTGCATGACAACTTGTACCCCATTCCATCTAGAAAGGTTTCCACCGCATTGCACCACGCGGTTTGGTTGGGAGCCTGGCATACAAAGAGAAGACGGACGAACTCTAAAATGCGCAAGTCGACCGTGAGTGAAGGAGCGAGAGGAGCGCATGGAAACAGACCATGATGAAGGAGTTGGAGGGGTACAGGGAAACACGGGCATGTGATGATGTTAATTTCTTTCAATGCTGGAAGATACGTGAGATATATTGTGGAGAAGAGTGAAAAATAACATACCGTCGAAATGCACACATGCAACTGTAATCCTCCGAGTCCTACACCCAGCTTGACAAACTGCAAGATCTTGCTGAGCTTCTCCCAGTGCATTGGTATAACGTAACACCGAAGTTTGTTGCATATAGGATAAATACGGTACAAGTAGGGACGGAATGACGTCTTGTGACCATCTGCGCCACTGGTTGGCCCTTTTCTGTGAGCTGGTCAGATGATGGCCGATAGGATCATTGGAGAAATGTAGGGAGTCGCTGAAGAGAACCTCATCAGTGATATCTTCTTGTGTTACCGATGTCCTGGACGCAGGCAACGGACGGCAGAAGTTTTGCTGCGTGAGGTGTTGGCATCCGGGCAAGACCAACACGGGAGGCAGGGCAAGGAGATATAGACTGAGTTTTCTTGTCTGACGAAGACATCGCCATGCCGTGTTCATCCAAGGCTCACAGACAATAGTGATGGGCGGCGGAATTGAAGGGCATTCTTCTTGCATGCGGGAGATTACCTTGGAGGGTTCACAATGGCGTGGCTTTGGACAACAAACAGCCATAATAAATGCCATTGACTCGAAGTCACACAGAAGGCCACCAACGACACAGAGTCAGTTGGAGGAACTATCCAGAGGCGCACAGTCTGGGACGAGTTCAATCGAGAGTCAACGACCAATATCGGGTCCAGAGAACCAATACTTGACCGGGAGAGCCAATGACTAATACTTGGAGTGCAAAGGAGAAAAAATCTGAGGGAGATTAGTACTGGGGATGTGATTCACTGGCAGACTACAGGAGTGAATCAGGGTAACGATAACGTCAAATTAATAAATAAAATACTCAATAATGTATCCGCATAGCAGATACTTTCTCGTCTCCTGACATAAGTATTGTACTGTAGGAATTAGTGGAAACATAAGCAGAGAAACATACATTTCGCGTGAGCAAATAGATAATAGCTATGGCAAAGTTAATAGAAAATACAGTAGCAGGACGACATGGGTCGCTAGCTATGACTTGGGAGTAGGATGT
The DNA here is from genome assembly GCF_016647785.1 of Suillus fuscotomentosus. NCBI lineage: Eukaryota > Fungi > Basidiomycota > Agaricomycetes > Boletales > Suillaceae > Suillus > Suillus fuscotomentosus. The sequence goes on from NW_024539537.1 coordinate 589,105, forward strand.
CTACAAAAACATATCAGATCAGAGTTAACAGTGTGAGGCACTCACCTTGTTACTAAATTGGGACTAGGGGACACTGCAATGTATGCTGAGCCTACTAATACAAAGCATAACCTTATCTGACAGCGCGTTATGGAGATTAACAGGTAATGGAACATAGTACAATTCATCATTACGCTGCAATATAATATCGATCACAAAGGGATGGAATGGGGAACGATGGGGGGCCTGCCAAAATGACAAAAGAATGTCTGCACATAAAACGCAGTCGCAGAATGCATGACTTCCCAACACTTGGTATCTGTAAAGCTATCTGGCATCAGTGGCACAATCAGAAGCGGCGGAGCATCGTCCCAAGTACAGATAAGTTCATGGAATTTCTCCAGGTAGGGTAGAACACCAATTAAGGTGTTGTTCCACATGCCGTAGTTGTCCTCCAGAAATTGTTCTGACCACATGACTAATCCAGCCTCGCCAGGGAAGATAGAATGAAGGAGCTGCTTGTGACCAATCAGATCATCTGCCCAATATTTGCGGGCCAGGTAGCGATTGAGGTCCCTCAGCTCATAATGGAAACCAAGCTCAAATAACTCCCATGTGATCCTTTGGGTGAGATGCTGTGGAGGGTTAGTGAGACTGGCAACCAACACTTGTTTGCCACGAAATTCCACCGATCCTTCTCATGCGAACAGGTCTCCCTGAGTCTCCAACACATCATCACCAAATAAGTCCCTTATCACCGCCTTGCGCTTCTCCGCCGCCGTAGGTCCCTTCTTTTTGGAATCCTTGCCTTTGGATGCTGCACCTTGTGATTGGGTTGTCAGTCCGCTGCTGAGGAAGTCACGCCAGAGCTGTGGCGAAGGGTAATTGTGTGGCGGGTCGTGATCGACTCGGCCAATCCATAGTGGACGACAGGCAAGCCAGGTAGCGATATAACCCTGGAGGCGCTCCAGCAGCTTGGGACCGAGGAGGAGAGCGGGTTCTGGGAATCTGTATCCCCGATCGATGGCATAGGGCATGTGCACGCGAGATGAATCCTTGTTGCAAGTCTTGAGGGCATCATCCCAATGCAAAAGAGAGGGCGGAAGATATGGGCTCTCAGCACATATTACAGTGACCTATCTCCATATAATACAAGGGAACAGACATGCATAATATCCCATATGATACGGGCCAGCGGACCATGGGCCCATGATAAAAATATCCTCGACTATGACAGATGGGCCGGGAGGCAAATTATTCCCGATGGAGGCGGGTGGGCCCATGCAGGGGATATATAGAGTAGATGAGTGGGCCGATGTACATCAATATTAGGTAGACAGGTGGGCCGAGGTACTTGGATATTATGCAGATGGGTGTATTAAGGTAGATGTGTATGAGATAGATGGGTAGGTACTTGTTATCACATTCATGGGTGGGCCCAGACACATATTAAATTAGACGGGTGGGCCAAGGGTATTATAAAATATTGTATTAGATGGGTGGGCCCAGACACATATCAATTAGACGGGTGGGCTGAGGGTGTTGTATGGGATGTTGTATTAGACAGGTGGGCCGAGGGTGGTATAAAATATTGATGGGTGGGCTCATGTGTATCATAATTGTAGACATGATGGAGCTGAGGTAGTTGTACATCAACCAAATCAGAGGAGGTAATAAAATCAAAGTTACCAAGTTCCTGGAGCAGCAGGTGATCTCCTGACATGGCCTTTGATGGTGCACAGGTTGTCTTGCAAAATTTGGAATCCGGGGTGCAAAGCTTGTGTTGCCCTATGAGAAGCCAAGTTCCGATTACCAACCTTTGGGTCAACCGTACTCAGAGGAGGTAATAAATCAAAGTTCCCGAGTTCCCGGAGCAGCAGGTGATCTCCTGACATGGCCTTTGATGGTACACAGGTTGTCTTGCAGAATTTGGAATCCAGGGTGTGAAGCTTGTGTTGCCCTATGAGACGCCAAGTTCTGACCACCCAAATTTGGGTCAACCATACCGACTTTCGAGTTCCGGGACCCGGGAGTTGACAAATGAATATCTGATAACCAGCACACTTCCAATCAGGTAGTATTTCGTTGAGCAATGAATCATCCAAGGGGTCTCTTATCAGACTCGGTAGTCAATATAGGCAAATGATAATGAAAACATGAAAGTTGTTATTATGCTATTTTTCAAACCCAAGACCCTGAAACCCATTGTTCAACATGTCCATTTTTCACCCACTGCACAAATCACTGAGTTTTGAGTGCCGAAACCCAAAACTCAAAACCCAGTGTGCAACACATTGATTGTTCATTTACATTACACAGATCATCAAGTTCCGAGTGCTGAGTGCTGAAACCCGAAGCTCAAAACCCGAAAATATGTATGGAACATGTCCATTTCTTACTCATTGCACATATCACTGAGTTCGAGTGCCGAAACCCGAAACTTCAAAACCCAGTGTGCATCATGTCCATTGTTCAATTATATTACACAAGTCATCAAGTTCCGAGTTCCGAGTGCTGAAACCCGAAGCCCGAAAATATGTGCACAACATGTCCATTTTTCCCTCACTGCACAAATCACCGAGTTTCGAGTGCGAAAGCGTGAAACTGAAAACCCAGTGTGTGACATGTTGATTTTTCATTCATATCACACAAATAACCAAGTGCCAAGTGCCGAAACCCGAAGCCCGAGACCCGAAAATATGTATGCAACATCTCCATTTTTCACTTGTTGCACAAATCACTGAATTTCAAGTGCCGAAACCCAAAACTCAAAACCAGGTGTGCAACATATCCATTGTTCAATTATATTACACAAGTCATTGAGTTCCGAGCTCCGAGCTCCAAGGGCCGAAACCCGAACCCCAAGACCCAAAAATATGTACACAACATGTCCATTTTTCACTCACTGCACAAATCACTGAGTTTCGAGTGCCAAAGTGTGAAACTGGAAACCTGGTGTGCAACATGTTGACTTTTCATTTACATCACACAAATCATTGATTTACGAGTGCCGAGGTCTGAGACCCGAACCCCGAAAATATGTGTGCAACATGTTCATTTTTTACTTGTTGCACAAATCACTGAGTTTCAAGTGCTGAAACCCAAAACTCGAAACCTGACATGCAACATGTCCATTGTTCAATTATATTACACAAGTCATTGAGTTCCGAGTTCCGAAGGCCGAACCCCAAAAATATGTACACAACATGTCCATTTTTCACTCATTGCACAAATCACTGAGTTTTGAGTGCCGAAACTTGAAACCTGGCATGCAACATGTTGATTTTTCATTTACATTACACAAATCATCGAGTTCTGAGTGCCAAGGGCCAAGACCCGAAGCCCGAGACCCGAAAATATGTATGCAACATTTCCATTTTTCACTTGTTGCACAAATCACCGAGTTTCAAGTGCTGAAACCCGAAACTCAAAACCGGGTGTGCAACATGTTCATTGTTCAATTATATTACACAAGTCATCGAGTTCCGAGTTCCGAGGGCTGAGGGCCGAAACCCAAACCCCAAACCCTGAAAATATGTGCACAACATGTCCATTTTTCACTCACTGTACAAATCACTGAGTTTTGAGTGCTGAAACCCAAAACTCGAAACCCGGCATGCAACATGTTGATTTTTCATTTACATTACTCAAATCATCGAGTTCCGAGTGCTGAGACCCAAAGCCCGAAACCCAAAATCATGTACACAGCATGTCCATTTTTCACTCATTTCACAAATCACCAAGTGTCGAGTGTCAAAACCTGAAACCCGGTACTTCAAATGGACACAAATTGTATTTGTCAGCACTCGGTACTCGGGACTTGGGACTTGGTACTCAGCACTCAGTGATCGGTGGTCAGTGGTTGGTACTCGGGACTCGGGACTCGGGACTCGAGACTCGAGACTCGAGACTCAGGACTCGAGACTTGAGACTCGGTGATCGGTGGTCAGTGGTTGGTACTCGAGACTCAGTAGTTTTTCCCTGATACCCACCAAAAAACCCACACCCACAAGGTGGGTGTGGGTATATCATGGGGTATGGGTGGGGGTAGTGCTACTCATACCCCGGGGTTCACCCACGCTATTCCCTATCGGTACTCGGTACTCGGCACTCAGTGATCGGTGGTCAGTGGTTGGTACTCGAGACTCAGTAGTCAATATAGGCAAATGATAATGAAAAATGACAGTTGTAGTCCACATCAAGGTGAGTGACTTGGTAGTCTTTCCTTGTCATTCAGCAAAACATCAGCAATAATGAAAAAATGAAAGTTGTTATTATGCTTAACTTCCTTACCAAAGGTTGTAGTCCAAGTCCAGGTGAGTGTAGTGGTAGTCTTTTCTTGTCAATTGGTTATCTTGTTACTCATTACGCAGTACTCGGTACATGGTAATTTGTACTCAGTATTTGGTTTTGATACTCGGTATCTGGGAATCAGTAGTCAGCTTAATCAAGGTTGTAGTCCGAGTCTAGGTGAGTTTATTTGTAGTCTTTTCTCGTCCATTGGTTACCATGTGACCAAGATATAAGCTAAAGAAATCCAAAACATCAATAATGACAAATGAAATACATGTGTGCAGTAAGTGAGTCTAAAGATAAAGAATGAATATTAATAGCGAGACTTGCACATTATGTCGAGATATCCAACATGACAAGCCTGTGATGTGATCAGAGACCTGGAATAACACCCATATACATCCATTATAATAGCTTAAAAGCTTAGAAATATTCATGAAGGATTGATGTAATGATAGGCAAAATGAATGTGTGGAGAGTGACAGTAGACATCTTTTATATAAAGTCACATTTATATATGATTCAGGCCGAAAATATCATTACAAATATGTAGGATAGATTGTAAACTACCCAAGGAACCCATACTGCCTACTGCCCTGAGGGTAGGGGGTGGGTAGAAGGGATATAGTGAAAATATGAGTTGACCCAGCATTAAAGTCCTACCACTGCTCAACTAACCATTTTCGATGCTTTGGGTCTTTGAAGTTTCCCACACTCAATTTCTTACCCATTTCACTTCCTCAGTACTCAATTCTTGGTTGATTTGTCTGTAAATTTATGTCTATGATACTTAAGATATTTGAAATGTACCCCAGGTTTCTGATTATGAAGATTCAATGTTTTGAAGGCATGGGCCCCTTATCAGGCGAAATGGCAAGTATACACACTAGCTCACAAACTCCAGCCTATTGTGAGCTGATCTTGGTCATAAGAAGCAAGAATATAAGCTATGCTCATTATATATTGAAAGGTTGGATCATGGATGCAAGGGCAAGATACTGAAGATTGTGAAAAAATGTCACAAGTGCAATTGTCTATGCTTTGTTCCTGGAGAAGGATCTTGTGTGTCCTGGGCTGGTTATATGATATATCTACTCCAAATATGCTCAGGAATAGACTCCCTACAGTCCTTGAGGTCCAGCTTTACAGGGAAAAACCCCTAGTGGGTGAACCACCAGAAGAGGGGGAGGTACACTATACAATAAAGGATTACCCTATGGTCCTGAGCTCCTGATACATTGTTTCTATTGTTGAATAGATGATTGAGATATAATTACAAAGTCTATTCACCTAGAAATGAACACATAGGAACATATTTTGTATTTTTATGTATATATGCAATATCCATTTAAGCACCAAGTCTCAACTACCGATTACCAAGTCCCGACACTTGATAGTTGATAGTCAGTATTCGAGCTCTGAGTGCCAATATTGCCTACCAATATCTCAGTCAAATGATAACCAAACCAAGACCCAAGTTCCAAACCTGACTACCGAATACCAAGTATCAGTACTCGGGACTCGGGACTATTGGCTGGAGTACCCAACTATTGATTCCCAGGTACCGAGAATTAGAACCAAGTACCAAGTACCTGACTACTGATTCTCGGGTACCAAGTATCAGAACCAAGTACCAAGTACCCGACTACTGATTCTCGGGTATTGAGTATCAGAACCAAATACCGAGTACTGATTCCCTTGTACTGAGTACCGAGTAACGAGATAACCAATTGACAAGAAAAAACTACCAATACACTCACCTTGGCTTGGACTACAACTTTTGTTCAGGAACTCAAACATAATAATAACTTTCATTTTTCATTATTGCCGATGTTTCAGATTTCTTTAGCTTATATCTCGGTTAAATGATAACTGATGGACAAGAAAAGACTACCAATACACTCCCCTAGACTCAGGACTACAACCTTCAGTAAGGAAGTTAAGCATAATAACAACTTTCATTTTTCATTATCATTTGCCTATATTGACTACCGACCACCAACTACCAACTACCGAGTACTGAGCACTGACAAATACAATTCCCAAGTTATTTCAACCCTACACCAATGGATAATACATACAAATATAAAATCCATGTCCATTTGAAGTACCGTGTTTCGGGTTTCAGGCACTCGACACTTGGTGATTTGTGCAATGAGTAGATGGGCATGTGGCATACATGTTTTTGGGCTTCGGGTTTTAGGATTTGGCCCTTGGCACTCAATGATCTGTGTAATGTAAATGAAAAATGAACATGTTGCACACCGGGTTTCGAGTTTCGGGTTTCGGCACTTGAAACTCAGTGATTTGTGCAACAAGTGAAAAATGGAAATGTTGCATACATATTTTCAGGTCTCGGGGTTCGGGTCTCGGCCCTCGGCACTCGGAACTTAATGAATTGTGTAATGTACATGAAAAATGGACATGTTGCACACTGGGTTTCAAGTTTCACACTTTGGCACTTGAAACTCAGTGATTTGTGCAGTGAGTGAAAAATGGACATGTTGTGTACATATTTTCGGGTCTCTGGGTTCAGGGTTCGGCCCTTGGCACTCGGAACTCGATGATTTGTGTGATATAAATGAAAAATCAACATGTTGCACACTGGGTTTCAAGTTTCACACTTTGGCAGAACTCGAAGTTGTTGATTTAGATATCACCCGAAACCTGAACACCCGAATGTCAAATTTTCAGTGCCGAAACCCCCAACCCTGACTGCCGGGTGCCAGGTGCCGAGTCCCAAAGCCCTGGAACTCAGGATTTGACATTTGAGATGAACGAAAATTTTCAGACATGTTTGAATTAACCTACGTATATCTATAAACATTTCACTAACCCCTGAACCCTGAAAGATATTTTTGTTGTCTTACATACAAAATTCCGAGTTCCGAGTTCTGGGACCCCCGGACCCCGAAACCCGGCAGTCCACAATTTAGGGGTTCAGGGGTTGGTAAAATGTGTATGGATATATGAAGGGTTGGTTTAAACATTTTTAAAAGATGTCTCATATCAAATGTCAAGTCCCAAGTTTCGATTTCCGGGTTTCAAGAGTGCTGAGTCCCGAAGCCCAGAGTCCCGAAACCCGGAGTCCTGAAACCTGGAAATCAAAACTTGGGACTTGACATTTGATATGAGACATCTTTCAGAAATGTTTCAATCAACCTTTCATATATTCATACACATTTTACCAACCCCCGAACCCCAAAATTGTGGACTGCCGGGTTTGGGGTTTGGGGTTTGGGGGTCCTGGAACTCGGAACTCGGGAAATTTGGGGAGATCAATAAAATTTGATTTACAATCGAGTTGATTGACAAACACATTGATTTACCCATGTTTAAAATATATTTTTGTTCTACATACTGAGTTCCGAGTTCCGGACCCCCGAACCCTGAGACCCAGCAGTCTCGGGTTTCGGGGTCCTGGCACTTGGAACTTGGGGAGATTTGGGGAGATCAATAAAATTTGATTTACAATTGAGTTGATTGACAAACACATTGACTTACCCATGTTTGAAATATATTTTTGTTTACACATACCGAGTTCCGAGTTCCGAGTTCTGGACCTCTGAACCCTGAAACCTGAGACCCAGCAGTCCACAATTCCGGGGTTCGGGGGTTGGTAAAATGTGTATGAATATATGAAAGGTTGAATGAAACATTTTTGAAAGATGTCTCATATCAAATGTCAAATCCCGAGTTTCAACTTCTGGATTTTGGGAGTGCCGAGTCCCAAAACCTGGAGTCCTGAAACCCGAAATTTGGGACTTGACATTTGATATGAGACATCTTTCAAAAATGTTTCATTCAATCTTTCATATATTCATACACATTTTACCAACCCCTGAACCCCAGAATTGTGGACTGCCGGGTCTCGGGTTTCAGGGTTGGGGGGTCCAGAACTCAGAACTTGGTATGTGTAAACAAAAATATATTTCAAACATGTAAGTCAATGTGTTTGTCAATCAACTCAATTGTACATCAAATTTTATTGATCTCCCCAAATTTCCCCAAGTTCCGAGTGCCAGGACCCCTGAACCCCAAAACCCGAGACCCGGCAGTCCACAATTTCGGGGTTTGGGGGTTGGTACATCTTGGTTTGGGGTTTGGCACTGAAAATTTGACATGTATATTTTTGTGAGTGTTATGCTTCTGGTGTCCATGCTTAGAAATAGGATATGTTGCACACCAGGGTTCAGGTGTGGGGTTTTTCCACTTCAGTCCTCAATTATTGGTCAATGCCACACATGGTCTATTCATGTTTTTGTGCTTAGGGGTTTAGATTTGGTGGTCGATGGTAGGTATATGCACTCATAGTGTGCATGTATCCTACGTGTTTGATTCACTGGTGGCTACATCAGCTGTATGTCTTGATGAAACATATCTAGGCTCACCCATATATGTACCCATCTATGTATAATTCCCCCATGTCGGCCCACCCGTCTATGTAATACATCCTATGTTGGCCCACCCATCCATATAATACATCCTACATCAACCCACCCGTCTATATAATTATACTTCACCTCAGCCCACCTGTCTATGTAATAAATATTTTATCGCACCCTCGGCCCACCGGTCTATTTGATATCCCTTTCATCGGCCCACCCGTATATGTAATACTTTCCATGCCGGCCCACCTGTATATGTAATACACCCCACGTCAGCCCACCCATCTATGTAATATTCCCCTACCTCGGCCAACCCATATATGTAATACACCCCCATCGGCCCACCCATCTATATAACAATATTTGCCTTACATCTCTCTTCAGCCCAGCTGTCTATAATATCCTACTCTACATATTACCCAGATGGGCCCACCCATCTCCATGAATGATCATATTCCCCTGGCCCATCCGTCAACATCAAGGATATATATATCATTGGCATACATGGGCCCACCCATCTCCATCAGAAATAATATGTGTCCCGGCCCATCCGTCATCATCGAGAATATACACAACATGGGCCCATGATCCGCTGGCCCATCTCATACGGGATATTATGGAGGTCAGGTGGCCTGTATAATATGGAATTTGTCACTGAAGGGGCTCCTCTTAGGGTCTTTCCACTTGTCCCTGGATTCCCCTGACTGGGAGGGCTGGGTGGGCTGAGCCTCTTTTGAGTCTGATACAGTAGTAAGTAACACAAAGCAATTAGAAAGGGTTTACTTACAAGGCTGTCGCCTATGCTTTTTGAGACTTTGTTGAGGTGCTCTTCCAGCAGCGGATGTTTGAGAGGATGGCACAAGAGCAGAAGAACTAGGAGTAGAGAAACTGCTGGATGAAGCGGATGAGGGAGCCACGACATCAGGATTTCTGAAAGCTGTGCCACCGTACAGGCAACAAACATGAAGTTGGTGCTGGTGGCCACCTTGGCCATGATAAATGATATTGTAAGGGCGGATTCTATTGCCCTCCGCATACATCGAGATGACGATGTCATCCGGATGAGTAATTAACACGGGTTTGTGGACCTTCATATTGGCAGGTATATATGCCATCGTGCAGACACACCAGACGGGCACACCAGCCATGTGGAGCTTGTTGCACATGTCACTGTCATGCGTGAAAGCACCCATCCATTCCGAATTGACAATGACAGTCCCAACACCAGAGGAGATGCAAGGTTGGGCAATGAGAACCCAATCCATAAAAGAGTGGATTTCGAGGAAGAGGCATTAGGCATCCGTGACGAAGATGAGGAGATCACGAAATGTCAGGGGATTTTTTTTGAGCCACGAGATACCGTGTCAAAGAGAGACAACACGATTGATGATGACATCCTTTTTGCCTTGTCGATTGGCCCTCCAGTCCTGTACACATTTTTCTACTAATTTGAGGAGTGACTCCAGTCCTTTGACCTTGTCAGAGGCAAGCATGCCTACAGGGAACAAATTGCCTGGGATGGTCTTGAAGTCCTTTTGCTCAGGAGTGTACCATGCCCAGTGAAGCGGGTGCGGGAACGGGTAAGCCTCCTTACGAGGAATGCAGACGGAATTGCAAAAGATGTTGTCATAGGCTTGAGGCCATTGAAAGCAGTCGACGACACTGAAACGACCATCAGTGTGGGCTTGTACATTTTCTTCTTCAAAATGGTGGAACTTGGGAACGAATTGCATGTTGGGCGTAGTGATGACTAGATTGTCCTGGACTGACGATGGCGACAGCATCGTAAGATTGTAACCAAGCTGCAGGACGCATGCACATAAGTAAGTAAGAATGCTAAAAGACAAAATCACATACATGCATGAAGTGTCAGGTCACCCTTGAACATCAGTCAGAGTGTTGGGCATGATGGAAAACTGTGAAAGTTAGAATATGTGCTGACAGGTATAAGGCAAACACACCTCAGAGTTTGATATGGTATGGTGAGAGTCTAAGCACTGGTCAGTATACAGATTAATGAGATGATGAAAAGGATACTTACCAAAAAGGAAGACGTAGCTAAAGTGACGGGCACTATAATGTAAGATATGCATCAGGAGAGATTGTAGATCAAAGATATCGAAAACTCACTGATGAGCCCGACGAGTGAAAGGTGAATGATTGGCACACCTGAAATATGAGAGGAAGTCTGCAGCAGCGTGTGGCACACCAGAAATGAGCCAAGTGCGAAGGCAAAGCACACCCAAGAGGGTCTTCAACCCCACTGGCACAGCAAAGTATGAGCAACTGGGGCGACCCTCCAGACACAAAGTCTAGGAGTGGGAGATCCTCGATGTGAAGTCAACTGATCAAATGAGTGAATGGCATGAAGCCAATTCAAAACGCCAGGAACTGTGGTTGTTGGATCAATCATGATGATGAGCTTGATGGGCTTGACACATGAATGTTGTGGTCTGAGGGCAAAGAAGGAACTTGGAACTGGGGAAGGAGAATGCAGAGAAGGAAATGAGACAATTGAGTAACAAGGTGGGAACTTCCCAATTGAGTCAAAAAGTCGAAGTTTGCAGACATTTGTAGACTTGTGGGAAAGTCCCACAATTCACAAGTTTCACTCTTTCATCGACATCGACAACACTCCGTCCTTTATACTGTCCTCGCTGCCCTCAATCCCGCCTTCCCCGCCCTCGATATGTCCAACAACGACGGTTCCTGGCACTATGAATTGGCTTTGTGCCGTTCACTCATTTGATCAGTTGACTTCGCATCACTGATCTCCCACTCCTAGACTTCGTGTCTGGAGGGTCGCCCTGGTCGCTCATACTTTGCTGTGCCAGTGGGGTTGAAGACCCTCTTGGGCATGCTTTTCCTTCGCACTTGACTTATTTCTGGTGCGTCACACGCTGCTGCAGACTTCCTCTCATATTTCAGATGTGCCAATCATGCACCTTTCACTCGTCAATCTAATCGGTGAGTTTTTGATATCTTTGATCTACAATGTCTCCTGATGCACAATTGCACTTTACCCACTATAGCCCTCGTCACTTTACACCACTTTCAAATCTCATCTCATGCATATATCTACGACATCGGTGAGTCGCATTTGCACTTCATTCATATAACGACATTCCATTCACATGTCAACAGAGGATATTTTTTTCCTTCAACCACCCAGCTACGCTACTTGACAATCTGTTAAGACTTTGCCAATTGGTGAGTGTATTTACTTTATTCATTTGCGACAAGCGCATAGATGTGACTGTTTAGGATACCACTATCGTCTGACTGATTTGATTAATGTCACAAGTACTTGCGCATGAATAGCCACCTCACACTTACTCGCCCATCTGTTCGCCAAACTGTACGTATAACTTACCTTGTTACCATATTATAAAATCCTGATTTATTCTTAGGACACAAGCACCCTTCGCATCTCTCGATGTTCATCTGCTAGTGGCTGGTGCTCGACAAGGTATATTTTACATGTTCCAGCTGCACAATTAGCATCTGACTTGTTCTTAAGCAACCGACAGAGTTGGGTGTGCCTCTGACTGCTGACCGACCAGCAATTTGTCTTCTCAAAATGTAAGTTCTCAAAACAGTTAGGTTTAGCCAATCAGTCAGATCCATCCCACTCATTTTTGTATTAGTCAGGGTCAGCTGAGTCTTTCATTGGCCAATCTCGCCGTCAGGGTTGTATATCAGTGGGCCTTGACCTCTCCTGTCTTGGATGCAAATCTGGAATGAGATCCGAGTGTTGCTCTGTATGTGCTCACTACCTGCTGATCTGTCCGCTAACTTTTCTTCGGCTGCCAGACACTGGTTCTCATTGGCTCATCTCCCAGCCAGCGATGCACTCGTTCCATTTTAGTCAGTCTCAGACTTGACCAATTTAAAGGATTGGGCACTGTACGTAGCCACCACCTCCAATCCACCATTAAATTCCAGTAAGGCCAAGGTCGATCTTTTTTCTATTATTTAGCAGCTAACAAGGTTTAGCTTCAGTGATGTACCCTAGTGTTTATGGCAACAACATCTGCACTTCAAACTATAAAGGTAATGAGTCTCTCAAGTCCGAGTGCATCAAATTCCACTTTCTCAATTCACTATTGTTTGCAGTTCACCATCTTCTACTATCCATACATTGTCTGACTTCGTGTCGACCAGATATTGTTGAGCAAACTTTGAGTTCTCAACTTGTATTCCACGTATCTCCGTGATCATAGGAACACTATCGTTTCTCTTGAAAATGCCAGCTGTTACTACCCGCTCAGGTCGTTATGTCAAGCATCCCCCTCTGCCTGATGAACCCAAGGTATTCTTTTATCTTCTTGACGTCTGTAGTAGCTGACTCCTGTCATGTCAAGACTCGCAGCAAGGCAGCGGACATTCATACTGAGTCTGATGCAGATACCATCCAGGCAAGTATTTTTTTTTGAAAGTTTGTCAACCATGATTGATTTTTCATTACTTCAGTCCATCCAGCCTTGAAAACGCCCCCACCCTCGTCGTCACCCTGGGCCTAAGAGTGTTATTATCGACAACAACAACAATGACAATGATCCACAAGAGGTAAGCTATATCTGCGAATATGACGGTGTCCCCACTTACTTCTTAGTCATCTATAACTCATCGCCGTCCTCCACCCAAGCCTCGTCTGCTTGCACTGGTCCAAACGTTCTGGCCCCATGACCTCATCCGCTGAGGAGGGGATTTTCGAGGCCAGTTTCTCAAGGCGCTCATCAGTGATTTCAAAGACCCCCGATGTCGCTACAGATAAACAATCCTGCCCATCTCATGTTCAACTTGCTGATGGCACTTCATTGACACATGCTGAATTCGCCTCCCTTGCAGATGAAGAAATATGCGCCGACACCCAAGATGGCGATATAGAAACAAGTACAGTTTTTATTGTGGTGTGAATGTCCTGTATTGACTTATTGCCTAGCAGCTCCTGCATTGGTCACTGAAGCACACAGCACTACTGTGAGCAAGGATCCAAATCCTGCCTCTGAAGTTCAATCAAATGACCCCAATGGTGGGACTTCAGGTGAGATAGTCACTCTTTCGTGTTTCATAGCTCCACTAATTGTGAATACAGCTACTCCTACTGAGTTGCACACAGGACATGGAAGCAAGGATCATGGTAAGGATACTTCAGGTGAGCCATAGACATTCGTCTATATCCAATACCTCAACTAATTATGCATACAGCTGCCTGTGCTGAGTCACACAGTGCAGAGGATGGCGGAAATAATTCTGCTATTCCTGCTACTGGCTGCCCATGTAGGTCATGTGGTGTCACGTCATATGCACCTGATCGTAACGACTGGTGAAGAGAGCTCTCCATCTGACAGTGACTGGGCTGCCAACCAAGAGCTGCGCAAGAAAGCACAACAAGCTACTGTTGATGCCTGCTGCAAACAATGGTGATGACAATGATGGTTCCCCTGCAAGCAACCCCCCGTCTCCATCTCGGTTGACGGCCAGACAAAAGCAAAAGTCCAGGGTGATGGTGGACGTCAATGAACACAACGACAGCGAAGACGAGGACGATAAAGACTCTGTGAAGATCAAAGGGAGAATACCTCAAGCAGGTATCTTGAAGGCACAGGAGCTTGGAAAGAATACAATGGAAGCCGCCAGAGCAATCAGAAAATAATATGGGAAAAGTGCAAGGACGATCCTCATCGAAGCTGGGTTGACGATGAAGGCAGCCCGGAAGGAGTCTCCATGGAACCAACATCAGACGTGGTTCGCAGTCACCTGCCCCCCGCCTAAAGGAGTATCAGGAGCTGTGTCGTCAGGTGTGTTGCAGTCAGTCATTATTGATTTCATAATGCAAACAATTTTTGCAGCAGATCTTAAGGCTTGGAAGGTGAAGCAACAAGCTCATTACAAGGCCCACCCACACAGTGACCCTCAGCACTTATCAGTGTGGAAGGAGATCCTGGAGAACTGGGATCGTTCTGTCGCGGGTTCAACCGAGGACCTTACATCATGATCTGCTGCAGGTCTGATGATGGCTGTTCATGATGCTTTCACAAAATCGGTAAGTGTCGTATTCATGCAATCTTGATCCAGAGACTAACTATGATCAAGGCTGCATACTGGCATCGCACCCATGGCATTCACATTGCCAGTGTGGCAATATTCCCTGGTGACAAAGAGGCAGGCCGCCAAGCATCAGGACTGTTCGCCGGCTCTGACATGGTCAAGGCCCTCATCAACTCACACCAACTGGATATCAAGTGTTGGCTAGATGAGCTCACCACAATCCTTAAGTGTGTCTTGTATGATTTATAGGTGTCAGTGCTAAATTACTTCCAGGTACAAAGACTTGGAGGCCGCACATTCCGAAGGCAAGACTTTCAGTTTGCTCCCCCCTTCTTCCACCACTCCGAACAGTACCCTCTTGTGTAATGGCAAGCCAGCCAGGGATAGGAACAGAAAGGTGGCGCCCATGATGATCAGTGAGAAATTTGGTATGTTCTGTTTAATTGCAGTGTATTTCTACTGTACTGACTATATGTTGTATAGCTGAGGCCGGCCACCCGCTCAAAACCTCAAACAGTAGGTGGCTGACCATGTTGGACATCCTATATGCCAAGAAGCTTGCATACATGATTGGCCCACCGGTGTTCCCCCTGCCTGGCCTTGATTTTGATCTCAAGGCTCTATCTGCAAGTCAACTATGTGCGTTGGTTGCTCCATATCTCAGGATTCATCTCGGAGCCATGTACGAGGCCGAGTTAGGCCTTGATGACAACGACAACGACAGCGAGGCAGAGGCAGCGAAGGCAAAGAAGCGCAAAGGCAAGTCCAAGAAGTCAGGCGACAAGGGAAGGAAGAAGGGGCCGATTGCAAAGGAGCCAAGTGTAGTATTGCATATCAGCAGATGGCCTGAAAGTATGTATTGGATACTGCAAATCATACACAAGCTGATATCACAACCACAGGTGATATTCTTGCTCTTAAGATGCAGGCCTCAAATGCATGTCTCATCCTGCTCGTCATCAACACTGATGGCAGGGTTGTTCACACCCTCCAAGACTCGGAGAAGTTCATCAAGGACCTTCCACAAGACTGACACTCCTAGACGCTGCACCAACGAGGTAATCCAAAAACCCGCAATCTCTAATTCAGCAGCTTCGCGCTCAACTATTGGAGCTTTGCGCCCCAATCAGGAAGCTTTGTACTTCAACAATGCAGCTCCGAGCTCCAACCGTGAAGCTTCGCGCTCTCATCAATATACTAACCGAGTTATCCATGAGGATCTCCTGCCTTCATTGCCACCCCAGGAAGCCCCACACTTGCATCGCCCTACTAACCGAGTCTTTGATGACCTCCCGCCTTCGTCACCATCAACACCATCTTCGCAATTCTTGTCTCCCCCTCCTATTTCACGCTCGTCAACTCCTGTGCCAACCTCAGATTATTTGCATGTCTGGTCCCGCTCTCGATACAAGCCATCCCACAATGGAGCACTGCGACATCAACATGCATATAATGATGTTATGCCAACGTACAATTCAGATATTCGAAAACAGACTCAGCCCCATTATGAATCTGCTCTGGAGACTGAAGACTTGGAGCGTGAAATGGTAGAGGAGAGGCACCGTGTCAGGGTGCATGACAAGTGTGTTGCTATACCCTGACTTCTACGTATGTTTGCTGACTGTCATATTATTGTATCAGTTCCCATATACATTCAGGGCGGGCCCAGTCGCAAATTGTCAGCACCTCCCGTTCTCGTTTGCCATTGTGTTCCTCTGTTGTGCAGACCTCCCGTGCCGGTTCCTCTGTTGTGCCAATCTCCTGTGCCGGTTCCTCGCAGTGCCGCCATTATCATCCAACTGTCAGATCTCCTGATCGCCGTCTAATCATTGAGGAAGATGAGTATTACTAACTTTGCAGCCCTTGTTACTGTCCACTTCTGGCAACGTCTTCTGGTAACGTCTACTCATTATGCTTATTCCTTTCGTATGTTTTTTCATATGTTTCCTTATGCTTATGTTTTCCTTATGTTTTTCTTATGCATTCTCATGTTTGTCTCATCGCATATGCTTCGAGTTAGTTATGATACATGTAGGCCTCATCTTATGTTCGAAATGTGTATTTTAACAATTGATGTTGTGTGAGGACCCAATAATTTTGATAAATGCTCAAAATTGCTCAGTCCTTGCGCAATCTTACCGTGATCCAAATCTAGCTTTGTTTGCTTACCAACTTATGCTTTAGACTTCAATATCAGCTTCAAGAATACATCCCATTTCACTACCTTCAACAATTATCTTCATCTCCCGTCTACACTAACTATAAGAAATGATTGAAAGCGCAACATATGTGGTTTGTACAACATTATTGCGAATTTACGTTTGACATCTTTAGCTACAGGGAATGCAGAAGCCTGAAGAGAAATCAGTTGGGAGTATGGACGTCGTAACCAATTTCTTGTTCGATGTTGATGGAGACGTCATAATGGTATGTCTCACCTTTACTCTTGCAATCTCACTTAATATTGCTACAGGAAATCCATCAGCCGTATGACGAATTGGAGGCGCATATGGATGTTGATGCGGACTTTGTCACGGTGAGCACGTCTTACTATATTCCACTTCGTTTGATTGATGAATATTTTAATTCTTAGCTTGAAAGCATGGATATTGCGCATGCGGCTGGTGAATTGGAGTGGCATATGGATGTTGACGCAGACATTGTTATGGTGAGCATGTCTCACTATATTCCACTTTGTTTGATTGATGAATATCTTAATTCTTAGCATGAAAGCATGGTTATTTTGCAGGTGGCTGATGAATTGGAGTGGTGTATGGATGTTGATGCAGACATTGTCATGGTGAGCACGTCATACTATACCTCACTTCCATTGATTGACCAATATTTTAATTTTTAGCACGACAGCATGGTCATTGCATAGGTGGCAGATCTATATACTTCTCCTCACGTCTAAGCGGATATCACACACCCCACTCTTGTAATGGTCCAGTAAGCTTCTGCTGCGGAAATTTCACCCCTCCCCCCCTATCACTATACCTTTGATATCAACATTTCATTGAGTCATGCTAATCCACACTTGTATATACCATATTCTACCCCATACCATTGAAATTGTGTTATGACAATGTCACTGTAATTACATGCTGAATCAGACAAGTTCTCCACAATTCCACCATGTAATACACTTAAAATCATGCTGCATATAACATCCTGCCTTGCACTCCAATCAGCACACCACAGAAGTCGGCAGTGACACATATGTCATCATGAGTCACCTCGTAGATCTACCTAAGGACAAGGGTGACAATAATTGATTACAAAGATATCCCATCCCCTGTGTTCCTTCCTGTAATTGATTGTGGGCCTATCCCATCCCTCATGGTTCTTCCCATAATTGATTATGGGCCTTTCCCATCCACTGTGGTCCTTCCCTGAATTGATTGTGGGGCTATCCCATCCCTCATAGTCCTTCCCATAATTGATTAAGGGTCTTTCCCATCCACCATGGTCCTTCCCTGAATTGATTGTGGGGCTATCTCATCCCTTGCGGTCCTTCCCATATTTGATTATGGGTCTTTCCCATCCACTGTGGTCCTTCCCTGAATTGATTGCGGGGCTATCCCATTCCGCATGGTCCGTCCCATAATTGATTTTGGGTCTTTCCCATCCACTGTGGTCCTTCCCTGAATTGATTGCAGGGCTATCCCATCCATCGCGGTCCTTCCCGTAATTGATTATGGGCCTTTCTCATCCACTGTGGTCCTTCCCTGGATTGTGGGGATATCCCATCCCTCAGACCAGGTGGCTTAATGGTGGATATCTGAATAATGTGATCCACGAGTGATGACTCTGTAGGCATAGGTGAGTAGCTGAGACTAGCATTGGTGGATCAATATCTGAATAGTGCGATCCCCAAGTGATGACTCTGTAGGTGTAGGCGAGTAGCTGAGACCAGGCATTGGTGGATCAATATCTGAATAGTGTGATCCCCAAGTGATGATTCTGTAGGTGTAGGTGATTTTATAGACATATTGGTGTGAGGTAGATGTGTGATCATTTTCAGAGGGGAGAGATCCCGGGCTGAGGGGGGGCATGAATAAATTATCATTTTTAGAAGAGAGAGATCCTGGGCTGAGGGGGGCAGTGAATGAATGATCATTTTGTGTTTTCTAATCCTATTTCATAGACATATCTAATAGTAACTACAGTCATTATGTGACCCATTAGCTTGCACATTAGGTGCCAAGAATGCGCCCAAAATTTTCATTTTTTGGCGCAGAAAATTGGGTGGTAAGAGGACCCCTAACACCCCTCCACCATGGGAAAATCCCATGTATGTATGGTCCAATGTTGGCTGGTGGTCTTTTCCACACAAAAATTATTTTGATTGTTGGACCATCCCCAACATATTTTATTTTGGACCCTATGCACTTGAGGAAAGACCAACAAACATCGGCCAGACCATCTAAAAAGCACCCCTTAGGTGAAAACCCTTATAGGTATAATATAACCTAAGAGGTACTTGAAATGGGGTGACCAAAGTGATGAGGTTGGTGGCGGTAATCCATACCTTATCTCCTATCTTCCAGGGGGTATACTTCCTTCCATGCAACCTTTCTGCCATTTGTTGCATAGCAATGTTATGGCAAGAGATTGCTTCGTCATGTATCTTCTGCAGGGTTCTTAGCTGTTCTTCGGCTGCGGGCGTGTCAGAAGACAGAAGAACATGAGGGATTCCTCTGGGTTCATATCCCATCATGAGGAAGAAGGGGGACATATTCCTAGTGTTGTGTTTGCAATGATTGTGGACGAATTCTGCGAGAGGAAGATGGTCGGACCATTCAAGGGGGTTAGTTCTGCAGTAGATTCGCAGATATGTTTCTAGTTCTTGGTTGAGTCGTTCGGTTTGACCATCAGTCTGGGGATGATAAGCGGTAGATGCAGCAATCTGATACCCGAGGAGGCGAGCTAGTTCTTTAGAGAATTTTGAGATAAATTGGGGTCCTCGATCAGAGATCACCTTCTCATGGAGTCTGAATCACTTAAAAACATTCTTGAAGAAGAGTTTAGCTACTCCTTCTGAGGAAATAGTTTTACTGCAAGGAGTAATAATTACCCCCTTCATAAGGCCATGGTCTACCATGACCATGACAGAATCAAAGCCATTTGAAGGTGGAAAGTCAGTGATCAAGTCAACAGAGATTTGACTAAACAGGCGAGTGGCGGAGGAGGGGATGGGGTGCAAAGGTGGCGTGGTGGGATGAGTGTCAGCCTTCATCTGCTGACACAAGGCGCAGCTGGCGACGTAGTTGCGAATAAAGGAACCCATGGCAGGCCACCAGTAATCTCATTTAACCAATTCTTCTGTTTTAAAGCGGCTGGGGTGACTGGCGGTGGGGTGATCATGGTGCTTTTGAAGAATGTCGGGTCATTGTGCAACGGGCACATATGCATGGTCTTTATAGAAGAGCACTCCATCAATGAGTTTCCAATCAGAAAGGGCAGATTTCATTGGAGGGAGGCAGATGCCATTCAAGGCATCAGAGGCAGTTGCAAATAGTGGATCATCGAGGAAGTTAAGAGAGATAGCAGTGCTAAGCTCATCATCTAGAAGGTGAATAAACATGGAGTCGGGCAGTAGTACCTGGTCTTCATTATCATCTTTGCCGAGACTGTGATCGGGTCTGCGAGAGAGAGCATCCGGTGTGGCGAGTTTAGTACTGGGGACATGATGGAGTTGGATATCATAATTAGACAGAATCAACTGCCAATGTGCCTGTCGTCTAGACAGTTTCTGGGCCTGACAGAAATATAGGAGATTCATATGATCAGCGAAGACAATTATCGGATGGGGGCTTCCTTCAAGGTAGTGACACCATTCATTGAGGGCACAGATTACTGCAAGGAGTTCATGATCAAAGATTTCGTAATTCCTTTCAGCAGGGTTAAACGACTGAGAGAGATATCCACATGGGTGGTACACCCTGTTTTCATCAGTCTGAAGGAGGACCGCACCAGTGGCAGCAAGCAAAGCATCAGTAGCTAGTGCAAACTGTCGATTAGGATCGGGGTTGCATAGGACTGGCTGAGATAGGAAGCACTGCTTTAGAGAATCAAATGATTCTTGGCAGGCCACAGTCCAGTCGAAGGCATGGTCCATCTTGGTGAGATCTATCAAGGGTCATGCGATATTGGAGTAGTGAGCTACGAACACGTGATAGAAGTTGCAGAATCCGAGGAATGAGTGGGTTTCTTTGACATTAGTAGGTTTTGGCCAATGCTTAATGCCTTCAACCTTAGCGTGTTCCATCCCTACTTCTCCTGGATGAATGATCATACCCAAATACTCCACTTCTCTTGCATCGAAGATGCACTTTTCTGGTTTGATGAATAGTTGTTCTTTGCATAGGATGTCCAAGACAAGTTTGGTTCAGTTACGATGTTCATCTAGATCTTTTGAAAAGATTAGAAGATCGTCCATGTAGATAACCAACCATCCTTGGTTAATTTCCTTTTGGGAACAGTTATTCATATATCTTTGGAAGGTGGCGGGTGAATTCATAAGACTGAAGAACATTACGGTGGGTTCCCATAACCCTTCCTCGGTAGTAAATGCTGCTTTCCATCTGTCATCAGGATGAATGCGAATGTTGTTATAACCGGATCGGACATCTGTCTTGGTGAAGTATTGTGCGTTGTAGAGTCGTTCAATGAGGGATTTGGGCAAAGGAAGAGGGTATTGGTCTCGGATTGTCCAGTTGTTTAAGTATCTGTAGTCTTGGCAAGGGCGCAATTCTCCACTCTTCTTTCCTACAAAGAAGAAACCACTGGCTTGAGGGGATTTCAAAGGTACAATGAATCCCTTCTTCGTGTTTTCTTCGATGAACACTTTGACTGCTTCCTGTTGAAGGTACAACAATTCAGATGGTCAGTCTGAATAATGTTGAGTCTTGCAGAACCTAGCTGCTATTTGACCCTAAAGGGTTTCTGGACTAGGCTTAAGGCTCAGAGGAGAGGAAATCTCATAGAAAACTGCTGAGCACTCAGACTCATACTGGTAACTGGTGAAAAGATTACTTGCTTATGTAAGCTACAAAAGTGCCAACATAAGGTAAGGTAAAACAGTCTCTACAAGCCTAGCCAGAAATGAATCCCTACACTGTTCCTTGCCTGACAGAGGATAGATCTTCGATGTTTTCAGGATAAATCCAGGTTTTAGATCGATATGATGATCAATGCCGGGTCGCTCAGGGGGAAGTCTGTTAAGGCCATCTTTTGCAAAGATATCTTCATAAGCGTGCAAATAAGGCGGGACAAGTTCTTCAAAACTTTTCTTTCCTTTTTCTATTTCTCCGGCTACAGCAAATTCTTGGGCTTTGTTACTAGTCTTCTTGTATACTTGCTCTGCTTTTGATGTCCTGTCGCGAGTGAGTGGGGTATCAAAAGATACCTCTTCAATGACTCATACTTGAGAACCATCCGAAGCATACTCGATGAGAACTTTGTTGTCATTTAACTCATAGGTGGAGATATCCTTGACAGTGGGAGCGAAGTTTTCTGACCATACATCTTCTTTAGTGTTGTAATCAGGGTCGTCTTTATCTTGGTCAGGCATAAGAGGAGGGGGGTCATCTTTGTCAGGGACTTCTTCTATGGAGGCCACTACCACTGGGGGCAGGGACCAATTTGCCCACGGATCAAAAATTGAACCCAGTGTGATCTCAGACAGACTCTGATCACCTTGAATTCTAACAGAAAATGATAACAACAATTTAATTTTTGTGTGCATTTTTCTTAGTTTATATCAGCTTGAGCTATATTGTCACATATGAATTTTGTTCAATATATACACACATTTTCACCACACATCACATTTACTCTGTGATATCTTTTTGTTCTGATTTTTCCCTGGGGTCACATGATGACCACATTTTCAATAAGTTATAAACTTACAGTTTGAATAAATTCAAACTGTAATTATTTTATGTCTATTCTTTTGTCATTAGAAGCAAGCTGAGATATTTTTGTCTGTAAATGCAAGCAAGATAGTACTTTAATTTTGATCGCATTCTAAACAACTATTAATTTATATCACCCTATGTTCTTCCTATGTCCATACTGTTGTTTCCCTTATTTATAATAACAAACACAGTATCAGTCAGGAGAAGAAAAATTAACAAAATGTGAGGATAATACATACTGTGTACTGTAAACAAAATTGGTGATAAGATAAAATCAGACTTATCTTTGTTGGTGAATCAAATTTTGACCAACAAAGATAAGTCTGATTTTATCTTATTATCAATTTTGTTTACAGTGCAAAGTATACACCATGACTACATAGGACATGCCAAAGTTTTGGCAAAATCAGCTGCAATGTCAAACTTGCAGCAATCCAACCTGTTCCGGCCCAAGCCAGGTCTAAATAAGCTGAGCCAAGCCCAGGCCCAGGTCACTGCCCTTGGGCTGCTATGAAGTGTCACAGACGGCGAAAAATTCTACTAGTACTACTCGCTGTCGTGATGTTGCCAAAATGAGCATGAGTACAATGTGTTTGCCTTTTGCCTCCTCCTTCCACGCCCAAGTTCTTCTTTGACTGCCAGCGCAACCTCTTCGCCACCCTTAAATTCCATCAAAATTAACATGGTCGAAATTAACTTTTGCCGAAAATTTCTGTACTGTCATGTGTCACACCCTCAAATGCTGCGACGACGAAATGGTGTAGTGTGTCACACGTCACAGGTGGTGCCGAATCGAGTGAAATGCTACAGTATGGGCAGGTTTAAAAGCCCGTGGTGGTCATACACAGATGACAAGACTCTTTTCTGACTGTTGGACAGTGTAATTTCACATTGGGCATGTCCATAATGATGGATCCACGAGATATGCTGAGTCTGCGGGTAGTGCACACTTGAAGGACATTTACAGTACACTAATATTGATGAATGAATCTTAGATGTGGATATGCTTGCTGAGGAGTGTCAGGTCACTTTGGAATTTTGAACAAGTTATTATATAGCTATGAACCGAACATCCCATTTTCAGACCAATGGTTGTACGTGCATCCAATAGATAGATGCCGTCTTTAGCTGAGGCAGTGTTCGCACTGAATGTGAACACATTGATGGTGTTGCCATTGACGTGAATGTCTCCAAGTTCTGGAGTAGTAATGAATCTGTTGTATTGCCAAAAAGAAAAAGTTCTTTCTGTCAATCAAGACCAATGACTTGGACCCCATGAAATGAAGCAGACATTGCCATAGTAGTGAATGGAAGAAGAGCAAATAGGAAACAGAAAGGAGACGAAACTATCACCATGCAGCGACACAGCATGACGTGGTGGACACAATTGTGCCCGAGCCGGTGGTATCTCATGCTTAAATATTGTAGATAGGTATAGTTTCATGGACCTTAGATAGTGCTTTATAATATTGCATAATGATTCTGAAATTATTAAGCACTAGCAGGTTTATGTTTATCTAGCTCTAAGACATAGTAGTTTATCTGCCTTATCAAAAATTTTCTACTTCATCCTAAGTTCATGTGGGAGGTTTTCCCTGATGAGTCATGTGGTTGAATCCTGGTTTCAAGTAGCCAGCAACCTCATCAACAAAAGTGCATGGTGCATGCCCTTGTAGTGCTTACAAATCACTGCAAGACTCACATGAGGTATGTATGAGTATGCAGCATGTATGTATGAGGATTTTGGTGCGCCACCAAGGTGACGGGTGACTCTGCTCAAAAAGGCAACTGCACGTCATGAAGCCACCCACCAGTACATGCTTGGGAAATCACCTATGCAGTATCCATCCCTAGACTCGGGACAAGCATAGGTGTGCTCAAGCATGTGAAAATGAATGAAGTGCCAAAAAGTAAATGTACACAACTTCACAGATAGATAGTATGTAGACAGTTGTCAGCAATGTACATACATAGTATGTAAGTGAAATCAATGCAACTACTATATTGAACAAGTGAAAATGAATGCAAATGAGTCTCAGGAGTCAGATGTGGATGAATAAAAGACAATCACCAGGCACAAACATGCCGGACGAAAAGTCGGTTGTTAATAACACTGCTAAAAAAGGTGTGTTATTAACAGGCGCACAGCCATGGGGTGGTGACATGGTGCTAATAAGTCTGTTGACCCCCATGGTCTTGGTGGGTCGCATTCTAATCTTCTGCCGTTCCTCACAGATCATTGATCATTAACTTAGAAGTTTGCAATGCAACTCTTTCAGAGAAGCAAGCCATTGTCTGACATGGGATTTGAGTCTCTTGCAATGAAAATTTCAACTTGTTTTCCCTCTTTCTCACACCAGTTGAGCACTCAAAATGGCCGACACAAAAGCCTCAGATACTAATGTTCTCCTTGTTCCTGCCTCCGTGCAATCTATTATTCTTCCAGGTCAAAACTTACTTGTCTCGTCATTCCTCCAATTTTCATTTCCATCAGCTTCAATTACCACCACTGTGCAAATACTTTAGTACTGATGGCCTGGACAGCTCCGAGTCATATCTCAATCATCTCCATGCACAGCCTTCCCTGGCTTTTGGTTCTGCACCAGCTCCTAGAAGGTGTGCAACATGCAAGATTAGGTGATATCCAGTCTATTGTCCTGTTACCAAGGCCTTGTCTGATGCAATGCATGGGCAGTCCTATCAATGGCTTTGGTAGCGCTCAGGAGGATTCTGCGGAGGATGGTGCTGACCTAGAAGACATGGACACCGAGTGGAGCAAAAATTTCGATTTTTGGGTCACGTGATAGTTAATAACATGCTAGTTAATAACCCTACGCAAGCACTTGACTATTAACATCAGGGCTCTGTGAAAAACTACGATGTTAAAAACACTCCGGGTTTTTAGACTGTCAAATTTCAAGAACTGACGAGTTCACATTTGGAGGCTGAAATTGATGGCCACACTTGAAAAAGGAAGCGCGGTGCCGACAGCGCACAAACTCAAGAAGATTTGGATTCAGTGTCTGATGATGATGGTTGGTTGGATGAGGAAGAGGATCCAGGAATTGAACACGACCCACTTTACCAGGGCAGTGACAGTCAGACTTTCATTGGCAGTCAGGATGCTCATCTTGATTCACCTTGCCTGTTGAACTTGCTCTCTGATAGGCTGGTAGAAGGCTCCCACACAGCACCTCCACAGAATGAATCTGATACTTTGACGTTGCCTTTGGGAGGGCCTGTACAATGGGCATTCACTTTGTTGTAGCTTGAACATGTTAGAATAGCTTGAAAAACTGGTTTCTAGACTGTGTAAAAAACTTGTCAAAAACTAGTTTTTAACTCGTGTCAAAAACCCCTCGAGGATAGGCCTGAGTTAAAAACATGTCATAAACCTTGAGCCAAGTTTTTCACGGAGCCCTAATTAACATAGGTTAATAACACCACACTGACTTATTGTCCGTACCCTACCCTTCATCAGTGATTTATAGAAGTTCAGATTCCCTATAGCAGAGAGATACGGGCCTTAGGATTTTGCCGCATTGTACTGCATCCGTGCCGCACCCTACACAACAAGTGTCTTATATGTGTATATAATACTGTAGTATTTCACTCAATTCAACACCACATGTGACACATGACACAGTCTACCATTTCAACACTTCGACATTTGAGTGTGTGACAAGTGACAGCACTGAATCTTTGACATATCAAGATTTCAACGGGCCAGACTGTGGTACTTACGGTATACTTGATTCCGCTACCGTGTGACAGCCATTTAAAATGGCTTGACTGAAGCCATTCGACAAACGCAGGTGTGACCCATGACACGCTACAAATTTCGACCAGACAAGTCGGCGTGTGACACGTGACTGTCGAATCGAGTGAAATACTACAGTATGTCTATGTCATCCACAAAGGTCTTGAATATGATTTATGATTAAGAAATACCATAGTACATGTTTTTGTGTAAGAATTATTGTGGTATCATAGTGAATATAGTACTTTATGGGTGCGGTAGTGATGCGGTAGGGTGCGGCAATTCTGAGATTTTGTGGCTGTGCACTACCACACCGCACCAACGCGATGATCCTTCTTACCAAGTATACCTGCAGCTTTGTCCATGGTGTGCATTGTTCTCAGCAATTCATGCACCCCTGCAGTCTCGCCTGGCGCTTGGTCTTCACCGCCAGATGGAATCAACTACACGCCAGTCAACCACGACGCCGCGAGCTGCCTGAAATTCAAAGACAGCTACCAACTTGAAGAACGGCCGCACAACAACATGTTCATCCTCGCGCATGTCAAGTACTTCTATGTGCCTTCCTTGGCCGTGGCCGTGGTTTAGGCTTTTTGGTACGTTTCTCTTTCTTAATGACTTCAGGCTCACAGCCGCTCACTTCCTTCACTAAAGTTCGGCTCACACTGTTGGTCGGTGCTGTTTTAATGCAGCCTTCCACTGTCAATATGAAAGTTACGCACATCCAGTTCTCCTTCAAATTCTGGTGCATACAGATCTCAGTCACCATGATTCCAGTGCTCGGGGAGACCCTCATATGGGTTCCATTGGTCTTGGTGCGTGCCAGCGTCTTTTCCCCATTGTTCATTCTCTGCAGCACCTGCGGCCAACGAGAGTTCGAACGTTCGCTGTTAGAGTATACCAAGGAGTCTGAATGCCATTGTCTCGTACGATATTACTAGGACTCGCTGCTGCCACGCCCACTACCGCATCCGTGCCGCAACACGCCCAACACGTCCTCTAAACTCGGCCTCTCAAAGTCATGTCTGAGAGGCGCATAGTCGATGAGTTTGACGAGTATTACTGCTTAGTCAATTATCTTGTGTATGATTAGAGTAGTTGTCGGAAATGAGCGTTAAATGTATGTTTCGGTACGGTGGTGCGGTAGTGATGCGGCAAAATACCTGAGCCCGAGAGATACATTGCTTGCCTCGGATCATGTTTGCTTTCAATCCGTCATATTCAAGCTGGACCGTAAATTAGAAACAATTTCCACTGTGGCCGCTGGCCCGCTTACTATGTGACGACGTTCAACGGGTGCCAAGGACTGACGCTCTAAAATTTAGCCGTGCTTGACCTGCGCACAGATTTATTTGCACACCAACAGCTATATACTGCACTTTCAAGAGTGCGGTGTCATAAAGACATTCAGGTGCTATTTCCGAGAAAAGAAGAGGAAGAGACGACTGCGAACGTAGTGTACAGACATCTACTATTGTAACTCGTGGTAGAAAACATCCAAAGGCGAACGGAATACTTGTAACATATATGCTTTAGATTTCGTTTAGTGCTGGGATGTATATCTAAATGACTGCAAGACCAATCATAGAGTGAACCCGTCCCTTGGATAGAAAAACAAGGTGCACGGTGTTCCATGCGTGGAGTTTGATTAGACGTCAGCCTCGTATGGGAGGTCAGCACTGGCGATCATCGAAAAGTTTGAGATGGCAGTGGCAGTGGCGATAAGCTGCAATAAACTCTTGGTTTCCACCTCAAGAATGGAGGGAAACCTTCGGAAGACATACAGTATCGCAATAGTAAGTTAGGGAAAATAGGAAAATGTATAACGAACTAACCTAGATTTCAAAGACAAAGAGCATTCCTGCAGAATATTAACATTGGGCTCAGTCAGACTTGATCGTATGGCAGCAAGCGCTTTGGCCTGCAATTTGTCATGATTTATCTGATACGATCCCAAGTATCAGTTCGTGAGAGTATTCCAGGTTACATGAGATGCACCTTGCACGCTAGGCGATACATGGACTTCAGCGAGCATGGCGGGGGCCCATCAATGCTGCAACGTCTCGCTGGCCTGCTTCCCTGCGATCGCAAAGGTGCGAAAACGATCTCGTCTGTGTACAGATAGTACAACAAAGCTTGCCACCTATGGAAGTCAGTAATCAATAGAACAAAGCAGTAGGATAGCAAACCGTACGTGTTGAATGCAGTATCTGTTACCAATACTCTGCGACTTGTGATAATGCGCTGCGCTCCCTTCCTAGCAAAATTCAAGGTCTCAACCGATGCTGTTTGAGACATTTGTTCCGCAGAAACATTCACGCATTTCGCATCTTCAAATATCGTCATGAGGTAATCCTGTGCCATGACGGGTAAATCCACATACTGTCTTTAACCATCTGATCGACCCCCCCCTTCTCCCTCCTCATCCTCTTCATCGAGGTCACTATCGGACGCATAGCCATATTCACTGAGAGAAATCCCTCCCTCACAAGTGTAATGGTCTTCGACTTCGACCAAAGCAGGATCATCGAGCGTGTTTTTGAAAAGCACTGAAAGTATCTGCTGAACTTGACTGAGTGGTAACAGACATGTGACTCACAGCTATTAAAGTACTCTGAATCTGTGGCGAGGGCTTTTTTGTTGGCATACAGTGCTCGGAGCTTGGTAACATTGCCTTGGCGCTTCGATCGAGCAGAAAACAGGTAAAATTGGGTGTCCAAAAGTTCCCCGACAAGCGACTTTCTCAGCAGACCATGAATCTGCGCCTGGTTTCTTGGCATTGCAGAGCTGTGGATAGATGCACAGCAAGAAAGGTCGATCGAGAGAGATAGAGTTGAGACTTTGAAAACACCGAATGTGCAGAAGGCCTATGGGTCAGAAAAGGTGAATTCAACGTTTGATATCATGCCATGTTATATGGAAAATGATCGTCAAAGGGGGCTGAGAGAAAATGTGAAGGACAAAGGTCATGAAACGACTGATAATTGGGCCCTGAAACGATGACAAAAAAGGTAATTGATAAGAACCGACTCGGGGACTCGGAGTGGCGACTTTCAAATGTGAAATAGTGAAAACGTACAGTAGTGGTGATTCGATGTCACCGAAGTAGCGAAAACGTGTAGTAGTGGCGATTCAATGTCACCGTATGTCCGCAAAGTTTGCAGGGTTCATCTTTTCGGGCCGCAGGAGCTTTTTGCTATCCCAAAGTTTCGGGACAAGATATCCGGCACAAAGGCGAAGACAGACAATGAAGAAATTCGTGACAGGCGCAAAATGGAGGGATACAGATTGAGAAAGGGGAAGGTTTTGCCGATAGGTGCCTTGCCTGTGGGGCTGTCATAAATCAAGGAGTATATTTGGTTCAGGACTTTGTGGATGAGGGAAGTGGTGCTGAGTTGGAAA
Source organism: Suillus fuscotomentosus (assembly GCF_016647785.1). NCBI lineage: Eukaryota > Fungi > Basidiomycota > Agaricomycetes > Boletales > Suillaceae > Suillus > Suillus fuscotomentosus. The sequence continues at coordinate 618,903 of NW_024539537.1, forward strand.
TGTAGGGAAAGCATGTGGAATTGGCAGCGGCAGGCTGGTCGAGGTAGCCGTTGGTGTATGACGTGAATAGGTTCGCGTACTGGCCGAAAGTGTATTCACCGGGGGGATAACGGAGACAAAATCACGCTGAGCACACACCATGACTTAAAGAGAATGTCAGCGTCGTGTACAAACTTCAGGCATAAGACGCACCTTGACTAATATCGGGAGAGAATCATACACGGTACTGCTGCAGGAACAAGATAATAGCAAGGACGTCAAACTTCCTACATGCAAAACACTGTGTACTGCATGGTGAAGACAATGCCACGTCCCGCATGATCGCTGGGGAGCCCGACAATCTAGTACCAACAGAAAAAGAGATGCTATGAGCGCATAGCGTTTCACGGAACTTCGGCCATAAACGTACGGTCAAGTGACTAGGATAGACTGGGAGGGCACTTTCGAGATAAGCATGCTGGAGGGTCCAGTACCACGACGGGTGATACGAGTGTTGGATGTCCGGGGACTCTGCAGAACGAGCGGAACACAAGTGGTGCAGTGAGGGTAATATAGACCGAGCGACGACTGTGTCCATCCAAGCAGGATACCTACAACCCTAGTAGCGTTCATATCGAAGTGTAGACCAAGTGTAGACATTGATGAAATATGACATACCGTCGCATACGCGGACCTTCTTCAGTTACCCCTCCACAAACCTTCTACCAGACACTGTTCGTTGATTGCTATGGTCTCACCGTTTCGCAAGAGACGACGCACAATGAGAGACGCACAAGCAGAGCCAGTGCTCGATGAAGTAATACTGCCAGTGCTAGTAAGTCACTGTCACACATCGGGGGTTTGAACGTTTTACCTCTTGCAAAATATCAGATCTGGACCAGGAGTGTTCCAAGGCACTCTAGAATACCTTTCGAATGGAATTTCACTGGCGGCAAAAGGTGGTAATTAATGTTAGTTTCCCCACTGTGTGATCAATGGGTCACCTGGTGCGTGGGAATGCTTATTGGGCCGACATCACACAATCACGGCAGCAAATGGTAGTTACCGACGGAAATTCTGTTTTGTCTAGTAGTGAATGTCAGTCACTTGCAATCGCACCAAATCGAACATATGCACTGAGACTGGAACAGATTTTCGGAGACGTCACGCCCCCCGCGGATAAGGAAGAGGAAAAATGAACACACGCAAACTCTAAACCCTATCGCCTTTAGATGGCTTCACCTGTCCTCGTTGTTGCCGACCATGAGGCGCCGAGTCGATTCTACACCAAAATATAATTGCCATTTTATGTAAGTAAGATTAGGTCACTCGCCCTTGGTTCAATACATGCACCTGATACACGGTTTTGCTCAAATCAGACTTCTTGAGTAACGAACATAGCCTTTGTTGAAGTACAGCATTGAAGGTTCGAATGCGCTAGCCCCCATTAGCTGTACTATATGATACAGTAGGTCGTCTTGTAGATATCTGGTGACTTGTTGCATCTGAGAGGCATTTCAGATAATCATGAGACTCTGCAGTCTGGATGGACATGCCATTGGTCTTCTCTTCGACGACAAATTGTATTTACAGTAGCAATTGAGGAAACACGATATTACACAATGACACCTTTCTGCGCAAACTTCAAACCAGTCCATTGAGACATTCCTCATAGACGCCTTTCCTATCAGCGACATCCATCCACGAGATTCTAGCTGTACTAGAGCAAGACAAGATTGACTTCCGCGCTCTGTGCCGTTGCCACAGGAACATTGTAGATATCAATCTTGTGTGCTCCGTCATAGAGTGAGTACATAAAACTGGACGAAATTTAGTTCCCATTCTGCTGACGACCATGAACTTGTTAATTATCGTAAGCTTGACTCTCAACATCTTCTTCAACTACTGTGACACATTGGACGTATCGGTATCTTGTTCGTTGTGTACTCCCAGGGACGGGAGGTCAGCGGACCTCATCAACTAGTGAATCAATGTCAGGGTCATAATCCCTTGTCGCCGAGGCACTTATGCGATCTAATGGTAGAACGTGTACGCAAGCCCGGCGTATTCTTGAAATGCGCATAGGGGTCTTTGCATAGTGGCAAATGACACCAGAGGGCCGAATGACGTGGTAATGGGTGTGATACTCATTGTAACAAAGAAAACCCCCCGCAACAGGGTATTGACGGTAAGAATCATAGGGAATATCAGTGTCTGACAACGGAATTAAAGGCTGGATGGCTAAAAATGTTTCTTCAATCATGTCGTTATTTGTTGAATACCGATGGTGAAGAAATATTTTGATGATGCGACCAGCCTCCGGTTTTGATCCTGGGGAACTGTGAAAAACAATGTTGCTATCGCAATGAGAAAAGTCTGAAGGCCGGTATGAAACCCCATGGATGAGAATGCGATTTGACAGCAAAACCTTGCGCCTGAGAAAGACTTGGTCCAACGAACGGGGGTCGCCCTCGCCAACATAGCAAAGTGGCTCGGTAGCGTCAATCAGTTTCAGCAAGGCGGAATATAATCTCTCCTCAAGGATAACCTCTTTAGAGGCCGGGCGTGTTTGGCCATGCGCAGTGACAATTTTTTCCCATTGAAGCACGTCACGAATGCGAGTGCCTCTCCTATCTTCGCCTGCGAAGTTGCTATATGCATCGACCATATCCGAGACAACAGTACGGATGCGCTCCTCCTGTATCAGCGCGCGCACATTGGCTACTCGACAGGTGTGATTCATCATAGTGAGCTTGATTTCGCCTGTGATTCAGGGTTGATTAGTATGAGGGTGAAGAGATGAGGAGTTGCTCACCGAATTTTCCATTAGTGTTTTCACGCTGGAGGAGATAATTATAGCGCTCAAACACAAAAGCCCTCCAAGCATGGACAGGACCAAACGAGCACAGGAATTCACCAAGGTGCAGAGAAATGTGGTGGCTCGGAACCAGTCGCAAGGTTTTGTAAAGGTCCTTGAAGTTCTTGAGATAGCGCTGCATGTAGAAATCATACTGGCTGATATGGCCAGGGGAGATAACGAGCATACAGCCGAGCTCAACAGCAATAACTAAATCCATATAGTTGTCTAGCATAGCTTTGACCACGCCAGTCTTCCCGCCCCATAGTCGTATCAGGGTGATGGTTATGTTGATGGTGCATGCAGCACGCCACTGATCTGCACTGAGTTTACCCTGGGCTGTCGAGCCGAGAGCTTTGGGAGCCTGGCTAACCCATGTGGGCAGTTCAGTACATAGCATGTCTTTCCGTATCTCGGTGACAAGAGATTGACCCAGGACGACACGATGAAGTTGATCATCGTTCATACCACTCACTCGTCCTGGTGGATCTGCACTGTGAGAGTTATGGTTATTCTCAAAATCCGCAGGAGCTTCATGGTCATTGTCATTTCTGTTGTCTTGGTCTTGCTGGACTCGCTGAAGTTGCCAGTAGCATCAGTCACTCTGTAACGTTCAAGCTGCAATGAGACGTACCCATCGGATGAGGCGCTGGACAAGGACATTCTTCTGACCGACAATGCTGAGATGTCACTCCGAGCACAGCGCAACCAAGACAGTCCGGGTGTAGCTCATTAGCGTGTCCGTGTCAACTCGTGAAGTTGAAGAAATATATTCCTCCGCCTTTCTTTGGTGATTTCGCACTTCCTTCCCTGTAGCCGACACACTTTCCAGTGCCGTTCGTGTGCATGGCAAATTCTGCGATAAACGCTGGGGTGCCAAGATCAGACCAATGCAGCGGGAGGTGAGGAAGACAAGACCAGTGACATACCCAATCCAACAGCCTGCTAACAAGATCATGCTTGTTCCCAGTGCGATGTTCATGCTTTGCATCACAGAGACTCGCCAATATAGCTTTTGTGAACCGAAGGAGCGATAAATCGCTGATCGTTGCCGTACCTTCAACCAGAAGCATGGCCGACTCAGCATCGGTTAGCGATGTCTTCTTTGAAGGTCGGGGTGGAACAACTGGTTTTGGGGGCATGTCTCCCATTGATTGATCGGTTTTCTGTCGTATTAGCCGGTCAATTATATTCAAGCTCGAAGGACTTGCACGCACCCAATTCAGAAGAGTTTTAATGAGTGCTCTCTTCGTACTCGCCCTCCTGAGATTTCTATCCTGGCATAGATGGTAGAGAACGGGTTTAGTGCAAGCGTCAAGGGCAGCGAAGGTTCCCGCGGTGAGCGCCCCGACACCTTTCTGCATGCTTTCGTCAGATGGCCTCACAATGCTTTTGGTGCCTTCTCCTGAAACGGTTTCGCCATCTTCTAAATCTACATTCATCCGCCACGCCACTCGACAGTGATATCTGAGAATGCGCAAATATAGGATGTGCATGGACTCGACAACTGTGAAAGAGATTGGATCCCAATATGGGAGCCGAAGGAGTTCGGTCCAACGGACTCCAAACTGATCGAAGATGCGCTGCCTCTCCTCAGGCGTAGCAGCATCTCGGTATGAGCAGGCATGTTTACGATGAGTCTCGACGTCGCGAGGAGGCCACTGGCTCCGATCCAAATTGTCGATATCATAGAGAGGGAGTAAGCAGTAGGAACAAAAGAATTTTGAACCGATACCGCTGAACCCTGCAACTTGTTTTGCAGCTGGAAGGTCGCACACAATTGGTATGAGGGCGATTCAGATAGTGCGACCAGCCGGATACTTCGATGTGCACGAGAAGATAACGCCAGGGTCCCAAAACAGTAGGAGATCGTCCACGAGGAGTTTCAGAAAATGATTGATCTGATCGGTGGAAGGTTTTGTTGGGCCTGGAATGATGCCAACAAGAAACATGTTCTCGGGCAGGTAACGCAGGTCCGGTGGAAGATTCAAGCATACCATATACACTGTCACATTCTGTTTGGCGACTTTGTTCTGAAATGGATTGAAGCCATCAACTCCTAAACTAAACACATAGCGCCCCTCCCGAATTGATGGACTAAGGAAGGGTTTACTGTCTGGCCCAGGAAACTGACAAAACGTAGACGCATGCCAAATGTCCTCCATGTCCTCCCCTTCGTGATGGTGAGCAGCGGAGTCTATGAGGTCTTCGACGCCAGGACGTGAAAGGAAATGACCCATCCACTGTTTCAGGTCTTGGTGCAGATATGTACGGATTGGATGTTGGACTTGATTTCCGCAGATGATACACGTTTTCCAGAGCTTTGTGTGGCACGGCCGGCTCGTAGGAGTTGGTTGATGCATACAAAAGAGGGGGAGAGGGGATGTATCATATAAAGCAAAGCATGCTGGACAACAGATGTAGGATCGAGTGCGAGGCTCTAGCTCGAATGATCCTATCACAGTGCGCGGGTCCCTTGGAATATTCTGCGATAGTGGTGTATCCGTTGAACATGCATCTGAAAGGCGAACTATGCTCCGCAGGCAAAAAAGTAGCAGTGACGAAGCCCGACGAGGTAGTCCGCATATGAGGTGCATAAGGAGAATCGTCAAATATACTGACAAGAGCATGGGATGCCAGGAAGCATGAGGGGCATTAAAATATGGATCTAGCCAAAATATACCGTTACATTAGCACTAAGTAGATGATAGACTGCGTAAAAAACTGACCTGTGTTAACAAACATATCAGAGTCTTCGTTGTTGTCACCTTTCCGCTGTCTTTCCCACTCCTTCTCCTTGAGATCATCGGCACGATCGAGTTCCCTCACGATGCGCTGAATAAGGGCATCTTTTTCCTTCGCGATTTCCCCGACATTGTGAGTTTCTATTTCAAGCGCCTCCTTCATCGACATGGTGAGATTGTTCTGGAGTGTGAGCAGAGGTTGATTCGTGGGGTGACGGGGCTCTAGCACTTGCAGACCAGAGTTGACGGCAAGAAGATCATCCTGGTCAAGACGCACGTATGGCCCATCGATCGTAGGATGCCCAGCAAATTTCAGGGGGCCTTTGAACGAAAAACTGCAAACAAAGTGATTGATTCTGGAACGCAAATGATGCAGGTCGGTAACAGGCGGGTGTTGTGACTGATCATGAACGATGGGTTTAGTATTAGCTACCGTGACATGGTTTCCAGTGAGGTTCAGCTCCACAGGCGAAGGAAACCCCCGGGGTGAATTCGGCACAGAAATTTCGCCAACTGTCTGTCGGTTCTCATCCAGGTTGGCACGGTCCAGTTCATGACGGAGAGCTTCTTCTCGTTTGTGCCTGTAATACATTGTCGCATTCAGCCAACATCCCGGCTTCACACAGTGAGACTCGGCGAAATCAGAGTCCGTTTCCAGCTCCTCTTGGACACATTGGCGACACTGGCAGAAGTGAAGCGACGACGTATCATGGGGCAAGGGTCGGGTATTTATCGCTGCCCTTCCCTCAGAAAGGAACGGTTTTGTCATATCTAAGCGCAAAAATATGAGAAGGCGGAGGAGAATGTGTACAACAATAAGAACCCACCCTCAGTTGTTGGGCAATCAATCGCATTAATATCCACCAACGCCACTCTTCCAAGTTCACGATAAAGGCGGGCTTAATTAGCAAATAAGTTCAAGGGCAATCGATCATAATATCTGCGATGCTTACCACTCATTCCGTGCTTTCTCGGATCTTTGACAATAGTCGTTCTAACACCGTTGATCGATCTTGATGTGCCAAATGGATTTAGGCGGTTTGACTTTCAACAGAAAGACCGCTAATTCTATTGATACAGCCTGCAGGTGACGTCTGATACAGCCATACGCCTGGGATACTTGCAACGCTTAGGCCCACCTAAGGAGCTGTTGGCCACTCTAGTTCTTTGGATCCGAAAATAAGTGCGCTGCAGATCAGCGCTCAGTAAGCATTAATCAAGATTGCTCACAGTCACTGAAATCCTCACCAAAGTAAGCAGTCGCAGTAGACAACGCGAAAGCTCCACCAGCACCTTTGCCAGTGATGAACGGAATATAAACTTCTACTAAAGCTCCTTCCAAAGCTCTGTTGATATCCAAAGGTGCGATAGGCTTTTGATCTTCGAAAACAGGCAGGGGAACAGCACGATCATCAAGTATATTTGATGTGACCAATTGTCTGTGGTTTCGTCCATCAATTGAGCATTGGGCAGTCGCCGACCATGAGGCGAGTCGACTTCTACACCAAAATATAATCGCCGTTTTATGTAAGTAAGATTAGGTCACTCACCCTTGGTTCAAAGACGTTAAATCAATACATGCACCTGCCAGTGATACATGGTTTCGCTCGAATCAGACTTCTTGAGGAACGAACAGACAAAGCAATCTCACCATCATTCCCACCCTCGTGATCACGACATTTTCACATATTACGCCAGAGTCAAGGGGATCCTGATAGAGATATTTTTGGGGTGAACGAAGAACACTAGGTTTGGTCCCCATTCGAGGATTAAGCGATTACGATTGATCGGATATCTCGGATGTGCAAGGCGTGAATTGGCCAACAAAGACTGACAAAGCGACTGACAATGGGATGGGATGGAGCTTGATTGTGACTATGGATACGCCAGGCTGGCGTTCTAGAGGAGGAAAGCTTATGCATGCCTGCGTTGTGCTGTGTCTAACGGTTCTCTTTACTCTGTCTTCGGTACTCTAGGACCCCGAACACCCAAGACCCCTGACCTGCGCTTGCTATCATCCTCAGACATCGATCGGATAGGACTCAGCATGTTATCAAGGTTGGGTTGGGGTTCCAACTAGTAATAGCCACTGTTTGAGAGACGAGTCCAGGACCCCGTCTAGAGGCAAAGTCTTTCTTTATCTATATGGTTGGCCAGGTTCGGACTTTACTCAAACATCCAGACTCCGAACCTCAGATCTGCAACGCATCTTCCAACCGCCACATGCAACAGCCACACAACATCCGCCGCCCAAGGTCCCTGAAGTGGCTGGAAGGAGCCTGGTGGGTTCCTCGATGACGTCCTAGCACTTATTTCACGATCAATTATCACAGAGCAGACAAGAAGAGACCTCAAAACGAACCTTCCAACAGCAACTTCCTAGTAACCGCAACGAACTGTATTCCAATAGCATCCGGAGATGAAGAAGAAGAGCATGATGCCGGCGTTCGTAAAGTTCCTATTCGTGAAATCCTTGGATAGTCGAGTAATTTACGTCGACAGAGGTATGTATCATGCCTCTATCAAGATAGACATATCTCTGCAAGGTAACATAGGAATCTCCTACTGCTAGTCTGTTACTGCTGAAGTGATAAATTTTTGTCATAGTTTGCTCGTCAGCAGGAAATACCTGTACAGTACCTCGACGATGGCATCCCGGCACAGTGACACCGTTGATCTTGTATAGTATAGGAGCCTCAAAATCTTCTCCAAATCCTGTCCGGTAGTATGCCTTACGGACATAGGCCAAAACTCGTACAATATCCGCAACTGTGAGTTAGAGTAATCGGCTTGTATGTCTGACTCCCCTTATCCGCCCGCTCCAGAAGTTTAATCGACTACATGGCGATTTGTTCACAGGTGTGCGATCGAGTCTTGTCGCTCTTGATATCGAGCCTTATAGTCTTCCAAATTCTGTCAGGCTAGCCAACAAGGAAGTCTGCTAGAGGGATCTGCGATATTCCTGCAATGCTCGAGCTCGATGGGAAGCATTCCTGGCTGGACCCGTATTTTATGCTGCCAACTTTGAGACAGCTAAGATATCTATCGTCTCTGAGGGAGCGGACCCACTGACATGCACGCCAGCCCGAAATCAAGGATGTCCATACCGTGAAAATTCAGTTCGAGCTGCGAACGCTCAATGATTCTTAGTCTGCGCTTTGGCAGATGGACAAGGCAAGTGCAGCACCGGGACACAGGATCAAATGCTGATATTGAAAGCAGAGGCTCACACTAAGATGGCCGGAGCGTCCGCGTAGTTCATTACTTGTGTTTCATCTTACGATGTCAGATGTAGGCGTGGATAAAGAGGCTGCATCCACCCGTCATTCAACTGCTTTTTTTGCCAGTGTTCTAGTATGATTATGTCTGTCTATTTGGCCTCTGTAACTTACTTACGCGTCGCCCTACTCAGTCTTGAACCCACTAATGGAAAGAGTGAGCGAGCGATACAAATCAATGGGGGGACTGGGCAATGGATGCGCCAAGAATGGTATCGGTTCCGTGCGGTTCCATTGGACTTCGAGTAGATAGAGGTTCGTTCATAGTGGCATTGACATTGCGTCGAGCGCAGCCTGCCAGAAGATACAAATGAACTTCTGTGAGACTTCGAAAAAATTGAGGAATATTCCAAGCTGATGATTCGTGGTTCTCCGCCGCGGCAATAGATCACTGCCAGGCAATCTACCAGGATGATCGGCCATTGGGTCCACAGGAGCCTTTCAGGGCATCAAGTTTGCCTTTACTACAAGCGCAATTTGGAAAAGACGGCACCGATATTGATCTGCGGTTGATGTAACGAGTCCTAAACGGACGGAAATTGCAGGACAAACGCTAATTCCTACATTCAAAAATATTACAACTCCCGCAAAGCACAGTACTTCGTCAAGGATGTGCACGACTCATAAATTTCATAGCAATCTCTATTGCTGCCCGCCAAGATCCTCGCATCCCAAGTTCCAGGCCATGTTAAACCCACCTAGTAGTACAAAAGGCCACGATCGAAGCGAGTGATGAGAGCACGGTCTGGACCCAGTGCTGGGTAAAAATGGATGACGAGGTTAAAGCCTCAAAGGCTCGATTGGCGAAGCAGTGCGAGAATTCTAAAGCTTCCATGATTTTTCTTTCCACGGCGTGGGCCTGTTGTGAGCTGTAAACGAGGGCAGGAGAAGGATGCAGCAGACCGAGGACGGACCTGCACTACTACGTTGACACCTAAACGTCCAAGTCCAACCCAAACAAATGTTATGGCAAGAAATATCAACACAACATATATACCAATACTCGGCCGTGATTGTGATGAGCCCTATCTCACGTCAGCATGATAGTGCTCTAGGATATGACAATGATGCCAGCAACTTACTGTGATCTTTTGTGAGGCTGTCGCATTCAAGCCACCAATGTAAGGACCTGTACGGATATTCAAAAAAAAGTGTTTCTCACTCGTACTTGTCCTCCAGATCCAAATATAATTGTTTGAATCAGCCTCGGACAAGGCTGTTGCGATGAATTTTGCCTCGTTTTCACAATATGCCTTCCCTGAAGGATCAGCACGTATTCAGACTAAAATATGACTACAAACGAACCAATGCCTGAATCATGTTGTGTTCTAGGGGGTGCATCAAAATCAGTTGGTGTACTAGCAGTATCATCAATCTCAAGGTTCGTACCACTGTGTCTTAGTACCTGAAGGACGGTATTCATGTTTCCTGAATATAGCAAGGCATATCCACAGGAGCTTCCGCACAATATCGATTTATCACCTTCGATGAATAGTGATGGTAGCGGGACATTGTGAATGATTGGGGTTGGGAGGTTGGCCAAGTGCTTGCCATTTCTGATATCGTAACAGTCGAAGCCATCAGAAAAATTTGACACAATGATGGTCTTTCCATCGGCTGAGAAACAGGCCCCTCCACTGATTGGCCATCTATATTACCTAATTATTGCAATCCTAAAATAACACTTACACACGTGTGCTTTTTGGCCATATGGTCCATTCCGGTTGAAGCGACTTTATCTGCCAGGAGCTTGAATAATTATCAATTTAGTTCCTTCCACTGCAGTGTAAAATGACATCACTCACACAATACCATGTTGAAAATATACTGCAACGAGAGAACATCCATTGTCACTGAATTTCAGAGCACGGGGTAACGGTAGTAAGAGCCTGTTATCATCCATGCTGGCCATAGGTGGTGGCGGAATGTTTGAACCAAATGTCCAAGGGTCTGCTCAAATCTTAGCCTTCGTAATTTCCTACACAATGGGTTCACTTCACCTTCAGGATGATTAAATAGGACAATATCAGTACCAACTCCTACAGCAAGACACTCATTGCAGGCATCGTAGGCCAATGTATCTACTGGAGCATTAACCCCAGTGCGAAGAGAAAAACCTTGAACCTGAGGCTCAAGATAGACATCAGATATAAAGCCAATGGTATCATTATTAGTACACTCACTTCTGCATGAAGGTTCATAACAGTGACAATGCCTCTTGCATCACCAATAAGGATAACATCAGGTTTGTTTGGATGCCATAGAAGTGATGTTACAGCAGTAGCAACCCTCAGCCTACGCAATTCCTTGCCTAGTGGAAAATCAAAAAGCCGGATATATCCATCATCATCACCACTAGCAAGTACACAAGCATCCTGCGAAAAGCATAGAGCATTGATAGCAAAGCGAGAGTGAGGAAGATCATACAGGAAGTCGTACATTTGTCTAACAAAGGAGAGAATGACTACAACTTTCACTGTACTGGTGAGCTGTGCGCCTTGAATGTTTTCAGGTAATCACTGCGTGCATTGATGTGCCAAAGAATCGTGATGCGCATAACTCATGGTGTACGATGAGCATATGAACTCTACCATGAAAGCACTAATGAAACCAAGGGCGACATCGTAATTGCGATCTCCATCAGGTCTCCCTTCACAAAAGCAATCATGCAGGCGATCCGTAAGAGCATCTCATAAGAATCATGGATAGAACATAAGGATACAAGTAACTCCGGAACACCCTTGGCCTCAAACAAAAACGCCTGAGTGGGATGGAAAGTCATAAACAAAGCCCGCGATGGATGCCTAGTGCCATGCGGCGGCGCATACATCATCGATCCCGCTAAATGCACCGTCGCCTGAAACAGATGTTCCACACTAACTTCAAGGCAATTCGCCAATTGTGCGAAGAACAAACGAACTCGAGCTGCGACAGACCATCCCTGGTGAGCCTACAATCCCGTCCATTTATTGACAATTCTGAAAGTAATACAATATCAGCCAACCGACAAAAGATGAAGCATCCGTCGTGTGATAGACGACAGCCCTCCATCATAAGGCATACCATTAAAACATTGCAATACCCTGTAACTGTTCGACATCGCCAGAAAACAAAGACTAAGTTCCATCTCGGTGATTGACGTCCATCAATAACAGCACAACATAGCATCAGCCCACGTACGAATATCGAACACCACATTACGACCGATATTAGAACTGTGATAAATATCAGATACAGTGAACCGTATTGCACTGCTGTCTACACAAACGTCAGAGACGAAATAAATCAAATAATCCTCATACCTGAAGACCACTTGCCAATGGCGTCCGTTAGCCTGCACAGCCCTGCTTAAAGACACTCGGTTTGATCGCGTTGCTGAATGGCATGTGGGTATCTCACAGATCCCGTCACCCACTACAACGAAACGAAACGAATTAGCCATTGTACATTCCCAATAGAAATCATAGAGCACCTGTCACCTTACGATCGATAAAAAAAATGGTATAGTTGAAGAGCACAAATATTATAAAAGGACAAACTGAGGAAGGAAAACACGGTGAGAGGAAACGTTCGTGGGAAGGAAATTCCCAACTCCCTAGTTGAGATGTACAATTCTCTATGGACCTGTGGGAATTTCTCACGGCGTTGCACATGCAATGCACCCAAGGCGGCCTGAATCGCCCAGGTGAGTCATGACTACTGAATCGCATACACCTCGCTCGATATATTCTAGCTACAGACCCTCGTGGACCACAGGAGACAATATAAAGTGTGAGTGACACATTGCGGGCAGAACACCACATGGGAAAGCGAAGGATGGGAACGGATGGAGCAGGTTGGGAACTGGCGCGTCAGCCGCGCTGCGTTAATATATCCCTGGCATGCAAATGACAAATTTGCCTTCATTTTTTACATAAACGAGCTGCAGGCCCATTAAATGATCCTTTTACCAACTAGATGCGGCACCCATCAGGACGTGTGAAAATTCAATGAGGTAGCATTGGCACAGTCCAGATTCCAAACCTTCCATGCCTTAATATTAAGCAAGGTCACAGTCGGACAAAAGTGCCATTGTTTTAGCCCTACCTGTGTCAAACCGTAAAGGTCTCTTTGTCACTCTCTTTGTAGTTGCGTTCACGTCGATAGTAGGCTCACTCGTTGTCGAGCCTCTCACCTTCATTGTTCCTTAGTCATGGCCCTAGGTAGTAATTGCTGACTATAAAGTAGCAATCTCAGGCAATATTGACAACAACCTTCCTCCGATTGATAGCCTCTCAGCTCAGCTAGCCATGAAACACCACACTAGTACAAATTCTCGCTGTCTTCTTCGCGCAATCAACACGCCATACCGGCAGGTACTTCGGCAAGAGCGCGATGTCAGTTTTTATCTACAATATGTAGAGTCGTGCTAACTCTCCAACAGCCTGTGGCAGTTCACCGTCAATCTTTCCCAAAGCCTGGGGAACTGTATGTATATCTGAGTTCTGCTGTATCTAGGCGGGGACTGGACGTAAGCAATTCGAATATTTTGGCAGGAAAGCTTATGTACTTATATCCTTAGCCATTCCCTATTCACCGCCAGTCTTTCGAGGAAATATTACCCAGCCTCACGCAGTGTCTCCAAGAGCAGGCGCTGTCTCATCACAAACGACATGGAAATTCTGCACCACTTTCTGTTCGCTCCACTGAACAATCTGTGCTACAAAGTCGCCCTGCTTCAATGAGCCTGGAGTCCTCTCAGCATCCATCCCCCCAATTTTGTGGTCCAAATAACACCCCGATACAATCCCAAACTCTGGCTTCCCCGGGATTGCATGTCTGCGACCTATCATTGACAACGACATCCTGCTCTCCATCCCCTCGAGTGATTACTGATAATCTCACCTCTGGAGCCCAGGAATCACCAAAATCACGCCTTCCAGTTGTACCCATTGAACATCAACTCATTCCTGATGCAGGGTCATCCACCCCAACTGACAATTCAACTCTTAATCACCCTCAGATCACTGCCTCTCAGTACAGCGCCCGTCGCATTGAGCATAAAATTTGCGGACTCGATCAAGTCATGCATTGGTATGATTCCCGCGGCTGCGAACCTCTGCTTGCTCCCCCGCCTTGTGAGTCGCTTGAGTGTGGGGACCTCTACATTCATCAGTCACTTTCTACACCGACTACGCGTCAGATGTGGATATGGAGTGCTCAGCAGGCCTGGGAGGATGCTCAAGAAACCCAAGTTCATCCTCTTCTTCCAATGCATCGCCTCTGGTTCAGCACAACTGGAGAACCTTGCTGGGTTACTCAAAAGACAATAAGCACGTACAAGGGACGCCTGAAGGTTTCAGGTAAATTCAAGTTGGATCAGTCAGGGCAAAGTCAGAAACTATTTGTTCCTGTGTTAGCGTCGAAGACCCTACATGCGATCGACGCGTAGGTGCTTAGAGACCTGCGTCGTTTATTCCTACCCTCTCGGCCATCTGTGGTACATCAAGTGTGAACGACGCGTCCGGGGCGCAATACTGCGCCTCCGAGTCCCACTCCTTCGCCTCTTTACAACCTAGTACTTTATCCATTGGCTCGTGTTGCAGTTGCTGTATTTTCAATTATAATTTTCATGGTCCGGCGTTCTTTGAATTTCCTGCTCTCACCATCTCCATCAAGATAAATGGACTGCAGTTTGCAAATATCATGGCATGTACCGAATAAACAAAAGAACAGATTCTGTAGTTACTGGGAAAATGGGCAATGGCCCTTCGTGCAGACCTGTCCCTTCGAATTTCTCGATCGTTATCATTCGTTTGTTCTCTCCACAACTGTTTCTCACTACTGCACGCAGGTTGCCTTGCCACTCCACAATGATATCCAGTGTCATCAAAAGAAAGAACCAAGGGAAAATCCAGATCGTTAGCAACATCACCAGTATACTCATCACGATGCTTCAGAAGTCATCATTACAGACATATACACGCTTTTCTGTGGTACAGGAATAGGGTTGCACGATTTGGATGGAGATTAGGCAACAATTTCACGATGTGCAAAAAGGTACCTTCAGGAACGAAGATTATAAAATTTATGGAGGTGGCTCTGGCGGTTCATTTCATTGCGAGAAGGAGGCATTGGATGAATGCACTGAATGACGCAGGAATTTGAAGATCACAAAGGGCTGAGGAATCGGAACCTTGATGGACAAAGAGTGCGTAAATAATACAAATTAAACCTATCAAGTCCCAGCCTCTTACTACCAAGTCACATCGTGGCTGCCATGAGGCAGAATCACGGATGTTGATTTCATGCTCTGATTTCTGATTCCTATCAAGAGTAGATCGGTGAGACAACATGATGCGAATATTATTTCATCAGTGAGATCAATCCCAGCCGAGCGGCAGGTCCGATGAAGATAAACTAGGGTGATTAAAAATCAGAGTCTGCAATACAATCAAATCTACAGAAATGCAATGTTACCACATTCCCCGTGCATCGACGATATCCAGTCACATCTAATACAACGGCTAGAAGGCGGATCAATATTCAATGACGGCAAGCATTGTCACAAAGGGCGATAAGTCGTTAGCGAAGAAACTGGAAAAAAATACCCACGTGGAATCGCGAGTTAAGGCAGCATAACGCCGTGTAGGGTGTGTCACGAGGAAATGCACATGCGTACTATTGGTGCCAAGGGTAGACGCGCTCCTTAGAGGATCCGAAGCACGACTACTTCGCGCAACGAGGAGGCTAGGGAGGGAACACGAGGGCATTGGGGTTGTGAGAGATTTGTTGATGTGTCCGTAGCGATTCCTTCAGTGATTCTGACCCGGCGATCGCCATCACTGTTTCGCCTTGATGACGTCGCAGACAATTCTGTATAAATATTACTATTAAAAAAATGTACGAATCAAGATAAACTCACCCCGCAGCGCCAGTGACAACGAGGGAATCGGATTTCACAAGAAGTTAAGATGTAGAACAATGCAACACGTTGATGGCGATTCACAGTATGCAATATATCCAGAGATTCCCGAATAGACCAAGAGTGGTAGTAATTGGCACGTTTCTGGCACCCTGTATCAGGTCAGCAGCGCGAATGAACAAAGATTGCGTTCTCAGAGATAGATCATACGTTGAGCGTATCATCCGAGTCGCCACCCACCAATCGTATTCAACACTAGGCCAGGTCTTCCACCTTTAATCCAGAGTTACCATTATTGTCGTTGATTGCAAGGATGCGATCAATGGGATGATAAATCACCACGTCTCCCTCACGCACAGTGACGTGGAGGAACCGGCGCCGCGGCAGGAGAGGGACCGCAGAGTGGAAGGAAAATTTAGCTTTCGTGACCTGGCGACATGACCATAGCCGTCCGTCCCCCCGATCAATGCATCAAGGCGAGGCTGTACAAAGGGCGAAGCCACTGATGGCTGAAACGCCACCCTTCCTAAAGTCACATTCTAGCTGGTTCATGGGAATTGAGAAGGTAAGTCTTAGGCGCAATCATGATTCGGATTCGAAGAGGAACGGTACCTATCTTCGTGCGCTCCATATTCACCCGACTATGTCCTCGCCGGTGCCGTTGACACCTTGGAGCGACCCCTCTGTCATATTCTCGAATTTGACCCCTAATTGGTGGCATGCCCGCCATTTCCAAAGCCAGCTCATTGGCACTCGTCATAATATGCTTTCGAGACTGGCGGGGTACATCTACGCCATCAACCAGATTCTAGACCCATACTGACACTCTAAAGAAATATATTGTGTACCAGACTACCTGGAGTCGTAAGTGATGAATCGGAGAGTCGTGTGTGTTGTCTTTATGTGTAAGTCATAGATCTCACTCTCTTACACGGGAAAGTAACCTGTCCAATCCGTAGATAAATCCTCTTCACCTTGTACATCTCCCGAAAGTGATGATAATGTGTTTGAAAGCTGACTGAGCGCGATGACCTTGCATGGTTCATGGCTGTCAACGAAATCTCGACAAGTTGGACAGGTGAATGGGATACGTCCAAAACATCTCCTCACAACTGATATGACTGCTGGTGATAACAGCAGCGTCGAGATGTCTCGGGAAGTAAGTCCAATAGGTGGGTGCTTATATGCTACCCATCTAGTCCAGCAAGATTGAAACCACTGTTTGAGACACGCTGCACAGAAACTATGTCCACATTTCAGACTAAAACAGGACGCTCAAATCATATCACTCAGCTGTCATGACCTGTACTGACCTGTGTAAATCTTTGAATGCTATTTTACAAACAGCGCATTCCAGAAAAGAATCCCTTTCAGAGAGGACCTTGATAACGTATAAGCTTATGACCTCGAGAAATTTGGAAAACCAGACCTTCTGGATTGCAGCGCGTAGGCGTTCTAGCTTGGCTGTTGCTGCCGCCAGCGCGTCAGATGAAAATGTGGGCTGGTGTGTGTTATTATGGTTAACACAGGAAAAAATTGTGTATTTACCATGGCGTTGCCGGCCTGCTGAGAATCTTCGTCGTCGGACAAGATTTCGATCACATCTTCAGTGGCGACCGTGGGCTATGAGTTATAATTTTCAAGGAAGTGCCTGGCGCTAGAAAGATCGAACAACTTACTATCAGCTCGCGATGTACATCGACTGACGCTGCCCGACCTGTAACTTCGTCGTCGCTCATGATCTCGATAACATCATGCGCATGAGGTTCAGAAGTCCAGGGTCTATGCCTGGTTTCTGCTGAGGGATAAAAAGGGGTCTGAGCACGCCTGCCGCGGCGTCTTAGGACGTTCCTGATGGGCCCAGGAGACATCTTGAGAGTAACAGGGAGTTGAGAGAATCCAAGGTAACATTTGCATTGAAAATATGGTCCCAAATTCATCGATTGGGCATGACAGTCAACGTCGAGGCAGACGTCGAAAACAACGAACCTCACGTGACTTAGGTGACTATCGTGACAAGGCATTAGAAAATTAATTACAATTCAACGACGGGACATAGAAATACTCTATTGCGCAATCTGATAAAAAGCGTGAATGCCGTCAAAACATCGGTTTCAGAACAGCTGTGCTCCGTGAAAAAATGAGATAGTAATTACATAAAAAACAGGAATTGAGGATAGTAGTACAGTGAATGGAACACCGCAACTCCCCATGTTAGTATCGGCCGGCACGAGTTGACAGGCGCTGGCAGCAGACGGCACAATGAGACGACGGAAACATGCACACAGCGTGTGGGCTTCAAATTTTCAGTCGAACAAACTGAAAGCTGATGTCAGTGATAAGGAGATTAATAGGTAGGATGCAGGCCGCACGAGCAATTAAAAAGTATTGAGGGCATCGTGTTCTTCCCGAGAGCATAATAAAAGAGTTTGATGATGACCGGTCACCCCTCAAATGGTCGCTAAAAGTTCAATTCTCAAACCAATATACATTACCACTATTATTTACACTTAGTCTGCAGCTGTCGAGTTAGTACCCTGCTGTCGAGTTAGTACCCTGCACAACATCCTCTGTCATATTTCTGCGGGCCACCCAGATCGGTATTTCCATTCCTATTTGAGATATAAGAACAAAGGTCCGGCTCGATTCAAAGTTCCATATAAATCGCGATCGCGATCACGATTGGATTTGGTTTAGTATACTAGAGTCATCACTTCGTTGAATAATCTTGCTGACCCAATCGCTATAGCCGATATCCGTGGACAGCCTAGAAGACCCCAGACCCAATAGCAATATTTTTACTTACGCCTCGCGGACGGAAAGCGTACGGAACAGCGTAGAACGGTGTCAGTTCTGACTCCCCCACGAGGAGATCAAGGATTGATCGAGTTCGTATCAATAAGAAATAAAATCGCTTTGATATGAGTTAGACGTTGAGGAATATCAAGAACAGGAACAGGAACTTCCAAAGCTCGTGGCAAAACCAATCCACAGCGCCTGGTACTGAGCACTGAGCAACCGGTCGGTGGGACAGCACAAAGATGCAGTGAGAATGGCTGGTGTTGCAATGTGGAGGGGGGCTGAAATGGACAAGGCATCAGGATAAACTGTAGATAGGCCCCCCTACTGACTAGTACACTCACCAAATGCACGCTGGAGTTTCTTCAGTGTTCACCACGTTTTGAGGTCCCCCAGTGTTGGGAGCAGGTTGTCATACTTTGCGAGATCCCTGAAATACAACGTGAACGTGAACGAAATGTACACTGATTGACAGTAAGAAGGTGACAATGTGTGGAGGCTTTGATTTTCAATTTGGTGATTAGAGGTCTCGCCTTCATATGTAGCCACTCTGCAGAAGGAGGTTTCGATGCGCGAAAAGCACAGGTGTTGAAACATCATCAAGAGCAGGAGGAAGCACCTTAGGGCAAATGGACGAGAGACAGCGAAGACAAACTGCTAGCATAATTTCGTTCCAATGTCGTGATGCACTCCACCAACAAGGACTTCCATCCCATAGATGCTGCATCAACATGTGCAATAAATCTTCATGCCAATTGAAATTGTAACCCACGAGATGAAACATACGAGATCAATGAAACGTAAGATAGGGCATCAAACTCAATAAACAGATATTTCAATACATCATCGTCACCACACATCAATGGGCTAGCAAACGAACCAAATCGGCACGATTTTCATGGACAAGCGAATGATATTCCCTGCGGCATGGACGACATCCTTAAGAGACACGGCAGACAATTTGGTCTCAAGATGACTCTATATGCAGTCCGTGATCTCGAATGATGCGCGAGAACTGAATATCATCGGCGGAAAATAAGGATGGCGACATAGGAGATAAAAACAAAATATCTCAAATCAAGCCCTCTGCTTTGACGCAGTCACCAGATTTGGAGCCCGATGGACTAGTGACCTGACCGTTTAATGAAGAGCCATGATCAGAACCGTGATTGTCAAGAAATCCTGTAATCACATTGTTCAATGATAAACCACACAGACAAAGGACGGACAGACCGAAACCACAAGCATGTGCAGGCAGATTAATCTCTCGACGATTGACTGCTATATCCTGACAGTGTGCCATCCAGTCACGACCTAAAACCACGCCGGTCGCCGCAGAGTCAACCACAACGAAGGGAAAATCAGTCTAGAAAGTCGTGGCACCATCGGAGATGGTGATTAAGGCTCGCAATGGATTGCAAAGAGCGAGACGATGACGAGACAGGCGCTGTGGCACAAATTTCGAAGTAACAGAGGAGGAAGAAGAAGCAGAAGTGTCGCGCGAAACGACGACATAAACACCCTGGAAATTGGAATGTAACAGACATCACAGCGGGCAAAAATAATGAGCCTCGCACGCACAGGATTAAACGAACCACTGTGCGAATTTATAGCCATCTTTATGCCCCTTGACCCTAAGGCCTAAGGCCTAAAGCTTAAAGACTCTTGCTTAGGTGAACCGCGCGCTGATTCAACTCCGCCTGAATTTGCCGAGTGTGCCGAGGGGTGCCCAGACTTCTACCCAGACGTAGGCCTGAAGTCTGCATAGACTTGTGCCAAGACCGGCCAGAATCCTGATATTCACGGTAGAGTTTGAATCCGGTCCGAGACTGTGCAAAATTCCTGCCAGAAACAATCGAAAAACTAAAAGAAATACCCGGAGAATACGAACAACAACTAGTCAAAGGTGCGCATGATTCTTGAATTCTGAAATCACAAGTCTTGCCTCCCAATGATATCCTCGACTCCTAAGTTCTCTGCTAACCATGTTAATCCCATTACAGCGCATGAAATTCCCAACGAAAGGAGTGACAAGGAGGCAGATTTGAACCAGTACCAGATGAACCTTAACGTCGGGGCTAAAACGCTAGAGGCTCGACTGGCTTGGCGGTAGCAGAGTTCTAAAGTGTTTAAGATATATATTTCTACGCTGGTCTGTTATCATGGACAATAAGCGAACCGGAGCGAGATACAGAAAACATCAGACTCACCTGCACCGCATTGATCTGCAAAAGGCAGAATATGAAGCAAAAAAGAATGAGGACAGAGACGATGCCAAGTTTGATTTCGTCTTGCGTTTCTTGATCAAGATCCCAGGCAAGGGTATTCCACTTTGTGATTCGAGTTCACCATTGACAATGAATTTCATAAAAACAAGACTGACCATGTAATTGTGAATATCCTCCCACGAAGGATTGCTAACAGTTTGGTCTACTCGACTATCAGCAGGGACCTTAGAGTATCGAGGTGATGGTCATTTACCTCTGGTTGCTCGCCACAAAACTATCTGAGTCTCCTCAGCCGTTCCAACAGACCCTACAGTGATATATGCACATGTATTACCTTGATAGGCCTGTTAACGATATGTCAAACGTGGGTATACAGAGATGGATAATGTATGCACAGATATCTGCTGCATGACGACATCTGGGTCAGAGTGTTCAGTAGAGTCCCACCGGTAGAATAATGCGCATAGACCTTTGTGTTCGAGCGTTTGCAGATGCTCTCCGGAAAGCGTCTCCCAGATTTTGACGCTGCCCGTCTGCGAGCCACATACAACCGCTCTCCCCCCATGCAAAAAGCTTACGCCGAGTGGAAAATTGATGCCTGTATTTGTGGGCTGGAGGAAAGATTGCAATGGTTCCTTTTTGCCTAAGGTATACAAATTCATGCCGATATTCATGTTTGAAACAAGTAGATAGCGGGCGTTATGGGACAAAGCAGCATAACCACTAGTAGCGCAAATATTAGCTTATGCATGCAGGAAAACACGAATTTACATTTGACGTCGACTAAGAGGCGGGACAATGTGCCATAAGGCATCACGGGTCTTCAGATCCCAACATCTACCACGCATCAAAGATGTTGCAACCGGTGCAGACATAATTGAACTTACATAATGCCGTGATTGAGGTAGGAGATGATCAACCTTGTGCCGTTCTTCAAGAAATGTACGGATCTCGGACGAACTCTGCTGTCAGGTAACATATCGGACAAATCGGCGGGTTTGGGGAGGATTGTGAATGTCGCGAAAGTATCTGCTCACAGTTAGAATCATCAGAATGCGCCAAGAGACTGTGTGGGCTCACTGCCAGAGATCTCCCGTGCGACGTGCACTTCAGATCCGATGCCTATAGCTAAGTAACCAGTAACCGCATCGACATCTAATGCGTATACTGGTGCTACTGTGCCAGTCAGGACTTCGTGATCTGGGCCCTGCAATTCATATCTATTAGAGGTATTGAAGTTTTGATTGGTTTGGTAAGCTACCTGAAAGCGATAGACGAGCAAAGTTTTCCCATTCTCGCACCCGCAAAATAGTCTCGACTTGTAGCGAGGATCCCATACCATCGCAAAGACAGGGCTGAGGGTGGTGATCTGATGGCGAATGATTCCCGTTGACGTCTCCCAGATTATCAACTGACTGTCATCTCCACTGCTAGCTAAGAGGTGACCTTTTGGAGAAAACCGCAAGCAGCTGATCGAATCAGTGTGTCCAACTAGAGTTTTGTGGACCGAGTAAAGGGTCTCTTGCATTCGGATAATAGCCCTACTATAATGCCTAGGTCCAACGAGGGTGGGTTAGTAGGTAGCGGAGATACATAAATTGGACGAACAAACGACTTTGTAGAGCCGCATAAAATTGATCGCCAGCTTAGATCCTCTGGCTCAATGACTATTAGGAGATAAATGGATCTAGATATTTCGAACGATCAATAAAAAGGAAACTTCTTGACCTACATTCACATTTGTTGGAACCAGCTGCCGTTCTACGCCGCTCCGGACTTCTGGGACAAAGGGAATTAGCCCCAAATGTCAGTTCTCATTGTGCTTAATAATGAAATTATAACAAAGCAATAATGTTTCGACCTTGCGGGACTATTCTCATGGCATGGCACGGCTTGCGAATTTTCAGATCCAAGATCTCATGCCGATAGTTATCACTTCATTAGGTATGATGAT
The DNA here is from genome assembly GCF_016647785.1 of Suillus fuscotomentosus. Lineage (NCBI taxonomy): Eukaryota > Fungi > Basidiomycota > Agaricomycetes > Boletales > Suillaceae > Suillus > Suillus fuscotomentosus. The sequence goes on from NW_024539537.1 coordinate 641,646, forward strand.
ATGATTGCAGACCGAATTTGGGTTCGCCATTGGTTATGAGACAGCAGGCGCGGAGCACGGAGGCGGGCAAAGGACAGGAACATTTTTTTTAAAAATGCAGCCGCACTAACCCCTAGCTATATGAATTTATTGGCTTTGCCCGGACTTTCTATGAGGGCGCTGCTCTACGGCAAATCGACACTAGTGGCAGTATAATATGCAAAAGTTAAAGGTCGAGGTTGAAAAAGACTTACGTTTAGACGCTGATGAAACTCACACTCAGTTTGCATGGGTTTGTCCCCAAGCAATGCAATTATGAAAGGTGTGACAACAGTTGCCTCCTTGTCCTGCGTTGTATCGCCAACAGGGGTTGGTGTTCCAATCTGAAGTAAAAACATCAGGGATGCAGCACATCACATATGTAATCTGATGCGTACAGGAGTTAGAACCGAGATTGGGTGTTCCGCCTCGTGGGGGAGCACGGCAGGACTGTTGCTTTCATTGACCGAGTTAACAAACATGGAAGGAACTGGAGGGAGATATCAAGATGTAGGGTTGATACTCACGTTCAAGTTCGCTCGCAAACTCCTTAAATAGTGGACAGCGATATATGAAGGGTAATATTTGGTTACGGCACAATCATCCATCTGATAAGAATAGAAGGTGAATATTAATATTATATATTCGTTGGAACTAGTGCCAAACCTCTGCTCCGAACGCGATGCATTCAGCACTCTCACGTCAGTTCTTGTACCCTGGGATATGAAATTGGCAACTAGGCCTTTCCGAGGGCTTCTAAGTTCCGCCACGTAGGCCACTGACTCGCAGTTAGGAGAAATGCATCCAAATCTATAATTTTGTGGAGTCGAGGCAACAAAAAAGGCTGACTCGGACGCGGCAATCGCATTAAAAATCAAACAGACCAGCACTAGAGATTTAAGCATGGTTTCAAATCTAGACTCAGAGAAGGAACTGCGATGTTGGGCATGGTTTCAAGGAGGATCTGCGATGTGACAAGCTGGCCAGAAGTCACGGTATCACGGGCGTGTGACATGCATGTGAGTTGCTGAGACAACGATTAACGTTGATTCCGTAGTTTCAGCGTCTCATGCACATATTTTGATTTACCAAGCGGTCGTACTAGTTGTTACGAACTAGGATAGTTCTTTAACAACTAACACTAGTACCTTGCGCGATTTCAGCTTGGATCATTCCTTCACTTGTTTTCCTTCATACTTCGCGGATACTCGGAGCCTCAGAGGATCGACCTTCATCTGTGCCAAGGCTGGCGGTGAGGGTAGCGTAATTTATTTGTTTTTTCTATCAAAGCAAATCGTTTGGAGTCGTAGACCCTATATTGTGGACATGCTTCGTCATACGCATCTTTTCATTTGTATGGCTACTGTGGTATCTGACTTTGCTATCGCCTTCCTCCAGGACCTCTTCCCTCCCAATTCTGCCGACAAAATCGTTCTTCATTGTCGCTCCCCTTGGCGTGTACAAATATGTTCCCATCGAGACTGTCGAGCCCAGTAATGACAAGTCACTTGAACCTTGGACTGGCTGTCGTGAGCGAGCTCTCAACAACACTTATGTCCACCTTTTCTCCATCTTCTGGCCGCTGTCTTCCTCGGCATGTTCATCTTCGTGAAGAGCGCGCATGCTGAGGTCTAGCATGGTCGTATCGGCCTTGCTGATGAGGAAGGGAATTAGTTGCATCTACCTCCAAGCCAGAACCTCAAATATAGTATCCTTTCCAATGTAAGTCCTGGTCTCGTGCCTTTCTGAATCGTGCCGACAAACTCCTTTCTTGTTCTTCGAAGAACGTCGTCATCGTCCATTTATCAAGCTACCGTCGATTTGCCACCAAGATGCTGAAACCACTTCCATAGATTATCAAGAGACTACGTTAGCGGACACAAAACTACTATCCTCAGATTTATTCGAGCGCTCCTAATTATACTGCTCCCTATGGTCATCTCTGTGATGATCAATGGTATGTTTAAAACCTTGTTATATACACCGGTGCAACTGATGACAAGTTCCAACTTCTTTGCATATACGCCGATGCTAAGATTATGCACGGTTGAGATTTTGCCTTATAACAGTCTGTGGCAAGGGCTTGCGATCACGGCCAGTCCTTTATATGCCTCCTGCCCTGAATACTCTCTGAGTACTTTCTAACTTCACGCACACAGGTTTGCCATCTATCCTACCAGTCATTCGTCAATCCGTGGCTGAACGTCACAGAGTGGAAATAAGTGATTTGTCCGTTCTGAATATATTCGGTCCCATAACTTAATCACGAAAAACCTGTCGTTTTCATTCCCCGACCTTCCAGGTGTTGCGAGAATTTTTATTTGGTCCGCTCGACGTCTTTCCATACCTCTGAAGGAGCTGATCTCTACAGCCCCGAGTTCTGCCCGTCAAAGACCAGGTTGTGCAGGTTTATGATGTCTCGAAAATTTTGCCCCCAGCTCTGAATGACAAGTGCTTTATCAGTGATAAAGCGCACGATGTGTTTGTCTTGATATGGTTGCGCCAGGATGTTTGAGACTGGATGTTTATTGTGTGGGTGATAACTCGTTTCTCCGACGAAATTCGATTGACCCTCGTGGAAGTGGTTCGCCGAATTGGTTGTGACGTTGTTTCCCGAGCATGACATCATCCGAAACTGATATCATATCTATCATATCCGAGGGGCGAAACTAACGTGAGAAAGGGAGAAAGAGTTCACCACGATCGTGCCGGAGTGTCGGGACAATATCTGTCGTACCGTGGCCTACTTTATGTAGGCGGCGTTCATTTGGGTATAAATTTCGTAAATCTGAAGATCTTGCATTGTGATTGATCTCCATGATGCAGTTATTCAGGGTTCGCCATGAATCAATATTTCTCGGCCATCATCACGCCAGTTCTAGTGAGGTCTATAGTTGTGCAGTTGTTTCGTAGCAAGTGATCACCTTCAGCACGTTCCCTTCAGAGATAAGAAATCAGAAGCGAGGCTCAATGAAGATTACATGGCTGGAAAGGTTACAGCACTGTACTCTCACCATTATAACAAAAGGCTCTGCTTGACTTTGCAATCTCTCGGTCTAACGCATGGCCGAGCCATGACCCATGCACCAGTACCAAATCCAATCGTTAATGATCAATTAATTGTCTGACTACGCTACCACATATAGCAAGTACCTCGTCAGCTTTTGGACGAAATGAAAGTGATGCCTACAGAGAAGACTTTGGATGCAAATATTGTAAATACGTAGGTAAGGGTAATCGTTTGAGGCTTCTTATGTAGAAAGAACTCAACTCATCTTCTTTGTTCGCCAGAAGCTTAAATCTCGAACAGGAACAGATACAGACTTCTAGCCAATCGAACGCCAACGGTGAATCGTTTTTCGCACATGAACCACCCCAAATGTGACTTCAGGAAAGATACTACGACTTCGCCCTTTGTAATTCACTGAACAATCAATTCTAGTGCATCGCATAGATCTTCTATTCGTTTTTTTGGGGACGGCTGTAAGTTATCCATTCTTGTCAGTGAATCACCAGGTCCCTTAAATTTGGGCTCTATCTCCTAGAATATGTCACATCTAGTCTAACGTGGATCTGAAACGATGTGCTTTGTGCTGGTGTCATTCATGCTTCTGTCCTGTATAAATTAATCATACGTACTACTGTAGGGGATGACCAGACCGAGCCAAAATCCTAAAATTATGCGTCAAATTGAGCCGTAGTGTCCACTCATCACAGCTGTTGATATCCTGTTGGATAAAAACTGACGAAGATTAGCAGTGCTATCCAGTACTATATACATTTGAAATCTGCTGAGCCTTGGCTGAGCGGATTTATTGCGCAATCGGGCACGAGATCTGATGGGATTGACTTAGTAAGTCGTGACAGAGACTCGGATAACTTTTGAAACTGTCCAGACAGCACGACAGCACGTTTTCATGAAGGCAGCACAAAGGCTGCATATTTTTTGTGATCACGATTCGTCATAAAAGAAAGGTAATATTTGTTCTGCAACTGGCGAGTATAACTATTGTGACTATATTGGATGGGAAATCGAACGATCCCCGTGTACTAGTACACTTCTCTCGGAGTCATGCCACCCAATGTGATTTCCGACGCCGACACGCGTATGGCTCACATGGCTTCGCCTGAGTCACACACTGCACGGATTCTCGGTAAGCGACCTCGTGAAGGCAGAGAACCTAGTAGCTCGGATGAGGACCAGGTGCAGGACCAGGTGCAGGATCAGGTGCAGGACCAGGTGCAGGACCAGGTGCGTTTCCTCTCAATTGACTATGAGTCGTGATCGTGACTTACTGGTTTGTTGTGATGACCATGACAACTAAGGTATATGATATTAAAAGTGTATACAACTTCTACTCTAATACTTTCTCCAGGATGGTGCGTTGACGAGTACACCACTGACAGAAGTATGCCAACCATCGCAATCCAATGCATCGCTAACTCCTCTATGATTCCAGCACACTGTCTCAAATGGTAAGGAACGGGAGCAGGGCCATCCAAAGAAGAGAGCAAGGGGCTCCGACGTCGGCGATGTAAGAGCATGCTTTGGCTTGGCAGAATCTTTGTTGAATTTTGTGTACATAGGACCTATCTGCAGTTCCTTCCGGCAGTACTGTCTCTCGGATTTTCAGAAATGTCTATGCCACTCGATTATTTGGTATTGGATTACCTGCATCAAGCAGTTTTTCATTCCGTCCTGATACCTCCCTGCATCATACTCCACGACCGGCGAGTCAGTATTTCGGTTCCCTTGACAGCGCACGACCGTCTGTTACATTTGCCACCCAAGTTGAAATTGTGCCTGTAGCAGGCGGTCGCACCAGTGCTACAGAACCATTAGCCCCTGAAGCCAATTCTCCGGAAACTAGCAGCGAAACCGACAATGAAACTGATGGTGCAATAATATCGGATGCACTGCCATTTACAGGTAACACCAACCCTCCCGCCGGTCAGAATTCACGCTTCACTTTCCGGAGAGGTGGCGGCGACATTCACAGCGCGTCATCCGACTCTCATGATCGCATCCAATCACCACGCCTCCCATTGACACAAGGTGATCGTGGAGTCACCGATACGGAACAGACTGATAGCATAGGTGCCATGACGGATGTAATGGATACCGACCCGGGTAGCAGTGGGCGTACAGCTCGCGCTCAGCCCCATAGGGAGCATACAGTACGCTCAGTCACTTTGTTCCTTGACTCATGAATAACATGCTCCTAGTTCGTTCCAGCATCCAAAGACGATCTTGATACAGTAAACACGCAGCTGGGTCGCATATAAAACCAAATCACCGACCTTAGAACTGTTGTGGAGTCTCGTCAGACTTCATCTCGCCATAATATTGTTGACGATACTGACAACGACACTGATACGGAAGAGACCTCTGCTCCGCGGCCCTTTAAGAGGACCGGTCCTGTGAAACATAGATCACGAGGGGCAAATAGATTTAATGTAAGTTTTTCGTGTCTTGAATGATCCCAAGTCACTAAAAGTTCGCAGGGGCTTATACGCGACCACGCTCGAATTTTGATGAAGCGGGTTGGCGATGACGCACCATTTACAGGTGTAATACTTCCACAAGAGATTTTGTTCATGAACTTCGACCCTCGCCGTGGTCCTTGCTGTACTGTGGAGAATTTCACTGTTGAAATCTTGGGCACGCCCAAGTCCGCGTGGAATGTCTCCGCTACCAAAGTATTTGCTCGTGACTTTGTCGCCCACCATCCCAACTCTCAATACGACGCTGTCAAGAAAGCGTTTTCCACACATTTAAGATCTTTAAAGCGCGCTTTCAAGCAGGCAGGACTCGATGAGGCGGCTTCGAATGCGCGTCACAAAGAGGATCGGAGAAAGGAACGCAAACATTTGGTGTGTATTCATGGCATGGTACTCCAGTAGGTCACTACCTCTGACATGTTTGCAGCTATATCACAGGCGTTTGGACATTGCTCGTACAGTTTCAGACTTGCGATCTCACATCTCAATGCTCACAAGGATTGGTCCCGATGGTATGAGCAGCGACGAGACAGCAAATGAGAATAATGTCCCCCAGTACCGCATACTCGCAAGACACTGGCGCAGTCTGGAAGTCACTGCTTGGCTATGTATATTCGATGCGATCTACCGTCACAATCGATATGGCCCTGCGGGGACTGGTTCGCGGGGCAACAACGCTCGAATGCGATTCGAGTCCATGTCTATGGGTCACCCACAGAGGGCTGTCCGTCGACTTCCTCGTAATGCTTACCGTGCTGATTGGTATGATGGCCTCGATCAGTATGACCGGGAAGAACTTGACAGATGCGAGGATGAGGTTTATGCCTTCACGCACGTTCCTAGCATCCTACTGTAAGTTCAATGCAAGTTTCACCTCCATTTGCTCATGCCATTATATAGGGCCGCGCAGAGGCCGACCAGCGAGCCGAGTCATCTTCGACACTACACATGAAACATACAGCTCTGCGTAAATCGCACCATTGTGTAAATACTTTGTCCGAACCTTGTATCTCCAGTTTCATTTGTTGTTGATCGTGATTTGATACTAACGGTACATTACTTGACACTAGTAAGGATCCTTTACCTTCAGATCATAGGAGCAGATACATGCATCATAGTGATCCCTTCATACCTCGAGCTCGCATGTGAACCGACTTATTTACTACGTACGTGTAGGACAGTTGATTCCCCGCTCACAGCCCCCGTCTGCAGATAAAATTTAGAAGGACCTGACTCCACGGTGATTCGGAAGTCTATTTCAAAAGAGCACTCAGGCAACTGATATTCTTTGACAATTTATGTGGTGACCCCCGACTGCTACGTAAATGCGGCTCTCTCCATTGTCTGGCGACTAGCTTGAGTTTTACCGCAAAGTGTCTTGCCCCCCGGATTCATGCTTGCACGGGAACTCAGTTGAACTTGACAAACTCAAGTGTGTCAATTAGAATTGCTATTTTTAGACCAGACGTATAACGGGCATTTGCGGCTGTGTTTCTTGATCATATCACTGTTCTTGGTAAAGTCTGCTCCTAGTACCTCTGCTTTTATAAATTTCTCCCGATTGGTTCAGCGCACTCCATAGTCTCAAGAATCAAACAAAAGACGCTATCTTGGCTTTCTCTTCATGTCTCTGCCAGCAATCAGCCAAAGTAAAAATTAATGGCCGAACGTGTCAGTCATACCCTTTACAACCAACTTGGAACGTTCGTTTACACATAGCAGGCTTGCCAACGCAGGTTTTATATTCTCAGTTAATATTTTAAACGTCCTCGGCGAGGGTGGATACTTTTTTGTGTATCTTACACAAGACATGATTAGTGGGGGATATCGCGGCCATCCATGCTCTACGATTTGTGGGCACGCTATCCTGTCAGTTCAGTCACCTCATTTATCACTGCCACGTCGCACCCAGACCATCAGTCATCCTCACGTCATACCTCTTGCCTTGCTCAGCGAATGAGTCTTTTACGCTGTCTTTACTCTCGCTTCTCCACTCTCCTTCCTTCCAACTAGTGTCTGGGGCCTGAAATCGCCGCATCCCTTATGAAAATGCTTTGAAAAATGGAATCAGGACCTGAAGCTGAAGCTGAAAGGAAGGTTTAACGCAGCGATTCTGTAGGTCGCCTCATGTCAGTTCTTAATTAAAATGATTTACGCAATCTAGTTAATCAGTCCTTTGTTACCCTCGGCTTCCCGTGTATTTAGGATCTATCCACGCCCAGTCCGTGTACTTTACTCTCTCCAATGGCTCCCTCTCGCAGCGCATTGGACCGCGAGAGGCACCTTAGCAAACACTATAACCTCCGTTCATCACATTTCAAGTTGAAACCTTTCTTACTCAGCTCCAGGCCATTTTCTTGTACCGATAATGACAACGAATTATTGCGGGTCGAGGTCAAGATCACGCACGAGGTAAGTTTGTGTGTGAAGTCCCTTGTCAGTTACTGACGTTGTCTCGTTTCAGGCGGTGTCTAAAATAGGGACCCTTCTCAGTGCCGACGTCATCCAGTTGCGAAAGGTAAGCATCGTTAATGATCATTCTTTTCGTTTATAATCACTGCACCATCAGGAGGTTGCTAAAGCCAAGCGAGAGATCAAAAAGGCTTCCGCGGAACGAGACAATGTCACTGCTGCACACCAAAGTGTATGCAACCTTCACCAGCTGACCAATTCAAAGACTAACTCTTACTGCGCAGTTCTTGCGAACTACAGACGTCGTGTTACAATGTTCGATTTGCCAGGTGGTTATCGAACGGCCTTTCACGTAAGTCACCTTCGAGCCTGATTTTTGAATGCTACTGATGCGTGACTTTCATCTGACAGCCTGGAATGTAACCATACATTCTGTTATCACTGCCTAGTCAAATCGTTTCATAATCGCATCAGGGCGCGTTTATCAGACTGCGCCAACGAAAGACTTCCCAAGCGTTTTCAAGACCATCTAGCACCGTTCACCACCGCTGAGGTCAAGGAGCTGTGCGACGGCCCAGGCGCTATCATCCCTGGTCGCTTTTATATCTGTCCCACCTGTCCAGCTTATGTCGGGAAACCTCCAGTCGAAATTCCTTTGCTCCGTGTGAAGTGGTCGACATTATTACTGGAGCGCATGGTACTGACATAGAGCGTGCCGAGCGAAGAGTACCTGCAGATCCGGCTGCGCAGTGGGGTGTGTTCTTTGAGTAGTAAGAGATGTATGACTATTTCTTTGTTGGTTGGATTTCCTTGGACACGCACTACTATGATTACATAACTTGAACGTGTACGTAGTAGTAGGTTAATTGATTCCGAATCCTTACCGTTGTACATGTCTTTCCTGCACAAATATTGTATCCCCTCGTTCTGTTACCAATCATAAATGCATAACAGACTATCGAGTCCACTCCTGGCGCCCTCATGATTATGTAGAAATGTATGTCCATGAACATGGTCGCCGGCGAGGAATGCCAGCTTAATTCTGTCCTGGCAATACAGAGGGAACGCCCATCTTCCTGTCACCATGTCCCTTCGAACCCATATTCAAGTTTGTGTGTCAAAAATTTCTCCTGCAGAGTTTGTTGTTCTGATGCATGTGACATTTGTCTTGACAGAGGAACCCCTGCACATGCCTCCGCATCACTCTATGCGTGAGGGAGACGTAGTGATTTATCATCCCATTGATCGCATCCTTGCAATCAACGACAATAATGGTAACTCTGGATTAAAGGTGGAAGACCTGGCCTGGTGTTGAATACGATTGGTGGGTGGCGACTCGGATGATACGCTCAACGTATGATCTATCTCTGAGAACGCAATCTTTGTTCATTCGCGCTGCTGACCTGATACAGGGTGCCAGAAACGTGCCAATTACTACCACTCTTGGTCTATTCGGGAATCTCTGGATATATTGCATACTGTGAATCGCCATCAACGTGTTGCATTGTTCTACATCTTAACTTCTTGTGAAATCCGATTCCCTCGTTGTCACTGGCGCTGCGGGGTGAGTTTATCTTGATTCGTACATTTTTTTAATAGTAATATTTATACAGAATTGTCTGCGACGTCATCAAGGCGAAACAGTGATGGCGATCGCCGGGTCAGAATCACTGAAGGAATCGCTACGGACACATCAACAAATCTCTCACAACCCCAATGCCCTCGTGTTCCCTCCCTAGCCTCCTCGTTGCGCGAAGTAGTCGTGCTTCGGATCCTCTAAGGAGCGCGTCTACCCTTGGCACCAATAGTACGCATGTGCATTTCCTCGTGACACACCCTACACGGCGTTATGCTGCCTTAACTCGCGATTCCACGTGGGTATTTTTTTCCAGTTTCTTCGCTAACGACTTATCGCCCTTTGTGACAATGCTTGCCGTCATTGAATATTGATCCGCCTTCTAGCCGTTGTATTAGATGTGACTGGATATCGTCGATGCACGGGGAATGTGGTAACATTGCATTTCTGTAGATTTGATTGTATTGCAGACTCTGATTTTTAATCACCCTAGTTTATCTTCATCGGACCTGCCGCTCGGCTGGGATTGATCTCACTGATGAAATAATATTCGCATCATGTTGTCTCACCGATCTACTCTTGATAGGAATCAGAAATCAGAGCATGAAATCAACATCCGTGATTCTGCCTCATGGCAGCCACGATGTGACTTGGTAGTAAGAGGCTGGGACTTGATAGGTTTAATTTGTATTATTTACGCACTCTTTGTCCATCAAGGTTCCGATTCCTCAGCCCTTTGTGATCTTCAAATTCCTGCGTCATTCAGTGCATTCATCCAATGCCTCCTTCTCGCAATGAAATGAACCGCCAGAGCCACCTCCATAAATTTTATAATCTTCGTTCCTCGAAGTGGAGTCCATCATTACTTGGCTCCGAGCTATCATCCATTCACGAGGTACGGTTTGCACGTTGTAAAATTGCGAAACTCGCCATTGACTTTGTCTCCTTGCAGACGGCGTGCCAAGTTGGAGCCTTAGGCGTCGACATAAAACAGCTGAGAAGGGCAAGCACACACCATTAATGACTGTCTTGTATTTTCTCATCGTGACTCACCAGGAGCTTGCTACGGTTAAGCGTGAGCAAAAAAAGGCTTTTGCGGAGCGAGACAGTGTGACTGCTGCTCACCAAGGCGTATGTATCTAGTCTTTGATCAGTCATCCGAAACTGATTTTCATCCTTTCGCAGTTGTTGCAAGCTATGAAAGCCTCATTGGGGTGCCCAATCTGCAAAATGAGGATTGAACAGCCTTTCACGTAAGTCTCCATCGAGTCTGATTCTCGGATGCCATTGAGCAGCCCACTCAACAGGCTGAGTTGCCGCCATACATTTTGTTATGAGTGCCTGGTCAGTTCCTTCCATCAATGTATAAGGGCGCATTTATCCTACTGTCGGGAAGCGATTCTTCCGGATAATTTCAGGAACCATGCCACACCGTTTACATCCGCCGAAATTGAAACATTGTGTGATGGCCAAGACCCCATTCTTCCTGGTCGTTACTATCACTGTCCGACTTGTTGGGCGTTCATAAATGACCCTCCCGCCGAAATTCCGTTGCTCTGCGATGTAGCTGCAAAGATGACTGACCTACTTAATCCTGATGTAAGAGGTATCAATCGGGGGGTACTTGCAGATGCAGTTGCACGGTGGGGGATCTTCTTCGATAATTAGATGGGTAGCAGAATGATGAGATTTGAACTGCGTTAGACCTTGCTCCTATCGCTTTTATTTCACATATTTCGCGTCATTTACATCCTCCCAATCCTTTGATTTTCTTTGTTGTTGTTGTATAGCCACGAGCACCCTTATCAGATTCAACCAGATTTCAGGCTTCAAATTGATATCGACTTGCAAGGTTTCAAGCCCCAAGTCAGGCTATTGTTTATCCTCATTGTACTAACGGTGCAGGGGCTGGTAATCGTCAATTCCTAATAAATTATGCTTAGTTTCTTTTACCATTGTTCACAATCCATCACATTTCTCGTCTAGAATATGCTGCCTTCACTGAAGGAATTCATAATTACTGTCCGATTTCTAAAAAACACTCACTGTATGATCACCATGACAGTAATGTAATATAAGGCTCGGAGGACGCTACAATTCTCTTATGCTCCAAGCAGCATTTCATGCACTGGTGGGTACCTGTATAGTTCGAACCCACGACATAGATTAAGGTACACAAGACAGACTGCAGAGTCTCATGATTATCTGAAATGCCTCTCAGATGCAACAAGTCACCAGATATCTACAAGACGACCTACTGTATCATATAGTACAGCTAATGGGGGCTAGCGCATTCGAACCTTCAATGCTGTACTTCAACAAAGGCTATGTTCGTTACTCAAGAAGTCTGATTTGAGCAAAACCGTGTATCAGGTGCATGTATTGAACCAAGGGCGAGTGACCTAATCTTACTTACATAAAATGGCGATTATATTTTGGTGTAGAATCGACTCGGCGCCTCATGGTCGGCAACAACGAGGACAGGTGAAGCCATCTAAAGGCGATAGGGTTTAGAGTTTGCGTGTGTTCATTTTTCCTCTTCCTTATCCGCGGGGGGCGTGACGTCTCCGAAAATCTGTTCCAGTCTCAGTGCATATGTTCGATTTGGTGCGATTGCAAGTGACTGACATTCACTACTAGACAAAACAGAATTTCCGTCGGTAACTACCATTTGCTGCCGTGATTGTGTGATGTCGGCCCAATAAGCATTCCCACGCACCAGGTGACCCATTGATCACACAGTGGGGAAACTAACATTAATTACCACCTTTTGCCGCCAGTGAAATTCCATTCGAAAGGTATTCTAGAGTGCCTTGGAACACTCCTGGTCCAGATCTGATATTTTGCAAGAGGTAAAACGTTCAAACCCCCGATGTGTGACAGTGACTTACTAGCACTGGCAGTATTACTTCATCGAGCACTGGCTCTGCTTGTGCGTCTCTCATTGTGCGTCGTCTCTTGCGAAACGGTGAGACCATAGCAATCAACGAACAGTGTCTGGTAGAAGGTTTGTGGAGGGGTAACTGAAGAAGGTCCGCGTATGCGACGGTATGTCATATTTCATCAATGTCTACACTTGGTCTACACTTCGATATGAACGCTACTAGGGTTGTAGGTATCCTGCTTGGATGGACACAGTCGTCGCTCGGTCTATATTACCCTCACTGCACCACTTGTGTTCCGCTCGTTCTGCAGAGTCCCCGGACATCCAACACTCGTATCACCCGTCGTGGTACTGGACCCTCCAGCATGCTTATCTCGAAAGTGCCCTCCCAGTCTATCCTAGTCACTTGACCGTACGTTTATGGCCGAAGTTCCGTGAAACGCTATGCGCTCATAGCATCTCTTTTTCTGTTGGTACTAGATTGTCGGGCTCCCCAGCGATCATGCGGGACGTGGCATTGTCTTCACCATGCAGTACACAGTGTTTTGCATGTAGGAAGTTTGACGTCCTTGCTATTATCTTGTTCCTGCAGCAGTACCGTGTATGATTCTCTCCCGATATTAGTCAAGGTGCGTCTTATGCCTGAAGTTTGTACACGACGCTGACATTCTCTTTAAGTCATGGTGTGTGCTCAGCGTGATTTTGTCTCCGTTATCCCCCCGGTGAATACACTTTCGGCCAGTACGCGAACCTATTCACGTCATACACCAACGGCTACCTCGACCAGCCTGCCGCTGCCAATTCCACATGCTTTCCCTACATTTCCAACTCAGCACCACTTCCCTCATCCACAAAGTCCTGAACCAAATATACTCCTTGATTTATGACAGCCCCACAGGCAAGGCACCTATCGGCAAAACCTTCCCCTTTCTCAATCTGTATCCCTCCATTTTGCGCCTGTCACGAATTTCTTCATTGTCTGTCTTCGCCTTTGTGCCGGATATCTTGTCCCGAAACTTTGGGATAGCAAAAAGCTCCTGCGGCCCGAAAAGATGAACCCTGCAAACTTTGCGGACATACGGTGACATTGAATCGCCACTACTACACGTTTTCGCTACTTCGGTGACATCGAATCACCACTACTGTACGTTTTCACTATTTCACATTTGAAAGTCGCCACTCCGAGTCCCCGAGTCGGTTCTTATCAATTACCTTTTTTGTCATCGTTTCAGGGCCCAATTATCAGTCGTTTCATGACCTTTGTCCTTCACATTTTCTCTCAGCCCCCTTTGACGACATACGGAGAGGTACATAACCTGCGGTTGTTAGAACGTTGTTACAGTTGTCTAATTCCAGATTCCACCAGTCTACGTCCTAGGAGAGCACCGATCCTGCCTCAGTTGCAACAATGGCCAGTAGAGCGACATCTGAACCTGTGGCTCATGGACAGGAAGGGAAAGGGAAGGTATTGTATGTGGGTGGGGACGACAGGGAAACATTATTGAAAGGTCTTAGAGTAAGTGCCATTTTCAATTAGTCTCAGTCCTAACTTGACTGAAAATATAGAACCGGGCCTTTAATCGCAGGAAGTTATCTCCTCAGCGCGAGGTTGTTCGGGAGAGTCGAAAGGTCGTATATGCAGTCAAGCAAGTTGATCATCTTTTTGTTTGATTGATGATGCTGATACAATATATCTGGACGGTATGTGCAGCACGACAAAGGCTACCATTCCGTGTCAAGCATCACGGCGGGCCTTATCTGTGCCTTTGACCCGGAGAACACATTCACGACTGACGAATTTTGACGCAAACACCACGGGGGCACGGGCTCCATCTGATGTTGGTAGAACGGGTTTGTCGAATCCTTCAGGTGCGTATGTGATTATAGTTAGAATTTCAGATTTCCATCTTCTTCAGGTATACTCTCTCAACCAAATACATCGCTATCTCAGCCGAGACGTGCCCCGCTTAGTCAATGTTCGTTGCTGACAGTAATGTCAAGAACACAGCGCTCACAGTCACACAGATCTTGCCGACGAAACTGGCCTTCCACCTGTGTCTGATGACGGTCAGCACCCGTCATTCCATGAGCGGCCCTTTCTTAAGGGTACTGGTACGGGAAAAACAAGGTGGTTCCGCTCATCCAGTGCGCATCAACTTCTCTGTCCGAATGAGGATGTTGCTGGTGCGGTTGGTGACCTCTACGTCTACACGAACATTCGCTCTAGAATAACATATATCTGGGTCATGCATCCTGTTGAAGGTTGGGTTTCCATCACAGCAGGGGGCAATCACCCGACTGTGCCTAACAGGCGCTTACGAATTCGCAAAGATGGTGACCCAAGCTGGGTCCAGATCCGATCACTTATCTCAATGGAGTCAAGAGAACGCCGTCGCTGAGCATTGATAAAAGCTCAATACATCAGACTGAAATGTAGCAGCATGACAGGGGTCAATACAGTGTGCTTCGAGATGTGTTTGTTATAACCTACAGTATAGGACCGGCATTTGAGCCAGTGAATTTTCTCGGCCGTCTCAAGTGAGCATTCGCACGTAAATTAAAATTCTGATTTGGCAGTCATGTTTAGATATACGATGACCATGCTAATGCAACGCTACAGAGAAATCGAACGAGTGATGTGTGCATGGTGCAAGAATCAGTAGAATGTCTTGATATCTGTCTTTTTCATCAGTTGAGCCAGCCCTAATATGGATCTATAGCGTGTGAGAGTACTGTCAAGTGATTATCTGAGTCCGGAATTGAAAGTCCAAATTGGGTTAGTTTGTCTTGATAAACACTTTGATAACAGATTTTGAGACCCTTGTCTGGAATCCCAGTGGCAGCACATTAATGTTGTGTATTGGACATATTTCGTTGTACCAAAACTGTACTATAGATATAAATCTTTCATTTGGCAGGATTTATGACATTGATAGTCGAATCATTCCTTCTCGTTGCATTGATTGGTGCTGAAAGAGGGCATGTTTTTGACCTGTAGCATGCATGCATTTTTTTTTTTCATTTCTACTCGACAGTATACAAGATTCATGTATTTCAGATATGTCTGCACTATTTGATGGGTAGATAAACAAATGTTGAGTGTGTGGTAGATGTTTGGCTCAAATGATGGTGCTGGCTCAAATGCCAGTCCTATACTGTACAGGATTAGTGATGTTCCGGTCGGCAACCCCTTGAGAACCCCTGCCATGGTGAGATATACTGTGTGCTCTTCGAATTCGACGTGGCATTTCCAATCATTGCTTGCAGTGTACAAACACCATCCTTGAAGAATGCAATACAATTTTTGTTAATTGTTATATAGATGAGGAATACTGTAGTATTTCACTCGATTCATCTGTCATGTGTCACAGACCATTCTGCCGGGTCGAAATTTGACGCTTGTCACGGGTCACATCAAGGATTGACGAAATTCCTATGAAGTGTCACAGACGGCGAAAAATTCTACTAGTACTACTCGCTGTCGTGATGTTGCCAAAATGAGCATGAGTACAATGTGTTTGCCTTTTGCCTCCTCCTTCCACGCCCAAGTTCTTCTTTGACTGCCAGCGCAACCTCTTCGCCACCCTTAAATTCCATCAAAATTAACATGGTCGAAATTAACTTTTGCCGAAAATTTCTGTACTGTCATGTGTCACACCCTCAAATGCTGCGACGACGAAATGGTGTAGTGTGTCACACGTCACAGGTGGTGCCGAATCGAGTGAAATGCTACAGTATGGGCAGGTTTAAAAGCCCGTGGTGGTCATACACAGATGACAAGACTCTTTTCTGACTGTTGGACAGTGTAATTTCACATTGGGCATGTCCATAATGATGGATCCACGAGATATGCTGAGTCTGCGGGTAGTGCACACTTGAAGGACATTTACAGTACACTAATATTGATGAATGAATCTTAGATGTGGATATGCTTGCTGAGGAGTGTCAGGTCACTTTGGAATTTTGAACAAGTTATTATATAGCTATGAACCGAACATCCCATTTTCAGACCAATGGTTGTACGTGCATCCAATAGATAGATGCCGTCTTTAGCTGAGGCAGTGTTCGCACTGAATGTGAACACATTGATGGTGTTGCCATTGACGTGAATGTCTCCAAGTTCTGGAGTAGTAATGAATCTGTTGTATTGCCAAAAAGAAAAAGTTCTTTCTGTCAATCAAGACCAATGACTTGGACCCCATGAAATGAAGCAGACATTGCCATAGTAGTGAATGGAAGAAGAGCAAATAGGAAACAGAAAGGAGACGAAACTATCACCATGCAGCGACACAGCATGACGTGGTGGACACAATTGTGCCCGAGCCGGTGGTATCTCATGCTTAAATATTGTAGATAGGTATAGTTTCATGGACCTTAGATAGTGCTTTATAATATTGCATAATGATTCTGAAATTATTAAGCACTAGCAGGTTTATGTTTATCTAGCTCTAAGACATAGTAGTTTATCTGCCTTATCAAAAATTTTCTACTTCATCCTAAGTTCATGTGGGAGGTTTTCCCTGATGAGTCATGTGGTTGAATCCTGGTTTCAAGTAGCCAGCAACCTCATCAACAAAAGTGCATGGTGCATGCCCTTGTAGTGCTTACAAATCACTGCAAGACTCACATGAGGTATGTATGAGTATGCAGCATGTATGTATGAGGATTTTGGTGCGCCACCAAGGTGACGGGTGACTCTGCTCAAAAAGGCAACTGCACGTCATGAAGCCACCCACCAGTACATGCTTGGGAAATCACCTATGCAGTATCCATCCCTAGACTCGGGACAAGCATAGGTGTGCTCAAGCATGTGAAAATGAATGAAGTGCCAAAAAGTAAATGTACACAACTTCACAGATAGATAGTATGTAGACAGTTGTCAGCAATGTACATACATAGTATGTAAGTGAAATCAATGCAACTACTATATTGAACAAGTGAAAATGAATGCAAATGAGTCTCAGGAGTCAGATGTGGATGAATAAAAGACAATCACCAGGCACAAACATGCCGGACGAAAAGTCGGTTGTTAATAACACTGCTAAAAAAGGTGTGTTATTAACAGGCGCACAGCCATGGGGTGGTGACATGGTGCTAATAAGTCTGTTGACCCCCATGGTCTTGGTGGGTCGCATTCTAATCTTCTGCCGTTCCTCACAGATCATTGATCATTAACTTAGAAGTTTGCAATGCAACTCTTTCAGAGAAGCAAGCCATTGTCTGACATGGGATTTGAGTCTCTTGCAATGAAAATTTCAACTTGTTTTCCCTCTTTCTCACACCAGTTGAGCACTCAAAATGGCCGACACAAAAGCCTCAGATACTAATGTTCTCCTTGTTCCTGCCTCCGTGCAATCTATTATTCTTCCAGATCAAAACTTACTTGTCTCGTCATTCCTCCAATTTTCATTTCCATCAGCTTCAATTACCACCACTGTGCAAATACTTTAGTACTGACGGCCTGGACAGCTCCGAGTCATATCTCAATCATCTCCATGCAGGCAGCAAGTGCAAATGAATTGCAAGTTGCAGCTTGAGCCACTGGCTTCAGCTTTGCAGCCCAAGGGCAGTGACCTGGGCCTGGGCTTGGCTCAGCTTATTTAGACCTGGCTTGGGCCGGAACAGGTTGGATTGCTGCAAGTTTGACATTGCAGCTGATTTTGCCAAAACTTTGGCATGTCCTATGTAGTCATGGTGTATACTTTGCACTGTAAACAAAATTGATAATAAGACAAAATCAGACTTATCTTTGTTGGTGAATCAAATTTTGACCAAAGTCGACATCGACAGTCGACAGTCAACAGTCAACAGTTGATTTATTTGTTGACTGTTAACTGTCGACTGTCGATGTCAACTTTGGTCAAAATTTCATTCACCAACAAAGATAAGTCTGATTTTATCTTATCACCAATTTTGTTTACAGTACACAGTATGTATTATCCTCACATTTTGTTAATTTTTCTTCTCCTGACTGATACTGTGTTTGTTATTATAAATAAGGGAAACAACAGTATAGACATAGGAAGAACATAGGGTGATATAAATTAATAGTTGTTTAGAATGCGATCAAAATTAAAGTACTATCTTGCTTGCATTTACAGACAAAAATATCTCAGCTTGCTTCTAATGACAAAAGAATAGACATAAAATAATTACAGTTTGAATTTATTCAAACTGTAAGTTTATAACTTATTGAAAATGTGGTCATCATGTGACCCCAGGGAAAAATCAGAACAAAAAGATATCACAGAGTAAATGTGATGTGTGGTGAAAATGTGTGTATATATTGAACAAAATTCATATGTGACAATATAGCTCAAGCTGATATAAACTAAGAAAAATGCACACAAAAATTAAATTGTTGTTATCATTTTCTGTTAGAATTCAAGGTGATCCGAGTCTGTCTGAGATCACACTGGGTTCAATTTTTGATCCGTGGGCAAATTGGTCCCTTCCCCCAGTGTACGGAGGGTAAGGGGGTTTCAACAGTAACCACCTTCACCTGTGTCGCTTTCTTTAGTCTAGAGTCTTTCCACGTGGAGGGTCTTTTGGTAGTAGTGATTGGGTGGTTCGTTGAATGGGAATAGAAGAGGGAGTTTGTTGCGTTTTCTGGCGTGGTCAACCCTTTGTTCAATTCTTTGGGATCATTCGGTTTCTGGGAGTGATAGTGTCCCTTCTGACCAGCTAATATCAGGGTTGAGGGCTTTTAGCCATGGGTATCCTAACAAGATTTTGTCACGTTTAGCAAGCCTGGCCATGTTAAACTTCCCTATCATGGTTCTTTTATCAGTTTTGACAGTAAGAACACAGTATCGGGAGATAAGGCCTCCCGCGGCATCTGATCCCTGCTTTCTTCTTCCTCTTTCTCAGTCTTCCTCCTGATAGGGGCTTTCTGTTTCTTTTCTTTGCATGGATGAAATGCAATATTGTTGGCGCAATGTCTGACTTGGTGGCAGTTGAAGCACTGTCCTTCCTTCAGATGCCTCCTTACTTCTGGTTCGGAGAGCCAGGCTATTTCAAGCTGGTCTACTTCCATGGCATCGTCTCTGCGAGGGGTGTAGTGGGAATTTCCGAATTTCTTCTTCTTCTGGAAGGACTGCAGGTTCTCCCACTTCTGGATCGCCTTCAACCTTTGAAACATGTTGTCTAGGTTGATGCAGGTGGCAACAATGGTTTCGAAGTCATCAAGACTTTCTCCAGTGTGGTAGAGGTTATTATGGAGGCCTTTGTCTAGGCCTCCACGGAAAAATTCCACTTTAGTGACGTTCTCCTTTATCCCTGCTTTATGGGCGAGAAGTTGATAGTTGGAGATATAAGTTTGGAGATCCCCTTTCATTTCAACAGTGCGGACTTTGGACATGGCGGTTCCTGCTGGATCTATGGCTCCGAAGGCTTCTTTAAATGCTACTTTGAAGTCGAGCCATGTCCCATATCTGATTGCACTTCCCAAGGTTCCTACTCGTTTGGGATCTTGGGCGGCTTCCATAAAGTCTTCTTTCCAAGCGGCAGCATTGCCCTTGGTCATGAATGACAGTGCAAAGATTACTTTCTTCTTATCATTGTTATAGATCTTATCATTGATATCAAGGTACACGTTACGGTTCAGCATGAACCTGTGCGATTCATCATGGTGTAAAGATACAACAATGCTTGATACTATATGAAGTAAGTGTCAGCAATATAAAAATGTTGTAGTGGTCTTGCACAGCCTAGTCTGCTATACTTACTAGACAAGTGTGTTCGACCTGAGGGGTTTGCTATTGGGATAAGTCTATAGATAGTCAATTGATAAACTGTCAAAAGTCCGAGCGCGAGAAACAGAATCCGAAGGTATAATTATGAGTCTGATGCCAAAGTGTCGGCTGATGTTTTCGGGTTTGGCGGTTAGCAGGTTTCAGGTATGGGTTCGGTGGGTTTGCATCAGGTTTGTGAAATGATCATCAGGTATAGCGAGCGGTATGCAGAATACCGATAATGACGGGTGTTTCAGATAGAAAGTGCGGTAATATTCACAATGTCAACTAAGAACTACGAAATATCGGGTTTGACCACAAAGCGTTGGGAAACGGCTCCCTACTACTTGGATGATGAATATGCTATGTGGAAACCAATATATATATAAGTACGTAGAAATCCGGAATCCTATAGGTGAAAGTAGTGGCCGAAGAATTTCGGGTCCAATGTACATGTAAATAAACACGAGGCGCTGCAGACTATGGGAAAACATGTAATAGTGCTGGCTACAATGTGAGTAATGTGCAAAATAATCAACTATGCACCTAGTGGGGCTAGCTGACAAGACAAGACACAGATAGGACAAGTGCACGGGAAAAACATCGGGTCCGCTGGTCACAGCATCAGGTTTGGCGGATATGCATCAGGTTGCATCGGGAAGTGAATATCGTGCGACAGACTTTTGATGTGATGCGTGAAATGGCTGAATACGAGCCTAGCGCAAGCTCAAGTGCTACAGTGGTCTCCATCGAATTCTGGGGGAGTACCAATCTTGATTTCTGTTTCTTTGGTAGTCATGGTGTTCAAAGGCGGGATAGGTGGTAGTGCGCCTAAGTTCAATGCTCCGATCAAAGGAGTTGGCAAAGTTGTGGTGACTGAGGAATATCGTGGATGGCGGTGTTATGGTTAAGACTTTAATCTTTTGTTACGACTGGGATAAGTCGAGCCGTCTAAGTCCAAACAGACGATCTGCTTAATAGCAAGACGGACGTGGTTCTTCTCTCAGATGAGAGGTCAAGATTTCTGGCTAAGGCAAGTGTTGGCGACTCTCCTCACACTATCTCCATTGACATCAGCTTGGTGTTTTTTAGATGCAGTTTCTTCTAGTGCGGCTTGGGCTTTAGCAGAGACCTTGGGGACTCGTTTAGCAGTAGTATCAGAGTGCATGGTGTGAGTGAAGGGGCTGTGTTTTGTGCACTGCGTGCTAGCATTTTGCGTTGATGTTTGTAAATAGAGTTTGACATGTACAATATGTCCGAATTTCATTCATTTGATGGACCGTCATCAGTACTTGTACTAATATAATCTGAAACCCGTTGTAGAGAATTATGCCTCTCATGGCGTGATATGGTGCTTTACACTAGGAAGTACATAGCACGAACTTGTAGCGTCACTCTGTGCACTACCCACAGCTATCTCTATATGACGCGCAGCTTTCCCGCGCAACGCGCGCCATGCGCGCACCATTCCCACGCTTCGCGATGTATACGCGCGCGCGCGTTCCCGCGCTTGCGCGCCCTATGGCGCCAGCCATCCAGAAGCATCCATCCACTGTCCACCAAGCTCCCTAGTGCGTATATTTCCATTTCCTTTATTAGCATAGTTCCACCTTTATTTTTATCATGCATTCTCACTCATATATATATTTACATACCTACTCGGTAGCGCTTCGGCTCCGCTTGACCGCGCTTAGGCGCGCTATATAAGCGCCAGCAGTACATACTATTACTTACCTACTTTTCCTACTTTTCACTTACTAGTTACTACCCACTTACTACTTAGCAGAATATAGTAGAAAGCTATTCCTTTACATTTTGCACTCTTATATCTCTTATCTTGCTTTATATCACTACTTAAGCTTAGTTTCTCATTTCCGCATACGCGCGCACACTTTCCCGCGCTTCGCGCTAATACGCGCGCGCGTTCCCGCGCCTTTGTACCTTGTGCGCTCCTGCGCTTTCTCGCGCTTCGCTTAAGCGCACACTTCTAGATCCTTGCTGCACTCACTTCCCCTATAGGGTCGAACGCACTTGCTTCTCAAGTAACACAGACTAGGCAGCGCGCGACCTTACAACTTTTACAGATACAGTCTGGAGCTTCTTTTGTTCCTCATTGTATTGTTGTTTCTACACCGTGTCAGGGGTACGGGTACGGGTATGGGTACGCTAATGTCAGACCCCTACCCATACCCCAGGGATACCCATACCCGCAACCCGCACGGGTTACCCAGACCCGTGCTCTTGCCTATTATCAAGATAAGAAGATAGAAGGTGGACAGCCCGCTTGATAAGAGATAACAGATAGCAAACATAGTGCGGACAGCCCACTTAGGTAAGTGATGGAAAAATGAATAGGAGCCTAAATGTTATTGTAACACAACACTAAGAATAGGCCTCTCTGTTGTGAGCTCAATCTTAGTGTGATAAGGGAATTTTTTCATTTTTAGCATACAAGTAGGTCAAAGGATCATGGATCTGCAATAAAAATTTTTGGTGGTGATTATGTAAGCAGTCCCAATTTTGGTCACCAATTTTTTTTCTACTGGCATGCAATTTACAGTCAAAATATGCAAAACAAGAAGGTTCAGCAGGCAAAGACTCAATGAGCTCCCAGCAGCAAATTCTTTAGTATAAATTATATTGACAGTGTGAGCAGAATACCACCAAGTGTCTTCCAAACAGAGCATGGCATCATGTGGTGAGCAGTCTTGATGCTAAGCAAGCAGTGAAGAAATACTGCTCACATCACAAAGTTGGTGCAGGAATCATGATGCATATGGCTATATTGAACAATATTGAATAAGTCTATGTATTTCATACACTTGCGATGGTCCAGTGAAAGCCACAAACATGTTTTTTCTTTGCTGCAAGCTGTAACGGGCGCTCAACAAGTGACAGAGACAAGTGGGAGATGAGAGGAGAAGAGAGGCCAGGTACTGGTGTTGATTCGATGAAGAAACAGGTATAAAGCTCCAAGCCACATATAAGTACCTAGAACGTGATAATGTAAGGTGAAACATAGGAATGAGACCGGGTATAGTAAACGTGTCAGTGAGATACTAAGTCCATAAATATCCGAATGAGCTGTTCCGCACAGAACGGAGTACATCGGCACAATGCTGATACTGTAAAGAGACCGTGAGCTAAGTAGAATGGCCGTGGACTATGTAGAGTGACCATGACCGTGACATCATCCCCCCTTCTAGAGCGAGTGAGGATGAGCCTACAGGTCGAGCCTTTCGGCAGGATGCGAGACACAACCCCCACAGGTCGTTGTCTGCATCGGAGGCACGTACTCAGATCTCAATCTCTCATGTATGGCAATGGGTGACAGAGGACGGGCAGCAGCGGGAGGAATGGCAGTGAGGGCAGGTGCAGGAGGTTCAGGAGGTGCGGAAGGTGCAGTGAGCGGTGGGACCTGTGCAGATGAAGGAAGAGAAGGATTGTCAGTAGAAAGAGTAGAATTATGATAGTTTTTATTCATATCAAATGTATGAGGGCGCGGGGAGCATGGATTACGACGATGGAAGCATTCGACGAGTTCGTCGAACAAATTGGGGATGTCAGAAAGGGGAAGCCACGAGTCTTCAGACTCAGGGAGGGACTTCCACTGTACGAGATACTCGTAATGGTGGCCGATTTTGCGACAGTCCAGCATGGATTTGATATCGTGGGCTGGGTCGTTGATGAGGTCGAAAGGAAGTGGAGGCGAGTGGGTGTGGAATTGGGAAGGATCAGTGTAAGATTTGAGGAGTGAAACATGGAATACTGGGTGGAGATGGGATAGATAAGAGGGAAGACGGAGTAAGTATGCAGAAGAGCCGATTTTGCGAATGATGAGCCCCTTCAGTGACAAATTCCGTATTATACGGGCCACCCGACCTCCATAATATCCCGTATGAGACAGGCCAGCTGATCATGGGCCCATGTTGTGTATATTCTCGATGATGACGGATGGGCCGGGACACATATTATTTCCGATGGAGACGGGTGGGCCCATGTATGCCAATGATATATACATATATCCTTAATGTTGACGGATGGGCCGGGGGAATATGATCATTCATGGAGATGGGTGGGCCCATCTGGGTAATATGTAGAGTAGGATATTATAGACAGCTGGGCTGAAGAGAGATGTAAGGCAAATATTGTTATATAGACAGGCAGGCCGACGTGGGTGTATTACATATATGGGTGGGCCGAGGTAGGGGAATATTACATAGATGGGTGGGCTGACGTAGGGTGTATTACATATACAGGTGGGCCGACATGGAATGTATTACATATACGGGTGGGCCGACGAAAGGGATATCAAATAGACCGGTGGGCTGAGGGTGCTATAAAATATTTATTACATAGACAGGTGGGCCGAGGTGGGGTATAATTATATAGATGGGTGGGCCGATGTAGGATGTATTATATAGACAGGTGGGCCAACATAGGATGTATCACATAGACGGGTCGGCCGACGTGGGGGATAATACATAGACGGGCGGGCCGACGGGGGTGTATTACATATATGGGTGAGCCTAGATATGTTCCATCAAGACATACAGCTGATGTAGCCACCAGCGAATCAAACACATAGGATACATGTACACTATCAGTGCATATACCTACCATCAACCACCAAATCTAAACCCCTAAGCACAAAAACATGAATCTATCATGTGTGGCATTGACCAATAATCCAGGACTGAAGTGGAAAAACCCCACACCTGAACCCTGGTGTGCAACAAATCCTATTTCTAAGCATGGACACCAGAAGCACAACACTCACAAAAATATATATGTCAAATTTTCAGTGCCAAACCCCAAACCGAGATGTACCAACCCCCGAACCCCGAAACCTGAGAGTGCTGGGTCTCGGGTCTCGGGTGTCCGGAACTCGGAACTTGGGAGAATTTGGGGAGATCAATACAATTTAATTTACAATCGAGTTGATTGACAACACATTGACTTACCCATGTTTGCAATATATTTTTGTTTAGACATACCGAGTTCCGAGTTCCGGACACCCGATACCCGAGACCCGAGACTGCCGGGTCTCGGGTTTCGGGTGTCTGGAACTCGGAACTGGGGAAAATTTGGGGAGATCAATACAATTTGATTCACAATCAAGTTGATTGACAACACATTGAATTAACAATGTGTTTGCAATATATTTTTGTTTAGACATACCGAGTTCCGAGTTCCGGACACCCAAGACCCGGCAGTCTCGGGTCTCGGGTATCGGGTGTCTGGAACTCGGAACTCGGTATGTCTAAACAAAAATATATTGCAAACACATTGTTAATTCAATGTGTTGTCAATCAACTTGATTGTGAATCAAATTGTATTGATCTCCCCAAATTTTCCCCAGTTCCGAGTTCCAGACACCCGAAACCCGAGACCCGGCAGTCTCGGGTCTCGGGTATCGGGTGTCCGGAACTCGGAACTCGGTATGTCTAAACAAAAATATATTGCAAACATGGGTAAGTCAATGTGTTGTCAATCAACTCGATTGTAAATTAAATTGTATTGATCTCCCCAAATTCTCCCAAGTTCCGAGTTCCGGACACCCAATACCCAAGACCCGGCACTCTCGGGTTTCGGGGTTCAGGGATTGGTACATCTCGGTTTGGGGTTTGTGGGTTAGTAAAATGTTTACAGATATACATAGGTTGATTTAAACATGTCTGGAAGATGTCGTTCATCTAAAATGTCAAATCCTGAGTTCCGGGTGTCGGGACTCGGTACCCGGCACCCGGGACTCGGGGTTCGGCACTGATAATTTGACATTCGGGTGTTCGGGTTTCGGGTGATATCTACCTCAATCTGCAGTTTCAAGTTCTGGATATTGGGAGTGATCATTGAATGATTCAATTGTGGCATAGGTAACATGCATGGAAAAACATTTATGTACATCTATCACTGAGCAATTATGTAGCCATGTCAAGCTCCTCACCAGGAAGATCAACCTTTCCCTCAACATCCATCTCCTCATCAGAAGAATCATATTCTGGCAGGAGGTTACCTGGTTCATTAGGGACCACAATATCGCCGGGGGATTCTGGCAGGAGGTTGCCTGGTTCATCAGGGAGATCAATTTCGCCGGAGGATTGTGGACCCTCAGGCTGAACTTGGGTGGGCTCAACCATGGGATCTACCACAGCAGATTCATGCTCAGGCGTCAAGGGTGTAGGTTGCATGACTGAAAAGTCCAAATCAATGAGGTTGGAAAGTGCGGAGGGGAGGGGTGACATGGATGGGGGGGACCTCCTTGACCAAGCAACATTATTCCATCGGCTGGTGTGTCCGGAAGTGAAAATGATGGGTGCCGGTCGACCACTGTGCGCCGGAGGCTCTCATGGAGGCGTTGCAGGTTATCAATCTTAGTGTCCTGCTCCTGCACCCGAGCCTCAAGAATAGTGATGCAAGCTGCACCATCCCGAATCGCGATTGCCATGGAATGGAGATCCGGCATGGGAACATTGAGTGCTGCACGAGGCACTGCGATGCTGGAAGACCTGACTGCTAAGTAAAAAATTTGGTCAGCCGGTCATCAAAAGTATGGGTGACTTACCAGCTGGCGCAGGTGCAGGGACAGGTGCAGGGACAGGTGCAGGAACAGGTGCAGGTGCAGGTGCAGGTGTCTTCTTGGTAGTGATGGTCTTGCTGTGACCACATGACTGCACCTGGGGTGTGGTTGCAGCAGGAATGGCCGGAGTTCGGGAAGGGCCACGAGATTGACTACGAGTTCGGGTCCTTGACCGGGAGGGAGACGGAGCATTGGATGGAGCAGGGGCAGGTGTCTTGGAACGTGTCCAGCCGGTGGTAGACTTCCCTCGGGTCCGTTTGGGTGGGGATCCCAGAGATGCAGGGTTGCATTTGATCTTCTTGGTGGAGCAGCGGATGCAAGACAAGCAGGGGAGGCTGGACCTCTTGTCCAATCGAGTCGCACAGGGCCAATTTTCCTTGACACAATAATGGCAGGGGTTGTTCTGTAGTATCCGTTAGTAGATGGACTAAGGGGAATTTATTTGAGTACTCACTGGGCCGGTGAAGGTACAACAATTCAGATGGTGAGTCTGAACAATGTGTTGGGTCTTGCAGAACCTAGCTGCTATTCGACCCTAAAGGGTTTCTGGACCAGGCTCAAGGCTCAGAGTAGAGGAAATATCATGAAAACTTGCTGAGCACTCTGACTCATACTGGTAACTGGTGAAAAGATTGCTTGCTTATGTAAGCTACAAAAGTGCCAACATAAGGTAAGGTAAAAACAGTCTCTACAAGCCCAGCCAGAAATGAATCCCTACACCGGGAATGGTGATATCAAATGTGGTAGTGGCCAGCAGGTCACCATCCGAAGCACTGGAAGTATCATCGGAGGACTCCTCCTCAACTTCCGGATGCCTGCCGGAGGTTGCCTGACAGATTGTTAATACACATGAGTTTCTGGAAAACTTCTAGGACTTACCCGAGCCTCCGGATGACTGATGGGAGATGGACGACTGATGGGAGATTTCTAATGTAATGGGAATGAGTGGGAATTATACATGGGAGGTCCGGACATGTCCAAACGACTCACCGTAACCTCCGGACGACTGCCGGCAGTCAGCTGTGGACACATGAGCATATATTTAAAGTCCAAACGAAAAATGCAAACTTACCGAAGCAGGCCCAAATGATTGCTTCTCGGGGGAACTGGGTGACCGAGGCGACTGGGGCTTCCTTACCACAATGGTGCGCTGGGGAAGGACGACCTCCGGCACTCCATGCGAAATCGGCTGCAACAAATTGAGAGCATGTCACAAATCAGCCAGAACACATACCTGAACAATTGGGTCCTCATCATCTTCCGACTCCACAAACGGCTTCGACTTGGGGAGTTGAGTTGACTTGACACGCTTGTGAGCCTTCAGCGCCGACTTTGGAGGTTGGGAGGAGTGTCCCGAAATCATTGGAGACTTCCTCTTGTTGCTCCCCCCAACTTCCGGCGACAGGTCGACGGAGGTGGCCTTACCTTTTCCTTTGTCCCGGACCTCGGGGGTCGTCTTGCCGGAAGGTCCGGCGACGACCGGAGGTGAGGGAATGACGGGGGTGGGGGAAGGGACAAGTGCAGGTGAAGGGACAGGTGCAGACGGAAGGTTGACAGTGAGTGGGCCAGTGGAAACAGTTAGGGACAACAGGGAGATCACAGGAATTGTCACCCAATGCCTCCCAGGCATGGACTTGCTTGCGCCAGGCGTGTCTAGCCACCCGGGGGTCATCGTGGCCAATGCTGTGCCAGTTGGGCAATGCCCAGGGAGTCATAGAACACACCCTCATCAGCTCCTTAGAGCAGGACACCACAATTCCAGGGATGTACTCCCCTTTCTCATGGGCCCGGTGTAGAGACTCGTGTGTCTCATGGTCTGATATGACAGCTTTACACTAGGAAGTACATAGCATGAACTTGTAGTGTCACTCTGTGCACTACCCGCAGCTATCTCTATATGAGGCGCAGCTTTCCC
Organism: Suillus fuscotomentosus; assembly: GCF_016647785.1. NCBI lineage: Eukaryota > Fungi > Basidiomycota > Agaricomycetes > Boletales > Suillaceae > Suillus > Suillus fuscotomentosus. The sequence continues at coordinate 670,266 of NW_024539537.1, forward strand.
GCGCAACGCGCACCATGCGCGCACCATTCCCGCGCTTCACGATGTATGCGCGCGCGCGTTCCCGCGCTTGCGCGCCCTATAGCGCCAGCCATTCAGATGCATCCATCCACTGTCCACCAAGCTCCCTAGTACGTATATTTCCATTTCCTTTATTAGCATAGTTCCACCTTTATTTTTATCATAGTTTCTCACTCATATATATTTTTACATACCTACTCGGTAGCGCTTCGGCTCCGCATGACCGCGCTTAGGTGCGCTATATAAGCGCCAGCAGTACATACTACACTTTACCGGACTTTTACCTCCCAATTACTAGTTATCACTTACTTACTACTTAGCAGAATATAGTAGAAGTCTATTTGTCCACACTTTGCATCTCTCTTCTCCTACCTTGCATCATATTATCGCTTAAGCTTAGTCTTTATCAATTTCCGCATACCCGCGCGCGCTTTCCCGCGCTTCGCGCTTATACGCGCGCGTGTTCCTGCGCCTTGCGCGCACCTGCGCTTTCTTGCGCTTCACTGAGGCGCATACCTCTAGAACTTTGCTGTACTCGCTTCCCCTTTAGGGTCGAACGCACTTGTCTCCTCAAGTAACGCAGACTAGGCAACGCACGACCTTTCAACATTTATAGATACTGTCAGGAGCATCTTTTGTTCCTCTCAGTATTGTTGTTTCTACACCGGATGATGTCAGCCTACCCGGACATTACAAACATTAATGTTACACTAATTTAATAAGTTCAACATACCAAAAGAGTGGTAACCTGCTTTGTTAGAACAAGGTGGACGTCCACAGAGCCGGCCGGGATGTGCCGGGCACCGGCAATGATGCCCACAAGTTGAGCAGTGGATGCCTTGAGGTTGGCCAATGAAGATTGAACTTGAGTAGACATTTGGATGGAGTTGACAGATGTGAGAATGTTGAAAGCAGGGTGAAATCTGTTATCAATAGAATAAAGTTTCAAAGAAACAATACAATTGAAGGACGATGTTGAAAATTCGTTGATTGTTTGTGTTTGTTTGGTCATTGTTCAACTTTCGGCAATCGCCGGCCATGTGTTGAACTTTGATGTTATCAGTTATCAATCAGTTCATCAGTGCATCAGCTCATCAGATATCATGAGCTCTCAACCTGGGGTCAGATTTCATGACCCTCCGGTCACTGAATTTACTTCAATGGATGTGGATGAGTCCTCCCAGTCCCGGATGTCCCTTGGTATGTTTTGTTTTTTCTGATTTCAGTCAATTGATCTGACATGGTTCAGATCCATTAGATGATATATACCTTGGGCCGGATGATGAGTTAGACTCTGATTCTGGATCGTCTGGTGGTTTGGATGTGTTGAATGTAATTCCCGGTATGTTTTCCAATTCAAATGTACATATTTTACATGTGCAAATTCATCACATATCTCCAGATCCATCATCTCCGGCTCTGGCAGATGGACTGGCCCTGTACGATGACCTGGACTTGTATCTTGGTCCGGAGGATACCTTGATTTCGTCTGATGATGCTCCGGTTATACCCGATTTTCCTATGGCTGGTGAGATTACTCTTTCAATCCCATGGTCACCTTTCATGGCATTTACCCAGTGAATGAATCAACTCCGGAGCCTGATCCGGCCACTCCGGGTGTACCAGGTGCACCCATACCTTGTAGGTATATTCATATCATTTCATGTGCTTTACTCATGCTATCTCCTAAGCTATGTCAGAAACTCCCGAACGTCAATCGCCCGAGCCGGAACTCAACAATGAAGCCCTGCGTGCCATGGTTCAGGAGTTCATGCCAATCGGATCTTATGATAAAGCTGAAAGTAAGTATACAACAGTTGATTATTTATCTCTGCTAATATCCTGCAAGTTCAATCAATTGTAGATCGCCTGGGAGATTACGAACAGTGTCATGGAAATCTTCCTGCCCCTACAGTAGCCCAAATTCTTGAGGCTGACAGACCATTCAGGATGGCATGGGCTGAAACATGCGACAAACTGCGGAAAGCAGATGCGGACCTCCGGAGGATGCAAAGGGTAAGGGAGTCAACCTCCGAAATGCTGAAGGTATTGGATACCCTCATTGAGGCCTTTGAGGACTCAAGTAACATGTAAATATTGATCAATGTCTGATAGTAGACACATTGCAGTACTACTCAGTAGGTAGTCCTTGGTACTTGTATACTCTACCTACCCAGTACTCGCTGCCAGGTTTTCTGTGCTCGGTACTTGGGGCTCGGTACTTGGGGCTCGGTAGTTGGGGCTCGGCAGTCGGGGCTCGGTAGTCGGTGCTTGGTACTCGGGGCTCGGAACTCAGGGCTCGGAACTCGGGCCTCGGGGCTTGGTACTCGGTGTTTGGTACTCAGGCCTTGGTACTCAGTGACCGGCGTTCGGGCTTCAGTATTCAGGGTTCGGTACTCGGGCCTTGGTACTCGAGATTTGGCATTTGGCAATTACAATTTGATTGTTAGTACTTTGACATATACATAATAGCACTTATGACATTACACATGAAGGCAGGAAGATATATGTACATTAAGTGCGTCCCCGTGCTCTGGTTACTCTAGGTGTACTGTCTACTGGCATTTGCAACTTACTCTGGGTCGTCCTCGTGGATGGTTCAACAGTGACTCAAGTGCCCCTCCTCCTTTTCTGTGCCGGCGGTGTGATACTCTCTTCCATTTCGACATCATCTCTAACCTCGCCCGTCGCGTTGTCAGTTAACCCAGCGAGGAGGTCTCCCAATCGTGATGTCAGTAATGCACCTTTTTTGGCTGGCTTGGCCGGGCGAGGCTTTGGAATTGAACGTGGGACTGCCGGCCCTCTGGGTGTAGGACCTCCCGTCCTGGGCTTCTTCAGCGGAGGTCTCCCGTCAGCCAGGTCATCATCCACATTATGCTCCGTATGATGAGTGGAACTCTCCTTATCACTCTCGGCTTCTGTCGATGACTCCCGAGGCCTTCGGATGGTAACCCTCTGTTGCCTTCTCACTATACGAGTCTGAGGAGAGGGCGAGTTGCCAGATATGACAGATGGTACCATGTCCCCATCTTCGTTCTTCCATGCTTTGAACAGAAATGTGGGCCCTTCGCCTGTTTCTTGCCGAGCGAGCCAAAACTGGAGCAAGGTAGTAGTGTCCCAAATTTGCAGCTTCGAAGGTTCCTTCAAGTCAACATCCGCCGGAAGATACGTCCGGGCCACGAAGTCATCCTGACTTTGTACAATGGCACTCCATGGCACAACCGCCTTGTCCTTCCCGGAGCATATCCCTTTGTCCATGCATTGAACAATTTGTCAGGTGATGCGACGACAAACTCACGATAGTGCGATGTAAGAAAGGCCCTTACTATGGCCTTCTTCTCCTCAAGTTTGGTGTCGGTGATGTCCGGAAGGAGTGGCATACCCTCCCCATCCATTTCGAGTTCGAAGGCTGGTTTTCGAATTCGTTTTCAACCTCCCTTGACCTGACGTCCTCCATCCCGTGCCCCGGCACCTATCATTGTGATGCTCAAAATGTTCAATCTGGTATACATGGTTCACACACTCACCGAACTGTTCCTGCGCATACTCCTGCCACACTGGCTCAATGTCCTCCCAGTCCTTCGTCTTCATGAAGCTGTCCCCATCTCCTAAGGCCTCATTATCATCATGCCTGCATGAATATTTTGAGACGAAAAATCTCCGTCGATGGATAAATGTACTCACATCCCGAACAGCACCTCGCCCTTTTCATTCTTCCAAGCTGACATCACAAACACTCTCATCCCACATTGCCTCCACATCTCGTTCGAAAAGTGCTCCATATATGCCGGATCCTTCTTACGAGCGACTTGTGCTTGTATCTCCAGAGGCGGACAGTTGTTGGACCACTCTTCGGCTGTTTCTTTAGCCTTCTCCAACTCGTCGTCGTCCAATTCAGCCATGACTCTCTTCACCGCCGCCTGATAATGTTTGAACATACCAGGATCTCCTGGCTTTACCCCGGACTCGTCCTCAATCCTCTTCAGCACCTCTTCGCGTTTTTGCTGGTAGACCACCATCCTGGGCGTCCATTTCCTCCCATACTTGATCATGTCCTTCCTTTCCTTCTTTTTCTTGTTGTTGAACAACCAAGTCTTGTACACCTAAGAGTTGATGAAAGAATGTGACGTTAAAAATTTAGTTTTTCAACACAACAAAGAAGCCTCACCTGCTTCCTCTTTTTCCATTGTTTTTGGTCCAACTTCGGAGCAAACAACCTGGCCACCCTTGCTATGGCAGTGAAAATCGCTTGTCTCTCACTCCTTTTGGCAGCAGTTCACTCAGGAAGGTAGTTCTTCAACTCCAAAATCTCCTTGTCTGTGAGCTTCTGAGACTGTGGGTGACGCATCCTGTGTCTTCCAGAAGTCGTGTTGGTGGAATGACCTGTTCTTGCCATAGTGAATCAGAATGCAGAAATGGCTAAGGATTTTCAAGGTGAAAGTATTAATGAATTGTGCGAAGTTGAACTTTGAGCAAAGCCTAATGATAGGTTAATCGGCCCATATTGGACCCTGAGCCATTAATGGGAATGAATTTGTAATAAGCCAACAGGACTGCACCGCATCATATTGCAATAACAATTCATTACACCTGAGCTGATGCCTTGCTTGCAACATTAATAAACAAGATGAAGATAGGTAGATGCACCCCAGTGCAAAAATCTCACAGGGTGGAAGCAAGGGGCAGCAAAGGTAGGAAGACTTGGGTCAAGGTCCCACTTGCAAGCACGAGGCGACATGCCTACAGGTCCATGCCTAACTCTCCCCCGGAATCACCAACAATTCAGCCTGTTGAGGCACCACCTCCTTGGGAAGACTTTCCTGACAATACTTACGAGCAGGACCAAGGCTCATTTGAGCCTTTGCAACTCCCAAAAACCATGGCAAGTTCATGTACAATGTTGGAGTGTCATTCAAACTATGGCTAAGCATTCAAAATACAGAGTCAAAATGACTACCTCAGGCAATGGCTGCCAAGGCAGGAATCATATCTACATCACCTCCTCGATCGAGAAGCTCCACCCGAAGACAGGAGATGCATCATCTGCCAACAGGATGGGGTGTACAAATGTCAAGATTGTCTTGGTGAGCCACTTTATTGCACGGGCTGTTGCAGGAGTCAACATCGTAGCAATCCTTTCCACTGGATCAGTCAATGGAATGGGCAATTCTTCGAGCGGAGTTGTCTAGCTCATGTGGGACTCATTATATACCTTGGCCATGATGGCAAACAATGTCCGGCGGTCACCGATCGGTGGAATTTGTTTGAAGAAGATGAACCCGAAGACCTGCTCGAGCCTGAAGATCTGCCATTTGTGTCCGGACCCGAGTTCCCGCCAAAGGAAAACACCATGGTCATCGTGGACAAGTCCAGAGTTCATCGCCTGGAGGTTCGATGCTGTGAATGTCCGAATGCCATGAGTCTGGACATTCAAATGTTTCGACACAGATTTTTCCCTGCATCTTTTAACAGGCCAAAGACTGTGTTCACCTTCAGAGTGCTCAATGATTTTCTACTGGACAGCCTTGAATGCGGCACCTCGGCGATGAACTATTACAGCAAGCTCCAGCGAATGACCTCCAGCATGTTTCCACACCTTGTTCCAGTAATGCCTTACCCTCATGATCTACTGGACATCATATTGACAAAGCACATTGCAAGGACAGATACAGAGAGCTCATGAGGGTTGCTCGACAGTGGAGGCAGTTGAAGACAATGAAATGGCATGGCTTTGGCCATCGTTCTGATAACCCGAGCACAGGAGAACTTGCATTATTTTGCCCGGCATGTCCTCAGCCTGGGATTAATGTGCTGTTGTCAGAGGATGAATCTCTTGATGAGTGAGTCCTATTCTCAACCTATGTGGCCTCCATAATAATACTAGGGATCCAAGCTGGAAATACACCCGGTCATTTGTGATGGACGGAAATTTCAAAGCCGAACATCTGCATCCCATTAAGCCATTCGATGAAGTTTGGCTGTCCGATGGGCTTGGATTCATGGTAGGAAAGGACAGGTATAAAATGCATCTGGCAGAGGCTGCTGACACAGTGGAAAAATCAAGCTGCAACAATCACCGGGCAGTAAATCAAGCTAATGCTGCTCGGCACAAGCTGGAGTCCACCGGTATCGGGGGAGTTGCCTGTGCCAGACATGGTTGCTTTGTCCCTCACTCCATGGTGGATTTTCAGAAAGGCGAAAGGCAAGCCACATCCACCATTCCCCATTCACAAGTTAACCATGGGTCACTTGCAGACAAATGAACATGGACTATGCCCTTTGCGAGGCTTCCCGGCACAACATGGAAGGCATCACCAGGGCTGTCACCTTCTATGATATTAATTGTCAATACAACAAACACTTTCAGGTTCGGGTGGATCGAAGTTGATTTCTAGAAATGGCACCACAACTAACCATCATTCCCGGAATTGGGTTATGGCACGTTCATGGCCATCAGGACAGCTGCTATGTCCGATATGCTTCTAACTTTATTGAAGGCATTGGTCAGATCAATGGAGAGATCATGGAGACGCTATGGGCACGGCTCAATTTGATCTCCCCTGCTGCTCGGGGAATGTCATCTCCCCACCGAAAGGAATGCCTTGATTATCAGATGAATGACTCCAATTTCTGCAAGATGATTCGCATGAAAAGGACTCTATGCCGGAAATACAAACTGGCTAGGAATGGTATCTTAGAAAGTGGAAAGGCATTCGACAGACTCGATGAAGCAGCACCCTTACATTTGAAGACAGAATGGTTAGCCAGGGAGAGGATAGCTCAGTCAAGCAGATTGAATGATCCTTCAGCCATGGATGAATATGAGATCAATATCAAAAAGGGTACATTGAGTTCCATTGTCTCCGTCGAGGTCTGAATTAATATTGCACTCAGCACCTAGCAAGAAGGAGATCGAGCTTAGATTGTTAGAGGAGGGTAATGCCCGCAATGCAGCACCCTCTCGGAGATCTGTGGCGACATGGATATCAACAGGGTTAGCAATTGAAGAGGCTCAGATTGCATTGCTCATCGAGGTCCGAAGGATCGGAAGAAGATCCACCGAGACACAGAGATTAGACATCGCCCATCAAAGAGATCAGCTCCAAGGCCAGATAGATGGATTTGCTCGGTCTGCTCTAACACATCTCGGGGAGGGATTTGATGCAGATGATGAACCTGAAGACTTGGACGTAGACATTCTAGATGATCTCGATGATGACCCGGCGGATTTCACAGAGACATCTCACACATGGACAAACTCTCCCGAGCTAACTGTAATCCCATTGCCATCAAACCTGAGGGTTGATAGATGCAGACGATGCATGGCAGAGGATCTGATTCCCCTGGAGATGTCGCTTCATGAAGGGCAGGCCAATGATGGCCTTCACAATCTCCGCATTTACCTTTGCAACAAGGCCATCCTGTTCTGAACAACCGTTAGGCAGGCCAATTCCCAGGCCCTGAAAACTCGAGCTTGGTCCCAGGTGACGTCGGTGCAGCAGGCAGTCTCCCTCCATGCCAGCATATATACAAAGACAAGGAAGCAAATGATGAAACTTGAGCCGGGGCAAGACCAGCTTCAGAAATACAAACCCCTGCTTCGCAAGCAACTCAAAATCAGCACTGCAGTGGGCGACCCAAATGCCCGAGGTCAACGAAATGAATCTTTGGCTTGGTTTTGGTCTGTTGAAGTTGACCTCAGGGGTCCTGATCAATCGTGGAATGAAGAATGTGAGTTCCCGCTTGCATGTCATATCCTGCGGTTACCTGACTGGACCCATGCCAAGTTTACCGAGTCCATTGGCTGAGGGCAAAGGCACTACGGGATCGATGGAGGGAAGAAATGCTATTGGTCACATTGGAGATGGATTGGACATGTAAGTTCTTTTTGTGGAAAACAACGATATGGGGCGAGCACATGCAGGAATCATTGGAGAAACGACTTCCAGGTCACGGATGCTACGCTGGAAGGCAATCCCACATGTATTCATTGCTGGCACAGGATGCGCAGGCAGCTTTTCAAGACCTACAAAACGTGTTGATAGAGGCTGGAGATGAATGAACATTGTTTTCTCATGAAGTCCCTTTTTCCACATACATAATTGACGCCTGGGAATTGTCTGGGTCAGCCCATGTCGGAGTTTTAATTTCATATCCATCCATCAGTGATTCTTATCTTCACATCTTGACCATCTTTCACTTGTATTGCCAGCGCCATAGTCCTGTATTAGCCATGTCTGCATCTCATGCATCCACTTCTGGCACTCTGAATCCCGGAAGCCATTACCGACCTCTGAAACTGAGCCTTGCAACTATTTCCTGCACATTGGCAATGGCTGGATCGTGCATCCGTGCAATCATCTCTCAATATCGGACGGAAGCTGCCAACAATGGTCTATCTGCTGACCGGATCAAGTATTTTAAAGCCGGGCTGCAATGGGAGATGAATGTATGTTACCACTGCCCTGATGACTTTGTTGGTCAATGCTAAGAATTTGAGCAGACATTTGTCACACCACTCCTGCAGTACTCCGCTTCACAGAATATCATGTCGGTTCTTCCGGTCCCTGTCGCTTATATCCTTAAGTTGTATCCCATGCTGACCTGGAACACGGTTCCGGACGACGTCTTTTCATTCCACCTCCTTTCATTTCATGATGAGCCAATTGCAGGACATCCGTCCCGGATTGTGTTCGCATATACATGTCCATGGTGGAGGGGAAACAACTGGATCCCTGATCAACCATGGCAGTGGGATGAAATAATGGCTTCCTGCATCTCTCACTACCAGTATTGGGCGGTAAGATGTCAGCTGAATTACCTTGATTGATGACTTATCTGTTTCAGCTTAATGTTGAGGATGATGCTTTGGTACTTCCAGAGAAGTTGAAAAACACTTCAACTCCACCACTCATGGGACTGAGATTCATCAAAGAACGCATGGAAGCATTGCTGGAGGAGCAAGATCAGGGCATCGAAGCTAAGATGGGAGAGGTGAAGATGTACACTGACATGTTAGAGAAATTGAGGAAAGGCAAAGGAGTGTAGTCCCATTCACTCTTCATTGTATACAAGATGTAACATATTCTATGCATTCAAAAATCTCACATTCGAGTCCCAGACACCCAGGTCCCGAGTCCCGAATTTTGGAGGTCGGGGTTCGGAGACCCGGAGCTCGGCAACTGTGTTTGGTGTCAGGGTATCCAGACCATTGGAGATAGCATGTGTCAGTATTTTGCGTTTCATGGTTTATGTTGGGTGAATATGGAATCGGGGATCAGGGACTCGGTATTCAGAACAGTGTCAAGTCCCAGGTCACGAGCTCCGAGTCCCGAGTGCCGAACCCCGAGTCCCAAGTCCCGAATTTCGGAGGTCGGGGTTCGGCAACCCGGAGCTCGGCAACTGCTGGGTGTGGGTTTCGGGACTCGGGACTCGGAGCTCATGACCTGGGACTCAACACTGTTCTGAATACCGAGTCCCTGACACCTGATTCCATAATCACGAAACATAAACCATGAAACTTAAAATACTGACAAATGCTATCTTACTGCCATATCAGGAGATCACCTGCTGCTCCGGGAGCTCGGTAACTGTGATTTATTACCTCCTCTGAGTAAGGTTGACTCGCTGGTCATCAGATATTCATTTGTCGACTCCCGGGTCCCGGAACTCGGAGGTCGGTTACGGTTGACCCATATTTGGGTGGTCGGAATTTGGAGTCTCATAGGGCAACACAAGCTTCGCACAGCCATGTCAGGAGATCACCTGCTGCTCCGGGAACTCGGTAACTTTGATTTATTACCTCCTCTGAGTACGGTTGACTCACATTTTGGTGGTCGGAACTTGGCTTCTCATAGGGCAACACAAGCTTCGCACCCCGGATTCCACATTCTGCAAGACAACCTAAGCACCATCAGAGGCCATGTTAAGAGAGCACCTGCTGCTCTCTTCAGAAACATCTCAACTTCGGTTGGCCATTTAACACGGAAAGTATTAACTAAATTATGTGTTGAGTTCCGGGTCCCGGAACTCGGTACAGTTGACTCCAATTCTGGTGGTCTGAACTTGGCTTCTCGTAGGGCAACACAAGCTTCACACCCTGGATTCCACATTCTGCAAGACAACCTGTGCACCATCAAAAAGTATTAACCAACTTATGTGGTGAGTTCCGGTGTAGAAACAACAATACTGAGAGGAACAAAGAAATGCTCCTGACTGTATCTAAAAAGTTGTAGGTCGTGCGTTGCCTAGTCTGCGATACTTGAGATGGCAAGTGCATTCGACCCTAAAGGGGAAGCAGGTGCAGCGGAGATCTAGAGGTACGCGCTTCAGCGAAGCGCGAGAAAGCGCAGGTGCGCGCAAGGTACGAAGGTGCGGGAACGCGCGCGCGTATTAGCGCGAAGCGCGGGAAAGCGCGCGCGTGTAAGCGGAAATAAGAGAGACTAAACTTATGTGAAGATATAAGCAAGATAAAGGATGTGAGATGTGTTGTGCTAATGAATAGATTTCTACTGCGACTTTCTAAGTAGTAAGTACTAGGTAAAGTTGGGTGAAAAGTTTCCCGTAATAGTATGTACTGCTGGCGCTTATATAGCGCGCCTAAGCGCGGTCATGCGGAGCCGAAGCGCTACTGAGTAGGTATGTAAGGATATATATGGGTGAGAGTCCATGATAAAAATAAAGGTGGAACACTATGCTAATAAAGGAAATGGAAATATACGCACTAGGGAGCTTGGTGGACAGTGGATGGATGCATCTGGATGGCTGGCGCTATAGGGCGCGCAAGCGCAGGAACGCGCGCGCGCGTATACATCACGAAGCGCGGGAATGATGCGTGCATGGCGCGCATTGCGCGGGAAAGCTGCGCCTCATATAGGAATCGCTGTGGACAGTACACAGAGTGGTGCTGCGAGTTGGTGCTGTATACTCCCTAGTGGAAACTGCCATATCACGCCATGAGAGGCATGATTCTCTACACCGGGTCCCGGAACTCGGAACTCGGTACAGTTGACTCAAATTCTGGTGGCCGGAACTTGACGTCTCGTTGGGCAACACAAGCTTCACACTGCCATGTCAGGAGATCACCTGATGCTCCGGGAACTTGGTAACTTTGATTTATTACCTCCTCTGATTTGGTTGATGTACAACTACCTCAGCTCCATCATGTCTACAATTATGATACACATGGGCCCACCCATCTATATTGTATACCACCCTCAGCCCACCCGTCTAATACAACATCCCATACAACACCCTCGGCCCACCGGTCTAATTAATATGCGTCTGGGCCCACCCGTATAATACAATATTTTATAATACCCTCGGCCCACCCGTCTAATTTAATATGTGTCTGGGCCCACCCGTGAATGTGATAACAAGTACCTACCCATCTATCTCATACACATCTACCTTAATACACCCATCTGCATAATATCCAGCTACCTCGGCCCACCCGTCTACCTAATATTCATTTACATCGGCCCACTCATCTACTCTATATATTCCCTGCATGGGCCCACCCGCCTCCATCGGGAATAATTTGCCTCCCGGCCCATCCGTCATAGTCGAGAATATTTTTATCATGGGCCCATGGTCCGCTGGCCCGTATCATACGGGATATTATGCACGTCCATTCCCTCGTATTATACGGAGATAGGTCACTGTAGTATGTGGAATGATGGGGTATGGGCCGAGTCGACGATGATCAAGTTTCAGGGATGGGCGCGTAGTCCGGATGTTGCGACGCAACAACCAGACTAGTTGGCCAGGTTGAAACTCTGGAGCCTTGGCGACCTTCTTGTTGTAATGTCTGGCTTGGGTGTCTTGCACGTGCTGCAATTCCGCGTGCAACTCTTCGTGGATCACATCGAGTCGCACAGCAAGGTTGGCAGCCACGGGAACGGATGACCGTTCAGTAACCTGTGGTTTGAAAGAGGGACGGTAAGCATAGTTAGCAAAAAAGGGTGTTTGACGCGTGGAAGAGTTCTCGAGGTTGTTGAACGCGAATTCGGCGAGAGGGAGGTAGTCCACCCAATCGTCCTGCTGATACGAACAGTAGGCACGGAGATAGGTCTCCAGCATCTGATTTGTATGCTCTGTCAGACTGTCAGTCTGGGGGTGATAAGCTGTGGACGTGCGAGTATCAATCTTCAGCAACGACGTAAGCTCAGACCAAAACTTAGAGATAAAGATGGAACCACGGTCAGAGACAATAGAGTCTGGGAGGCCGTTGTAGGGATTCATTTCTGGTTGGGCTTGTAGAGACTGTTTTTACCTTACCTTATGTTGGCACTTTTGTAGCTTACATAATCAATCAATCTTTTCACCAGTTACCAGTATGAGTCTGAGTGCTCAGTAGTTTTCATGATATTTCCTCTACTCTGAGCCTTGAGCCTGGTCCAGAAACCCTTTAGGGTCGAATAGCAGCTAGGTTCTGCAAGACCCAACACATTGTTCAGACTCACCATCAGAATTGTTATACCTTCACCGTGTATATGAAAGATACAATCTAAAAACAACCAAGCTAGGTCAGGAGCCATTAGTGTCTCTTTGCATGGAATGAAGTGCATGTATCGCGTCAGCTGGTCGCAAACGACCCATATTGAATCATAGTTGTGTGATGCAGGGAGTTTGACGATAAAGTCCATGGACAAGAGGGAACATCGAGGGGTTGGAGTAAGCCGTAAGGCTTGTGGCGAGGTGTCTTGATGCGTGCACAGGTGTCGCAAGCCTCTACGTAGCGTCTGACAAAGGTTTGCATGCCAGGCCACAAGTAGTCTCGCGCGACAAGTCCGAACGTCCGATTGTGTCCTGGGTGACCTGCTATGACAGCGTCGTGTCGAGAGAATAAGGTGTTAGTGCATAAGGGGGAAGGGACGAAGAGTTTCCCTTTGTGGAATACTAGACCGTTCTCAGAGACGAAGTCCGTGTTGCCATGTGTGAGTGCTGCTCTCCACTCTGTATCCTCTCGGAACGCCGTTTTGAAGCACTCGAGGAGTTCTGCATTGTCGATAGAGAGTGTGGTCATGATAGCACTTAGTGTGGTGGGGGATAGTGCCTCTGTGTGCTTGGGAGTTAGTATGATATGGTTCTGACCCAACAGGGTCTCATCCCCCATTTTAGGGAGGAAGTCAGAACAACGAGAGGGAGCATCCGTGATGTTACTCTTGCCTGGCGCCCAGGCTAGGGAGAAATCAAAGTCAGAGAGGAACATAACCCAACACACTTGCCGGCGGTTGAGCACTTGCGAGGACATAAAGTACTTGATATTTTTGTGGTCAGAGACGACCGAAATGGGGAAGGGCGAGCCGAGCAGCCATGCGCGCATGTCGCGAAAGGTATCCACGATGGCCAGTAGCTCTTTGTCGTGGACCTAGTAGTTGATCTCTGCGGGGGACAGCTTGCGAGAGTCGAAAGCTACTGGGCACAGGTGACCTGCATGGTTGGGCTGTTGGAAAACACCCGAGATGGTGAAGTCTGAAGCATCA